>NC_136253.1:18817500-20017500 GCF_053564925.1 Oryzias latipes | reverse complement strand
TGAAAAAGTGTTAAACGTCAATTACAACATCCGGTAATTTGTCAAATTCTGGCCCAATTGCAAAGTTTGCATCACTTTTACAACTTTTAACTTGAAATATGCACCGAAAACGAAACTCGCCAACTAGTCTGTTAGTTTTGGACTTTGACCATTTCCTTTTGTTATTATGAAACGTCCCCCAAATACGTGGAAACTGGTTATAAATAATAACACGTAATTTAAAAAAGAAAAGCCACTGCTCGAACATGTAAACAATACAGCCACGCTCGTACATGCATTTGTGTTGATCTGTTTAAAGGTTTTATTTAAGACAACGTAAAATGAAATACAAATAAAGAGAAAGGATGCTTAGGCTTACTACGAACGGAATCTGTGATGTCATAGCTAATGGAAATCCTGGTGTTTCACTGCTCATGATGCTGGAATTATAGTTCTATTCAGTTTATTTACAACAGTCTCCAAAGAAACTAAATCACCTTCAAATAGTTGAATTGCTGCAAAAATGCAGCAGTGAACCTTGTTGCTTACTTCGATTTACCAACATTTTGAGGGAAGACACAACCTTGCCAGGGTCTATGCTATGCTTGTGGTTCATGATACACCTCTATAGAAATATGTAAAGATATTTCAGTTTTATTTATTTTTTTTGCTTTCTTCTAAGCACGTGGGGCAGAAGACGTTTCCTTCTTTCTGTTCCCTTTCATTTTCCAGGCATAAGATCATTTGTTTTTGTTATTTTATAAAATGCTAATTGAAAAAAAAAAAACAGTCCTAACATACATCTGCATTTATTCCACGGTGCTTCACAAAATGCATGAAAAACATCAAGCCAAGCAATAGTTAAACTATTTTAGAGACCAATAATAATCTACTTTGTTATTAATAAATATAGACAGTTTTTAACCAAGTTTAGTCTGGATCATTCCAATAAGGCCAAACTAAATGTATGTTAGTTAGAGCAGTCTGGTTTTTTAAAGATGTTCTCATTTTTCCATCTAATCGATCCGTTTTGAAGCCCCTTTTGAAGATTCAGGGGTTTTAGACGAAACAAAGTCATAGATTCAGGACAATCCCATATTTTTTTAATTAGTTATGCATTAAAACTTTAAAAACAGCGACCTCCTTGACCTTGATTTTGCCAATCACACTGTAGAAATAACAACCACCCCATTAAAGTAGTTTTCATTCAAATTTAACATGACAATTTCAAAAAGGCTTTTAGCTCTGAAGTATTTTTTTTAAACTAACAAAACTAGTTATGACACATAATTGCGGCAACCCCCTGAAATAAATCCTAAATAATAATAATTTATTAAAGCTTTGCCTATTTCTTTGTGACATTTTTCACATTGCTTCGCTTTATTTTGTAATTTTTATTTTGTCTCTACAAATTTGATCTTTGTTTTATAACATAAAACTATGTTTGATCTCAATTTTTGTCATTTCTAAAGAAAAAAATACATTTGTCACTCGAAATGGAGTTTTTGTGGACAGTTTTAGGTGTATTAAATAAGATAATACAAAATACCTTTTTTTTTTAAAGAAGCTGAGGTTAAAGAGGTGGCTATAAAGCATTGCTACAAAAATGTTTTAAAGATAAAACATTAAAATAAATTGTAAAAAAAAAAGAAATCGCAGATTACTAAGGGTTAGTGTCGTTACATATGTCATCCAGTAGGGGGCAGTGTGACTATTGTCAAAACCTGAGTCTGGATGACTTTGCCTGGATTCTTACCATTTTTTCTCTCCAAGTGATGAGTCATTGTAAGTAAATGTCCACACATGCCACCATGGACACACAGAATGTTTGTGTTCTCAGAAAACAGCTCTGCTTCAAAAACGGGGGCTAAAAAGCTCCAGCCAAACCTTCTTTATCGTGCGACTGCAGCTGTATTTTTGTATTTCTCAAGTTGGAAAACTGGATTATTTACTTTGTCCCACACTGCTTCTTGTTTGCTGTGGCACGGCGGCGGGAGAGCACTGCCTCGTGAGAGAAATCAGGTTAAAACCTCTTTATTTATCTGACCTGGTTGGGCAGCAGAAGCCCTTCAGAGATAATGCCCCTGCCTGATGCTCTTTTTTTTTTTCCTCCCTCAACTACATTTTATTAACAGCATTCCGAGTTTTCTCTTTGCTATGCTTCTTCCCAAAGATTATCTATAAATGCAGGGCCTGCAATCCTCTTTTCGGTGCTTTTATCCGCAGCCGGGGCCCAATATTCTCACTGTAGAGCTTTGTGCCCCACGCTGGTATCCACCCCGCTTCATGCAGGTGGATCCATGACTTAATCCATCGTTATTTCACAAAAAAAATCACCACAATTCACAAAATAGCGTTGTGTGTGTGGAAGGGGAGTTAGCTTGCAGCTGTTGCAAATGTTTGCATTTCTTTCCAGACTCTGACTGAACTCCTCGCTATTGTGGCTGCTGCTCTCCTGCTTCCTCTGGAGCATCAATTATGTAACAGCAGATTTATAGAGCCTGAGGTTAGAAGTTGTTTTTCATCAAGCTAAAAAAAATGGGAATAAAATGGACACATTTTCGCTTGGGTTTGCATCATCCGCTGTGAATTTACACGTTTGTGCTTACTCACATCCTGCGGTGGAGGGAATTGCACACGACACCTGCAATTTAAACCCGAGGCCCAGCAGGCCTGGATTTTGTCAGCCCCACTATGGGGTGCAGGCGTAGTAAATCGGTCTATTTGATATGTCTATAAAGTTTTACATTTAATGCTGCATTGGCCAAGCTTGGGACAGGCACAAGCAGGACATGGGTTTGTGCCCTGCTGAAGCTGCATTTATCTTTTATCATGTCTGTTTGTTTGTCTGTCATTCACAGATTTTTATTTTATTTTCTCATAATTTTTTTGTATTTTTTAAATTTCCTTAGTTAATTTTGGATTTTTGCAGACTATCACGCTTTGGGGGCAGTCGCAGCACTTCCTGCAAACCCCTTCTTGCAATCCAGCCCTGCATCAAATTTAGAGAAGCCCCAGCATGCAAGCTCAGGATGGAATCTTCCTGCTCTGTGTGCTTTATTTAGACATGCATGCTTGATTATATTTTTTCTTTAATATTATGCAAAAAATATAAAAATACATTTGGCTGCTCAAAATTCTTTTTTATATATATATATTTATTTATTTATTTGCCTCCACCAAGGTGGAAATGGAGCAGAATAAATTGGGATTGGAAACCAATAGATCTGCCAGATGTCTTGCAGTTTTGCTCAACTCTCAGCCAATCGTGTCAATTCAGGAGGAAGCTGGCGCCCAGCAGGTTAAAGCGCCAAACTGGGATGTGACTCTTAACGAAAGCCCGGGCAGGATTATGAATGGCGGCGTATCAAATGACAATTACTCTGATTATGTAAGGTGAAGCAGGCCACTGGCAGGACAAGGCTAACCCACACGAGTGCGTGAAGCTGTTCCACTCTATGCTCCGGTGGCCCTTAAATGGCCCTGTGTCCCTTTTAAAGGGCAAACACTTCAGCTTCTCTTCTCCCATCATTCCATTACCGACCTTCCCCTTGGTTTCGCCTTTTTCCCCTCCACGTTTTCTTACATCTGAGTATTGACTCATGGTTGTTCTCCCACACCAATCCTCCTCCTCCTCCTCCTTCATCCGTCACAGCTTTCTCTCAGAGTGGGAGGGGGGGGGGGGGGGGGGGGGGTTGCTAGTGAGAAGCCAAGGATCTCGTCTGAGGAGAATAATCCTCAGAGTGCTTTGCTTTCTTAGATTTTTGTGAGCAGAGACTCGAAAGGGGCTCTTTGATGCTCTGTGGATACATTTGAGAGCCGAGCATTAAATGCGGATTTACACTTTCTGTCATGGACCCCCCCCCCCCCCCCCCCCCCCCAACAGTTTTGTGAATCTTCATTTTTTAATTAAATTGCGTCTCCTATTTCATCTCTAAGCTCCAGTTATTTTCCCCCCGGTTTGGACACAATTTACACGCTTGAAGTGTGGTGGCGGCTCCAGAGCTGCTAAACCTCCGTCATGGTGGGGGTGGACAATGGTGTTCTGACAGGGGTGTTTAGCAGAGCTTTTAGCAGAAAGCTGATAAGACATCAGAAACCACTTGAAATCACTTTGGCCATGCCTTACCCTTGGTAAGCTGCTGTCGCAAAGGTGCAGCTCCAGTGTGCTTGTGATTAAGCCTGCTGCATGGCACTGAAATCAGCCCTCAGCTGAGCGTCTTTAGCTACAGATGCATGGATACGAGTGAATAAATCCCCACTAGAGAAGCTCCCGTTTAATGTTTAATAGGTTTATTTCCTCTGTGATTGTCTGCCATCTGAGATTTGCTGCCATCTGAGACAGCGAGGAGAAACAGGAAGTGCTCCCTGTGATGCTGCTCCGCGTGTACGGAGTCATGATTGATAACTCTGATGCTCGAAAATCCTCCTCTTTTCGTGGCAAGAGTCTTCGAGTCACCAGGTCATGTTGTGCAAAAAAAAAAAAAACAAAACAAAAAAAAAAACCCAGCTGAGACACATGCACACACAGATGAGATGTGACATGTTGACCAAATACAGGAGACGGGGCTCAGCGCTCAGCCCAGAGTGAGGGAAGATCACGCGTGACGTACGCTCGTGCAGAGGCATGTTTCCTCCACCGATGAGGGAGAGGTGACCTTATGTGGTAACCAAGCGCCGTCTTCACATTTCCAGAACCATCAGTCTTCTTCTCCGTCTGAATCTTTTACAAGTGCTGCCTCAGGTCGCTGTTTGAGGAAGAAAAACTCTGAAATGGCTTGAAACTGACAACAGAATCCATCATTTGTTCATTTTCAAAACCCGCTTAATTCCTTTTTGGGATCGCGTGGAGGCTGGGGCCTATCCCAACCACAGCTATCCCAAAAGGAAAATACAGTCTCCTTAAGGGAAAGACCCTCTCATTTGTATCCCAAATATTTTTCCAAATTTCCAAATAAAACAAAAAATTCGTTCATCTCATTTTTTGAACGGAAGAATCCCTTTTGGGGTCACATAGTTGCTGGAACCTGTCCCAGCTACTGTTGGGTGAAGGTGGGGTACACCATGGAGAGGTTGCCACACAATCACACGCTTTCACCTAAAGGGGCAAGTTAGAGTAACCGGTTAACCCTTGTGCTATCCTGGGCACTTTATTATTATTATTTTTTTCAATTCATTGTTTATTTCAAATCAAAGCAAAAATTACATAAAATGAAATAAGTCAATATAAGACTTTGTAAATTTGATTTGAAAGGGGGTTGGAAGAAGCTTATGCTTATAGGAATCCAATCCCCCACTCAACACCACTCATAACCGACAACAACAAAATTAAACATTTGACATTATAATGTAACACACCACATACACAAAACAAAGACAGACAAACATGCCCAAACACTCCGACCACACCCACGTAAAAGAGAAGATAAAAAAGGAAGAAAGAAACAGAAAACCTCTGCTGGAAAAGAAACAAGAACAAACCAAAACATACCAACAACACGAGTAAGCATATATACACACATGTTCTTTTGTCTTTTCCTTCTCCCTCCTCCTTCATCATCCCCCCATTCCTTCCTTTTTTTTTTCTTTTTTCTCTTTTCCCCCCCTTTCTCTTTCTTCCTCCATTATGTATCTTTTTTTCTTTTTCTTCCTTTCCCTTTCCCTCTCCCATAGCTTATGGAGATTCAATAAAGAGAATAAATAAATAAATAAATCCACTAACTTATAGATGTAAAACATGCATGTAAAATAGGTTTACCATAGCCCCACTGTATTCCTAAGCCTGTTCATCATTGTTACATTTCTTCATGGTACTTATTCATTATGTATCTTTTAAAGAAACATTTAAACTGGACGATACTTTTACAAGTTTTCATATCCTCCGGAAGATCGTTCCATAGTGTGATACCCTTCACTGAGATGCACATGGATTTTAGGGTTGTCCTTACTTTAGGTTGATAAAATTTGTTGGTTGCTTTCAAGTTGTATTTATTTACCGCATCTCTGCCTTGAAACAAAGTTTGAATATTTGATGGCAGAGAATTTATTGATAATTTATACATGATTTGAGCAGTTTTAAAATCAACCAAATCCTGTAATTTTAAATTAAATGTGTTAAGAAAAAGTGAATTGGTGTGCTCATTATATTTAACTTTGTGAACTAATCTGATGGCTTGCTTTTGGAGTATATTTAGAGGATGCAGATTTGTTTTGTAACAATTTCCCCACACTTAAATACAGTAATTCAAATATGCCATATGAAGGAGTGATGCAAAATAAGTAAGGTGTAATTATTAAGCATCGAGCTACATATTTTCATCACTCCTACACATTTAGCCAATTTTGAACGCAAATACTGTATGTGAGGTTTCCAACAAAGTTTATCATCGATAATTACACCCAAAAACATGGTTTTGCACTTTCTCAATAGCTGTATCATTGATAATAATTTGCACAGGCACTTCCTTACTCTGTCTCCTAAATAACATAAATTTAGTCTTTTTTTAGATTCAAAGATAGCTTATTCCTATTAAACCAATATTTTAACTTGTAAATTTCTTGAGTTATGTCACTTAAATTCTCCCTTGAACAAAGAATGTTGCTATCATCTGCAAAAAGTATGAATTTCATAATTTGTGATAAGGAAATTATTGCTTAAATGTGTCAGGAATATTTATTTGAGGATTACATTTTTGTTTTTATTGACTCCACTGCTCCGTGGATTAACCGGGTATGAGAAGGATTACAAAATAAAAGGCAAATGTAAACTCTTTAAAACCAGAAGTTAGAATCAGAACCCCCTTTTTGGTCTTCTGCTTACAGTTACATAAGAAATAGCACCATGAACTCCATTTTAATGGGCCATCTGTACAGCTTTTCCTGGGTCTAAAGTCTTCATAATTATGATTCAGATTTGAACAAATAGCCAATACGTGAATCATGCATGTAGGCCAAAAGTGAAGGGATGATTCAAGCCAACAAATAAAAGAAAACTGTTCACTGACTCCTTGACATTTTCCACATAAAGCAAACACAGAAAATTATTTCCCTCATTAAAAAAAAAAGCTTTTAAGTTTTCTTTTATTCATTCGACAGAGAATATTAGCCTTTTGAAGCCAGAGGTAAAAAACAATTATTTTTAAGGCAGAACCATAAAAAGGGTATCAAATACAGCATAAAGGTCTTTTTTTTAATTGTTAAACTGTCATGGTGCCTCTGTCAGCTTCTCCCCCTCCCCTCTCTGCTCTGTTCCTGATCTTCACCAGCTGTGGACACTCAGCTCATCAGCCTCCAGACCTATACATAAGGAGATCCAGATCCAGCATTCATCGCCATTTCGTTGGTCCTCTACGGTGCTTAGTCTGGTCATCCTTGTATCATGTTCATGTACCTAATGCCACTTGTTAATCTAAAACTTACGCCTTGCCTCCAGGAAACCACATCCACGAGTGTCCACCTGGTTCCAGCTCCAGAGCTCTTCCTACGCCATGTCTGCTGTTTAACAGCGTTCACGTCTGCCCGTTCTCTGCCAAGTCCCTCCAGCCACGCCACAGCCGAGCCTCCCGTTCCTCATCGCTCCGCATTCCCACAGGACTCCACCTCACCAGTCTTCGTTGGAAATACATCAAGGAAAAATAAATCTTCTATTTGCGTTCTCGTTCTCCTGTGCTCCTTCTGGGTTCCAGCGTCTGGGTCTGTCTTGTTTATGGAATCATGACATAAACACTTTGGTTAACGTTTTTATTTTTGCCATTTAGATTATGGAATAACATGGTCAATAAAATAGTACAAGGTTTTTATTCAAAATTGTAAAATTTAACCCTTGTGCTTTTCTAGGCACTTTAACATTGGGAGTGGGGTTATCTAGACCCCACAAGATAAGAGCGCTGAACCTTTTTTCTTCAATGATTTGTGATCTTCACTGGTGTCCATGGATTACATGAAATCTTCTTCACCTTTATCCACCTTTGTCATGGTAGGGAGAACACGTCAATGGTCATCTTGAACCCATAGGATAGCACAAGGGTTAACTTTTGTTCACTCAAAAGAAAGTGAACCCTACCAGAGAGCTTTAGAAGCCGTTTTTGCTGCTTGATTGGCAGTTTTAAATCTGTGTTTTCTGTTGGCAGTTAATCCTTCTATAACTATTGGCAAGTGAGGAGGATGTTTTAAAAAAAAACCTGGACAAACTGAACATGGTCTGCCCCTAAAACAGTAAAAAAAAATCATTTCAGATGAAGAAAAAAGGAGTTACTGGTAATGTTAATTACCAGTAGGCCGGCACAATAAATCGCAAATTTATAGTTATCACAATATCAAGCTGTGCAAGATGCATTTAGCAGAAGTTGGCGGAAATTGTGATGAATGGTTGCCTTCAATGCTCTAAAGCAATCTTATAGCAGCTTGAAGTATTTAATGAATCCGATAAATCCCTTCGTGCATTTGACCAATCGGACGGACGCCTTTTATGTTAGATGTTTGCCTTCTATGTAGACGAGGGTCAGTTGGAGTATAATTTAAGATCTTGACTCTTATTTAAATGAAACTGTTAAATGTTAAATGAGTTAAAAAAAATGATGTATTTAGTTGTTTTGCTATTTGTTAATGTATCGCAAGTTATATCTTCATCGCAATATTGATCACTAATACAACAAATTGCATCTCTATGTACAAGTCTCCAAAATTGAAATTAGTTATAGATTACTTAAAGTAGACCTTATTCTAAAATGTGTAAGAATTGTTGAAATGTATTATTTTTAAAATATGAGCTGACATGATCTAGAAGTAAAGGAAACTAGTTTTTATTAGTGAAGCTTGAAGGTCTTCAGACAATCATAAATGTCAGAGGAGTAAAGCGGTCTGTTTTTATAATGGTCTAAAAAAAAGGAACAAACACAAAAGTTTATATTTTTAATCTTTAATCTAAGTTTTTAATTTTTAATCTAAGTTTTAGATCTACTATTTGCAGGATTTTTATGCTTTTATTTATTTTCTTACTTCCTTATCTAGGATGGGTGGGAGGCAGTGTGAGGGCAGCACTGACCCAAAAACACGGCACCGACCCCGAGGGCTGGCCTCTTCACGGGTGTTGCCATAGCTACACACGGCAGGGCTGCCTGGGATGAAAACAGGATTGCTGTGATGACGCTGATGGTGTTGCTTGTCATGGTTTTCCCCGCGGCTCTCGCATCAGGTCCACCATCCCGAGCTCACGACCTCTGTCACCTCCCCCGAGGAGGCTCTTGCCAGGTGAGACAAACACGCAACAGGAAGCGGTTTCATCTCTGCGGCTGCTCCCCACAGCGAGGTCCTGTTGGGCTGATGAGTCTGTCCTGGTTTTTAACTAAATATACACGGCCAAGTTCCAGCTAAACCACAAAAGATATGCAGAAAAAAGGTGAAAAACTTGATTTCAAATCACATAATTTTTATGTTTTTTTAAATATGCAAAAGATGTATGATCCAAAACAAACAGAAAGCATGTCTTTTACTTTTCACCCAACAGTCCTCATCTGGGATGGAGATGATTCATACAATACTATACAAAAAACAAAAAAAACACCTTTTAACGCTGAACTTACACAGTGACCTGACAGAGTTCAACTAGAGTAAAAGAAAATAGGGAGACCAGCATGCGTGTCCTTAAATCTTTGCTTTGAATTGGATTAATGTTTTAGGAGTTTTTTTTAGGACTTTAGAAATATTTTAAGCATAATTTATTTGTCCTAAAGAGAAGGACTTTTGTAAAGGAACAGCTGCCTGACAACATCTGGAATACAACAGACCTTAGATCACCTTAACTAGTTCTTCTTTTTCCAACCCGAGTTCATATTTTTATCATTAGAAGATGTTTAGCTGTTTCTCTGAAACAGGCTCTGTCTGCTCTTATTTTGAAACGACTCTTGAACATTTGATACAACATTGTTGAGGAGAATATGTCCCTACGGGCTTTTTAATGGATAAACTGCGCCACGTGCTTTTACTAATGCAATTACACAGCAACCCTGAGTTAACTGTGTGTGATGAGACAGATGAGAATGTGCTGTATCTGATGTTCTTGCTGCTCATTTAGATTCTTTTAATTTCATGTTCATGCTACCCATCATCAAGTATCTTCGCTTTTTTAATTTTTTTATTTGGAAATGAAGAAACTTTTAGTGCCTATCTCGGACTTAAAGCATGTTAGGTCTGATTTTAAAACCTATCTTTCTCAAGTTTTGGCCCTCCTGGACAGACTCTTGTGTGTTTGGATCTTTAGCGGTTTGCTCTATCTTTAACTATCAAACCATCTCCTATTTGTAGTAATGTAAGCACAAAAACTGTGGTGGGAGTTTCATAGTACGGACTTCCGTGGCTGAACAGCTGCCCACCCAAGAGAGCACTGATTCCAGTTTTCTTACCTGATTCTAATGACCATTTTTCTAGACTGAGCAGCCCACCTTAAATGACACCTTACCAAAAATATAGACTACTTTTTATCCTCAATTCAAAATGTGATTTTCACAATAAAACTAACAGACAAAACTGTTTTTAAAGGGATAAAGCTGTCTTCTTTGTTTTAACTGACTTTGAGAGTTTAACAAATGAATAAACACTGTAAGGAATTTTCTTTTTATTAATTCTTTCTGTCTTATTAATTGATAAATCTGTATTTTCTCTATTGAGAAGGACACTTTTTTACTCTGGTTATCGTATTCAGCATTACAGGATGCCCCAGATTATAAGGCACACCGTCAAATATAGGTCTATTTTCTAATTTATGTCGTATATAAAGTGCACAGAACTATTATGCCAATTAACCAAACAAGGGTCAAAGTTAAGTCTGTCAATCAGTCAGACTCTATTAATTACGTTTACATTAACTCTAGAACTTCTTTATAATATGCTACACGTTAGCAATGTTAGAAACGTTAGCCATGTTAGCATCAGAATACCTGTAACTCCCGACGACGTTTAACGCCTCGTGACTAAACAAAGGGCACCAATGAGAGTGTGCACACCGACGCGAAAAAACGCCACGCGTCAAAGCGTCAAAAAAAAAACCGCCTCGGGTTCGTTTCTTTTTTTAGACGCGTTGCGTCGAAATCTATTCGACCAATGAGAATGCCGCTTTTGCACACGTGTCTGGAGCTTCTGAAGTTACAGTAAAACACAACTTGGGGGCGCTCAAACACAAAACTGCCTTGCTGAGCACACATACCAGCGAAGAAGATAGACGTCAAGTAGCGTCTACGCTGCCGCGAAGAAATAATGACGGACATTCTAAAATATCCCCGAACGAAGCACCAGTTGGAGCTACTGGTGCTTGAAATATTCATGTTTTCTTTTTATTATTCTGACTAGCGCGTAAATACTTGCTCTCTTCTTCTGAGTGAAAAGCGACTTTAAGAAGCCAAAAGTTGCGCAGCGCCACCTTGTGTACAGGAGTATTTCTGTTTACATTAAGCGCCATCTAATGTCAGGGAATGAAATTGCATGTTCGCTCGGCTCATCGTCAGCGAAAATCGCCTGGGTGTGAACACAAAAAACGTGGCGAAAAACGCTGGCGAATAACGCCTGGCGAATATTCGTCCCGGTGTGTACGGGCCTTTATGTGCAACCAGTGGCGCCACCAGGGGGTGGCCCCCCCACGGCCATCCCACTAGCCACTGTAAACTGTGGTAGCACCCGGCCCCCCTCCCCTCCCTGCTGCTTTTACGCGAGCAGACAGCTAAAGCTCAAGATGTGCCCGCTGGATGCAGAAAACTAATAAGACGGTATATTTTGATAAACCGTCTGACGACCGTCTAACCCTACCGATAATTCACCTACATAGTTAAACACGGGAAGGAAAATCATTTGATCAAGCTAGAATACGAAGAATTACTTCGAACTCAGACACGGGCGTCTGCTGTTACCTAAAGTCAGTGAAGCAGCGCTCCTGTTGCTGTTTTATTCTCATCATCTTGGTAAAAAGGGTAAATGGCGTAATATTATACAGCGCTTTATTACCTTCTTAGAAGGCCCAAAATACTTTCACAGTCCCATTCACATATTCATAGGGCGCCGAACACTGGAGTCAACCTATAACCAAAAGGAGCAATGTGGGGTTCAGTGTCTTACCCAAAGACACTTCGACACAAGGATGGTCAAGGTGAGAACTAAATGTGATCTTCGGATCAGAGGTGGGCCGCTCTACCTCTGCACCACTGCTGTTAGAAACTTCTTCCTTGAAAAATCCAGATTACAAACAGTTTATTTTAGTGCATGACAACTGAAAGTTTTGAAAACTTTTTCGTCTTTCAAATCTTGTAGAAATATTTTTAATTATGATTTTACTGCTCTAAACGTCATTTCTGTTGTCTTAATTTGACTTTTATCTGTAAAACTCTTTAAGTTACCTGTGCATAAATGGAGAAACAAAAATATCCCTACCCTGCATGTGGACATCTGTTGCAGTTAAGCCACTGGTAGACTGATATTTCTAACACATCATCAACCACCAGCTGGGATTGAGTTTAATATAAAAACCTGAAAGTCCCACTTCAATCGTCCTTTGATGTATTGTTAAAGTGTTCCCAGGGGTCTTTTAATTATAATTATGCCATTTTTAGCCAAAATAAACAATCTGCGTCGTTTTCTAGGACATAATTTCTGCAGAGCGTCAGTAGTTATTTGAAAAATTTGCCTCATGAGTTGTGGGTGGGACTCGCCCCACCCTTTCTGTTGTTGAGAGCTCTCTGTTTACGTGCTCTCCAGCTAGCTTACAGCCCCCTCAACCTAACAATATTGGAGCTATCCAGTTTTACAGTTTTGAGCCAGAAGAACTGGAGTTTGCTTGTCTTTCTCATTAAGCTAATGCTTCAGCTAAAAGGTGAAAACTGCTTTGATATAAAGGCGGATTAGCATCAACATGAGGCTTTCTCGTTAGTATAAATCACAAAGGAAACATTTACGTGACACATTTGAGTTGTTTTAGACAATAAAAACAAAACCTTACGACAGTCTGCATTGCTGCTATTACCTTCGACATTAGACATATTTCACTTGGTAACTTAATTCCCTTTCATGCTTGTAGGCTGGGATAAGCATAGCGGTCTGATTAAAGGCCTTAGAGGAGCTGTAAGCATAGTTTGCCTAAACCAAGCAGAAAAAGTACTGACTGATTCATGAGCCCAGTCATAGAGTCGCGGCTGCACAGACGTCAGCCAAAGACACCCTGACATACCCTGGCTTTGCATTCTGACAGACCCCATAAGCAATTTAATTCCTTTAGAGTTACTCCGCGCTATAACGCAATCCCCTCCAGAGCCTTGACATCATTAATCCATTAAACTTTAAATTCAAGAGGATTTTTTTAAGGCCTCCTGCTCCCAGATTAGCATTTCAGTGCGTTTCTGTGTCAGCTCACTGGGTTGAAATTAATTTTTCAACTAATTTAGTAATTGCACGCCAAAGCTTTTTATCTGCACCAAGGCTAAACCACACTGCTGCACTGCAGGCAGGTTAAACGCTTGGAAAAACTGTTTTTTTTTTTCTTAAGCTGCACAAGTTTCTTATTGCATGTTAATTGTACAGGTACGGTGGCCGAGACTCACCATCGCAGCACAAAAAACAGTAACTGAGCAAACAAAAACTGTGAATAAAAAGAAACGCTGCTGCAAAAAAGCAAAAAAACAACAACAAAAAACCCTGCAAATAGAAAAGCCACAACAGAAGTGGATTATTGGGGGTTGGTTTCGGCTAACAAAGAGACACCAAGTGTACAGAAAGACCACTAACTTTTATTTAAGAGTATGACTTAGAAAAAACTGTACCTGAATATTAATACGCCTTTTATTAAGATAAAATGATAAATTTCTGTTTATTTAATGATCACAATGTTTAGCACTGCAATTGTATCTCATATATAATTTGCTTTTACCTAAGCAAATTGTGCTTTTATTTTGGTAATTTAAAATAAATAAAGGGAACAGTCAACATTGTCTGATTTCCACAACAAAATATTTTTCAGTACAAGGAAAATTTGAATGAATGTGCCTTAACCAATTAGGTTCTAAAAGTATGATTGAGTAAAAAAAAGAGCTGTTTATTTTCCACGTTGTTTGATGTAGCTTCTCTAGTATGGAGTAATTATGGATGACAAAATAAGCTGGAAACCACACATAAAGCAGGTCAGAGCTAAACTGGCTAAAAGCATTGCAGTGTTGGGGAGAACGCGCCATACTCTCACTCACAAGGCACGTTTACTATATTCATCCTTATACCATCGTCTGGTTGAATACTCAATTCTGATTGGCTGCTGGGTGTGCATTAAAACCTGATAACCGCACGGTAAAAAAAATAAGTTCCGGTCAGCTAGCTTAAATGTTTTGTATCTCTGCGCCGGCTTCTTTGAAAAAAACTTTTTCTTCATCATCTGGACAAAAACAAGCGGTAAGAGATGAACTTTTTCTCTGAACTGATGCTTTATTCAAACCATCAGGACGATCAGCATGTATACATCGCCAAATCTTGACTGCAGCGGTGGTGCTGCGTATTGCGTTGAGATGCGCCGCATCATGTAACATGTAGTCCGCTTTTTGTGAGAAAAGCGATCCAAATCGAAAAAACAAGAATCAAGGACTAAAACCTGGTTAATATATCTTGCTTTTGTAACTGACCATGGTATCAGCGGGTTAATGGCCTTCGAAGTGTGCGTTTTTACTTTTTAACGCACTTCGCGGAAGCAAGGTTCAGGCTTCTACGGCGTGCGTTAAAAAGTAAAAAACGCACACTTCGTCACCGATTAACCCTTACATAATACTACCATATTTGCAGTACAGCGTAGAAGTTTGGGAAAATACTTATAAAACATATCTACAGTGTTTGAGCGCTCATGAACACTTAATTAATTTTGAATCGTTACAAATAGCGCGAAATTAACTATTGCGATATATCACTGAATCAATTTTTTCAAGCATCCCTTGTATCCACCCCAGACAAACACAACTAACAACAGGTACTGAGGGCATGGAAGCAAAACACGTCCGAGTGGAAACAACTGATGGCAAAATACTTTTGGCAGCTTATTGCTGTTTTTGTTGTTGTTTTTATCATTAATAATCATGCTCACAATAATCTAAGGCATGGGTAACAACAGTTATTAAAAAAAACTATAGTTGTTATTATTTTGCAGTGTTTCTTTTATTTGTAGCAGTGTTTTTTTATTTGTAGCAGTGTTTTTTTATTTGTAGTAGGGTTTCTTTTATTTGTGGCAGTGTTTCTTTTATTTGTAGTAGGGTTTTTTATTTGTAGCAGTGTTTTTTATTTGTAGAAGGGTTTTTTTTTATTTATAGCAGTGTTTTTTTTATTTGTAGCAGTGTTTTTTTATTTGTAGCAGTGTTTTTTTATTTGTAGTAGGGTTTCTTTTATTTGCAGCAGTGATTCTTTAATTTGCAACAGTTTTTATTACATTTTCAGCAATGTTTCTTTTAAATGTAGCAGCGTTTCTTTTATTTTCAAGATTTCTTTTTTGTCACCACAGTTTCTTTTTTTTTTTGTTGCTGCAATGGTGGGTCTCAGGCACCTTATACAGAAGTTTGCACACGATGCATCACAGCGGGGTCAAAATTTGTTAGCTGCAAATTTGCATGGGAGCTGCCACCAGGAAAAAGCCTACATCAGAATTGAAGGTGGTTATGATTTTCAAAAGCTTTTAAAGCCTTTTCTTTGAATGTCTGCTCCCCCTGAGGTCCGTATTATACAGTAGTGAAGTGCAGGCTCCTGTACGTGTGTGTGACAAACTTTCCTAGTGTGGGCGGCATGGGCTGTAATGAGGGAGGGGGATGATGTGGGCACATGTGCGGTCATGAGTGGCTCTCAATCCCCTCTCCACCTACAGAGTGAGTCACGGTGTCCCCTGGCAACCCCGCCAGCCTCCGGCAAAGATGCACAAACACACCGCGGTTCGGGTTCTGACGCGGGACGTGTGGGCTCTGTCCCCGCCGATCACCCGCCATTTTTGACGTCTCTGCCTCTCAGCGTGACTCAAGCCAGCAGAGGTCGTAGGCGACATGAGAGCATATCACCAGAAGACGCTGCGCCTCCTCCGCCGAGGTGCTGGAAAACATGACAGCCTTTCAAGTGTGCATCAGCGCTGTTGTGACATTGCCCGGAATTACAGTAAATTACCACTTTGTGGCGATGCGCAATAGCAGCGCTGCTCACCCCCACCACTCCTCTCTCGTGATGCCGGTTGCAGTGCTGCAAGGGCCCATCTGCCGGCGGAGACGTGCAGCTCTCCATCTTCGAGGTGCACCCTGCTATCACGGCTCACTCACGCACACGCATTCTTCTCGCCCAAAGGTGTGAGAGTTGCGATAATGGTGCGTCTCGCAAACCCCAGTCATAATGTGTCACTCTTGACAATTGCTCCTCGCCTCACACAAACAGGCTTGCGTCACAAATGGGAGGTTTTTGCAAAGGCAAAGAAGGTAAGGAACCACATTTAGAGGCACACAGGAAAATAATGTCTCCCCCTATATTGCACAACCATGTAGAGTAAGATAAAGTCATCATCTGTTGATAGTGCTTGTTGATATGATCTCAGGTCTTGGAGAGGCTTCCCAAGCTGGCGGGCGTTGCAGTTGGTTAGAGCTGTGTGTGTTTTTTTTCTCTGCCACCATCCCAAGTCATCCCTAATCCTGTGAATGCAGCTGTACACACAATGGGTAATCCCATCATGACTCAATTGTGTGCAGAAATAAAGACGCACACTGGCTGTAAAGAGTTATTTGTCAGAGCTCAAAGGGAGGGCACTGCTGTTGTGCGCTCACCGGGGAAAGAGTGGTATTGAATGCTCACCTGCTAATGCGCCTCTGCTTGGAGGAGGTCCAACATGGCTGCTGCTCCTACTGGAGGAGGAGTGAGAAAGAATTTATTTTGTGTGTTTTAAATAGTCTGGCAGATAAAACAGTTACTATACTATAGGGCACCCTGGATTATGAGGCGGAATGTCAATAAAGTTAAAAATAAATCTAGTTTTAAACTTTTGTCATATATGAGGCACACTTATATAAAAATAAGAGATACGTTCGTCAGAATTTAACTGCATTTAGAGAAACAATAAAACTTGTTATGAGAAAGCCACATTAAGAGTATTAGCAATGTTAGCTTATTTCCAATACCTGTAACTCCCACACTCTAAAAAGAGTATTTGGGCTGTGGTTGGAAAGATAAACTTTTTACATCGATCTAACTTAATTATTTAGTTTGGTGAAAATAAATCATTTTTCTGAGTTCATTCAACTTAAAAATAACACATAGTTGTCTGACATAGTTATTTTACTTTCAATCAACTTAATTCAATTAAGTTGTTGTAACTTTGGTGTGAAACTGTCAATGCGTTATGACGTCATAACGTTAGGCAGTGCAAGGAATTGTGAGATACTATTTTCTTTGCCTGTCTGGGCAGATTGGGGTCTAAGTGTGAGTTTTTGTCCATGTGTTGTGTTGTCTAGCTGTTTTACTCTGTTTTAACTAGTAATTTATACTGTTATGTTTATTTCTTTCTGCACCATGCGTTAGAGTTTGGGAGATGATGATGACCAACCCCCTTTACATACGGTAAAACACATTTGTCCCAATATTAAAGACAGAGTTAAAGACACGTGAGCTACTGTCTTGTAATGCGAAACATTGCTGGGTCATTCATGTCTTTGATATGGAAATTACAAGGCCCATTGGTTGAGACTTTAGAAAAATGTGTCAATTTAAGTTGTATAAACAAAATTGAAAAAGAAAAAAGAAAATGTAAGTTAGATCAACATATCAAATTGAGTTGGATAGACATACAAAATTAAGTTGAATAAACTTAATTCAATTATGTGTAATTCATTAAGTTGGATCAACTTTTTTCTTTATAGAGTGCAACTTTGTTAGCAACACGGAAAAAAACAGGCAGATACCACTAAAATAAACCTCGATATTAAAAAAAATAAAACAGAGTGCGACAGCGTTACACATCAGCATATTAATAATAACCAACCTTGTTTGTAGCACGTAAAAAACAGATACAGCTTAAAACAAACCCTACTGGGACTGCGCTAACTTCCAACTTTGTTAGCAACACGTAAAAAAAATGGTTTGGCATGGCTACACTTTAGCAAATACACAATACTGGTAACTCCCAACATTGTTTGAAAGTCGTACAAAGATGCTGCTAAAATAAACGGTCCAGTGACTACGCTAACAGCCAACCTCAATAGTAAAACAAAACAAAAAAAATAAAACAGTCCGACAGCGCTACATGTTAGTATATTAACAATAACCAAACTTGTTTGTAATACGTAAAAAACAGACAGATACCGCTAAAACAAACCTGATTTAACACAGATATGAGGGGCTCTGGATTACTGTATGTCTTTTTATTTTAATTTCTTTTTAAATTAAGGCTTATATGTGCTCCTTGTAATGTGGAAAATATGGTAGGCCTATTCCATGTTAATTTAAAAATGTGTCTTCTATAGAAAAGGAAACGTTTTCCTGAGGGTAAAAGAGCTTTTAATCCAGTGGAGGCCTTGCGGCGTAATTTATTATTCAGCACACAAATGAGGGCAGTTACATTTGAATTGTTGCTCGCAGGTTCTGTGTTCAGGAAAAGGATAAAAAAAGATCAAACTAAGCAATGATTATAACACTAATAATTGCAGTTTTGCAGTGGGAGTTCCAATTATGGAGGAGAAGCCATCAGTTGAGTGTCATGGCGCTTGATGATGGGAGAACCATCGTTTTTTATGTGTTTCTCCATGACGGCCTTTGTCTCCTCTTATGTTTCATCGAACTTGGTGCAATGTCCAATTAATGTGAAAGTTCTGATGGGTGATTTTTCTTTGGTGATCCCTTCGAAAGCGGCAAACCTCAACGTCCGGCCCCCTTTTCCCACCCTTCATCTGCACACGAACCTTCGTACTCATCTGGGATTTGCTGTCTGAACACGTCTTGTACAGTTCATCCACACGCATTCATGCTGCACTTAACTGTTAAAGTCAGCAAATACCTGAAGGGTCTCAACCCAAAACCCTTGTCTGAAAGCCCCCCCCTCTACACACAGGCTGCTCCAGTAAGGCAACCAGGCATGGGCGGACACTTAAAATTTTAATCAAAAGAGGAATAATGAATTTGTGGAAATTTGAAAATGCGCCTCTTGAACAAAAATGCTCCAAACCCTCTTTGATATGAAAAACACTCCCCTCTCCCTCCTTCACGAATTAAATTATCCTCCCCGCCTCTACAGTTCGGTAGCCCCGGGCGCTCTGACCCTCATTACACGAGTGCTACATAAGAGAAAGAAAAAGCTTCAGTGTCTTTTTATTTGGTTCTCTGTTATTATTTTCTCTGCCGTTCTCGTCTGAATCCCCCCCCCCCCCCACACACACACACACTCCCCACCCTTCAAACTGTGACCTCACAAAGCCACATTTCTGACAGGGTGTTAAATGGGCTTGATGAAGGTCTTGGTTTTTTGGCGAAGTTAACAGCTAAAAGAAATCAATTAAAGTGCAGCTTTTCATATCCTTGTCATCCTGCGTTTTGCTCAAAGCCTGCAGCGAAACAAACACGGCCTCTTTTGAAAACGAGCATCATGCCACGCCTCTTCCTTTTTTTTTTTCTTTTTTCCCTCAGCGAAGATTTTATATCTAATTTTCTATTTAACCTGAACAACCTTCTGCTCCCAATTGCCCGAAGAACAATTTAATTTAATTTTCAACTTAACTGCATTTTCTATTATTAGATCCTGTACTATTTTTTTATGTAATAAAAATGTCTTAATCTGCAAATCTTGTTGTAATTTTAAAACCCTTTCTTTAAAAACTTTTCCTCCGTTTTCTGCAGGACTGTGAGGATGTTCAGCCCTTAAAGCAACAGTCTGTTAAAGCTTAAATTGTTTCTTGCGTCTCGGTTTCAAAGGTCAGGGGGGCAGGGTAGAAACCCCCCCCTCCCCCAAGAGAGACGACAGCCGTGCGATTCTCTTACATGTCATCAAATGTTGCTGTCGGCTGCTGAGTAATAAATGTGATGAATGTCTGCGGCTTCCAGATGTCAGCCTCGCTGTGACTTTCTCCTTCAGATGGCTCAAAGACATCTACAGCGTTCGTCAGACATCAGAAATCCGGCTTTGTTGTCAGAAGAAAGGGACAGAGCTGCGATGATGTCAAACAAAATTTGCTGTAAGTTGTTGAGCTTTTTGCAGGGGCGTCAAAGACTTTTTAGGGGCCCAAAGGATGATATTGAGGGGGGGCATCTATAGAGTTTTTTTTTAACAATAACCGAAGGATTCCTCATTGCTGTAAATATGCTACATATTACAATTTAGCAGAAAAATAGTTTATCTACTAATGTAAAAGAAAAAAACAAATTTTCTGTAAATCTGGAAAGTAATAAACTAAATTATGTAACATTTGTTAGTATTCAACCAATTAAAAAAAAATCTTTGTAAAATTAAAATGAATTTGGATTTTAAAAACCATTTTAAACCTGTCATACATGCCTCGCCGGATTATACATGCAAATTTGGGTAAATCAGATCAACCTGAAAGGTTACCGCCCTTAAGTGTCAAACACACCTACTGCACACTGCTCACAAACAGAGCAAGGGTGCAGGAGGGCGGAGTCAGAGCTTCACGCTTATTCAGTTCCTGAATACAGTCGCTGAGGAAGCATTGCGCTTGCGCAGTTGTAAGATTCACTCAGTTTCTCTTTGCGTTCCACTCAGTTCATGTATCACCCGCTCAATTATCTTTGCGCTCGTTCAATTAATAGCAGCCATGAAGCGCCATAGGTTTTATAATGTTGATAAGAAAAGAAGCAGTGGCAGGAAACCTATTTTTACTTTAATAAACTGTAAGTTCCACCATTAAAAACAACTGGGGGACTGTAAAGCTAAAAGTGTTCATTTAGTCTTCTTTTGAAAAAGCAAACATTTTTCTCCACATGTAAATAATTTATTTGAGTTAAATCCAGTCAAAAGGCTGCACACTTCGGCAGAAATCTCAACACTTTGACACCAAATCAAAACAATGAGCAAGACATGCTACTGCGTTCATAGCTGGTGATTGGTCCCAGAGGCTTCTTCACCACAAGCAAAGAAACCCGTTCACACGCGAGCTGTAATTATTTTCCACTGCTCTTGTAAATTATTGATTAGCTGCAGGGACATAGCTGTCAATAAGTGGCTTTTAAAGATGTAGAGAAAAAACTGGGTCAGTCTGCTATTTGATTAATTAGAAATGACGAAGAGTCTGTTTATTATTTCTGACTTTTTTTCCGTGCACTTGATGGAAAAAAAAACAAATTAAAATTTTTACTGTGCAGAGATAGTATCATATAATGCTTTTAGAGTTAATTTAATGAGTTTCACTCATGCATCAGGGCTAAAACAATCCACTGCCAAAACAAGTCTGGACCAACACAGAACAGACAAATATGGATGTTTGGGATGAGTTTTTGATGCAAGAGATGAAAATGTTCTGATTTGAAGACCCCGAGGATTAATATTTGATCAAAAGCTGGAAAAAAAACAACTTTAGCTTCTATAGGTTTTTGTCTTTTAGGTAGAACAAAACCTGCCACATATTGCTACAAATTAAAATATTTCTTCAGTGAAAGTAAAAAGGAAGGAAGTACAGTTGCAGAGATATTTAAAGGGTGTTTATGCCTTGGCTAAGGTAAGCGGAAGGATGTGATGTGTTTTAGTTCTGCTCTAACAGATCGCCTACAGTCTGATGCTCCAGGTTGTGGCACTTTGGATTTAGTGCTCAGCGGAGCATATGGCTGACGATCACTCTGATTTATTTCTTTATTTATTTTTTGTGGGCCTTTTAATTAGCTCCGCTGTTAGAACGAGGTGGGTGAACTCCAGAGTAACAAAATGGAATGGCGAGATGGGGAGGACAGAGGGATGTGTGTGCGTGCAAATTAATGGGGTGACATTGGGGTATTTGGTGGGGATAGATAGGAGAGCAGCAGATGTTATGTAACGCCGCGCCGGCGCCGCCTTATGTAAGGGCTCAGTGATGTGAGGAGACTGAAGTTCCCTCTGCATCCTTGTGCCGCACATTCTAATTATTGTTCCGCTGAAGTTCACGCTTAATTGTTTCTCCTGAGAGGTGCCAAGCAACCTCCACTGCTCCTGCTGTGGGGGCAGAGCTGTTGCACGCTGTGTTATCAGACGTGCACAGGAAGGACCGCACAGCTTTATTAGGCAGGTTTTCCCCTGTGCTTTTTCAAATAAAAAATAAGCAGCCAATTGTGAAGCTTTTGAAGCCAAAATGCGTTAGGTTTATAGAAGTCTGATTTTTTGTCCTTTTTTTTGGTTATTATTTACACTCTTTAATGTAGACCTTTAGACATGACTTTTTAGCTAAACATAATTTAAATGTGAAGGAGCATAGGAGTCCTAATCAAGTCAATACAGTAGAAACATTAGGTCACAAAAAAGAAATGGGGGACAGTTTGTTGTGATCAATTGTACTTTTCCACGATATTTCCAAGTCATAAATATACTCGTGAAACGACAGAAATGTCTAGATTTAGGACGCCATCCATCCATTTTTCCAACCTGCTTAACCGCTGGTGGGGTTGTTGGAGCCTATCCCACTAACTTCTGGACCAAGGTGGGATGCACTTTGAACAAGTTTAAAAAAAAAATGTCATTCTCGCAATTAAATTATTGAAATAAAATAAAAATAAAACTCAGTATATGTGATTAAGCAGTAAAACCTTAATTTGCTTGGTCAATATATTGTTACAATGTTGCCTTGTTTTGTTATTCTTCTGGGAAAAAACTGAAAGTAAACCAAACATTACTGAAGTGTCATTGATTTACAATGAGCATACTCTGAGCATAAAAAAATAAAAGCATGTTCTCAGAATGACCTTGTTTCAAGTCAGCACATTTCTTCTAGCCTGAGGACATTCCGAACCCCTGACCCCCAAGACTGAAAGATGCCTGTGAAAGTTCGAATTATTCATAGAACAAAAAAACAAACCTTTTCTTAAATGTGAAGCTGCTATGAAACTGAATCAGTTTTAACTGGGCAAACCTTTTTGAAAAAATGTTCTACATTAAGGTTTTCTGTTTATCAGTTTTCCCTTTTTCCTAATGTGTAATTATGTCACACTCTTCTTAAGTCTGTCTGAGGAGGAGCACGTTTTGGCAATTTCAACGTTCTTATGCTAATATAACAGACTATTTTCATTCATCTTTGTTGTTTTATGTTGAAATGAGACGTTTCATCTGGAGGGAGGGGCTTTTGTAACACTTTTCCTTTCGCATTGGTGTTCGGATGACAGGTTCATGACGTAAGGTGACAAATGAAATTATTGGTATGTGAATGAAAAGGAAATAAAGTAGCGGTCCTCTACACCCAAACGTGTCTCTGAGCGCCTTTTTTTACACACGAAACTCCACTTTACCGAAACCTAACCCTGGAAAGCCGCTACACTAACTATAATTTGATATTGAGTCGCCAAAAGGTTCAGAATTTCTTTGTTTTCAAACCTATCCGAAAATAAAGCTTCACAAAACGCTCTGCATCTTTCATCTTCAGCCTCAGATGAACAGACAACTTTGGTGTTTTTTCGCGTTAATTTATTACTTTTTTCTCGTAAATTTATGAGTTTTAAAGTCATAAATGTATTACTTCAAAACACCTAAATTTACGAGAAAAAAGGTCATAAATTTAGCCCATGACTTTAAAAGTCATAAATATACGACTTTATTCTCATAATTTAACAGTTATGACTGTTTCTCGTAAATTTGAGACTTTAAAAAATGTCTTTGTTTGCAAACTGGCTCTATAACTCCATCGTACTTTTGTTACAAATCCTCCAGAAAAGTATAATTGTTGTCTTCCCCTGGTTTTCAGCTTGCGTCATTCCGCAGCTGGACGAAGAGCCAAAAGGTTCTTATGGAGTTTGTAAGCTCTTTCTATGATCCATGTTTTTATTCCATGTTGAACATCAGCGTTTGGACTAAATCAGTGACTGAGTGCCGCGGCGCCAACAGTCAATGTGTATGAATCAATGATCAAAAAATGGGTTTTGGTCTTTCAACAGCATCTTTTGTGTGCTGCTGGTCTTTTTGAATGATTCTTTTTAATGTTGTTGCTGCAAACAACTCCTACATTCCCTGTTGTTGTTTAAACATCCACAAAAAAACCTTCACATTTGACATTCCTGCCCAACCCTTTAGATCTACTCAAAGATATCTCTGCACTGCTTTCTGTTGATTAGCTAACCCAGGTCTCTCCTTATTCCAATTGGCTGAAGACACCTGATCCAGGTAAACAGCAGCAAGAAGGAGAACAGGAAAACAGACATCTTGATCTATCTAGTATCTATCTAGTATATATACTCTATATACTAGATAGATGGCTTTATTTCACTTTTTTGTGTTAAAATATTCCAAATAAGTGCAAGTCACCTATGCAAAGCTGTACATAAATTACTACTACCCCTTATTTGACCCTGTTTGGACCTCCTGAGTGTCCTCCTGATCTCCCTAGTGTCAGAAATATTCCGACTTTGGTAATACTTTATCAGTGCGTAATCAAGCATTAATGAACTATTAAATACTTTTTGTGGGCAGGATGGTAGATTGTCCTAAACGTTAGAATATAGTCTACTGTCCAGGGTCTGCTGTGCTAAAGAAAACTTTTATTAGGACTTTAAAGACCTTAACAAAGTTTTTGTTTAAAAGTAGCAAACAGTAGTAAACTTGGAGTTTATTTTATTAAGTATACTTGAGTATGAGTATAAATGCTTAATATTTAATGGTTTAATGTCAGACAATACTTTCACACACCGAAAAGAGCGTTTGATTTTTTGTTTTAGCTTCCAGTTTTCTTTTAATTTCTGTGGGTAATGTTTATCTTCATCCTCTATAAATGATCTGCATCTTTATATTTCATGTAGGAACCATTAAAATGTGATAGATTTTCCCTTAACCTGTAACTGTTAAAGTGGAAGCTAAAAACTTGCACGCCAACTTCAGCCTCGTTCAACTTTTAACCCTTGTGCTATCTTAGATGACCCCACCCTTACATTGACGTGTTCTCCCTACCATGACAAAGGTGGATAAAGGTGGATGGATTTCATGTAATCCATGGACACCAGTGAAGATCACAAATCATTGAAGAAAAAAGGTTCAGCACACTGTCTAGTGGGTCTAGATGACCCAACTCCCAATGTTAAAGTGCCTAGGATAGCACAAGGGGTTGCGATGCATTGGATAAATGCAAATAATAAAAACAAGCCCCTTCTGTCTTTATCCTCTCTGGCTCTTTTCTGCAAAAAAAAAATGATTGAATACTTTTTTTTTCTGGTAACTTTGCAAGCTGTGGAGTTTCAGTTTTTTTGATATTTTTTGATACATGACAGAGCAACTTGTTCTCCTTCAAGAATGTGTTGTGGGGAGAGTCCAGAAGTTTTCCAAAATAAAACTTCCTTCAGACTCATGTTATTGATAAAATGGAAAACTGCAGGTCGTGTTCTTTCCCTGCAGGGACCTTCTGTCCCATGGACTAGTACCGGTCCATGGCCCCGGGGTTGGGGACCACTGCCATAGAACATGAAAGTCTAGTAGTCTAGTCTGGGAAGCATACAAATTGAATGTTGTATTTTATAAAAAAGAAGAAAAAAATCAACAGAAAAATTAGAAAACAAAAACAAACATTTTATTTTTAACAGCAAATATCCTTTCAAATCTCTAAGGCTATGTCCGAATTCCCACCCTAACCCCTATATAGTGCGTTCGCCATTTTGTAGTGCTGTCCGAATCTAAAATTCCCAAATCAAGTGCCCTAGAAATTTCCCAGAAGTCTCTGCAAAAATCCAGTGTGCATAGATGCTCACTAGATCGGCGGATATAGACCACAATGCTTTGCATTGGAACAATTCTTGCCCAAAAAGTGTAATTAAAAGTATTATTTTAATAAATCATCAACATTTTTATCTTCAGAAGGCAGTGGACTCAAATAATCGTCGCAAAACGCTCATATTAATTAGATTTTAATTTCGTGAAATCGATGATCTCATCCACCGTTTAAAAAAAAGTAGTGAGCATGGTGTCCAAATCGTTTTAAAAATTCAGGGTACTACATAGTACCACACTATATAATTTTTTTGTAATTTGGGGTTAGGGTGGGAATTCGGACACAGCCTTAATCTATAAAACTCGTCATCGCCTGTGTCACTAAGGTACATTTCCGCCAAGACTGAGCATCACTTCTTCTTCTTGTTCTTCTGTGTTGCTTTTAGTAGCAAATGCTGATTCACGTGCCCACTAGTGGTTGTTGCTATTTATTAAAAAAAAAAATCCCACATGTCGCACACGTGAGTATAACTCTTTTCAAAACTATGCAAAAAAAGTACAAATATACTTGTAGTTACCCAAAAAAGACAACTTTTGCTGAGGACTGCAGAACCTTCCTGCATTCACAAGCTTTTATTATTTTTTTCTGGACATCAACCCAGCTGTATGGACTTTGCTAGCACTATTTCACAGACAATTGCTTTCTGAACAAACAGATTTTGGACATAGTTGTTGTTTAGAGAGGTTTGTGTGTGTGTGTGTTTGTGTGTGTGTGTGGGGGGGGGGTTGTTTTTCTAACTGTCCTTGATGCGGCCATAATCCATATTTGCTTTGCAGCACACAAACATATTCATTTGAAAACCTCTTTGTAAGCAGCCGCTTCAATAAAGCATTCCACTCACTGGTGTTGAGTTCATCCAAAGGCGGCACTAAGGTTTTTTTTTGCTCTGCTTTGCATTTTCTGTGTGAGTTTGTCACTTTTTCCTATCAGTTTTATAAACAATTAGCTTTAAAAATTTCTACCAGTTCAACGGTCACATGATCATAAATACAAACTGAATGCTGCTGCTTTACAAAGCTGAATACCGGTAAATAAGTCAGAGGAATGATGCAGAGTGATGAGACCTTTTTTTTCTAACTTTTTTTTCGTTTTTAAAGTTACTGTAAATATTTCATGTCTCTTACTCGATGGTTGTGTTGCTCTGGTTGTTCAATTCTAATGTTCCTTGTTCTACTTTTCCTTTTTCTCTCTCCAGGTCCTGCATTTGCCCCTGAACCCATCTGAACGTCTCCTCACTGCTGCATTGGATTTCAGTGTTTTGATCAGGTAATGTTAAAGTCAGAGGGGACACCCCTGCTGTTTTCAGGGAGAGCAGAACAGGGGGAAGCTATGTCATCCACTGAGAGAAATGCGTTTTGACTTATCTCCCCTTAAGCCCCTCGTTGTTATTCAGAAAGTCCGAACTCTGCTCTATCGCGGCTGTGCAGCTGAATGTAAAATGGATTTTCTGAGAGTCAACAAACTGAGCTTTGAATGCTTATATTTGCTTTTTTTGATTGATTATACACATAAAATGATGTCATACATTTGTGATTGAGTTGGATTTTTGTTTAAGACAAAATTGAACACTTCTGGAAAAAAACAATTGGCCTTGAAACTCAGATCACTTTGGAGCATAAATACAGTACAAAAATTGTGCATGAAAGTCCCAATCTGATCACCTTTAAGCTATTTTAAAAACATTGTCTTTTAATTATGATTATGCCCTTTGAGCCAAAAAAAAAAAGAAAGTGTCTTTTTGTGGTACATAGTTTCTGTAGTTGCTGCATGAGTTTATTAGAAATTCAATTCTTGACTGTTAGTGTGGAGCAACCCCGCCCTCCCTTCCCATCCCCCTTGCTGAGAGCTCTCCCTCTAGCTTACAGCCCCTCACACCTCTAACCTAATATTACAGGTACAACAAAAATGATGTGCAGCTGTACAGATTTTATGCCAACTCCGGCAAGGAAAACAAAGACATGTCCAAAGTACGGCCTGCGGGCCAACTGCATTCAAATTTCTACTGGCCAGCAGGATCCTGTCAAACAACCAATAATATCCAGACGCCAGAACTTTTAAAAAACTGTGGGTGTAATTTCGTGACTGGGATTGGCTAAATTACTTCCTTCCAGCTTATTTCTAAAATGTGGACTGTGAAAGAAATGAACCCATTTGTTGTTGTCTACAAGTGGATGCAGCAGAACAGAGGGAGTTTGTGACCCACCAAGCATATTTTCATATTTGTGCATCAGTCTGCTCCTGATGCACAAAAATATAAATAAAGACGTTTGGAGAAATGCCTCCAGCATTACAAAAATGCCACAGGAACATATTAAAAGCACCAAAGACTTTTTTTTTCCATTTATCGGGTGTTTAACAGTTGATAGATAGCCTTGATCATCTTATGAGAGCCCCCCCTCCCCCCCTGAGATTTTAGTAGCATGTTCATTAAGGTAACTTAATCGCTTCCACATGAAAATCCATGCCAGAGCATTAAACGAAAGCACGCCGCATTCTCCAGAAACAGGTGGATTCCTATAGCAAAATCTCTGATTTGAGATTACGCTCATGCATTATGCAGGTGACGTGTCATTACTGCAGACAGGCTGGGGAAGGGCCAGCAGGTTTTAATGAATTTTTCAGATGCCGATAATAGGCCCGATTTGCATTTGTGAATCCCGACATTGTGTTTGTTCTGGAAAATTGGTTGAGATTAGGGTTCACGGTCACGGTGTGTGACAGTGTTAACACTGTTAAAAAGAACAAAAAAAAATATCTGTGTGTCTTGTTGAACTGCGGCGCCCGCATATGTTTTATTGGATTAATCTCTGTGGCAAACGCGATCTCGTTAGATTGATTTGCACGTCAGTGGCAAAGTTCATTTCAGTCACTCCTACCACAACTGATTAAACACCTCCATACAGGGCTGGATTGAGACTTTTCTTATAAGTGATTGTAGCCATCAATGATTCGTAATGTATTTTTTTATTTTATTGTTTTAAAGTGGGGAAAGAATGTTAGGAAATGAAAGTGTCAGACAACCAAACTAAAAATAGGATAAAAAAATGATAAACACATGAATTTATAAAATATGTATTTACTTAATCCACAAGTAAGTTATTTTTTGTTGCAATGTGCTACTTTTCAAAAAAACATTTTTTTTTACAAGAATGCCTACTTACCTAAAAGGTATTTTGAATAATGCATGACACTTTTTATATTATATCTACTACACTGATAAAGAAAAAACTTTTACAAGATCTCATGGAATTATTAGTATAAACATTAGCTTGAGGTGACAGACTGAATATGTTTACATTAAAGTAATGAATCCAGAAAAAGCTTCTTGTTCAAGTCCACAGGAAATTCCTGAACTTGTTTACAGTGGATCACGTTCTCCAGAAGTTCAGATTTCTGTCTTACTTTGGTGTCCCTGAATCTCACTTAAGACCACTCTGTCATGATAGAGTCATATTTCACCAGTGGGATGAACTTATCCATCCATCCACTTTTCTAAATCCGCTGAGTCCCTTTTGGGGTCACCGGTTGCTGGAGCCTATCCCAGCCAGCAAAGGTGGGGTAAGCACCCTGGAACCTTATGAAGCGCCAATCGATTGTAGGAATGTTGGGTATTTTTGAGGGGAAAAAAAATCTCTAACCTCTATGTCAGGGGGATCCATGTTTACTGCAAGTTCTCCTTAAGGATGCCAAGAATGGAAACAGCGGTTTCCAAGACTTTTTAATTAAAGGTACAAAAATGCAGAAATACTTGTTTGAGGAGTCGCTGCACCAGTATGCTGGATGTCCACACATGGGACACGTCATTCGTACCTACCATGCAGTGTGTTTGTGTTTTTATTGCATGTTAATCACCATTTGATGATTAATAGCCATATTTCCTTCTTACAGCAAATATGTATTTTAAACAGGGGTAGATTAAGCCTTTCGCAGGCTGGTAAAGGTGGTTGATCACTGTGCAAGTAAACAAAGAAAAGAGTCTGCTGAGAAAGATGTTCCCATCAACAACAGCCAGGTAATGAGCATTTTGTTGAGACCACAAAAAAACTTCTCTCATAATTAAGAGCAGAAAAAGAAAAGCCAGAAAAGTGTTAAGTGAAGAGGCAGTGAAATGTAAAAGAAACGAAAGAGAGACGAGATGTAAATTCTTCTGTTTTTTTGGTAAAGAAACCTAACAGAAACTTGAAAAGAAAAAGAACAGATGGAGCAGGTCGGAAAAAAAATCAATGTTTAATTAGAAGTCTACTTGAAACAAGAAGGTGAATCATGATCTGGGGTGGTCAGCCATAAAAGCCATTTTTTAAAAGGGTTGGCAGCTTTACATCTCTACGTTTATTTATTTGTTTAAAAACCAAGTCGGGTTTGCAGCTGAAGGTGTGTTTCGAGACAAAAGCTTAACCCTACACAAGCATTTGTGTCATATTTAATACATTTCTGATGATGCGTTCACACCGATTTCACATGTCAAATCCGCATCAAAAGCTTCTGTTTGGACGCGCGCCAAATTCGCTGCTCAACGCCTGTCCAAAAACGTGCTATAGGCCCCAGACACGTGCCGGAGGAGCTACCGCCAAATGATTTTGCTACATGGTACAGTGTCTGTGTAGATCTGTGTATATTACAATGCATGGAGGGATGTTTAGAGATCAGATTTATTTAGTCTAAAAAGCTCTAAATGCATTAGTAATCAAGTTTCCATGTCTGGGTTTTTAGGATCGTTCAAAGTCACTCATCAAAAAGTCGGACTGATTTTGTAGTGGTTAAAATGATCATGTGTGGGGATCATTTTCAGTTGTGAGGTGTTAAAATCTTTTAAACGACAAACAAAAACCTCCACCAGCTTTACTAAAGTTTTTTGACCTTCAATTTCCTATAACAAAAAAAAAGGAAAAGAATTCATTTCAGTCAAACTATGACTTGTAAAGAGAACATAAACAAAAATTTGTATTTTTAATTTTGTTTTTTAATTTAATCTATGCTGTTTTATTTTGTGTAGAGAAATTTAAAGCATGAGGCTTAAGAAATGTCAAATACTCAACAAATTGTCATGGCAAGCTAGGCGAGGCAGACCCAGGCGCTGGCAGACGCTGGAACCCGGAAGGAAAACACAGGTGAGTAGATAGTAAGTAATAGTTTTAAAAATTTTCGAAGTTGCTTGAGATCCTGACATGGCTGAGGGCTGGAAAGCGACAGGCGATGTTGCTGGAGGTTGCTATGGTTAGTGGCGTGGCTGGAGGTCTCAATTGGCTCGTGGCATGGCTTGAGGGTTCTTGGAGTTCCGTGAGGTTCTTCGGCTCTGGTAAACAGGAGGCTCAGGTGTCCACTCATGGTATGAAAGTCCTGAAGGCGAGGCATAAACAATATTAGTCGAGAGCATGAACACCTGGACTAGCAAAAACAGACCAGACTAGGCACCATCAGGGGCAACGAACTGGTGATAAATGCTGGTACTGGATCTCCTTATGAAGGTCTGGAGGGTGATGAGGTGAGTGGACACAGCTGAGATGAATTAGGAGCCAAGCAGAGAGGGGAGGGGGAGGAGAGCTGACAGAGGCACCATGACACAAATTCTGTAAATGTTGAGTGCAATTCAGTCAAAAGTTAAACGTTTTCATACTAACTTTAAATGATTCACAAAAACAGGATTAGTTGAGGAGTTTTGATTATTAAAAGGCAAAAAATGGAAAAAATAATGATGTTTATCTTAAATAAAACTCTCAGATATTCCTATATTTGCTTCTTTTCCAATGACAACAGGTACCTTTCCATCTATTCCATCCTTTATATTCCTTCCTGATTGGTCTGCACTAGATTTATTAAGTATTTATAAAGTATTTACTAAGTATTACGTATTTGTTAAAGGGAAAGAGGCTAAATGATGCTAGAATGTATTTATTAAGTATTTTGGTTCTATTTTGTCTGTCTACCATCAAATAAAATCCAATTCTAAGAATAAATATTTATGTTTCAGTCAAGCGTTTGTCATGCGTGACTCTGTGCACTGTGACTGACCTTCAGTCAGCTGGCAAAAGCTTCAGGATCCCCACAGATTTAAACTGGTAAAGTGGGCATGTATGGAAACTAGTGCATAAAGAAGAGGTCTGTTACCCGCACTCTGTTACCACTCCACCCGAGGCGGTAATTTAAACAGCCTTCACCAAGACGAAGATGAAGATAGTATTTATAACTTACCGTCTGCATGTACTTTGTCAAAGCTGAGCAGCCCTGATTATTGCTGAAGTGTTGCCGTAATGACCTTGCCTCAGGCGTTCCACGAAATATTAGTTAGATGTTGCTGTGTTTATGAGGTGGCTGTTATGCAACGCATGCAGTCGGAAGAATCCAAACGACTGTTGGATGAAAATTGTACCCAAAAAACACTGGAACACGGTCGATTTTTACATGCAAAATGAATCTCCTAGAAGCCACCGAGCCATTAGTCGGTCCAATGATGAGCTGACAAATAAGCATCAATAATGTAAAAGCTATGTGATGAAAATTCAATAGAGTATAGATGATGTGGCCATTTTAATGAGCAGTTTGTTGCAGCACTCCATCATTGGGAGGTTAGAGGATGAGTTAAGCAGACGTGCAGCGTTACGAGCATCCGTTTTATTTTCCCCACCAAAGTCTGCAGTGCTTGCATCTTCCTCTGTCGCGCCTGCCCCTTCCTCGTCGTTCGACAGCACACTGATCAGCATTCAGGCGACCTCTCCCCTGACTGTGAGTGACTCTGCAGAGCAGGTGTCCGTGGCTTTGGCTCAGACAGTGATAGCTCACTGATCTGCTTCCTCGCTGAGATACTTAGATATGCAAAACCTTTTTTTTTTTTCCTTTGTAAAAAATGGCATGCTTGCACCTGCTTTTTCTGTCATGGAATAACTTTTTTTTGTTTTTAAATCAAGACTTTTTCAGACAAATAAGGTGATCGCTTCAACAAAGTGTCAACGTGAGAGTTTGTAAAAACACTTTTTTGAAAAACGCGTAAATTTGCCATTTAAAGCAGTTAAAATGTGCATTTTTTAGCTTGACACAGCTTTTTTATGGTTTGTATGTTACATGCACTACAATGAAACAATAGTAGGAAGACAAAGTCCACTGCCTTCATGGATATTCATTGTTAGGTACAGGAATTAGAAAAAGGACAATCCATCAAAAAGTTGGTTTCTTTGTTGTGCTTAGCTTTTCTGTTCTGTTTTGAAATATTTTTCTTACGCATACACTGTCAAACCAGGTTTTTGATTTCTGTAGAGCAGTGGTACATTAGAAATTCCCCTCTGAGAGTTGTGGGTGGGACTGTTGGTGCGGAGCAACCCCGTCCCCCTTCCTCTTTCTGTTACTGAGAGTTCTCTGCTTACATGCTCTGCTGCTAGCTTACAGCCCCTCACACCCCCACTTAACATTATCCGTGCAACAAAAATGGCGAGCTGGGAGCTTGTTGTCCATCCAGTGTATTTTCTTCATCAGAAATAAGTTATTATTCCAACTGCATTTCTTCGTGTGCTCCTAATTCACAATGATTTGTATAAAGAAATACTCAGAAAAGCAATTTTAAGCTTAAATTTTTTTAGGCATATCCTCCATCATAGGAAAAAGGCCACAAGAACAGGCACAGGTCCAAGCGCCCCCGGGGTGAGCGCTCTCCTGGCAGAGTGGGAACCCCTCCTGGAGTTGGAACCTGTCCTCCGCTTTTCTCCTCTGCTCTTATATTCCCCTCTCAATAAAGAGCAGGTGCTGCTATTCAAGGGGTGTGAATCAAGGGCACCTGTCCACATGCAGCATGCACAAAGTTTATGAAACACAGCACAGCAAACATGCAGAAAACACTCCTTAATCATGCAATTGATCAGTCTTTGCCCCACCTGCTCACACGCGTTAAAACTATGGAAGAAGTACGAACAAACCACGTAAAGAACGCCTAAACCAACGTAGAACATGAACCCCGCGTTATCATTGATCATGCAATTCATTAGTGATTTGTGCGTCAAATACATCATATTAATGTGATACATGCACCATATACCCATATAAAAGTTATTCATGGGTGGTACATGCGTGAAAAGTCTGCTAGACATATGTGGAACGGCCGTGGAAAGCCACAAATTTGCATATCTCAAAAATCATGCACAATTGCATAAGATTTACACAAAAATTGCACATACACTACATAAAATACGGCTAAACTGTGCAATTCTCAATCGATCAGAAATTTTGAACATCTCAAAACCGAATTTCATGTGAAGAGCCATGGGCAGAAAACTCTCGATGGACGACTGCACACATCGACAAACGCAAGAATCACTTTCCGGTATGCATGACTTATATCACGCATGTATAACAAAAGAACCAAATTTCATTCGTGAAAAATGCACAAGGTATATGTACTGGCTGTGTGACACGGCCTTGAGCAACCAAAACTATTTACTTTAAAAACTGAAAGTGAGTACCTAACTTAATGCTAATAAATTAACTCAAATCAACTTTGAGTTTCAAAGTCAGCCAGGAACACAATCCTAAAACCACAACCAATGTAGTCTACAAAAGAACAACAGGAGCTACAGGGGTTGGCCTTTTACAGGAAACACTGCCACAATATTATATATTTTAATGTGATCATTTCTTCATCTCCATACAGCGTTTCTTTGCAAAAAGCTTTTAACCATATGGCTTCATTTAACTCCAAGCTAAACACTTCTGCTCCAAATCCTTGACGCTGACTGAAGATGTTGCTCTGCTTGAGCTAACTTTTTCATTTCAGTCTCCACAGTTACACGAAATGTAGCCGAATGCAGAAATGTGTGTCTGCATAGTAGTGGGGAGTTCTTAAGGTCTGAAACTGAGACATTTACCCCAGCCAGGAGCAATCAGTAATCACCGTGCACGTCGGAAACAAGCAGCGCACAAATGCTACTCGGAATCACAACAAATGGAAACGGAGGCATTTTGAGGAAGCCGAGCTTAAAAATGATGCAGAGGAGTTTTTGTTTAAGGTCAGCTGCAATTTGTGATTTTTTTTTTTTTTTTTTGACAAAAGCAGCCTATCCTTGAGGTTGAAGAGTATGAGGACAAAGAACCAAAAATAACTACAGGACTTGTATTTTCTGCAGAAAATATACTTGAATCCTCGTTTTTTAAATTGGGTAAGTGCTAAAATGCTTTTAGAGTTGACTGTTGGATTTTCTCATTTAGCTAAATAATGCCAAACCAGGCTTACATACAGACTCCAACCCTATTTTTATGTTAATTGTTGCTTAATGATTTTAAAATATGTATAAATTGTGGCTAACTATGACTTAAGAACACTGCACAAAGGTTAAAAAAAAGCATAAAATCATCAAAGGATGCTAATCTAAACTCTAAATTCCGTGTATCCGTCTTATTTTTTTTAAAGCCACTTAATGTCTTTTGGGGTCACGGGTTGCTGGAGCCTATCCCAGCCAGTGTGGAGCGATGGTGGTCTATTGCTAAATGAAATGCCAAATGAGCTGAAAAAATTACATAAGTAACATAATTAGCTGTGTGACCTTGAACAAAATTAAAGGTTAAATGAGGTGAACTCAACTGAAAAAGTTGAACCGAACTGAGCTGAGTTTAGATTAATTATTTAAATAAAGGGCTATGATTTGAATTGAATGAATGAATTTTCCCGTTTAATCCTGTAAAGCCCTATACATTTAGGAATTGAATTTTTTTTTAGAATGAAGATGATTTTAAACCCTATGATGAAATTAACAAAAACAATGTTGCAATATTATTTTTGATGAGATCTAGTATCAACTACAAAAAACAAACTATATATGTTGCATGAAAAGCTTTTTGAAATGATATGCTGTATGTGATTTGAGTTGAAGGATACAGTTTTTGATCATTTCATTTGCATGCACATCCTTTTAGTCTTTATGGAAATGAAGAAATAATCACATTAATAATTTTTCAAAATAATGTTAAAATGCAACAATATTGACGGAAGTGTTCAGGGAGAAAAAAATCACCTTATGTCTCAAATTTAGTACACATATTTTTAGCATGGATTAAGTATTTTACTAATTATAATCAAATTTAGAATTTTTTCATGTTAGCAAGTACTGATTTATTAAAATGAATAACAATAGACGAGGTATTCTCTCCATGAAGTTTCTAAAAGTAGCAAACCCTTTTCTGTCAAAAGTGTTTCATGGAAGCAGCATTTTTAAATGAGCAGGAAAAGCCCTTCTACTGCCCCTAGTGGAATGATAATGAACTACATGGGGGTGGACCAAATTAAATATAATAGGGTTTTAAGGAAAGTTTGGATCATGCTTATGAGATCCTGAAAATACATGTATCAAATATGATATGAATGATTAAAAGACTTAAAGAACAAATTCATTTGTGATTTTTATTTGACGGCAATTTAAAGGATCTAGTTTCTTTTGATCCTTTTTGCTTCCCTTTTTATTTAGAGGGAATTTAATGAAATCTAGATTGCCTGCACAATGAAATATTGAAAAAGTGTTTGACAGTTGAGCACCGGCAACACTTAGGCTTTCAACAGAGGCGGCCGGGGATTTCATTTGAGGGAGATTGCGAGTTTTGCAGCCATTTCTCTCCCTGTGATCCTGTCTTAAGATTCACGGTGGCCACCGCCGCAAATCCGGGAAGGATATTTATGTTGACAGAGCTCCTTCTCCTGCAGAGCCCAGAAGGGGGATCACACAACCTGTCACTCAGATTGATGTCTCCCCTGACGGTACAAGTTTAAAGGAAAAAAAAAAAAAGAGGGGGTAGGTAATGAAGAAGGGACGGGGGATAAAAAAGAGCGCCTGGGGTTGGAAATGGATGAAGATGATCTCTCGCTGCTGCATCATAGGCATTTAATTTATTGCATTGACATTTAGTCATACACAGAACGATGCTGGGTGAAAAGGGACTTCCATCCAGAACAGGGCTGCACTATCTCACAGAGGATTTGTTGAATTTGTCTCTGATGTGTTGTTTGCTTCAAGAAAGAGAAAAAAAAAACATCCGGAAAAGCTCGATGCAGGATCTAAAGAAAGGATATATTAGAAGAAAAAAAAAAAACGCCACAAGAGATTATAAGGAGGGTCATTGTGTCCTGATGCAATATTCATCATTTGATAAACAGATGGAAGCGCTGAAACTGATATCACATCAGATTAAAGATGCTGTGCGTTTCTGTTTGTGTAATATTCAGTCACAACCAGAAGGGAATTCTAAGGACCTGGTTGCTTTGATTTCAAAGATTACTTGTTTTCATGTAACGGCTTCGCTTGGTTCAACAAAGGAATGTCTTTGCGTGGCGGTGCCTCAACACGAGGAGAAGAAAACCTAATCTAATTTCTTCTTTCATTTTACAGGACAGACTGTTCAAACAGACTGATACCCCTGGCCCTCTCCCTTTCGCCTTCCTCGTCTTCCTCGTGGAAGAAGGCTTTTGAAAGCCTCCAAACGAGAAACACCAGAACTTTTCCTGAATGTTTTCAATGTGAGAAAATGTAAATGAGTGAATCAAGGAATGTTTCAATAATGCTTGTTTAATGAAAACTACAGAATTCTAACTGCAGACCATCACATTTGTTACAGCTTTTGGGGGGGGCAATGCCTTTATCCGGCCTTGGGCCATGCAGGAAAAGACTGAGCTAGAATCTCAACTTAACGATTTTGCAGGAGACTTAAAAGAAATGTTTTAGCTGGGACTGATTAAACAAAGAAATATATAAAAATGCACTTTAATGTATCTATTTGTTTGGGCTGCTCTGCTTCAATTTTCTCAGTAGAACTGGATGAGCTGGGCTGTTTCTTTAATAGAAGTCCACATGAACACAAGATCCAACAAATCAATCAGCTCATTAGCTATTGTCTGCACACGCTGAGAATTTGGGAAAAGCTTCATTTAATCTCATCTGCTGCACATTTTTCCAGTCTTCTTGCAAAAGGATCTCTGCATGCACGTTTGTGCATAATTAATGCACGTGCATGTCTTTGAACAAGTCCATCAGCTGCACGTGTTTGAATCCCTTCACTTTTCAATATTTAAATGCAGTTCCTCTCTGTTTCAAAGCCTGACTGATACACTGGAGTTCATTATTTCAGCAGTTGTTTTAGATGAAAAGGACCCCCCTCCAAAAAAAAAAAAAAAGATTAGTTTTCCACACAAAATACTTTGTACGAGCTATAAGCGTTCTTCTCTCTGATTGGTCAGAGCTTCATTCTTATGCATAGGCGTCTGTGGCGGTCTAAAGCCAGGTCACCGGACCCGTGTGCCGCTGTGCCAAACTCCCAGAGACAACAGCAGCACCTCAACTAGCCAGCAGGAAAGCCCCAAACTGTTGTGGAGCAGAAAAATAACATTCATCCAGAAATTCTCTCCAACACACATATTGATGGATTGGTAAATTTAAAGCGAAGTAGGGGACTTTTTTTCTTCTTCGTTATTTTGCTTTTTGCTTCTCTCTGCATCATTCTGTCATTTCTCCTCCTGGCTGTACTGAAAGCACAAATAGAGGAAAAAAATCTCCAGAGCCTAAAAGGATAAACAAGGGAAAAAACAGGACAGAGCTTCTTTCACAAGGGGTTTTCCCCCCTCATAAGGATCTTCTGGTAATTTATTAGTACAGTAAATATATCATGATAGTATTAGTAGTTTGGGTCATAGATCAGATGTTGTATCAAAAAGGTGGAATAATATTTGCTTATGACAAACTGGAAATTGTATTTTTAGAAGATTTGTGTCTCAAACTGTTGCTATGTTTGAGTTGATACTGAGTTGAGTTGATTCTGAGGCTCTTGTAGCCTCAGAATAAGTTAATTTTTAAAATAATGTGCTCAGATGTGTTGCTGTTTTACTTGTTACTCTAAACAATAGTCAGCCATACAGCATATTTATTCCCGTCTGCCCTTTTTTTTAAATCCCCTAACGGGTTTTGTTAGTATTTGAGCTATATTTGAAGTTAAAACAAATAAACAGGCTTTAGTTTAGTTTTTTTTTTTTTACAAGCTCCAGGCATGAAGCCCATCTGCCTGGCATTTCTGATTGGATTAGCCAAACAAGTTTACAAAGAGCAAAGATACAGACTGAAAAAAACAATGTCATTCAACAAACTCTACCAGATGATGAGTTACAAAGGTGTTCAAAATACTTTGTACTCTTCTGCATACTTTGAGGCTTGTCATTGCAAATGAGGTGTCTACATGTTAGAATTTTCTTGATAAAATTGCAAAATCTTACATTTCTTATCCCAAAAATAAACTTATTCCAGATAAACTAATGGGAAAAAAGTGTTTACATGGTAAAGTCTTCATCCATTCCTCCTCCCTAACCCCTAAAACGTTTTAACGCCAGACTATCCCCCTGGACTTTTAACACAATTCAGCTAATGCTCCCTACTTTTTTTTGTTAAGTCAAATATTTGCCAAACCAAAAACCCAACAAAGACAAGCATTTTACTAAGACTGTTTATGAATACACTGTGTTTTGATAATGAAAACTTGGATAATTCATCCATACATCCATTTTCTTAAGCCGCTACATCCCTGTCGAGGTCATGGGGTCACTGGAGCCTGTCCTGGTTACTGTTGGGCAAAGGTGGGGTACGCTCTGTTCAGGTTGCCAGCCTGTCGCAGGGCACTCAGGATAATTCATAAAAAATTAATTTAAATAGCTTGTTTCAAATGACAAATCTTGGTCTGTATTTGCCAATCTAGTGAGCATCCAGGTACACTAGTTTTCTGCAAAGACTTCTGGGAAATTCCCAGGGCACTTGATTTTGGAATTGTAGATTTGGACACCCTGACAAAATGGCAAACTGTATTGTAATATATGGGGAGGGAATTCAGACAACCCTCGGGACAATTATGAGATACCAATTAACCTTTGAGGAATATTTTTAGATTGTGGTTGGAAGCCAGATTGCCTGAAGAGAACCCATTCATGCAATAGGAGAACGTGCAGACAGAAAGGACCCAGACGCGATTCAAACCAGGGCCGTCTTTCAATGTGAGGCAAGAGTGCTGACCACTACACCACAGAGGAGCCCATGATAGTATTCTTCAGAACATTATGTATTCAGACTATTACTAAAATTTCAGCATGCTTATAAACAATAATTGACACAAAGTAAATGTTAACCCAAATTTGGTATTAAACAAGCAGCACATCATTTGTGTACAGCGGTCCCTTTGCTGTGTCACTCTCCTCACTGTTATGCAGACTTTTTTTCTGTGTAATTTTACATGCTTTTTTTTTTTGCTGTTCTTTTGTTATCTTTATTGACGGTGCACTGTGTTCTGCATCCTGATTAGCTGTTGACCTTGTCAATCAATCTCCTCCGTGCTGCATCTGATGAATGTGTTCAACTCGACAAATCTACATAAATCTTCCACCAGGAGCAGATCTATGGTATAATACTGAATATTTTTCTATGTAGGTCTGAACTTTTAAAACAAATTGTGAAAACATTCATGTCCGTTTGAGAAAAGTGTATAAAGCGTGTAGGGAGGATTTTTACACCCTTAAAACATCTGTAACACTACTATTTCACCTATCACAGATATTTTTTAGAACGAACCCCCCGTAATAAATGAGGGAACATTGTAAGAACACAATCTAGAGTGACATCAAGCAAAAACTTTGGTTTGCTAACTTTTTATTATTTTATTTTATTATTTTTTATTATTTTAAATAATAAATAACAACATTTTTAATTTAAAATGTAGTTATTTTAATTTACATTAAATTCAAATTAGATTTTTTTTAATTTAATTATTAATCTATTTTGTGTTATCTATTATTCTTATTTGTTCATTTTATTTTTTCAAATTTTCTTTTTTTTCTTTTATTTCTATTATTTATTATTATTTTTAGTTTTTTTATGGTTTGGTTTGGTTTGGTTTTTTGTCTGTTTAACTGTAACGAGTTGTTTTACTTGCGTTATCCTTTGTTTTCATTGTTTGTGTTGTATTCATGCTGTCATCTTTATCTGTCATTCTCACACCTGCATCGAGTTAGCAATCAGCTCAGGTGTTTTGTTTTTATTGATTACCCTCCATGTTGACTTACATGTTACGCCAATAGTCTGTCTTCCTGTTATGTTTGATTTGTTTTATGTTGATTTCAGTTCATTGATTTAGATATTTTTTCATTTTTTGACATTTGGTCCAAGTTTCTAACTAGATGTCTTCCACTTTGGTTTTTAACTTAGCTAAAAATAGAATAGAATAAATGAAATTACCTATGTTTCTCTCTACAATACACAGTTTTGTATTTATTAGTAGATTTTTTTGCAGTTAAAATTACAAAAGGATACTTTTGTAACAGCTACTTTTTTCTGAGTTTTTTTAAACGAAAATGTTAAAAAAAATCTGCAGTTTGTTTGAAATGTTTAAATAAAAGTCAAAAAGCTAATAAATATTATACATAAAAAAGACCACGGAAAGAAATCCAACAGAATCATTTTATTGTAATTGAAAGTTATGTTTCATTATCCGAGTTCTTAAAACTCTTTGATCCATGTTTAAAAATGCACAATGCAGGGAAAAAAAGGAGCTATAAGAGCTTTAAATGTAGGAGCACCAGGCTAAGAGAGGGGAAAAAAGGGAGCTGTTGTTTGGAATGATGAAAAGAAGTTTAATTTTTCCTTTTCATTGTTGTAAATTACACCAAATCAGTAAGGCAGGCTTTAAATTTGAGAGTATTGCTGAAATTTAAAAAGGTGGCAAAGGAAAACTTTTAGAAAAGAAAAATGCTTGTAAAGGATGATTGGTATAATCAGGGCCGGCCCTGGTCTTCTGGGGGCCCTAAGCGAAATTTAATTTGTGGGCCCTCTAACTGATCAGCAGCACCAACAAAACGCAACTGTTGTTGTAATATAAATGAGATATATCTAGTGCAGAATGTTGGAAAGAAGTGCCTTCACTGTTGTGTGTGTGTGCACAAATGTATGACTGTCCTTTTAAGTAATAATGAAACAATAAGTTTGATTTGGGTTCCATATTGGGTAGATTTGAACTTACCAGCAGCAACATCAACGTTTTCCCTTTCAACAGAAGATGTGGTGACAGGAGTTTCTTCTGCAGCTAAAAAACAAGAATTATTATACAATAATTAATGATGAAGTTAATAAAATAACTATAGCAGATTACTACTAATAGTTTAGTGGTTCAGTTAAAATCTGTTTGCAGGTTTTTCACAATGTCATGATCTTTTTATATATTTATGAGAAATAGATTGTTTGATTATATATTTGCACAAGATCATATTTATTTATTTAATTATGAACAGTTTGGGGTTCCATACTCTTCAGCCGCTGTTTATGGAAAAAAAGGGGTTATGCAGACACTGTTTTTTAAATTACTTTACATGCCACATGAAGGGATGTGGATGCTGCACCTCCTCCAATACTTTTTGATACTTTTTGAGAGCAGAAGAAAATGTTGGCTGACACGGAACTGTGCAAAACATCCTCATTATGTAAAACCAAAACCTCAAAATACAAATAAGAAAGAAATGTACCTATTTATAAATAATAAATGTGAATAATAATTTGAGTATAAATGGAAATATAAGCATTTATACACTTCTTATTCTATTATTTTGTATGTTCATAATTTTAAAATGAGTACATTTATTTTATTTGTCATTAATAAATTAGAACCTTTATTTCCTATGTATTTGGCAGTTTTGATTCTCCATATTTCATGCCAATGCAAGATTTTAAGACACATTGTTGAAAAAGTCAGACTACCAGACTGTCTATAACAGATAAACAGCAGTTTCTATACTGACATAAACCGGAAAATGCAGAACGCACTAAATATGTGTTAGCAAAACAATTAAACAATACGATAACGTCAGTTAAAACATTTATCAGCCATCACCGTTGTCATTATTTGCTCCTCTCTTCGCCGTTTTGGAAGGTCCTGTCTGACCTCATCCAGGAAACTTGGGTATCAGAATTATTTTAGAGTTTTCCATTGGAAATTACGACAAACGGGGTCGTTTATGTGCAAACTAAACTTCACCTGTCTTTCTAACTTTACCGAACTTCGGATCAATTAGTAAATTGCGAATGCACAGAAATACTGGATAATGTAAAAAATATGGCCCCATCATCCTCCAAACTTACCTGGTGATTGATGCTGAAGTTGTTCATCTTTTTTCAGCTCCTGATGGTTAAAGTCTATGTGGCATGAAGTGCTCTTGTTGTCGCTTTGATCAGCGTGACAAAATGTGCTCGTTTTTTTTCTTTTCTCAACTTTATTGAAACAAAATGCGCTCGTAAATGCACACTGTGCCAGGCTCAGATACAGTGATGTTGACCAATCGTTGCTGAGAGTGGCGTAACGTCATTATTTGGGTTGCCAGATTGGTTCAGGTGTGTTGACGGGGGGATAACAAAAGTGCAGGCAACATTCTTTTGCACAACATTCACAGCTATGAAAAAGGTTGCCAGATTTGGGTCTTTTTTTAATTTTATTTTTTCGCCACTTCGGGGCCCTGGTGGTGACGGGGGCCCTACGCGGCTGCGTAATTCGCGTATAGGGAGGGCCGGCCATGGGTATAATAATAAAGGATGATAGTCATAATTCAGTGCAAAATTTTTAGTCTTAAAAAAGGAAATGGGAGCTTGGTTCCCAACAAAGTACAAAAAAATAAAAGCAAAGTCTTGAGAAGACCAGCAAACGTCCACCAAGACTGGAGAGGCAATGAGGTTAATTGTGACGAAAGGGTACTTACTTCTGTAAGCCTTCAACAGAAACCCCCCAAGTACATATGTTCAAAACATTTCTGTCATGATCATGCGAGACTTGGCAGACCCAAATGCTGGAACCCGGAAGGAAACTCAGGAAAACCGTAAGGTAAGTATAATGGATTTAATTAACAGTTCAAGGTTGGATTATAGTCAAGATGGAAGTTCAGAGTTCCTGAGACGGCAAGGTGATGTGGCTGGAGGGTTTTGATGGCCGCAACCGCATGACGAAGTCTGAGCAGGATGCGAGGCTAGGGCTAGGAGCACGGATGAAGGACGGCAACCAGGTAAGCTCTAGTGGTGGGATTTCCTGAAGGCAGGCAAACAGATAAGGAGTTAGCTTGAGGGTAAACAGGCATGGACATAACATGAGGAGGCAAGACTAAGCACCATAGGAGTACAACGAAACTGGCGTCGAATACTGGTCCTGGATCTCCTTAAGAGGCTGCAGGCTGATGAGGTGAGTAGCTTCAGCTGGTTGCGTCAGGCACGGAGTGACTGGGGGGAGGGGGAGGAGAATGACAGAGGCACCATGACAATTTCTCTATTATTTATAGATAAAATCATTTAATTTAGAAAATTTTGGATATTGGGCACAGAAATTCCTAGAGTCAACATAATCAGCAAATAAAGAATAAATATCAATAGCATTGCAGGAAAAACACAACTAAATCTAATCATGATGATGATCGAATGGTCGCCGTTTCGATCCCCGCCAGCTGTCGTCTCCTTGGCCAAGACACTTCACCCTTCCTACCTCCAATGTGGTCCCACTGGTGTGTGAATATGTATGAATGTCCCGGTGATGGTCAGAGGGGCTGTAGGCGCAAACTGGCAGCCACGCCTCTGTCAGTCTGCCCCAGGGAAGCTGAGGCCACATTCGTAGTTACCATCACCAAGTATGAATGTGGAGTGAACGAATAATGGACACATTGTAAGCGCTTTGAGCACAAAAAAAAAGCGCAGATAAATCTAATCCATTATTTTTATTAATATTATTATTAATTCACGGAAAAGCCAACTGTTGGCAGAAATGAATATTGTGGTTGTGCCCGGCCAGAATCATGCGTCACCAAGTCTTTTATATATTGGAATAGATCAATAAAAAGTCTAAAGCAAGGTTTGCCTCGTTTGCACCGCTTCGACATTTTGTACCAAGATTCTTCCAGCTGTAGGAGGTAGACATGCACTAGTATCGCGTAGCAACAGTCAAGTGTGAACAGTATAGGTTCTTGAATGCATGTCACATGCCCCATTGTGAATGTAGCATTACACCTTTCACGCTACCTCTACTGTTCGCATTATTTAGGTCAAATTCTAACTATTTTAAAAAAGTCAGATTTTATCACAAAAAAAAAACAACTGGACACAGGAGATGTAGATTTCAGCAATAGATGCTAAGATATTCATGCTTTATTGATGTGGTGGCAATATTTTGAAAAGAGCTCTGGACAAATGTAAACCCTTTAGCGCGAGCTGCAACCACATGGTTCTGATAACTGTCATTATCCTCATTAGCCTTGGATCCAGAACACACGAAGTGGTGAGGGTCCCTCTGTCTTCTGAGTGACCTTCAACACCCACACTAGCTCTCACAGCATATGCCGCCTCCCTCCACCCACTGTGCTCTGCTTTCTCCCCCAGCTCCTTTCTCTCCCCCGTTGCTACAGTTGCATTAGTGGGAAATGGGTCTTAACAAAAATATTGTCAAACTGCCTGGAATACCAATGGGGGGGTAAGCCTTGTGAGCATGTCCAAATAGCCGTTATTTGAATTGCTAATTTGCGCTCCAAAATAACATAAAAAGTGTTGACAGAGCTGACAGCAGAGCAAAGGGGGGAGAGCTGGTCCCTAATAAAAACTACAGCATGAGCTTACGGGTGTGCGGCTTCAGAGTGAGATCAAAGCTAGACAAAAACAGGATGGACTTAAGCTTCTCCAGGGGACCTTTCTCACCCATACACACCTCTGTTTCTACATGCTTCCCACCAGATTCGCCACCGCAGACGCTACAGCCTCCACAATCCCCTTTTTTCACAGCTTGGGCTTCGGGATGACAACCGCTACTTCCTCAAAGAGCATGCAAATGTGTGAATGTGTGTGCAACAGAGAGCGAGACAGTGAGGAGGGAGGAAGATGGAGAGCTTTGTTAGAGATGTCTAAATTGGGCCTCTTTTGTGGAAATCCATTGATCTCTTTGTTCGTTCCCTGAAAAGGCTGCCCCCAGAACATTGAAATGTCTGTGTTTCCAAATGTGTGTGTGTTTGTCATCATGCGCGTTACTTCTGCAGACACTTGTGGTCCAGCGGATGACACTCACTGATGGATAACTGCTGTGGCAACAGACATCACCAGAGAAAATGTGCAAAAGCCACTTGTGCACATTTTATTGTCATTATTAATCAAACAGAACAGTGAAACCTAGTTTTCCCCATCTTGCCATCTATTTATGGGCTCCTGTCAGTCACATTTGTTAGTATAAGTTAGTGCTAAAATTTGAAGCTTTTTTTTGTGAACTGTTGCCATTTTGTTCCAACTTACTAACAGTTAGCTATAAGTGACAGACGAGACGGGGTAATTTGTTCAGGAGCTTTCCTTCACACAGGTATGTATGATATACAGAGTGGCAGCACATTTGGCAGAAAGCAGGAGAAATACATAAAAACACAAGTATATGAGTGGATTTTTTAAATAAAGGCATTAGAAAGGAACAAAGTTGGAGAAAATCTGAAAAAAACACCAAATTCTATCTTAAACTGGTGGCGTGGTGTTTGGACTTGAGAACAAGAAGAATGTCATTGGTTCTAATGGTTTTGGTTAAGACTCTAGCAGTAGCGTGATGAATGAGCTGCAGATTTCTAACAGCTTTTCTTAGAAGAGTTGATGTAATACAACCAGATAGACTATTCCAGGCTCAAGATTTGACTTTAAATGTGTCGGTCATTGGACCACGCTCCTGCTTGAAGGCAACTTCAAAGATAAATAATCTCAAATAATTTTATCTATAAAGTAAGGTATAAGAAAACGGTCAGGAAAAGTCTCTACAGGACAGTTGTCCTCATATTGAATTTGGGCAGAGTGGCAAAAAAAAGATAACAAGGTTTCTAGAAACCTGTTTTTAACATTATATTCTATTGTGATTGTGGATTCAAACCAACATCCCCCATGAGGCCACTAAACAGGGCTCTGAATATTTTCTTTTTTTAATTCTACTTTCGAGCCGAAAGTCCAACATCTGGCCCAGATTACCTGGATCTGGTGTGTCCAGACAATCACATGCTGTTATGTTAACTGGATTTCTTTACATATAGTAAGGCTCAGCCAAACTTTGACCGTGACATGCGTACTCAGAGACCCTGAGGTCCTCGGTATCTCATCTGTTTCCATGTTTCACGGCGAGATTGCAAAGAAAAGTGAACATTCCATGTATCATCAGATCCTTTTTTCTGGGTTCTTTTCAGTAGATTTTGTTGCAGTCTGAAGTGTGGATCTTGGGCTAAGAGTAACAGGCTGGGCAATCATTTAACATTTCTGAAAAATGTTACAGTCCTTGCTAATTAAATTTTGATTCAGCTTTGGGTCAGTCTTGGCACCAGAAGCCTTAAATGTACTAGAGGTCATTAAAGTTTTTTCTTATTCTTTTAGGATAAATGTTTATACACCCAGTGATGAGGTAGCAAATTTAAAATGGAAAGCAGAATCCGGTTCAGGTAGATAGGGGGGTTCATTACTTTGTTGTTTTCACCAGGATAAGCCAAGCTGCCGCTAATAGAATAGAATGCTCCTCTCTGCTCCTCCCTCTTCTGTCCTCTAAGCTTTGTTTTGGTATCTGTCTGTGCTTCTATGATGGACAGTTGACGTCTGATGTTGTCTGATCGTCTGCAGCAGACTTATGGGAGTTTCAGTCATGGAGTTCCTTCAAAAAGTAAAAGCTGAGTCACTGACGTTCTATTTCATTGATGACATTGATAGCCAGAGGCAGTACTTCAAGCACTGAGTGATCACTCTTGTGTATTTAATGACAAAAGTCACCTTTAACCATCAGCTGCTGCTCTGAGGCTATGTAATTACTTGGAAAAACCCAGTCCCTATATTTTGCTTTGCAGCTGTACTGGGAACCAAATGATCTAATGCATGAGTCAAAAAGCACAGTCATAGTACCATCTTTTGGTAAATGCCTACTCCAATCATCTATTGATCTGTTATAAAAGTGTTCCCAGTGGTCTTTTAATTATGATTATGCCATTTTTAGCTAAAACAATAACCTGTGTCATTTTAGAGGACATAGTTTCTGCACAGCAGCAGTGGTTCATTAGAAATTCACATCTCAGTTGTGGGACTGTAGCTCGGTTTACACTCATTAGCATTAGCTAACACCCTCTCAAAAACTCGAAAAAAAAGACGTACCTGGATCTAATCGTCTACTATTTCAGTGGTCCTCAACCTCCTGGTCTGTGTGCCACTTGGTAGCGGGTGGCAGACAGAAAAAAGTGTATAGTCTAAATTAGATTATTCCTGTTTTGTTTATTTTCTGATACTGACAGAAGTTTTATTTTGGAAAACTACCAGATTTTCTTAACCCCATCCATCAAATCAAATCAAATCAAATCAAACTTTATTTATAAAATAGCGCTTCTCATGCACTTTGTGCAGCTCGAAGCGCTTTAACACTAAAAACAGTAAACACACAACATTACAATAAAAACCCCAACCCACCCTTCACCCTTCCCACTCCCCTCCATTAAACCACATGACCCATGGCTCCCACGTACAATGAAATATGACTATGTAACTGTAAAAGAATAAATAAATAAATAAATAAATAAACAAGTATGGCTTAGCTCTGCTGTGAGGAAACAGTATCTGGGAATCCTTTCATACCAGGAGCCAGCCCGGCCACCGGAACATCGCCACAGTGCCCACCCAGACCGGAACAACACCGGGGTCCCCCTCACACAACTGCAGCAACAACCGCTGACCAAGCCGGCAGTCCCTGGAGGAAAAGATCCCCTCAAGAAACACTGGGGCTAAAATCATAAGATGCTAAAATTAAAAACATAAAAAAGAAAAAACATAAAATTGAAAATAAGATGCATAAAATTAAAATAAATACATAAATAAAATAGCCTATACTAAAACTAATAGAATAAATTAGCAGTTAAAATCAACTAAAAGCTAAATTAAAAAGGTGGGTCTTGAGCCTCTTCTTAAAAACCTCTACTGTCTCTGCGGCCCTGAGTCTCTCCGGAAGGCCGTTCCACAGGCGAGGACCATAATGGCAGAACGAAGCCTCACCATAAGTTTTGGTCCTCACCTTGGGAACAACTAAGAGGCCAGTACCGGAAGACCTCAAGGTCCGCGAGGGCTCATATTTTAAAAGAATATCATTTAAATAAGAAGGCCCAAGACCATAAAAACATTTATAAACCATTAAAAGAATTTTAAAATCAATCCTGAAACGCACAGGGAGCCAATGCAGCGATTTTAAAACCGGTGTAATGTGTTCCCGCCCTCTGGTCCTCGTCAGAACTCGTGCCGCTGAGTTCTGTAGAAGTTGTAAGTTTGAAAGAGACTTTTTGGGTAAACCAGAGAGAAGGGCATTACAGTAATCTAAACGACTGAAAATAAAAGCATGCATTAGCACTTCTGTGCTGGCAAGAGAGAGGAACGGGCGGACTCTGGCAATGTTTTTGAGATGATAAAATCCTGTCTTAACGACATTTTTAATGTGTGGGATAAAATTTAGCTCAGAGTCAAAAAGTACGCCCAGGTTTCTCACACATTGAGAAGGTTTAAAATTATGAAGATGTGGTAAAATCATCTCTCTCTTGTCTTCAGAACCGATGATTAAAACTTCAGTTTTGTCCTGGTTGAGCTTTAAGAAATTTTCTGCCATCCACAACTTTATATCTAAAATGCAGTTTAAAAGAGTGTTAACCGGTTCAAGGTCATCAGGAGACACGGCGATGTAAAGCTGTGTATCATCAGCATAGCTGTGAAAGTCAACGCCATGTCTCCTGATGACCTCTCCAAGAGGCAACATATATAAATTAAAAAGTATTGGCCCTAAAATTGACCCTTGGGGAACCCCACAGCTTATTTCGTGGATTCCTGAAGAGCACATATCCATACTTACATAAAAGTGTCGATCTGTCAGGTAAGAGTAAAACCACTTAAGAACATTTCCAGAAAGGCCCACTAGACTACTAAGTCTGTCTAATAAAATCTGGTGATCTACTGTATCAAAAGCGGCACTAAGATCCAGTAGCACCAGAACAGAAAGTTTCTGTGAGTCGTAGTTTAATCTAAGATCATTAACGATCTTTAAAAGAGCCGTCTCTGTACTGTGGCTTTTCCTAAAACCAGACTGATATTTTTCTAAAATTTTTTGGGCATTTAAAAACTCATGCAGTTGAGTAGCGACACTTTTTTCTATTATTTTACTTAAAAATGGTAAGTTGGATACGGGTCTATAGTTATCCAGATTTTTTGGATCTAATTGACTCTTCTTCAGAAGGGGCCTCACCACCGCCGTCTTACAGGCAGAGGGGAAGACCCCCGTCTGAAGAGAGCAATTTACTATATTTAAAAGCTCTGACTCAAAGAATCCATAAAATGTTTTAGAAAGTGAAGTGGGAATGGGATCTAAAAGGCAGGTTGTAGTGATTACTTGGGATACAACTCGACCAAGCATCTCTGCATCAACCAGGACAAAACTCCCCAGTGTTTCTTCTGGTAAAGACAATGCTGGAGGTCTGTTAAGATCAGTGTACTGCATCGATGAAATGTTTGATCTTTTTGATTTTACCCATGAAGTGGTCTGCAAAGTCCTCACATGCAGCATTAGATGATGGCATGGAGGACTTGTTGAAGTCTTTGTTTATTAAAATATCAATTGTTTTAAAAAGAAATTTGGGGTTGTTTTTATTTTCTGAAATGATTTTTGAAAAATAGGAGGTTCTGGCCCGTTTAACTGAGTTATTGTAGATTTTGAGTTGTTCTTTAAAAATGTCTTTGTGAATTATTAATTTCGTCTTCCTGTATCTCCTCTCTGCTCTCCTGCAGTTCTGCTTCAGACCCTTAATGTCGTCAGTCTTCCATGGGATTTTAGGAGTGGCTTTTAATGTTTTTGTTTTGAGTGGAGCCACTGCATCTATGGAAGACCGAAGTCTGTTATTAAAATGATCAACAATAAAATCACAGGGTGCAGGTAAAATCTGAGCAGGAGTTTGCTTAAAAACATCAATAAAACTTGCAGCCACTTCAGGAGTTAAATACCGTTTCCTCACAGTTCTCACTGACCCATCAGTCTTGATGCGTCACGTGACTTTAAGCAGCTGCTTGGATCGCTAAATTAGTAGCCCAAAGCTGAAAGCAAATAAAACTAAAAAAAAGAACATACTAGGAAAGTGTCTTTTGGGGAGAAAAGAACCAGTGAGGACACCGAATAAGGGTCTTCAACTTTAAAGAAATATAAAGCTGCTATCTACAGACAAAGCCAGGAGTCTTCCTCCATATATTTATTGAGACCGTTGTTTCCATGTAACAGAAGCTGCTCCGCTCTGCGTGATATGTGCAACTGATTCTTGAATGTTTCACACAAGCAGATAATGAAGTTTCAGACACGCAGGATTCATATTTATTATCATATTTAGAAAATAACAGTTTACATCAGTTGTGTAATTCAGTTTTGATTGATTTATTCATCATATCCTAAAGGTCCGGTTGTCAGCGTCCACTTTGTCATTAAAGAGAAAATCTTCATCACAAAGTTTGCGTGTAAACCAGCCGCAAATGCCGTAGAAATTTGTAAAAATTAAATTTTTGAATTTTCCCACAGCAAGGGAGAATAAGGCAGACATCTGGTAAGAAACTTTAGCACAGAAAATGTTCCTCTGTGTTGAAAAATTATATAATGAATCAGGATTTATGTAAAAACTAAAAATGATCTGAACTTGGGTTGAGTTCTGAAAGTTATAATGGTATTATTAACAGTAATTCTGCTTTAATTGAATTTTTTTTACAAATCAGAAACAACTTTTACAAATTAGCAACTTTATTTTATTAAATCTTTGCCATCAGATTTTTTTAAACTAAATTCCTTGTAGTAGCATTAAAATTGGAAACTTTTTTCAGGAAATGGAAGCTTAAAAATATTAGACGTAAACTCCGTCCCACGGGTGCATGAAAATATTGTCTGACATTGAACCAGCCTGAAAAAGGTTAGACGCCACTGCACTAGTAGATGCATCAGAATAGAGCAGAGCTGGGAGCTTGTGACCTACCCATTGTATTTGCGAATTTATTTTATCTGTTCCTGATTCACAATTATTTGAATTGAGAAATACTGAGAAAGACTATTTTAATTTTGTTTTTCTTTAAATTTGTCCTACATCATTAAAAAAAGGTACAAAAACATGTTAAAAACAATAAAAACATATAAGATTATGAAGCCATCATAGTAAAATATTTTTAGTCTGACGTTTCGACACAAATACAATTTAATTAAAAAACAATAGATAGTAATATATAACTGAAATATCATATCCGTAGTCCCAAATCCAAAATCCCAACAGTGAAGTTTCTCCTCTGTACTCAGTCTTTTCCTACTTAGAGAAGCGTTTTACAACCAGAATTTGCATGTCTGCTGTGGGATTAAACACAATTTTGGGCTCCACAACATGGGTTGAGACACTGATCTTTGCTCTTTAAATAAATCTATATAATAATAATAAAAAAAAGACTAGCATGGTTTCATACCATTCTAGTTGCAGTGTTATTATTCAGCATTAAGTTACCAAGTTAGTTGTGAGTTTTATAAGAAAATACTGCTTGCAGCACAAAAAAAATGTAACAATGACTAATTATAAATCCTTACAATATTAAAGGTTTTTTACAGGAAACATATTGTCAAAAATAAATGGTTTAGTGCCCTGCATGACCTGTAGTGCCTCTTAAGCAGGTGAGATATAGAGTGCTGTGGGCCGCAGGGCCGGCCGCGTTCATGGTGCTGACCCGATAATGAGCCCTTCGTCCTGCTTGCTGATATCTCCGCTCACCTGACATGGAAGGTCGGGTCAATCCTCCGCCTGTGTCATGCCAGGAGCGGGGAGGCTGACGCTTTCAGCCGTCCGATCATCTGCGAGACCAGCAGGCTGTTAGGGTGTTAGCAGCTCTGCAAAAGGGTTTAAATAATCTCGCTATCATCCAAGACTAATTAATTGTCATCCAGGTCTTGATGTCTGGGTGTCATCCTTGACATTACTCTCTCATTCACTGCCCACATCAATAACATCACCCGCTCCGCTTACTTCCATCTGCGTAACATTCCTCGTCTCCACAGCTGTCCTAGTCCACAGTCTCATCACCTCCCGTATCGATTACTGTAACTCCCTTCTTTCTGGACTTCCACAAAAAAACCTCCGTAAGCTTCAACTGGTTCAAACCTCAGCTGCTCGAATTATAACCTAAACCCCCTCCATTTACCATATTACACCTGTCTTACAGCAGCTTCATTGGTTACCAGTACCTCACCCTCACCCACATCACTTACAAAATCCTAATTTTAACTTTCAAAGCCCTTCACAACCTCACCCCTCCATATCTCTCAGAGCTCCTGACTGTTACCACCCCCACCCGCTCCCTCAGATCCTCTTCCTCCCTTCTTCTGGCTGTTCCACGACCACGTCTCATTACCACGGGGGGTAGAGCATTCAGTAGCTCTGCCCCACAACTCTGGAACTCCCTCCCCTCTGATCCACAAAATATGGTCTCACTCTCTCAGTTTTCCAAACATCTCAAAACTCACCTTTTTCGTCATGCATTCAGCTTATAATATTTCAATTGATGTTTTTAACTATTAACTTATTTTGCGTTTTGGAGTTTTATCGTTGTATTTTTATGTTTTTACATACTTTTGTTTTGTGAGGCGACCTTGAGTGTCCAGAAAGGCGCCATATAAATAAAACTTATTATTATTATTATTATTATTATTATTATTATTATTATTATTATTATTAACAGTGAAAATTAATGCTGTGTTTCCTGATTATGTTTCCTAAGAGTGGCACATAAAGCATAAAAAGGATGGGTCCTAAAACTTAGCCCTGTGGTACTCCGTAGCTAACTTGAGTGCAATGAGAGGACTGTCCATTTACATTAACAAACTGGTACCTATCGGATAAATAGGATTTAAACCACTGGAGGGCAGATCCTCAGAACCCGATGTCATGCTCTGACCTTTGGAGTAAAATACTGTTGTCGATAGTGTCAAAGGCTGCACTGAGGTCTAACAGGACCAGGATAGAAAGTAGTCCCTTTTCTGAGGGCAGTAATAAGTCACTGGAGACTCTAACTAGTGCAGTTTCCGTACTATGGTGAGGTCTAAACCCCAAAACGGCTATTGACATGTGGGTGGCGGTAAAGCTGCTTAACTAAAACTATTTCTAGGATTTCTGAAATAAATTTATTTGATGACCACACTAAACACCAACGAATAAATGTGCCTTAAAAATAATTAAAAGTAATCTAAATCAAATTAAAATTAAACACTTTCTTTACAGCTGATGGCTGAAATAGAGATGAGTTTATCAAGATGGAAAACAAAGTCGCAGATAATGACTAGACTGGGTGTCTTTAAATTTAAGATGCAGGATTTTTGCTTTGCTGTGGGTATTTGAGCTAAATTTAGAGTTTGTCATAGGTTTGGGAGGACAAATATTTTGAAATTCCTCCCATTAAATCTGTTGTGCCAGTCTCTTAGTGAGCCCTCGGTGTGCACCCTTAAGTGCATGAAATGCTACAAGACACCAATTAAAGTCGAGGAATTCATGAAAATGTTCAGGTTAACTAATCTTATTAGTGTCATGACGGCAGGAAATGTTATTCGGAGAGGCTTCAGGCGCTGTTGTGACTCTGCAGCACAAAATGAGGATTGTGAAAGTCTTTTTCACTTTTCAATAAAGACCCACTTAAAGGAAAATTGTGTTTTTGGTGGATTTAACATGTTTTGTGGCATTTTTCTAATGATGGATGATATATATTAAGGAAATTAGGTCTAACATTAAATCTCTGAGTATTTCTTCATTCAAAATGTTGCAAATCAGAAGCAGACGAAAATTGTCTCTTTTAAATAAAGGTCGTATTTATGACGTAGAACCAGAAGCTTCCTGCTCTGCTCCATTCTGATGCATCCACATCTGGCTCAAAACTGTACGGCTGGATAGTTCTAACATCGCTCGCCATTTTTGTTGCAGCGGTAAAGTCAAGTTGGATAGCAGGAGAGAATGTAAACAGAAAACCTTAAGCAACGGGGAAGGGGGGCGGGCTTGCCCAGAACTTAGAGGTGAATTTCTAATAAACTACTGCCACTCTGCAGACACTTTGTCCTGGAAAAATGACACAGGCTAATCATAATTAATAGAACACTGGACATTTTTTGCATGTTAATAGCATGTTCTCAAACATGCTTTTAGCCTGTGGTGTTCACACTGGACAAGCAAGGAAGGGCTTCTAATTTTTCTTGTTTTTACTGTTTACTAGTGCATGGCGCGGCTGGATAAGTGCGGGACATGCACATGGGAAAAAAGGGTTCAATTCCCAAAGGGGTGCGATGAACTTCATCCAGTCTGGGTCCTTCACGCCACTGCCAAATATGTAGCCACGAGAAGACCCATGGGTAAATACTGGGTTGTATCAGGAAGGGCATCCGACATGAAAATCTCTGTCAAACCACCTGCACAAGTCAGTGACAGCGACTCCTGAAGGGAAATGCTGAAAGGTGAATATTGACTGTTTACTGGTGCACGTCTGCCACCCACAGTTGAAAGAGGCTTGTTGCAAAATGTTGGAGCTTTGCAAATCTCACAGATCTTGCTCTAGGCTTTTTCTATCTCAGCTCTATTCCGATACATGAAAGACCTGGCACAGACCAAACAATTATTGTATTCATTTCTCCTCCATGATCAATTTTTAAACGGTTGGCGTAAAGCCTGAAAACAGAAAATGTTTGTAGCTATGCGTGAATTCAAGATTTTTACACGCGGAAGTGCAAATTGGGCATTTACTTGCGTTCACATCACCAAATCATTCAAAATGGTCAGTTGAGCATGCTGAGTGCGGCGTAAAACGTAGCTTGAAACGGACATTAGTAGCAGAGAAAAGGCGGCGTTTTTGAAAAGGTCATGCTGTCTCAACGTAGCAGTGTTCCGTGCAAGGAGAGGAGTTGTTTGTCATTTTTATCAACACAGTGTTTTCTCCTGGGGTGAACCGAATTACCAAGTGGTACATTAAGCAGCTTAAGTTTAGCATATGTTTATCCCTTTTCCTCCAGTTTTTTTTGTTTTGTTTTGAGTTACCTTTGCTCCAGCTTTTCCTGACAAAATACTCGTCTCTCTGCTCCACCTCGCTCCTGTACCTGCCAGGGAGGCTCCACCACGCCACTGTGTGTTTGTCAAATTAATGCTACAGCGGGGCTCTAATCTGCCATTAGGGCTGGGGCAGATAGGGGCTTACTGGTGTTTCTCTTACAAATCCACTTCCAGAGAAACCCCGGCAAAAAGGCTGCACTGCATCTCGATGGATTAGTGCTGGGGCTGCCACTGATGAGGAAGAAGAGGGAAGGGGAGGGGGAAAAAAAGTGTCAACCAGAGAAATGATGAAATGGAAAGAAGCCGAGTCGGAAAAACGAACATCTCCAAACTCTGTGTCTTTAAGCGGGAATCCTCAAGAGACAGAAGTGAGAAAAGGAAAAATGGTACACGAGGCGGAGGAGCACGAAAAAAGACGACAAACTGCAGGAGAGACGGGGAGAGCTGGTGGAGCTGTGTGGGTGCGCCGGCTGTCATATGAGGGGGGGGGGGGGGGGGTCATGGGTCACAGCATCTAATATCTGTTATCCACACAGCCTTTACTTAATGTTTTCTGCAAATATCAGCACTGACAGATCCCTGCACAGTGCCGTAACCCCTTTCAGTGTGTTCACATCCACCACTGCTCTCTTCCTCCCTTCATCTTCACTTGGCTCTCACTTTAATTGTAGCCGGACAGAGCAGCAGCCCCCCACCCCCCACCCCGGTGTCACTGTGATGCAACACAGGCATATCTCACACCTTTTTAAAGGCTGTCCGTCTGTGTCGGCAAATCCGGGCCAGGGGTCTGGAATGAAGCGGCCCTGACAGGCAGATGGCTAAGCTCCTGTTTGCCAGGACTATCCCCTCTACCCCATTACCCCCCCCCCCCCCACACACACACACACACACACACACTCTGTTGGCTCATTCTCTCAGCAGGCTGGCCTTGAGGGATATGGAGGTGACCCAACTGGGCCGAGCTGCACACATTGAGAATTTTTTTTTTTTTTTAAGTCATAGGTCTGACAGAGCCCAAAACACAGCAAATGCAAAGCCTCCTACGCTTACCTAAGAAGGTGCCCCTCCAAAGGTAAGTGAGAGATTTTTTTTTCTTCTTCATCTCTAACAAACACTCATGGTTTTCCGTGGGCAGTTGCCATGGCTACAGTAAAGGAAGCGACCACCTGTGGGCTCGCTTCTGATGTAAAACAGGGAGAAAAGGCAAAAGCAACAAATTGTCAGACAAACTGATCGACTGCGAGTAACCTAGAAAAAATTCTGCTCCTCTGATGTTGCCAGACATTTACGTTGGTGGATAAAAAACATCTTGAGGTGGGCTTCTGAATCCGTCAGAGGGGGGGCACGGACAGCAGGTTTTACATCGGGTCAGAGGAGCTCGAACCCCAAACCGAGCTCACTTCACAGACTCCTCTCCTGCTGGACATCATCTTCAAAGCTGCTGTCTTGGCAAAGAATGGATTTGATTTCTCCACTGAACAGTACTCAACCCTTGACCTCCCTCCCCTTAAAGCCCCCGTAGTCCCAAGTAGTTGCTATGGTTACTGTAAATCAGGTTGTGATAGTAGTTGTGGCTCTGCACAATGCAGATCCCCCGTGAACCTTATAGAAATGGATCTTAACTTATAAAGCTTCCCAGAAGATGTAATTGGATGTAGTCAAGGAGGCTGCCGAGCAACGCCAGTCAATAAATTAGCTTCTTTATTTCTGGCCTTGATCAAGGTGACTGCACTTGGTCAGCGGCTGCAAACAACACCCATCAGACACCGCAGTGCTCACAGGCTCACGTGCACACAGGCTCGCTTTGCCTGCGCGGATCCACGCTTCTCAGTGCGTGTCGGCTCGGCGCCTGTGGGTTCCTCGTGCCAGAGCAGCAGTCTGGTGAAGCAGTGGTGGTGGTGGTGGTGGTGGTGGGGGGGTTGCTCCACAGCTGTGTGGGCAGCTCCCATTGGCCGAGGTTAACGAGGTAGAGAGCACATCTGCAACACAGCAGAGCACGGATGAGTGAAGCTGCAGCAGAAGCTCGCTTTCTCTCGTTTGAGAGACACATGACTGTGGATTTATTTTTAGTGTCAAGAACCGTGTCAATATGTCAGTGGAGACACAAAATCCACTTCAGTCTTTTTAAGAAATGGCTTTTTTGAAACATTTTGTGATTGTGCAGAAGTGCAAAATGCCTGCACTGCATTTAAAAACAATTTGTCTTTTGTTATTGTTAAATACTAATGATGGGTTTTCAGGTTTTACACGTAAAAAAAAAAATAAAACATTACAAATACGAACATTATTTGGCGATCTGAAAAGGCTTCAAAAGCCATTTAAAGATCATTTGGAGTCTAGTACAGTGGGTGCGATTTTCCATACAAATTCAAAATATTCAAGATACCTGGCAATTTTGCAAGGTGGGGGTAAAATTGGCTCAAGGTTACAACAAAACCTTCCAGTCTGGCTTAAATGTTTGGCCATATGAAATAAAAAGTCACCATCTCACTTTTCAATCATAAAAGACATAAAATTCACCTTTAAAACTATTGATTATAAACACGTTTACTGGAAAAAATGTTAAAAGCAAAATAGCTCAAAATAAGTCCCAAAACATGGTAGTGGAAGAGTTATGATTTGGGCTTGGTTTGGCAGCCAATGAAGCTTCACGCTCACCAGGCATAATCGCAGCAAGTAACACATGCAGGGCAGGTTTTCCATCTGCAAGTCTCGCCGGGCATTTTCAAGAGCGTAGTGTGTCTGAGCGGCGTCCATTTGGCACTTTAATGTGCTTAGTCTGGACAAAGTGTTTTGTCTTGAAAATAAAGCTAATAATTTTTATTCTCTTTATCTTTTAGCACAGATTTCTATTCTGCTCAATCTTATTCAAGTGGCCAAAAACTGGACTTGGAATCAATAGTGCATCCTCCACCAACACACAGAAAGATAGACATGTGGGTCTGCAGGAACAATGTCTTAGAGAGTTAAAAGTTTAATATTGTTCCTCTAAGGTATGTAAGATACACTCTGACTTTCTGTGCTGTTCATTTAATCATGCCTCAACACAAAGCAGAGCTGAGAACCCACACTCTGCAATATCTGTCTCTGTTATGGGGAATTCGGGTCAATACCTGCTCTTTCTCCCTAAAACAGGATCCAACACAAGAAATTGAAATAAGGTCTGGTTGTTAGACAAACAATTGGAATATAGGCTCCATATGTGTACATTAGTTCCAATGTCTTTACTTTACTGGGGGGATTTTATGAACCATACATTGTTTTCTCTTTTACTAAACTATTGCATGATTTTGGGTAAAATCCTTTAATTGACAGGTCCTGTGGAAGAGCCTTACAGGGAATTTTCCAACAGATGGAGACCAAAGAAGACCAAAAAAAGAAAAACGTCTATAAATTAGCCCTAAAACAAAATAAAGGATTGTATGGCAGAGCTGGCAGTCCATCTTCATGAACAGCTGTTGATCAAGGCCTTAATCACAACTGCCCTTATGAGTGGCTACCCGCACGAAATTTGGTGGGTTTGTAGAGAGAAAATATGAATGCATATTTTCTATGAGCACCCTGCAGGCAACAGGTCATGGCGAACATAGACTGTGTGCATTTGTGAAACCTTTAGTGTGCATTTCTCCAAATTTATAGTGCATGTTTGCATAAAATTACAGTTGTGAATCGGAGTTGGTGCATTTCTGGATAATGAGACTATCCTGCCCTCATACCATAGTGCTGTTCAAGTGATAAGTTTGTGCTCCGTGCACACTCTTTGCTTGTGACCTGACTGTTAGAAATGAGGAAATTAGACAGAGTGTACTTTGTGTAGGCAACCTATTGGTGGACTTGCATATTACGTGCACACCCTGTGCGTGCGACATTTGTGTGCAACCACTAAGGGGCCCAGAACATGCACCTGACTTATGACTGGCGTGTGGCACTAAGGGCACTATCACCCGTGCGCCACAAGTCTGTGTAACTTACATTATTCTTACAAATACTTAACAATGCACAGACGACAATGGGACGTTCCGTTTTCATGACGTCCCATAAGGGGGCCTGCAAGACATCCCCCGCGGGCTCGGACAACCCAAAACCCGCACTTGTATGGATTAACCCTTATATGGGTGAGTCACTGCAGTAACTTATCACATTCGGGTTAAAATTGACCCGTTTTTAACACTTGAAAACAGGTCAGTTTTGACACAAACACAATATAAGGGGTTAAACCAGGAAAGCTCCTGCTTTCAAATGAAGGCCACTAAAAATCATGCACAAATATTTAGATACAGTCAAGTTTAGCATAAAAACACAGCTTTTGAAGTCTAAATCAACTATGAATCATCTTAATAATGATTGGATTAATCCTGCATTCCACCATGAGACCTGCTCCAGCAAACCCCAAAACCCCTGATGAAAACAAAGTGGGAACCGAATAGAAAATAATAACTAAAGAATCAAAGAAAACAACAAAAAGAAACATTTTAAAAACATATTTTCTAAATATAGGGGGAAAAAAATCAATGTAGCCGACTAAATCTAAATCCTTGTTTCCAAGCTAATGACTTGAAAAATCTCTCAGGAATTATGAACCAACAAACAAGGAGTTTACCCCCCCCCCCCCCCAAAAAAGAAATGCACAGAAAAGGCGACAAACAGCAGATTAACCCAGGCAGGGGGGTGCAGTGATGCAAAGGCAATAAATTCAGAGAATAAACATGCCCAAAGTTGGATCTGATTCCTTTCACTGCTCATTAAATGTGAGCGGCATCATGAAGGATTTGCTGTCTCTCCTTCGCTGGGCATTTTTTTCGCCCGGTTCTTAAAAAGTTTGGGAGTTTAATATGGTGTCAAAATAGAGCCTAAAGTATTGCGCATCAAAACAGTAAAACCGCGCATCAAAACCCCAAATCTGCGAATCAAAATGCATAAATTGAGAACCAAAACCCACAATTTGCAACCAAAAGCCTTTCCCCAAAGCACAATCCTATTTCTCAGCTGCCGATTTGTTTTCTCGCCATTCTGAAATCCTGTTTTTGAGTTGCAGTTTTATTTTGAAACTGTCTTTTTGAGTTGCGCTTTTATTTTTTGAGTTGCGCTTTTATTTTTTGCGGTTTTGATTCTAAAACCTGTCGACACGTAAAAACAGCGACATGTCAGTCAAGGGGAGGGGAGGCGGGACATCCCTGATATCCAGAAGCTCATTGGCTACCGAATAAGACCGAGTCTTACGTCAACAGACCAGTTTAGAATGTGCCGGTAAGTTTCTCATGTTTTTCATATCTTTTACTATATTAAAATATCAAAATTGTACTTTATTTAACCAGAGGACGCCAGCACATTCAGATGAGGAGCTCCCCCAGTAGCTGCTAGTGAAAAAAGATGTTAGAAAGTTAGATGTTGCATGAAAAACTACCACCATTGTTCTCCTGTGTTAGCATGCTAGCTAGCTCAATGCTAGCGGGGTATCCAGCTCTTCTCATGACTTTTGTGGATTAAACAAAGTACATTTTTTACCACAGTGTCAGGATCGGTCATGTCAACCTGGGAATAATTGCCCGTGGATTGTCACTATGGTTAATCAAATAGTTTTTTAAGAAGTACATTCATGTATATATAAGGTTTTTCAATATTTCCTTAGGGATTACACAGATGGATTGAACAAAGCAACATATTGCTGCAAGAAAGTGACACCTTTCCTAGTTTGGGATCAAGTTAATCCCTATTTAAAATAAATAAATAAAAGAAACACAATTTTTATTTGAAGTACCAGAGCAAATTTCCCACAGGTGGGATCAATAAAGTTTTTCTGATTCTGAACTGTATTCCAAAATAATTTTCTCAACCTTAAAGATTGCAGGTTAACACAGGAAGTTACCTTTCACAATATGCAGCTACTGAGTAGCAATTAAGGTGTGTGTGTGCGTGTGTATATATATATATATAAATATATACACACACACACTCATTTTAACTGTCTTAAATACATTTTTCTTTGTGTGCAGGATGCTGTGGACATTGGACGACAGACTAACTTAAACCAGGCAGAGCAGGAAACTGTTGGAGTTGTTGTTCCCTCTGTGGCTTGTCCTCTCTCCTCTCAGACCTGTTCAACCCTTGTGGGACATCAGAAAACCATGGCCAAGACATTAACATTTATGTACTGATCTATGCATGTCATCACAGCAGGATGTAACAAAAACTAACAATGTGAACAGATCTCATCTGCCTTACAAAATACTGCCCCCCTTAAGAAAATAAATGGCTAATAATCACCACTGGTATTTTGTAAAGCTTCATTTTTTAATGTTTGACCATTGAATGTGTTTTGTACAAAAGACTGATGGTTTTGCAAAGATCTTTGAAACACAGAGTCAAGTGCATTAGGTTCTGTGAAATTCTGAACCACAATTCAGAGAAATTAAAATAACTGTTTTTAAAACTCCTTAAAAGACTTGAGGTGGAAAAGTCACTGTTTTCGTACAGGCACTAAGAAATGGGAAGCAGACAGTGTGGTCGAAATGGACAACTATTTTAAAGGCTTCTCTTTCAGTTGACAGGAGATGTCTGTGAGCCTGCTGGACAGCCTTTGCATCACACTGGGACGTCTTTGGGGCCTGCATCTGGAAAGAAACAAAAACAGCAAAGTTAATTAACCAAAAAAAGAAGAGAAAAATTAAGATTAAATTTTTTTTCATTACCTTAAAGAAGATGTAGACATCCACATCGTAGCTGCCTCAGTATTCCTGCCTTTTTTGTTATGGTATGCATAACAACGGCCCTTATAGAAAACAACAGACATACAGCAATAGTCAATTTTAAAACCACCACCCAATTAAATATACTAATAATTCTATTGATGTCTAATACTGGAATCATTTTAAGTGGAATAAAACACGTTTTTGCTGGTCTGCTACAATTTACTCTGCTCTGGTTCACTCGAATACCGGACTTCTGCCAGTCTGCATAGTGCAGACGCATACATTTTGAATAATATGGCACAGCAATATTGTTTCTCTGTTCAATAATTCCCTCTGTCTGTAAACCCTGAAAAAATATTGAGAAACCTTATAGGTTATAACATATTTGATTAACCCTAGTGACAATTCACGGACAATTATTCCCAGGTTGACATGACCGATCCTGACACTGTGGTAAAAAATGTACTTTGTTTAATCCACAAAAGTCATGAGAAGAGCTGGATACCCCGCTAGCATTGAGCTAGCTAGCATGCTAACACAGGAGAACAATGGTGGTAGTTTTTCATGCAACATCTAACTTTCTAACATCTTTTTTCACTAGCAGCTACTGGGGGAGCTCCTCATCTGAATGTGCTGGCGTCCTCTGGTTAAATAAAGTACAATTTTGATATTTTAATATAGTAAAAGATATGAAAAACATGAGAAACTTACCGGCACATTCTAAACTGGTCTGTTGACGTAAGACTCGGTCTTATTCGGTAGCCAATGAGCTTCTGGATATCAGGGATGTCCCGCCTCCCCTCCCCTTGACTGACATGTCGCTGTTTTTACGTGTCGACAGGTTTTAGAATCAAAACCGCAAAAAATAAAAGCGCAACTCAAAAAATAAAAGCGCAACTCAAAAAGACAGTTTCAAAATAAAACTGCAACTCAAAAACAGGATTTCAGAATGGCGAGAAAACAAATCGGCAGCTGAGAAATAGGATTGTGCTTTGGGGAAAGGCTTTTGGTTGCAAATTGTGGGTTTTGGTTCTCAATTTATGCATTTTGATTCGCAGATTTGGGGTTTTGATGCGCAGTTTTACTGTTTTGATGCGCAATACTTTAGGCTCTATTTTGACACCATAGTTTAATCGCTCTGTATTTCACAGCAGAGGTGATCGGGCATCCGTGTTGTGGCAACATTGGCGTAAATTGCACTTAATGAGACCTTGTGCGTGTTTGTGCATGTGCCGTTCTTCCTGCCGCTAAGTACAAATGGGAGAGTACTCAGCCATGCATAAATATGTCTTTGTGCATAATAGTGTTGCAGTGCACAGCAGTATCTATCTAGGACAGTAGAATGAAGTGATTGTTGTTTACACAGTCTATTTACATTATAAAGCCTGCTAACAAAAGGCATGCCTCGCCATGTAGATCCAATAGCCAGGGGTTTTAACGTTGTTGCCCATCGTCCTCATTGTCTATCTCACCCGGGGAATGTAGAATTAACAGATTAGCCCGACTGGAGGAGGGAGTAAGGGCAGGCATCTGCTGTTTGATTCAGAGAAGGAAAGACAGTGGCGATTGTTTGAGCCAGCTTGCATGAAAGCGTACGTCTATTTTCAGGAGAATGGCTGGGAACGCTTGCACACAAGACCCGGTAATGCCTGTCTTTTTTTTTCTGTGCATCTCTAAGTGTGACGGATGACTGATAGCACGGACAGAGACCAAATGGGATGTTTCTTTTTTTTTTTTTTTTTTTTTACCTCAAAGCCATTGACTGTATAACAGAACTGGACCAAGTGTGACGTCATAAAAACTGACTTGTTTCCTGTTCCAGTGAAATAAAGTCATGGCTTAGTGCCATGTTGGAACCAGTAATTGTCAGTAGGTGATTAGTCCCAGTCGGTTTAAGTCTGTGTTTCTTTGGCAAGCACTCTGGCCAATCAGGAGTGAGCATGTTAGAAGACCACACCCCTTTCACTGAAAGCAGGCTCGGGAGGATCTGTAAAAAGGCTTTGAACTCTCCTCCTACTTTTATTGAAGCATCTGATTGGTCGGTTTATGACGTGTACTACAGCAATATTATGAAAAAAAAAGTTAAAACTTCCTATCTGGAATGCCAGGGGGAGGGGGTCACTCAAAGCTGGAATCCTGAGTCACGGCAGACTAAGGAACAGTTTCCTTCACTACCGTATTGCTTATGACACTCCTCTCTGAGGATGGTGACGCTCTGAGGAGGCCCCTGACGCTGATTAATATAACAGCCAGCCATTATTGCCTTGACATTTGAGTCCTTCTGCTACATCTCCACACATCGTCCGCCTTCTTTGGGTTCGGGTTGGAGGAGGCAATTAGCACAACACTCAAACCTTTATTAATCTTCCTCCATTTGCCTCTTCCACCCTCTGCCACACGCAATTGTTGTTTCTTCTCTTTCCAAACCCTCGTTTGGCTGGCTTAAATACATTTGTAAGTTGTTTTCTCTGGGTAAAAGTTTTTTGTTGTTGTTGTTTAATTATCTAGTAGATACCACTCCAACAACCCCCAGGGAACATGTAAAAACTGGGCCAGAGTTGGAAAATATCAGAAAACAAACCTCATTAGCATTTTTGTGCGCTGTCGAGCTTCATATTCTGTCAGATAAAAGCTCTCTCAACAAAAGATTGGCATCACGATGGAGACATCCGTACTCCAGATGTCTGGAGAGCCCTGACTGTGTCATTAAAGCCCCGAAATGTGGGTTCCTGTGCAGATTAACGTCAACATCCCCTTCAGTGGAGATCTCGGGCCTGCCCCGCAAACGAGTGCGAGTGCGAGATCAGGCCTCCATTTGCATCTCCCATGTGCGTCTGTGTCAGGCCGAGTGCGTGTGAGTGGTTAAATATCTGTGTCAGTTCGACGCAGAGAGGTGTGAAGCAGCTGTACACCTCTCTGCGGCTGTATGTGCATGGAGGCGTGATGGTGCACACGTGGAGGTGTGCCTGTCAAAGCTGCGAGGGCGAGATCTGAGGGCATTCTCCTCACAAACCCACAGTTTGCCTCCAACCTTCCATCTGGGTGGCACGCTGCACAATACAAAAAGTCTTCGCCATCCATCCAAAAAATGAAATTATGCTCTTATGCTGATATGTCGCATGACGACTTTTAATGACACAACATGAATGGAAGCGTATTGCATTCAGTTCAGTTTAATTCTAATTTTTTAAGACCTACAAAAGCAAAGAACTCTAAACAGGCTGGGCACTAACCTCATCTGCTCATGACAACCCACAATGTGTCTGTGTCATAGACATGATCCGTTCTGTTTATGCGCTCGCCACAATATCGCCAGTCTGTTTTGTTCTACTTACTTAATCCACTGACATTACAGAGCAAAACGTTGTGAAAGTAGTAAGTATTGACCAGTATGAACTGTTTTTTCTGTTTGTGGTGATGCAGAAAACGAGTTACAGCCAAAGTTTGCCTTGATGTGAAGCTGCATGTGAAGCTGCAGGCAGGAACTGTCAATAGAATACACCAAAACACCCCAGACAAACAAGAGCAGTTTCTCAGCAACTTACCCTTAAGAATCCAAAAACATCACAAATGCTCTTTACTGTTAAAACAAACTCCACAGAAACCCCTACTATCATTTCTCTTTCTCTTAGAGTGAACCAGCAACAAAAAAATACATATTTTCTCATAGTTTTAGTTTCCAACCTTTAAGTAGTTCTTAAAAAAATTAGAATTTTTTTAAGCATTTTTTTTACATGAAAAAGTTAGAAACAAAGATCATTTGCTTTTTCTTTTTTTTTTTTTTTTATTGAATGCAACAGGCCTCCATAAAAAATTCTACTTAATAATGAGAAAAATTAGGGATATCGAATGATTGTGAGTAACCCTTGTGCTATCCTAGGCATTTTAACATTGGGAGTTGGGTCATCTAGACCCACTAGACAGTGCGCTGAACCTTTTTTCTTCAATGATTTGTGATCTTCACTGGTGTCCATGGATTACATGAACTCTTTTGTCATGGTAGGGAGAACACATCAATGTAAGGGTGGGGTCATCTAAGATAGCACAAGGGTTAATTAGGTGTAAGACACGTTTATTTTCTCTTCATCATGTTAAAGTCAATTTTTAATCCAAAACTACTGTGTTGTGCTCTCAAATATATAAAACCAGGGTCCAACTTTTTCCTTACATGAAAGTTTTTTTTAAAGTCAGCTGAAATTGCCTCTTACATTGACCTCAGTGCAGGTCTTGGTGTCTGTGTACTGCTCTGTACGCGCCTGTTGCTGCTGTGACGCCGTCAATGTGCACCAGTGCATACAAAACTAACGCAAACAAGCCCACAACACCACAGCTATTATCCATTATGCAATAGATAAAACCCGACGATGTGTACGTTCTCATAAATTAACGGTGTAGGTGGAGGGCTGAATTGTAAACTGTGAATACGGTATTTCCACATGTATTATAGTATTAATAAGAAGTTTGTGGTCAATATTTTTTTGGATTGCTCAAAAGAATGTTCCGAATGTTTTTATGTGCACTCTGGACCTGAAGTTTTTTTTTTTTTTTTTTTTTTTTTTTTTTTTTCATCATTGGGATTTTTTAAAAACACCCCTTGTATTTTTTGTAAAGGTTGGAAGTCTTTTATATTAGGAAAAGTTCATAAGGCCAGTTTTTTTTTGGTTGAAATTTGTTCTTTTACTGGACACAATGGGATGAATTTAAATATAAATATCTCAAAATGTGGCTTTTTACGACTATTATTAGGTTAAAAATAATTTAGATTAGATCAGAGAAATTCATTATGGGTCATGATTAATTAATTACACAAAAACCTAATAGCATGACAGCACAAGAAAAAAAATCTTGGAAAAAAAATTATACCAACAAATCATTAAAAAACATCTCAAAAAACAGAAAAACAGACTGCGTACCACAAAGTGAGCGTCTTGGTCACCCACAGACTTTGCTGCTTTGCACCCAACGTTGTTGACGAGTTTGATTTACAAACTAAAATAAACACTTTTTAGTTGTTATTATTTAGTACTTCCCCAATATTTAGCTTTGTAATTTTTGTGGATAAAGTAGGAAGAACAAAACGAACTGGAGATATTATGACGAGCATATATTAAAAAAAAAACCCAGACATGTCTGTAACACGGACACATTGTGGATTTATGACTTTTAATTGTAGTTCATCTTATAGTTTTCATGAGCAGATGAGGTTTTTTGAAACCTGAAAAAACTTGGCATAAAAAACAGAAAACATTTGAACAAAAAAACAGTTTTCTTTCTTTTGTCATTGAACACAATCCACTTCCACAACCCTGCTATCTTATTGCTCCCAAACTGTAAAACATATTTTTCTTTAAGTTAAAAACAAACCGCTCAGAAGAAATCGAGTCGTTTGCTCTTTTTAACTCAGTAAGAAAACCTGATTGTCTTTAGATCAACTTTTTATCTGAAAAGTGATGTTTCCGTCAATTTCTTTATTCTTGGTGCAAATCCCTTCACCTGTCATGTTTTGGTGCCACCAACTGTTCATCTCCAGGAGCTTAACCTTTAATATTTGACAGCTGCATTTTGATGAGCGTCTTTGACTGTCCGGTTTAGCTCGTGCTGGTTTGCGGCGCCTTCCGTCCGTGAAACCCGGGTTCGACTCCGGGCTGCTCCCTGTTCCCTTCTCTACCTCTGCCGGTTCCAAGCCCGTTTTGAGAAGGTTGCGTCAGGAAGGGCATCCGGCGTAAAACATTGCCAAATTTACCATGCGACTCGTTCGCTGTGGCGACCCCTGATGGGAGAAGCCGAAAGTGGAAGATTTTGATGAGCGTCTTTGAAAATAAATGTCATGGATTTAGTCGTTCAGCCAAACTGTACGCATGTTTTGATTTAAAGCCAAAAGTCGCTGCATTAGAGCATGTTTGATTTGCAGCAAATATCAAAGCTGTAATACTTTCAACAGTAATGACCCGAAATCCTAAGACTGACCTTCAGTTTCATCTTCAGTGTCACATTCAAGTTCATTTTCAAGAACGATCATGATGTTATCGGTAAAGTTCTTTATACAAAGCAACAGGGCTTTCATACATTTAGCAGCCATTATTTATAACACAAACTATTTCTTGCCTGAACAAAACGATGAGAAGGTTGAAGTCACAGAGAATTACTGAAAATACATAGGAAATGCAGGAATACCTGCAAATAAAATACACAAACACGTAGAAATTTCAAATATGGATTCAAAATAAAAAAAATGATTATAGGTGATCATAAAAAAAGACATTTGTTTGATCATTTAAAAGAACTTTAGTATGTGTTTATTGCTTGTAGCAAGTCTTTAATTGCATCACATTTATACAAAAAAACGGCACAAAATTATAAGAAAAATGGGCGTTAAAGTTTTGTTGATATAAGGCAGAGTCCAAATTAATCCCCTACCCCCACGGCTTCTCCCTGCACTTACATGTATCCGTCCAAGCAGAGAGTTATGGAAAAATAGTGTCTTCAAAATACTTAGCACGCAGCTGCCAGCGCTCAGAAAATACAAAATATCGACTTAGATTTTTTTTTTTAAGTAATGCAAAGAAAGTCATTTTTTACATTTGAATGTAAACTTCTGTGCTTCAGAGCATGCACATGTTATGAAATATTTCTCTTCTGCGACATAGCGCAGCCTTAAGTCACTACGGCTTCCCCTTCCCCTTGAAAAAACAAGTTTGGACACAACTAAAGCTACAAATGCCCCTACCATTGGAGGGGTAGGGAGAAGCTGTAGAGCTAGGGGTAGAATTCAGATTTGGCTTATTCGAGAATTGTGGGCTTGTGGATGAGTGTCCACCCCAAAACGTGAAGGTTGTGAGTTAAATTCCAGGCCGAGTCATACCAAATACTTTAAAAGTTTGCTCCAAAGCCTCCCTGCTTGACACTCAGCATTAAGGACTGGGTGGTAAAACCACCAAAAGATTCCCAGAGCGCCGCTGTGTCTGCAGATAAGCAGCTAGTACTCCCCAATGGGATGGGTCAAATGCAGAGAACATTAATTATTGTGAATAGAACATTAACTTTCCTAAAAAGAAAAAAAAAGCCTGTAGTGATGATGTAGAAGCTACAATCGGCGGGGCAAAAGCTCCCATTCAGATGCATCCACGTGCAGACAAACAGATCCAGGTACGTTTTCGTTTTCCTCGTCTGAGCTGGAATCTGGCTCAGAACGGTACAGCTGGATAGCTCGGAAATTTTGTTGCACCACTAATGTTGGGTTGTAGTTGTGTGGGGCTGTAAGCTAGAAAGAGAGACTGCAAACAGATGGATGATGGGTTTTGGGGGAGGACTTACTCTTCGCCAGCAGTTCCGCCTGCAACTCAGAGGTGAATTTCTACTGAACTACTGTCACTCTGAGGAAACTATGTACAAAAAAATGACAGTTTTTCTTTTTTTGGGCTAAAAACTGCATAATAATAATTAAAAGACCACTGGAAACGCTTTGAAAATGATCAAAAGATGATCGGAGTGGGACTTCAAAGGTAACCTTAAATCGTTGTACATCAGGAGAGCCATCATAATTCAGGATTTGACTTTTTCTTCTATCTTTCATTATTTTATCCACTGCTTTAAAAGCTGAGGGGAAACCTGTTTATCTCACCGTCTCTGTGTGTTTGGATTCATTTGACACTTACACAGATGTCCTGAGATTTTATGCTTGTGGACTGCGCATTCACACAGCACAGTCACATATGCAGAGGCGCAGCGTGTGTGAAAAAAAAACACACACACACACACAGATGTATACAAACACACCCCCTCAACACAAGCCCAGCAAACGCAGCGGTTGTATTTCGGGTCTGTTTTCTCCAGGGTGGTGACAAGTCTGTTTTCCTCTCACATGGTTGAAATGGAATCCAATTATACCCGTAATGACTCTTCAGCTCTTCCTCTGCTTCGAAGGAGTCAGCTTGCTTGAGTCACTGCTGTTGGGGCCCCGAATGTGCTCACAAAATCGGCGATGCACAAATGTGCAGTGCAGACAGATGCATTGTGTGTGTAATGACCGTCTTTTAGGCAACTAACAATCCGAAAAACTGCAATCTAACTTTGTTACAGCATGGTAGCAGACATGAAGGCAACCACTGTCTATTTGCATATTTTAATTAAATGGCTATAGTTTGCAATTACGGACTTTCTAAATTTATGGGGTAATTATATGGTGTTTGCCCTTGACTTGGCAGCCTCATCCACCCATGAATAAATTCATCAAAGTCCCAGTGACAGCAGACAAAGTTGTTCTGACACCTGCAAACTTTGTTTCCTTCACTTAACCCTCAATTACCATTTTTTTGTGTGTTCTTTTCTGACTCCATAAATGACATCCTGCCATACTGTCATCAAACCAGTGTGACACATGTATCACAGAAACATGTGGGTGGAAATGTGTGTGTATGTGTGAAAGTTATGAGAAAAACCCAGAGCGCTTCCTGGAATAAAAAAATAAAGGCTCTTTGATAAGCAGGGCATGAAGGAGGTCTTGTGTGTTTCCATGGCATCCTAAAGAAACCTCTGTGCGATTTGGGGTTGCTGACTGAGCAAAAGACGCCAACATCTGCGGTCCTCAGAGCTCAGGATTACATCACAGAAGTCAAGCTAAAGAGCAACCTAAAGGCACCAGAATGAAGAAAAAACTTGATTGACCTTTATTGGTAATTGGTTTATGCATTATCCATTGACTTTAGATGAGAACTGGACTTGACTCCTCGGCTCAATGTTCCAAAATAGGAAGTACCCGATGCCTCCAAGAAGCCAAAATCCCATAGACGTCTACTGAGAAATAACCAGCTCAATCCTTTTATTTGTCAGAAAACACTGCTGATCTGCTGCATTTTTTAACACGTCCTTGATAATCCAACCTTTTTATTTATTTGATAGTAAAAGTTATTTAAGTTATGAAGTGGTCAAACAGATGCCTTACTAAAAACATGTGGTGTCACATGAAACGTTAGAAACATTTGATTGACAGATTCTCCCGAGCCCCCTTTCAAGTGAAAGAGGTGTGGACTTCCAACAAGCTCACTCCTGATTGGCCAGAGTGGTTGCCATAGAAACGTTGACTCAGTTTGACTCAGGCCAACCAATCACTGTTTACTGAAAACGTTGAAAAAGACTCATTTAACCGACTGCCCTATGTAATGCACCTAGGGTGGTAGGGCATAACATAAAGAAAACTGACATAAAGTGTTGCATATAGGCGCAAAGCCGCTTTTCTTTCAACACTTTTGTTGATATATATTTTTTAAGTATTAGAACAATTACCGTTTTTGCCCCTTTATAAGCTCATCTTTCAGTGGAGCCAGAAGTGAGCCATCTTTTATGGGTGATGTCACACTCACTCGGTCCAGTTCTCATACAATGGTCTTATTTTAGTCGCTTTTTATGCATTTCTATGAAGATATCAGTAAAGTTTAGACTCTCCTAAAACACAAAACAAGGAGGAAAAGTAACAGTTAGAGGACCTAGTGAGAGTTTGGAAGAATTGTTGTTCCACAGTCTGCTACAGTCCCATTTGTGCACAGCTCAAACATCATTAAAGGAAGCCTCACTAAACACTTGCATGTATGTATGTACTTCAGTCTTGAAGTCAATGAATTTCCCCCTTTGTGAAATTCCATTAAATAGGCCATTTTCTGTAGTTTATATTTGATACACGCACTTCTGAGACCCCTATCTACTTAGCATTGTCCAAACACTCCTTAAAGCCCAAATTTGTACAATTTGGTCCATGTTTTCTGCCCTCTAGTTCATCATCATTCCACTAGGGGCAGTAGAAGAGCTGTTCCTTGTTTTAAAATGGCTGCTTCCATGAAATCTCAAAAACAATTTTGGAGGGAAAAAGTTGGCCTACTTTTTAAAACTTCATGCTGAGAATAACTCTCATTGTTCTTCTTTTAAACACGACTACTTGGTGTATTGAAATAATGCAACATTTGTTAATAATTAATTCTTTATAACACAGTTACAGCATGTCAAATATGTATGGCTCAAATTTGAGACAGTGGATTAAAAAGGTGCTTTTTCCTGAACACATCTCAATATTTTGGCATCTTCAACTAACATTGTTGTGAGCAAAAACCGCCAAGTGTGCGTCAATTGACCGCTAAGTGTGCGTCCACATGCATCCCCCCCAACAAAATCCATGGTGTGTGCTGCATCCCTCAATAGGCACCAGTGACCCAAACAGTGTTGTGAAGGAAATCACTTAACATGGTTTAGTTGATACGATCTACATCTCATTAAAAAATATTGATATTGCAATTTTTATTCTTTTTTTGGATACCATTAATGGGTTTAAAAAAAACTTCAAGAAACCTGAACGTCCCAAGTTTAAGTAAAAACAGTCAGGCAAATAAGTAAAATGCTTGTAGGTTGTGCAGTTTTAAAGTACCCTATGAATCCAATGTCTCTGCAAAATATGAAAGCTTTTAATTAAGAGAGCATGCTCAGCAGATGGATAGGAAATCCCCTTTCCCCTTCCAGAATTCAAACTGGCACCTGTCAGTGTCCATCTGCTTGATTTCCTGTTTCTGTCATTTAATATCAGCTGCTAATACACGCCCTCCACAGCTACTTGCGGTTTTCATGCTAAAGCTGTGGGCGCTTCCGGGCTGCACTCAAAGAGATGTTTGAAGGGGCAAATGTGGCTTGATCCGAGTGAGACATTCACGCTTGATGTATGTTTGGACCGCTGTGCAATCAAATGTCGTTACCTTGATTGGCTGACGGCAAAGCCAGCAACGCATATTTAAGAGATTCCTCCCACCTGAACTGTTGTTGGTTTAAAACTGAAAAAGCAGATTGTGTTTGCATTTTTTAAAGGTGGCGTTAGAAAACACAAACAGGGAAAGCAGAAAAAGCCAACGTGGGTGACTTTCACATCAGAAGGTGTCGTTACAAATTGCAAAAGGAAAAAAGAAAAACTGCTTGTAAAATTGCTTGAAAGTGTGTGTGCTGGAGGGGCTCTGTTTTTTTCAATACAGGTAATTTGCTTGTTTTATGCAACTCATTTTGGTGTACAGCACTTTGGGTTTCCAGGTATAAAAAGTGCCACATAAATACAGATAATTTTGATTTAAATGAAATTGAATTGAATTGAATTGGTTTGGTTTGATTCATTTGGATTTGATTTGATTTGATTTGATTTGATTTGATTTGATTTGATTTGATTTGACTTGGCTGGGCTGGGCTAGGTTAGAATGGAATGGACTGGACTGGACTTGATTCGATTTGACTCGACTCAACTGGATTTAATTCATTTTGATTCGATCAAATATTATATGATTCTATGTGATTTTATTTGAATGTATTTGATTTTAATTTGAGTTGATTTCTTTTTCCAACTCAATTGGCCATTTCAGTCATGTTGTTTAGACAACTGGAGTTTAGCTTGGCCGGTGGATGCCCGTCCCACTGGGTGATGTCAGTTACAGCCTTTATGTTAAAAAACACTAGGGTTATGTCTCAGCCAGTAAGTGACGCAAATGGACACATTCTGAGTTATAGGACAATCCATGTTGCTTTTCACTCAGCAGCTCAGCCATCACTGCAGGTGGGAATAAAAAGATTGAAGGATTTATACAAGCTTGACGCTACATCTGCGCTTTCACCATTAAATAATGAAGGGGTACTAATTTACCACAGGTGTTATGGCATCGCCCCGAGCATAATGCCCTCCAGACCTGGTGATGCCTGAGAGCATACTGATAAGGCGCGCTACAGGAAATGAAGAAGCCTCTGCTGAGACAGCTAAACCCAGTTTGGCAGCCAGTTGGGGGGTCAGGGGTCACATGTCATTTATCCATGTCAGACTTTGTCTAATGCTAATCACTCGAATGAAGCCGTTTATTAGCATAGAAGCTCTTCTCTTCAGTCACATGCCCTTTCTGGCTGTTTTCTTGGCAAGACTGTATTTGACTAAATGGGCCGCTCAAACCAAGCCCCCCTCTTCCTGTCTATTGCAGAATTTAAAAATGCTTTTTTTGATATAAACCCCTTTCTTGTGCTTTGAAAACATTTTCCGCAAACTTCCAAATATGTCGCTGCAGATCAGATCAGCTCATTCCTAGGTTTTAGAGGGCGTCCAGTTAACCATCTCCTCTCTGGGAGATGACTGGTGCAGGGATGAGAATTTTGTCTCTGTTAATATCTAGATTGAATGAAGATTAATCTCCATGGGGGAGGGGGGAGGAGGGGTTCTGACTCCCCCTTTTTTCATGTTTTTTTCCTGTGAATCCGCTCCCCTCATCTTATCGCTTTGCCTCTTTTCTCGGGGGCTTTTTTTTCCAGCTCCATATGCATTCAAATCACAGCTTTTGTGGAGGTGAAATCAGCCTGGGAGGGGGCAGGAAGATTGTTTTCCCGTCCCCAGTTCGCCCTAAGCATTGTCCAAAGAGTCAAAAGACTTCAACAAAAACAAACTCCCTGTTGCTGAGAATGAACTTTGCATTTTATGTAAACTCGTGAAGCAAATCATCTGCCAGGCTTTTTATTTTTTTGTCTCTGAGCCTCGAGATTGAGGATTAAGACTCGCCTCACAGGATGCAGCTGCCTGATACTGACCTCCTTTGTTTTTCTAATGACCAAAGTGCAGATGCGTGTGTACATGGCTGCACGTATGTTTGTGAGTGTTTACGGTGGCGGCGATGGTTAGGGGTGGGTAGCGGGGGGGATTATAGAGGCCACACAGCCTTCATCCCCGGTAAACAAAAGTACACGTTGCTGCTCGCCGCTTGTGTTTTTACGTGACACCCTAACAAAAAGAGACTGAATCCATCTGTGAACACAGCGGGATTAAACTGTGCTCAAGCCAAGAGCTGCACATGTCAATCAACCGCTAAGTGTGCGTCCCCCCCCCCCCCCCCCCCCTCCAACAAAATCCCTGGTGTGTGCCGCATCCCCCAATGGGCACCAGGGACCCAAACAGTGTCATGAAGCCAAGAATTCAAATCATTTTCTGGGCTGTAAACTCCTGCGGCCGACATGAATCATGTGACTGTGTCTGCTCTTTTGCTGAGCATCAGGAGAACCTGAACGCCGAGACAGCTGTCAATCCAGAATGAGCTCGTTTCATCCTCCTGGAATGTTCCCCCACATCAGTTTGTGCCTCCTAATAGACAGTTCACCCCCCCACCCCCACCCCTTTTGCTGCTGTCTCTCAGAGGAGCTTGTCTCCCTGTCAGGACCCCCCACCGTTTCCCCCATAATGCACCAGCATTTTTTTTTTTTACCCACAGTCTTCATCACCGCTGTTGAAGGGCTTGACCTGGATGTAAAAGCCATAAAGGTCACGACCCGCCTTCATACACCTGCCCCCCACCCCCACCCCCACCCCACCCACCCCATGTCTGTGTTGGAATTGAAATCGATACAGCCAATGATGAGATGACTGGACTGGGACGGGGAAGGAGGAGTTTGGAGGGTGGGCTTCTACTTGACAGATAGATTTTTAAAGGGGATGATCAATTACCCTGATGGATTGCCTCTTTTTTTTAGGGTGGGGAGGGACGAGGTCAATTTCAGAAATGATCCAAGCTCCATTAAGACAAATGCTTCGCATATAAAGCTGGAATATTGTTGTGATGAGCTGCAACTGGTCCCTTCCAATCCCCAGGATTCTTTATTTTTCGAAATCTTTACCCCCCCCCCCCCCCCAAATGTTCCCTCCCCCCTCTTGCGCACAGACTCTCCCCCTCCACACCACCCATCGCATTATTCTCCATGCATTTTAATTTTTTGTTCTCCTTCTCACACCGTTTTCTCCGCCTACTCTCCTCATTTCAGCCTGGAAAAACTGAATAGAGGAGCCAAGAAATAGTTAATCTGTCGGGCTGCCTCTATGATTGGCCGCTGCATGCTGCGCTTCAGCCTCACTGAATGAGAAATAGGGGTAACCAGGCAACTTCACTGCTCCGGAGAGAAGAAGATGGGAAAGAGAATAAGATAGGGGCTTTTTTGCGGGACATCAGAGGCACGGAGGAATTTTGAACGCAAAACGCAAAAGGTTTTTTTTCCCCACCTTGTCCGTCAAGGCAAAGATGGAATTAACGCATGGATTTCCTTAGGCGCGCTCTCGCCCTCCCTCTTCTCCTCACTCCTCTACCCTTCTCCTCTTCCTCCCTCGCTGGGGGAAAATAGAGCGCACAAATGAAGGGGGAGACAGATGTGGATTAAAAGGAAAAAAAACGCACAAATGGGACGTTTAAGGAAAGCATCAAGCGAGAAAAGGTGAGTCAGTTTTTGAGTTTCTCTTGAATTGTGAAACTAAAGGAGCTGCTGCTGGCTGCTGCTGCTGCTGGAGGATGCAAGGCGCATCAGCGACGTGCCAAGATTTATGGACAGGATGCGTGGAATGGAAATGGGTTGCGGTCTGGTCTGGGTGGATGCCGGAGAACAGGAAACATGAAGCAAATTAATAAAACAAAAACCAAGCCTGTAATATTTTTAGGACTGGGGGATTTATCTGAAGGTGGAATCCCTGTGAGGCGCAAAACGCCGGTCGCCTGTCATAGAACCTGCTATCCCAGATTGGATTGCGCGCAAATCACAAACTGTCATTCCACATTTGATTTCTGCGTCTAATCCAGAACCTGGGCCTGTGCTGCCCCAGGCAACACGATGTAAAGACACAAGTAGCTGGAAGGGTAAAAGCTCTTTTTTTATCTCGTCAGGAAGCTGCCCCCTCCCTCACTAAATATTGAAATGAAGGGATGTTTCCCCCCCTCTCTCTTCCTGCTGCAACAGCAGAAAGTCATCTGCTGCGTGTCGGGCCGCTCAGGTGCCTCATGAACATGAGAGTCATGACGCATATGTTGGTAAATGCATTGATTTGTGTGCGGAGGAGAAGGGCTTCCAAGCTGCGCGCTGCGTGCGCTGAGAACCTGTGGATGGCAGCGCGCAGCCGCCGCGCTCACATGAATGCCCCCCTCTAACTGGCGCATAGGTCCTTCTAAGAGTCTCCTGCAGGTCCACAGCTATAAAGTTGACGGGCCATCATGTGGGCTCAAATTAATCCAGTTAATTGAAGTTTTATTTATTTATTATTGTGTGTAAATTTTTCCAGGTTTAAATCAATCCTTGCATACTTTTTATTCTAAGCCCCTCCATGAGCTCCAAAACCCCCTACTTGACTAAAACTGAATATTTGCCAACATAACCAGTTCAAATGCAAAGTTCATTACTTGGCCATATGTCCTGCATGATGCCCAGTGTTTCCTGCTTCAATGCTCACAGAAGCACAAGGGAGACACAGTGCTGCAGCAGTGACACAGTGAAGCAGCTGCAATTTAGAACAAGGATGTCCTTAAATATTGCAGACAGACTGCAGGTCTTGGACTCATCCTTCCGAAGATACAAGCAAATGTCTGCTTTAGCATTCTGACCGTGCCGCCAAAGTTCACAACTGCTTCCACCGGTCGGCCAAACTGCCTCTCATAATCTCCTTACCGAGGCTGTTCTGCAACAGATCCTAAGCTGCAGTGGCTGGCTCAGTTGTGGGACGCATGTACACAAACACACACAAGCACATAAAGTGGGCTGCATTTCCCAGTTGTCATCCCCAAAGCAGCTCTTTGCAGCCCAGTGTGAGATGTGCAGCTTAAGAAGGAGCTGAACAAAACACTAGAGAGCATTAACGCTTCCAAAAGGGCTTCTTTGTCGGGGGCTCCCAGTGGAATCGAACCACTTAATTGAGCCTGCGACGGCCACGGCTATATCTCATCAAATTAGGACCATACTGGCTTTTCCCCGTTAGCTATAGTTGGAAAAGTGGTTAGGGATTAACTTTTTCGGATATATTTTCTGGAATTATATAGGTGCTTGTAACCTTAATTTGAAAATTTTTGTCATGTCAGTCTGGAGCAGGGTAAAATTAGGATCACCAGCCCCCATTCTCTGCAGTTCTCCTTAGGCTTCAGCTCCCTTGAGGTTTTTTCAACATGCTGGGTGAATCAGAGCAGCTTTTCAGCGAACACTCTTACACCTGAGTTGCCTTAATCTTTTGCAAAAGCAGTTTTATTGGTTCTTATTTCACGTCAAGGCTAGCACTGCAGATCTCAACCTTGGATTAATACTTATTATTTAAGTATTAATCCTGCAGCATCAAAGCTTATATATTAAGTCAAAGCTTAATATATAAGCTTTGACTATTCTAAAGTCTGTTGAAGACCAAGGCTTTACCGTAGTGTTGAAAACAACACTTTAGATCCATACCAAAGAAAAATCCTCAGTTGTAAAAAATCTGGACTTTTCTGTAAAATAAAGCTGTTTCAATATCTGAGGTGGGTTGCTAACTTTGCATCTTAGCTGTAAGTTAAGGGATGTAATGAGCAACTTAAGAGTTGAAAAAAAGGTGTCAGGCAGAAACATTATTCTCAATAATACTAGGTTTTTAGCTGCCTAGGTCTCCCCGAAAACATTTCAGGTCATTTGACTTGGATATTTCTGAAGTGTAGCTGAATGGTCCTCTATTCAAAATGTAGCTTTACACCGTGCATTCATGAATTTGTGATTGCTAGCGGAGGCGGGTCAGAGGTGGTTTTGGCTGCCTCTGCCAGACAAAAGAAAGAGATTGCTTAGATAGCATTGCATTGTGGGAGGTAGAATGATACACATGCTCTGGAGGGAGTACAATCTGCAATATGGGTGTTTCCTACGCTGATGAAGAGTCTTCATGCTCCCTAAAAAGGATTAATCAAAACAAAAGCTGAAAATATTTAAGGCTAATCCTTGGTTTTCTCTGGGAAAGTTTCAGGTTTTGTCTAAACTTAAGTTGACGAAACAAATGGCTACAGCAGGGGTGCCCATTACATTGATCTCGATGAGCCAGATTGAGAAGGAAGTACGGGTAATCAAAAACATTTGGTGTTTTTTTTTAAATTGGTGTCAGCCAATCATCAAACTCCCTGTGAAGTTTATCACTTTACTGACATGCAGAACGCCCAATGGACCATCCACATATGTCACCGCACATGCATGTTCAAGAACACTGAGCGCTAAACTTTAAAACTTCAGCGCCCGACTAATTAACGCAGATGCAGCTGCTAATGTGTCTCATCTTTTCTCGACTGGCCCAAGGTCAGTCACTCCTCTTCCTCCCTCGTTAGGGGAAAAAATGAAATGAAGGTGGACAAAAGAGTCTGTGTTCAAAAAGAACCTCAAACACGTTAGACATTTGTGGAACGGTCGTGGAAAGCAACTCGCAAAAAATTACGCACAAGTGCTTGAGAATTACTTAAGACTTGCCTAATGATTGTGCATAAACTACGTTAAATAAACTGTGTTATTCTCAACCAACCAAACAGTTTGAGCATCTCAGAACTGAATTCATGTAAGCACTTGCCGGTCAAAACCCTCAACAGACATCTGCGCACATTGACGAACGACAAATGCAAGAAACACTTATGAGCGACGTATATCACGCATGAATCACGAACGACTGAAATTTCATCTGTGGAAAATGAGCAAAAAGTACACAGTAGCTGTATGACACAACCTTAAGAGGGGAACTTATTCCATCTTTGCATTTCCTGCAAGCTCAAGCTGGCAGAACTGCTTCTGCGCTTTTAACAGAAAGGGGGCTGGATGGTTGCTCTAATGTCTTGGAAAGAACCAACATTTTTTAGCCCTGAAAAGACCTCTGACAGAGCAAATTCCGCAAATGGAAATTTATTTATTTGGCTCTCTTAGTGGTGCCAATAAGCAGTTCTGCAAAGTAAAAACCTCAAATTGAAATACAGCAAAACGAGCATTTCCTGCCAACATATTTGGTCAGGGTCTATTTCAGACATAAAATTGGAAAAAGGCCTGTGTTTTGCATCCCCTTCTGAAAAGTGAACATTACCTGGTCCCCCCCGCCCACCCCTTCTCCCGTTATGAGGCTGTGAATTGCAACTTCATTTCTGTTCCTCTCTTATTAAATAGGAAATTGCTCAAATCTCCACAATATCAATTTATACAGGTAATTTGGGATCGTTCTGTTTACAAACACCACTACTAAATCACATTGCAGCCCAATTACTTTGGCAGCTCCACACTGAAAGGAGAAAAAACTATGAAAAAGTAGCAAACTAATGAAACCATTGTTCCAGTAATTGTTGGTAATCAAGGCCGCTTTAATGTTTACATTTAATTTAGGATGTTGTGTAGACAATATTGATATAAATTATGCAAAAGCAGCTTTCAAGCACCATTTAACTGTTTCCATAGTCAACAAAGAGACTCTTTGGAGCTGATGGCGGCCCAACACCATGCAGTGTGTAACTGGAGTCAAATGGGGCAATGAATTGCCAGCCCATCACACAATTATTTCCACTGAGCAGAGCTGGGTGGCTACTAATCCTTGTGCCTTGGTCTGTAACATCTGTTGAGTGAGTAAAGCCTGCCTCCACCGTTCATCCAGAGCAGCCATTGCTGCCCCTTCACTTCTAGAGGGCTGGGCATCTTCAATGCATCAATGACAACAGCCATCATCGGGGACATGTAGGATGCCAAACCAATGATTCATTAGAACTCAATTAGCTGAGAGCCATGGGGGCACCCAGCCATATGTCTTGAGGTTTAGCGGCCATCCGCACACGACTGTGTTTGTCGCTTTGTGCAGCACATTCATGTTGCATCAGTGGTGTTTCATGGAGGCTAAAGTCTGCTTTTCTGCAGAGGTGTCTGCTTCGTACTAATAAAGCAAATCACTGGTAGAGATTTGGGCTGCCTCTGTTTTCAGCCGTACAGTTTCTAAGTTGGAAATGAGTCACCATGACCTTCAGCTCAACTCATGTTGAGCCAGTTGGCACCGTCTGAAATACTCATTCATCTAGTGAAGTATGGGGCTATGAAGCTGCAGATACTGTAAATCTTAGGAAGTAAGAAAGGGCTTACCCAGTATTGACTTTTCTTCCCTTGCCAAGAGGCGGCATGTGCTGTCGACAAGATCTATCCACCCTAAAATCCAGTTTGTCTTCTTGTCTGTGACAAAGTTAAGGACGCCCCCCTCACCTCATTGTGCATGTGCCAGGTCCCAATAAAACGCCTGCTTATGCTGGTGGTAATTTAATTAAATTAAATTAAATTGGAACAGAAAGTCGATCTAATAGAGCAACTTTCCTCTACTAAAATATGGCATTATTTAAAAACTGTTCTTCATATGGAATTGAACAGCGTTCATTCATTGATTCTTGCATTTTAAATTAAACGGGTACAAATTTTTCCATTAGTTTGGGGGGTTTAGTAGAACTTTGAAAGAAAGTTTACAATTTCTAGATCCATGGATCCTTTACTTGTTCACTTACAGGTACCCAAAAAGCTTGAACATGTGCCGAAAGCATACTTGGTTTTTTTAAATAGGTACAATTTATAGCAGCTTACATAGAAGCTGTGAAGTGATGCTGGAACAATATGTTTAATTGTGTTTTGGTTATAGGCGTTACTACTTCTAATAAGGTGCTGTACAGCAGAAACAGCTGCAGATACTGAAAAATCACAAAGACACGAAATAAAAACAGAAGGTTTATCATTAACAGCAAGGTTACAAGCAGATTCATGAAAAAAAAGGAACTGTGAGATTCCAAAATTAGCTTAATGATCCATCATTAATAATAACAATTAAATAAATGAGCTAGTTTTACGTAGGGATATAGAAACTGGATGCAAACAAAAATGATAAATGAAAAGTTTGATCCATTTACAGTGCATGGGGGCTGATGTGACGCTTAAAGATATTTGGTGAACTGTGTCTAGCTTTAGTGTACTTCTGTTTTCAATTGAGACACCAAATGCTCACTAAAAGTGCGGTAAGATGAGCCACTTTATACTTTTGTTGTCTTGGAGGTCAGGAAAAATGACACAGACATAAAATATAAACATGTGCCTTTCATTTAGGATGTGTCCAATCTAATGACATTATCAGTGTTTCTCTGACAAAGCAGACCAAAATAATGACTCTTCCAAAAAAAGACTCAACTTGCCCCAGATCAGGGGTTGGTTCGTCCTGCCGGAGGGTAAGGTAATGAGGTTAACTGACCTTCTGAGTTATATTAAGTAAATCTGAACCTATTCAACAAACAATTTCAACAATTTTAACATTTGTCAGAATAATCTCTTATCTTATCTTCCAAACTCCTTAACCATTTAATTCAATCAAAGAGGTAAGAAAAAAAAAACACTTGTCAACTGGACTTGGCTTATCTATTATCATAGAAGACATTTTACCTCAAATAAAGTTAGTCAAATAAATAATCAATACTCCAACTGTCAAGCTACGTAAACACCGTTCTCTGTGACCACTTCCAGTGAAAGTCTATGAAACTGAGAGTTAATTCACGGAAGTGCCAACCATCGGAAAATTGATCATGAAGGAGACATTAATAATAGGGGTTTGTGACCAGATGGAAATGTGTGATCCCAATTCTTTCATGTATCGGAATAGAGCTGTAAAGAAAAAGCCAAGAGAAAGATTAGCAAGATTTGCATCACTTCAACATTTCGCACCAAAGCTCTTCAAACTGCAGGTGGCAGACACGACTTAGTAAACAGTAGAAAAAGAAGAAGAAGCCCCTCCCTGTTCATCCAATTAGTACCATTCATGATCTTTTTCCTTGAATTCCCCTGTGGCTTTCTTACTGCTAGTGATCCCGTAGATTTTTTCTAATATCCTTTGTCACCCACAAGGCTGTCAATCAGGTCAATGTAATGGTAACTCCTGTATTGTGACGCAAATTTTACAATGACAAAATCACCAACTAACTCTAGACCAATTATTAAACCAACCTTTCTTCTTCTTCTTTTCCTTTCGGCTTTTCCCTTCAGGGGTGTCGGCACAGTGAATCAGCTTCCTCCATCTAACCCTGTCTTCTGCGTCCTCTCCTCTAACACCAGCTACCATCATGTCTTTATTCACTGCATTTATAAACCTCCTCTTAGGTCTTCCTCTGGACCTCTTTACTGGCAGCTCAGCATCCTGCCAAACCACCTGTGTGAATCAGAGGAAGCTAATTCGCTGTGGTGACCCATGAAAGGACATGCCAAAAGGAGAACAACAACATAACTGTCATTTTATATGAAATGCAGACATTTTACTTTAATGTCAAGACATTTTTTTCAAATGAAAAATCCTTTAAACGCAATGCATTCACTAAATCAGTGAGCATCAATGCACAGTAGTTTTTAGCAGAGACTTCTGGGAAATTTCCAGGGCATTTGATTTTTGAAAGGTAGATTCGAACAGCCTGCCAAAATGGTAAACGGCCTATATAGTGCACTAAGTTGTTAGAGAATTTGGCTTTTATAAATGTTAGTCAAATTAAGGCTGCGATACCAGTCAAACGAACTATTCTTTAGTAAACGATCGCTAGATGGTAAAAGGAAGGAAGGTTTGGTTTGAAACATGAATTTTTATGCCAGTAAAACGTATTTATGTTTCCAGGAATGCCAGCAGCTCAGGAACTAACAGAAATGAGAGGAAATCTGGGTGAGAAAACATGCCGTCAACCAACTGCGCTCTTTTCACCGCTCTACCCAGAAACCTTAAGTTCATATGACCCAATTTACCAGCCTCTCCTCCTTATTCATCTGCTCTCACAGATGCACTATAGGAGGCTCCATAAGCATTCATCATATCTAAAGAGTGAGGTCTTTCAATTCCATCCCTTTGGCCTGATCTACAATCCCTGTAGAACAGTGAGAGCTCCAAGTCTGGCTGTTACGCATTTGTTTCCCTATTCGTGTTTGTGTTTTCTAAACTGTGTAGTCAAATAAAAACCTAGCTGCCTTTTTCTTCCACTGACAGTCAATTTAAATATTGCAACTGCCACATTTCCCTGCTGGAGTACTTCTTCAGCCCCCTGGAGGTAATTGAAATGTTCAGTTCAGCTTGTGCAGCTATCAGACACAATTCTCTGGGGAGTTTATATCCCTCTGATTCCTAGTTTTCCAACCGAGTGCAGAGCTTTCACTTACAGGTTTAGGAAATTAAAATCGATAGATGACATTTGCTTTCAATTTTACTCAAAAAAGCGCCAACCTGTGCTGCAGAAACCATTTGCCGGTTGCTTATGTTGTGCTCTGAAGAGTTCGATGGCAGTGCTGCATGCACCAACAGGCCGGCTGCATTTGACAAAGTTTCGATTAAACAAGGTGACACGTCCCTCTGCTCAACACAGCAATCAGATTTTCTAGATGGAGCAGGCAGACTGCAAAGCTGATACAAAAATATGTTTGGAAGTGCACTGACTCCCATGTGAGTCTCTGTCATTTATAACATTGGTGTGCATAGAAATATGAATGAAACATTTATTGTAGCAGGAGAAGGATGTATTCTCATGTATAATGCACTAAGTGCACATTCTTTAGGGTTTCACACTGGACTAGCAGGGAGGGGCTTCTTGTTTTTCATTTTCTACTGTTAACTAGCACATGTCCACCACAGACTCCAGACTTTTTCTTTCACAGCTTGATTCCGATATATTATGGCGTATAATTCCACAATTACATTCAGGCACAAATTGTAATAATTAATCCCCCTCCCGTGATCAATTTTAAAACTGTTAGCGAGATAAAGGGGACGCCATGCCTTCGTCAGTACCAAAACCAAGTCCCTGATTGGTCTGAGTTTGACCTGGTTTAACGTCACGCGAAAATGAAAGTGGTCTTAAAAATGTGCGTAGCAACGCATGAAAAAGTAGTTTGTATGAACGTAGCTTTATAATATTACAGATTATACAATCCCAATGCTAATATTTCTTTTTTTTTTTTTTTTTTTTTTTTTTTTTGCTAATATTTCTCCCTCGGACCAGACATGATCAGACCCCCCAGGTGAACACAGGTTTCTGACTACCAAAATAAAATCTTATTTAAGACATGAGTTTTATGGATTTTTTTGGGAGATATGTGTCTTTTATTTCACACAAGCTCTAATGTGGTAATGCAGAATTTATCCTGTTTTTTAAAACTATATTTTGTTGGGTGTCTTTATTAGTTGACTGAGTTGTCTTAAATGCAGTGGCGGTTTTTGATATGGGCGATGTGGGCGGTCGCCCAGGGCGGCACTTCATAGGGGGCGGCATTGGCCGTGTCCGACGAGTAATGTGCTACATACAATATTCAAAGAGGTAGCTTGAAGATTTAATTTGAAATTACTTCAGCAGCCGACACTTAATACTTTTATTTTGACACATCAGACTCTTAATAATGTCTTCCTCCTGTTTCCTCTTCACACTTATGGTGCAAAAAAAAAAAAAAAAAAAAAAAAAAGAATAATTTAGAGTGAAACAACGTAAAACAGGCACATGAAAAGGATTTAGGCAGAACAAACATCCGTGCTCAACCCAATTTCGACAAAAGCAGGCAATGGGGATTATTTCCCACAATTCTTTGCTCCGACACAGCAGACCCGATGCGCACGTGACCACCGCCCTCTGCTGCAAGACGCTTGCGGCCACACCTCTTTGCGGTAGTCTTTGGAACATAAGTAAAAAAAACTCGAGAGGGGAGCGCAACTCGCCGGTGGCTGGCTGAATCACACTAACAGGTGTGAGGGGAGTCTTTTTCTATCTGACAATCAACTCTGGGCCGCAGCTGCGCCTCCCGTCATAGAGACGGAGCCGCGTGTGAGAGGGAAGGGGAAGGGGGGGGGGGGGGGGTGAGCGCAGACCATTTTTCATGGATTGAGGTTTTTTGGAGGATTTCTACTGTTGGTGTTGCACAAATTTAGGGAAATGCCAAATATTTTTGGAGTAATCCCACTGATGATTTCTAAGATTTAGTCTTTAATGTTTTATAAGACCTAAACATATTAATCACAATAAGTTTTATTTTTTAGATCTAATCCCTCTGATATGTTTCACAAAGACACACACAGGACGTCACACATTAAGAAATTATTGCTAAAAATGAAGCAGGAGTCCAGCTCTAAAAAAATGCTCTAAAGAAGGATGAAAGAGCATAAAAATGGAATTATTTGATATGTAATTTCTTATTAATATTTCCAGGCTTTCTTTGTTTTGTTCTGCAGCATGTTCATATTTGTATAATTTTGACAGAATATATTTCTATGGAGAACAAAATATTACAAGTTATTTAAGGTTTAACTTGAGTTATTCTGGATTAATGTTCCTGTTTTTATTCATATTTATGTTCAAAAAGTTCAGTTTAAAAGGTTTAAAAGTTTAGCTTTAGTGTGTTCAGTAAATGTTTATCTTCTTCAGGCAAAACCTTAAGCGTGTTTTTAACTTAGGCCCCTGTGTGACTGAGTTTGACCCCCCTGTAATATGAGTCTAGAAAATCCATGCATTTTTTGAGTAAAATGGCTAAATAGAAGATAGGGAACACAACAGGATGTTGTCAAATTTTGTATGTGTGCGGGGGGGGGGGGGGGGCGCTGGGGGGGTTACTCGCCCAGGGAGTAAGTTAGTGTAGAACCGCCACTGCTTAAATGTCTTAATTTTTATTTGTTAAATTACATCAAATCTCTTCAGTGAGATCTAGACATAAATAATAACTCAAAGGGCTCTATTGTTTCACTTGCAAATTCATATATATTATCTTTTTTGACCCAAAATGGGTTGAAAAGCAGTGTTTCCATTTTTTCCTAAATGTTTGACCTTTTTTGACTTTGGTTATAGGAAACTCAGAAACATTTAAAAATATGTTCATATTACATATTTTCATATGTGGTGGATAACAGCAGTTTCTGATTCACTTTTTAGCCCCATCTTTTGCTGCCTATGAAATTTACACAATGAAAACAGAAAAACAAAAATAAACTTGCAATAAATAGATGCAAGAAAGAAGAATCCTACAGACAGTGATTAGGAGAAAGATGTGTACATAATCATAAGGGCTGTTGGAATGAGAGTGGAGGGCCCCATGTGTGAGTGATGTGACTCCAAGCAGGCTTGGAAAGGGTTGGCTCTGCCTTTAAAGTCTAGGGAAAAGCACTAAATATATACAGTATAATGCTGAAGACTTACAAAGGCAGGCATCCCGTGATGAGAAGCTCCAGAGCCGAGCACCAGAGAGCCAAATTTAACCCCTGCTAGCACAGAACATGAATCATACTGAAGAATAACTAATCCCTGGGCAGGGATGGATTAACTTGCTTATGTGCCTTTGGGCAACGATTTATCCCACTTTCTCAGCCTAAAGATGGGGGACCCCGAAGGGGGGCTGGGTGGGGGAGGGGGCACTGTTTTTTTTTTTTTTTTTAACGGAGCCAACTCTGCTGCTGAATGATGTAAAGTTCTGAGCTCATTTGACTACACCATTATTATCCCTCATTTATGTAGGTCATCCTTGAAAAAAAAAAGGCTTTTAGCTAAGTTCTAGATGTGATTATGGGAGGAAACCCAATCGTTGACGGGCTACAAAGTCAAGTGCGATGCTTGCTGTCACTCTTGATGACACAAAATAGGGCTAAATGTCTGCTGCTGTTCAGATTTGGAGCCCACGTTCTAATTAAACAGAGGAGGCGGGGAATTTCTGATGTGTCGAACTGAAACAGCGAGCATCTGGTGCAGCGGCGGCGGTCAGCATGATGTCTTCTGACGAGACCCGTTAGATCATGTCTCATCAGAGCAGCACAGTTGGAAAGTGCCCCGATGTTTTGCTTTAATCAGCCGTCAAGTGTCATATTTGGGAGGCTTCACTCAGGCTTTCATCCAGAGTCTGTTTGGGCTTGCACAAAACAAAGCTCAGAGCGCCGGGGGAGGAGGACGGTTTCCTCGGAGACAAAACACTGGGGTTGGCCATCGGGGTTGGGAGCGAGATCTTGACCTTGGTGTGGCGCTGTAATGAGAAGCAGGCGAATATTTCACTTATCATCATTGGAAGCATGATTAGCTGCCAATGAGCTGTGCCCACCGCCGTTTAATCCCTTCGGTCTCTGGAGTCCCATAACATATGAGATGACAACAGTTTCACACCCGGTTTCACACCTCCCGCGGTTCCATACGTCGCTGCAGCCTAATCACTCATGTGAGATTAATGAGAGACGTTGAGGTGGGACATCCACTAATTGCAACAACGCATACTGTATCGTCATTGGGGGGACCAGACAGCGTGCTCTTTGTGTGTGTGTGTGTTCCTCAAGCATCATATAAAGGAGACTTTTGCAACATATCGTCTATTTTGCTTTTCAATATAAAAAGTATCAAAGAAGCCTCTGGAGAAAACAGGAGCGAGTTAAAAGCTCACAGCAGGAATTATGGCTCTTTTGTTGCAGCTGTAAAAAGTAAAAATTACATCACAGCAAAAGGTAGCAAGATAAAAAAGATGCAAGTGTTTTGATTTTTTTTTTCACACCTCAGCTGACTGACAAATAAATGAATCGAAACAAAACAAGAAAGTAAAAAGTTGCAGGCAGATTTTTTCTTTTCTTCTCGTTTTAAGCTTTGAGGATTTCCACTGGCAAGGAAGCTGAAAGGAACATTTTATGGCAGAAGACAAGAGGATTCCTCAGAACCAAAGTCCACCTGTTGGCTGTGACATCCTTCCTAGACTTAAATAAGCAAAGAAACATTGAACTTACTCTTCTCCACAGAGTAGTTTTCTTCTCTAAGAGATTAAGCTCAGTAGCATGGCCCCATTTTATCTTTTTTTTAAAGATCCACTATAATAAAAATAGTCTGTTTGGTGTTTTTATCCTGTTCTTGTGGCATTTTTCTGATGATGGAGGACACATGTAAAGAAAATTACCCTACAACTTGAGAATTTCTTTATTGAAATCATTGTGGCTATGATGTAGAGGCTACAATTCATTCCGATGCATCAACATGCAGACAACTAGATCCATGTAGGTCTTTGTTTTCGTTGTCTGAGCTGGCATCTTGATCAAAACTGTACGGCTGGATAGCTCCAATATCGCTCAGCATTTTTGTTGCATTGCTATTGTTAGCTAGGTGGTGTGAGGCTAGCGGAAGGGAGTGTAAATAAAGGGGATGATGGGAAATGAGTGATGGCTAACTGTCCCACCCACAGCTTAGAGGCGAATTTCTCATGAACTCCCGCCGCTCTGCTGAAATTATGTTCTAGAAAACGACACAGATTTTTATAGTTTAGCCAAAAATCGGCATAATCATTACAAAAAGACCACTGGGAACACTTTTACAATAGATCACAAGATAATTCGAGTGGGACAACACTTCATTTTTGACTAGTCATCAAAGCCTGAACATTTTAACAGGGAAGATTCCAATTAACAAAAAGCAGAAATGGAAAAAAAGCTGCAGGATGCCCAATGACTTATTTTGATTTTAATAAATGCAAACTCTCAGCTCTATATTAGTCCCAAATTCATCCTAATCCTACTGAACCAGAAGCAGGAAAAATCAGGACAGGTGAACATTAAAACAGACATTAAAAAAAAAAACCTCTTTAGTCTGGTGCTAAAAAAGTGAAGCAGGTTCCATTTATTTTTACCATTTTTTTTATTTTGAAAATCCTTGATAACTCAGTCAAAAATTAATTTTTCTGACTTGGCAACTTCTTTCTGCTATTTCATTTTATCAAAGCTCTTTGGCAAACCTGTTAAAAAAAAGTCACAAATATATATTACAAAAAAACATGACATTTTATTAATTTTTTCAAAACAAAGTTTTAGTTGCTTTTTATTTATTTTATTTTATTTTTTGGTCAGTGTGAGCTCAACTATCAAAAGTTAGCTCTAATTAACTTATTTTTTCTCAAGTCTAGCATCCAAAGTTTACTTTTTTCAAGCTCAATGAAAAACTTTTTCTCCCATTTTGAGCTGAATGTTTTCTGTAATCTTCAAACAGCCATGTGCCATCAGAAAGGAAAGTGTTTATTGAACGCAAAGATGCTTAAACTCCATACCATAATACTTCCACTACAGGGTTTACAACTCTTTCTAACTTTCTACTCTACTCTTCCTGCCCTCCAGGAACCTGCTGAGTGGTTTTCTAAAGGCTATGATCTATGAAGTTCAACTGTTGAGCTGGCTTCAATTTTTAAATCAGTCTTCATTAAACCTCATCAGAGTTCTGTTAAAATCTTACTTCATGCACAAAATGTCGAAAGATAATGAGCTTTTTGAACCAAAAGACCAAAACCAAACTTAAACTCAAACTCTATTTATTTGTACAGCGGCTTTCATTTCGACTAAAAACACAAAACGCTTTACGTAAAAGCAAATAAAATAGCCATTAAATATGAAAATTAGTTAAAAAAGAAAACACAGAATATTTTCACAACAGGAGGAGACATTTCTGACTCTTGAATGTGAGTCGAAACGCAGCTGTAAAGTCTGCAGACGTAACAGAGCTGGAATTTGAAGGAAAACAACAGAAAAATAGGCCACCTCTGGACAAAAACGTCTGATTAAACTCAGAGTAAACAGAAGAGGGATCTGTGCGTCTGTTTGCACTGAGTTAATTATGAGCAGCTCATAAGACAACAAGGAGCATGATTGATTTACAGTCATTAACAATTCCCTAATATCCCACTTGGCTCACAGTCCTCACTTTAGAATTATTGAGCAGGTTTTAACATTAACCATCATGTTATTTCTCATTTGTCCTTCAATTTCCTTTTTAGGAACTGCATGCGGCATATGCTGAATATTGCTTTGAACCAGTTTGACCCCAGTTGCTAATTAGCTGAGTTTTTTTTTTTTTACTTAATTGTCAAGTCAGGCATCCAGAATTTATTTTTTAAAGCTCAATAAAAAGTTTGTAAAGAGTTTGCAGTTTGTAAAATCAAAGAAAAACATAAAATTATTCACACACACAAAAAATAATCTGCCCCAGCCATTTGTATCATATTTGATACATGAATTTCTGAGACCCCTAACTCATGATCCAAACTTTTCTAAAAAAAAACAAAATAAAACAGGATACGACTCAGTCCATTTAAAAATGGCTGCTTCCACGAATCTCAAAAACACTTCGGACGGAGTAACTTTAATTTTTAAAATTTTATGGTGAGAATAACTCGGCTACTGCTTTTTAAATTCTTTTTTAAATGACTACTTGCTGTATTGAAATAATGCTAAATGTGTTGATAATGAATTCTTTATAGCGTTACACCATGTTATAAAATCTGGAGCAAATTTGAGACATTGGGCAAAATATGAAACTCATGCAATTATTTTTGCATCTTAAAGTAACATTAATGTGAGCAAAAACATAATCACCCAATATATCATAATTCTTATTATCTATATCTCATTAAAAATAATGCTTTTTGTAATGGATTTCACAAAATGGTTTAATTCTTAATTCCCCTACATTAGAATTTTCTGTCAATTCTTTGATATAAAGGACTTTACAGGGTTAAAGTTGTGTTTCAAACAGTTATATGTTTTATTTATCTGTCCTAAAATGTAACATGTCTCTTTTATGACAAAAGAGTGAAGCGGAGGAATCACCAGGACTCCAACCGTGCATCCTACCGTAATTACATCCGTGACCCCATCACATTAAAGAGGACACTTATTTTGTTCGTTTGTGCAAAGCACACAGGGAAGGATAAACTTAAATTATATCATTAATTATTCTCAGCATGAAATAATGACTAAACCTTTGTTTTCGCAGTCCTTTGTTAACCGCCACTGACAGCAAAACGGAGCATAATTCGCCCTTTTATCGGATGTACTCATTATGCCGGAAGACAGGCAGACAGAAAAGGAGGCCAGGTGGGAACAAGGGCAGGGGAAGGAGGAAAAACAAGATGAGTGGAAGAAGCAGAGAATTAATAATGATTAATATGGAGCAAATCAAAGAGAAAATGGAGAGAAGGAAAAGATTGGCCGCAAAAAGGGTTTGCCAGACCCTCTGGAGCTCGTCCAGTTTCCTCTTCCCACCAACCCCGAGTGGTGAAAATCCCCTTTAACGCACAGTGAAGACGCTGAGACACAGCACAACAACAAACCAAATCAACAGTGAATTAAAAGCTCCTTGGGGAAGCTGGAGTGGATCATCAGAGGAGGTGTTTTGGAAAGCCGGCTCATCAATTAGCTCTTATTCAGGAGCCTGTTTTTCAAGGCAGGCTGAACATTGGGTCTGATCAGATTTTTTTTTTTTTAAAAAAAGGGGGAACACATCTCTTTTTGTTTTATTTTTTGCAATTGTTTACAATTACCACTGGGATCTGGTGACACTTTGTTAGCCTGAATATGTCTGTTAAGTCTAAGAAATGCAAACACCTGAAAACAAACTCCATTGATTCCTGTCTGGGGAGCTCTGCTGGGAGATTTTTGTCATGTACCTCAGAAATACTCAGGCCGTCTTCACTCTTTTTCAACCGAAATGAGCCCCATAACCCTGCAGGTATATGCTGCCTTTTTTTAAGTGTGGCTCAGGCCTTTGCTGACTTAAATCTGAGCATTGCTTATTTACTGGCTAAACCCACCGAACCTGAAGCAACAAGGTCTCTTCCTTGACCCAGAGATTGAACGAAGCGGTGTCAAATGCCTGAAGTTCTGTGTTTTTTTTTTTGTTTTTTTGTTATATTTTTCTCTCCTTGCCTTTTTGCTTGTGGACTTTGTAGTTTCACCTCCTCCATCTTGTCAGAAAGAGGTGGACTAATGGGCCATGGATGAACAACCTGAGTGCAGACGGCCCTCCCCTGAAAAGGCAGTTGCACTGGACGACAGCAGCAGCAGTCTCTCTTATTTCCTTGGTTTTCTTCACTTTTTTTGGGGCGGTTTGTTTTGATTTACTAATCTTTTTAAGCATTCTCCCTAGAACACTTTTAGTCACGGTGCACTTAAGCTTCTTCACATGCAATGGAGCTGCTCCAGTCTTACCTCAAAGACCCGCACGCCAGTCAGCCGCCCTCAAGTCAAGAATCTAATTAGTCCAACAAAAGCAAATTAACCTTATCGTAGATTTAACGGCTATTAGACACTTGTACGGCCACTCAAAAGTGACTTTGCTGATTATGAGGTTGATAAGAGCTGATTTAGGGCAGAGCAAAATGCCTAAATGAAGCTTTTCACAGATTAAAAGCCTCGGATGTATGTGGCTGTAGATGGCTGCCTCCGAAGGTGACACAAGGTAACGCAGCAGGGGCTATTCATAGAGGGGTTGTGCACGATCGGCTTGTGACAGCTGCGTCCCAGTCTATAAGCTGCGAGGCATTTTGTAACAAAGATGACCGGCGCAAGGTGCCAGAGCCGGTCTGTCGAACAAATGCTCCTGCAGCCTCAGGGCCACACCAGCCAGGAGCTGAGGGACGGTCCAGGGAGCAGTGGCCTCCTCACTCCTCTCCACACACACAGGCACGTAAGGCAGCAGCAGACGCCACTTTCCGTCGGTAACACGGTGAATGGAGGTGTAATTGGCCGCATCCAGTGATGGATAGCAGCTCAACCTTTGTTATTCATCAGTGGCAAAATGCACCGAGGCCTGCTTGTTTCACAATATGAGGTTGATTGTGGAGACTATTAAGCATCAGTCTCAGGGGGAGATGTTACTTGTTGGAAACCTGGATGCTAGAAGTATCTCAAAATACTCTCATTTGAAAAAAAGAAAAAATCAACTCCTAATCAGTGATCGCTTTTTATATCACAGAGAAACATGATTGGAAAAACTAATCTGAGAGCAGACAAACTCTGAGCACAATTACAAAAAATTATAACCTTTTGTCTGTGCAGCAAAAATCAGAGGTCTGTGCTATTGTTTATTGTATTTTTCGGAGTAAAGGTCGCTCTGGAGTATAGCAGTTGTAGCAGCCACAAAAAGCATAATAAAGAAGAAAAAATTGTTAATAACTCACACTTTTGGAAGAAATGTATTTAACAAAATACCAAGAACAGCAATTTATTCTTGAAAGACAAATCATAACAATGGAATAGATAACAATAATGGGCTCAATATATGCATGTTTCTCTACCATAATACATCAATGCTTATTTAGCTTCATGAATCTAGTATATTAGTGCTGCCTATGAACAATTCTTAAAAATTGATCATGAAGGAGAAATTAATAATTGCATTTTGTGACCAGCTGGAATTCTATGACATCACGTCTTTCATATATCGGAATAGAGCTGTGAAAGAAAAAGCCTAGAGCAAGGTTTGCAAGATTTAAACCGCTTCAACATTTTGCACCGAACCTCTTCTAACTATGAGTACATGCGTTAGTAGCAGCTAGCAACACACCATATGCCAAAACGCATGTTTTTGAACACACCACACATGCCTGTTGGGAACATAACATGAGACTGAGCAACGTTTCTTCTTCTTCGTTGCTGTCAGAATGAAATACTGACACACATGTCTACAGTGCCCTCTAGTTTTTTCCTTACCGTAAAGGAGGGTCTAAGGCACATGTGTCAAACTCAGGCCTAATTATAATTAATTATTATTATTAATTATAATTGGCCTGCAAGATCATATCAAATGTGGATTAGAGCTGGCCCACGATATATACTCTACTGCTAATACTACACACCCCACAATGCTTTGCTAGTATGTTGGCGTGCAGTTCAAACCGGCAAGCACTCCTTTTTTCTGTTGACAGTCATTGACAGCCATGCTCCAGTTACATCGGACAATAATTTTACTCTCCACAAAAAACGAAAGATGGACAACAAGAGCCTTCAAGACAGGTGGGAGGCAGATAATCTGTTCACGAATAGAAAGGACAGACCTGTTTGTCTTGTGTGTGGAGCTAATGTGGCAAAAGAATATAACATAAGAAGACACTATATGAAAAGGCTAAACAGGTTAATACATTTTAGTTGCAGTTCATTTTTCCAATTAATATTGACTTTGGCCCATGACTTTACTTCACTGCTTCATTTTGGCCCACTGTGAATTTGAGTTTGACACCCTGGTCTTTTGGCAGGGATGCCGAGTTTAGTTTAGTTTGTTTAGTTAGTTCAGTTTAGAGTTTTCCTATTGAATTCTATGTATTCGTGATCCTTATGATTTTATGTTTACTTCACAACTACGGTACGAAGCCCATTGAGATGACTGTTGTTGCGATTTTGGGCTATATAAATAAAATAGTCTGGAACTGAATTGAATAGTGGTTATTACTATTTTTTTTTTAAAAACATCGCATATAGGTCGCACCGGAGTATAAGTCGCACCACCGGCCGAACTATGCAAAGAAATTGTGAGAAATATGATAAGTGCAAACAGGTTATGCTTTACAAGAAACTGTTAGTAGAACAGTTAAATTGCATGGTTGCAGATCCAAGTAGTACATCTTGGTCAAGCCAGTGGTGATGAAGATACAGACCTTTTCAGACAATCTGAATCCCTAATGAGATCAAGGACTACCGGATCAAGTTGCAACTTGCCTCTTTTTGTTCTGGAAATACATTTGGGATCTTCTGTCAGGAGGAATCTGAAAAGCAGGTTGAGTAAAGTGGAAGATCCAAGCCAGAGTCATCAGACATCCATGCAGATAAGAGAGTTAGTATTAATATGAGCGGATTCGTAACTGAAGGGCTGTTTTCACTAGAATTTTAATATCTCCATAAACTCGAAAAAGGCTGAAAAAGAAAAAAAAAGAAGTGATGCTCGTTAACTGTGACCCATATCCTCAGAGACAGAGGGAGCTGTTGAAACGCAGAGCAGATCAGGGAGTCTGGGTGACCTACATAGCACTGGTTTTGAAAAGCAGCCGTACATCACATAAAATCCCTCTTCCTTTTAATACAATAAGGCATATCTCGTGTTGCTAATGAAAATTGCATTCAGATAAGGTTCTTTGTGTCATGGAAAATATCTCTCCCAGCACTGACACTGCAATAGTCTTTTAAAAACATTTTTTTTAGACAGTTCCTTTTGATGGCTCTTTTGCCGCTGGACTTGTGTGACATTATCATGTCGGGAGGTTCTCATGAACTGTGACACATCATCTAGACACCCAGAAAGGAGAGCCATTTCTGACAAAACCAGCCTAAATGACCGGCTATCAGTATGGGCAAAATGCAAATGGAGTAATGTTGCTGCCCCTTTGTTCAGATCTTCGTCTCCTCAGGCAACTTATACTTTCTGTCTTACTTTAAAAGTCTATTTGAGAGCAAAAGTTCTGGTCTGGTCTTTCCAGTTGGCCCCCCTTTGAACCTTTCCCTTGATTGTTTATTCATTTATTTTTTGTGGTTGCAACACTTTCAGAGTGCAGCTCACCATGAAACACAGAGAAAATATAAAAAAGGAGATTTTTTCTTCAAGTTAGTGTTTTGATTTGATTCTATATACATGATCAAAACTGATTTATAAGTAAAACGTCCTCTCTGGACGTCTTTCAACAACTATTGCATGGAATGTGTTGGTCACTGAAATTGCCAATTTTTTGGAAAAGGAGTCCAATGATTGAAATGATTGATGAAAGTCGCCTTCTAAAGGCCGTGTCACACATCCAATTCATACATTGTGTGCATTTTCAAAGTAGGAAATTTCAATCTTTCGTGATACATGCGTGATACACTTATTAATAAGTGTTTATTGCGTTTATCATTCGTTGATGTGCGCAGATGTTTGTAGAGGGTTTCGGCTGACATGTCTTTATGTGAATTTAGTTTTGAGATGTTCAAAATTTTTCGGCGGTTGAGAATCACCCAGTTTACGCATATTTAGTGTACCGTAATTTCCGGACTACAAGCCGCTACTTTTTTCCTGCGCTTACAGCCCTGCGGCTTTTTAGGTGACGCGGCTAATTTATGGATTTAATTAGCGGCCGCCACGTACGTATTTTCGAACTCAGTGAATAGTTTGAATTCTCTATCTAACACCAAGCTCAAGGCATTTTTATTCAACACACCTCTTAGCAGCCAAACAGCATGGACTTGACTTCAGGTCTTAGACACTTCAGTCATGGTTCAACAAAACGAAACACGCATGCCCGGCCGCATCCCAGAATCCTTTGGGGCCATTAGACCCAACGTGCACGTGATCGCCGCTACATTATGATGAAGCTTTCAAGTTAAAAGCAATCGTTAAAAGCAGCGTAAAAAAGTCCACCGTCACCAACGGGTTTGGAAAAGCCGGTTTGCTGCGTGACGGAGAGAACAGCGCATGGAGTGAATTTACACTCCATTTACGGTTTCTAAGGAAACCGTAAAAGCGGAATTTTGCTTTGAAAAACTCACAGCCTCCGTGTGAGCTGGAGACATCTTCTCCTGCTGATTGAGCTGCGGGGCCGATGGCAGTCTGATGGCTCCCACATGTAACAACGCATCCGCCCCTCATACACAAAACGTACAGTATTAAGTCCGATTGCTTTCCACAGAAACGATTTGCTCCATCCACCGGCGCAACGGGGACGAAGTGCTCCTCCTTGAAGCCGCGCTGGCCAGAGGTGTCGGAGTAGATAGGAAGGGGAGACAAGGAGCGCGCGGGGCGGGAGCGGAGCGCAGAGGCGTCGGCGGAGTGCAGAGGCTTCTGAATTCTGACGCACGCGCCGCACTGAGGCGCGCGTATCGCGCTGAGGCGCGCGCTTTTCAGTCGCCGCTGCTTTACCGTTGTGTTTTCTAACCAGTCCTGTTACTCCCATAACGCTGCTGCGACACAAGCGGAAGGAGAGCTTTTCCCGTTCACCCCTCCATGCACTGCTGCTACTTGCTAATTCTTAAACACGTACAACAGAATGGCGAGCCGGGCGTTGGCCCCGCCTTTAGCCCCTAAGACTCATGGGAAATGGGGAATCGCGGATGTAAATTTCCTCATTATAACTGAGGGATGTAATGTTGATTATATGGTTACTCTTTGTAATTTTATGTTAGATACCTAGATTGTCAATAAGTAAAAAAAAAAAATGAAATAAAAACACCATAACTGAGGGACTTGTGAACAGAATATAGGTCCATGCTGTTTGTCAGATGTCGATACACTCAAATACGTGACCCAGAGGCACCACCCACAATGTGCTAATGTATTGCACTCACTCTGGGATGCTGGGCGTGATCTGTCAGGATGACAATATCGGCTATCACATGTGCGGCTTGTACTCTGACGTGGCTTGTATATGTATAAAAGCAGTCAAACACGTGAATATGGGTGGGTGCGGCTTACACGTGAATATGGGTGGGTGCGGCTTGTAATCGGGTGCGCTTTGTAGTCCGGAATTTACGGTAGTTTATTTGCAACTATTACGTAAATATTACACAATTGTGCGTGATTTTTGCAAGACACACAAAGAAATTTATGGCTTTCCATGCCCATTCCACGTATGGGCCTTGACACACGTACCACAGATTTTTAACTTTTATATTGTGTATATGACGCAGTTTTTGAAGGAGAAACTGTCACCCGCTTTGTGAAAATAATTTAAAAATAAATCAAAATTCCATTTGAAGCATTGACTTATTAATTCAAAGCTGGAAAAAACTCGGATTCATCAAAAAATACCCATTTCGGAGCTGTTAAACACAAACTTGTTAATCCTTTCCTTTTTCACTCAATCTAATACACACACACGTGTGCGCACACACACACGAGCACACACACACACGCACACACATACATGACAATTTTAATGTTTAGTGCAAATTTGGTGAGTGTTGCTCCAGCCTTTTTATTACACAGCTATACTCCAATATATGAAAGACTTGGTCTCATATAATTACGGCCGGATACAAACTGCAATTATTCATTTTTCCTCCACGATCCCTTTTCAAACGGTCTGCACTATCTTTAATTTTAAAGGGATGCCATTCATCTGTCACTTCCACATCAAAGTCCCTAAATGGTCAAAGTTCAACTGGTTTAGCTTTAGTTTTGTACGTAGAACCTGATAAGGAACTTAAAAACCTGCGTAGCGATGTGTGAACGTGACAGTTTGGAATATTAAATTTACATAGACTTTTCATTTCAAGAGGTCCCTTGATCATGTGCAGCATTTAAAAACACATGTTAGGTTTAAATCAAAATACCCCCAATAGGTAAATACATTTGCTTTTCCCAGAAAATAAAGCAGAACTTGTGGTTTGACAGCCAAAACAGATTATTTAACAGAGTCCTTGAAGTTTTCTCTGCAACCATGATTATCAAACGGAGATTCTTTTGAGACGCATCAATAAAAACAAAACATTATTCACATTTTTTCTTGAAGCAACTTCTTTTTATTAAAGCCTCATACTAAAAGCCGAACACAACATGCTTAGTCACAACTGAGGATAAGATTGAATTACAGCATAAGCAGAACGTTTTTTTTCCACTTCAACTTCAAGTCCCACTGGGCAAATTCTGGAGCTGTAGATCTGAGTTCTTTTTATTCAGCAGGGGGCTGGTGTTTTATTATTACAAAGAATGTCCACAGAACATGAAAATAAGAACAATACTTGTTTTGCTACACATGTAAATCCATTCTTCTGAACACAGAGTGCAGGTTTGTCAGTAGAGAACCCTTTTTCTTTTTGAAAGATAAAGCTGAGAGTGCCAAACAAATGAAGGCCCTTCCAAAACAAAAGCCAGCAACAGAAGGTGAAAGGATTGTTTGAACGGTGAGAATAAAAGAGAACAACCAGATTTGTGTTGTCACCGTGTCTCCATACGCGTTCACATTGTCACGCGGGATAATATTTGCCCGGTGCTGGTTGTGTGGCGGCTCTGTTTCGGGGGGCCGAGCAGGCCAAAGGCCTGTTTCTCCAACAATGGTGCCTCTTCTTGCCAACACAAGCAGCGCCAGCCACCATGCCAGCTTGGCTCTGCGTCTGTGTTTGCAGCGGATGATTCAAGGGCATTTAAGCACAATGTTGGGAAGTGGTGGTGGGTGCGGGTTTTAGTTTGTGGGCGACTGTGCTTGGATTCCCACCACAGTTTGCTTTCAAACAGCCTGTCATTCATGGCTCTCTGCTACTTCCCCTCCTCTCATGCTGTTTGCTTGAAGTATTAAAAATCCATCTTCTGAAAATGTGCTCTGCACGCACAGAAGCACAGGTCATGCTTCGCCCTTCTGTATTTACTCGCAAGCACCACATACACCATGAGTGTTAAATATTTCACTGGAGGTCTTCGAGGTTGGGCGTTAAGGCTTTGGATGCACCCTCATAAAGGTCTGATGATCCAGAAAACACAACATCTTTGTTTATTTGTTAAATGAATGGCTACCACTTTACACGTGCATTAACTGCTGCAATATCTGAGTGAGGAGATTTGAATTTTTAACCAGCTGAACACTGTCTTCTTCCTTTACAGAGCTCTGAGATGCTACCTGCGATGGGCTGTCAAACTGCATCTGAAGTACCCTGCCAAAGAATAATACCCACTTGTGACCTACTCTGAAGAACAATATTTGATTCCATCTGTGTTGCAAATTTCCCCCTGAGGGGCATACTCCTGAGCAATAGGTGAACCTTCAGAAAAGAGCAACAGTGGACCATGTGATACTTGACCTTCACAGACAGAACTCAGGTACGCTCTAGAGGATGTCAGATCTGATCTGAAGCTGCACTCGAAAGGCTCGCTCAGCTCACATTTGAATATTTTGTTTACCCGAGCACCATGCGCCGACGTGACAGAACGTAGTTATTAATGTTGGATCTTCATTTACCGAGGAGACCTCGAACCGTTGTCGGCATGGATTTGAAGGTTTTGATTTTCAAAGAGCGACTGTGAGAACCCCAGGAGTCTCTGGGAGGAGGAGGAGGAGGACAGTGGGAGCTTGGAGGATTAGCTAATTCGCTGTTTACCCATGTGGGATCTGCTGTGAAGAGGCAGAGGAGGATGTCAGCAGAGGCCGAGCTCCAGTCAGGTGTAAAAACCAGCCAACGCAAGGAGTCCAGGAGGATCAAAGGTACGTCCAGTTTGATCACATCTCAACATTGCAATGCATTATGGGATTCTGTAAAATATTCAAGTGTTATGGTGTTGACGAGTTTGTCAATCTGATACTAAGTTCACACCATCCTCTGCGTTCAAGTGACCACTTCCAATGAAAGTGCCTACTCACCGGCTGCCTCGACCACCGTTTAAGTTCTCACTGAACTGTGACCAATGCGGGACTCAGATTTGATAGTGTACACGGAACACGGCAGTCCTAACCATTTGCAAATATGATCAGGAAGGAGAACTAAACAAATTTGCTTTTTTTCCCGTCCGGAATTTTATGACACCAAGTTGTTCATAAATCGGAATAGAGCAGTGAAAGAAAAAGCCTGGGGCAAGTTTGCGGGATTTGCACCGCTTCAACAGTTCACATCAAGCCTCATCCCTCTGTAGGAGGTGGACAAGCGCTAGTAACAGTAGAAAAAACAAAAGAAGAAGCCCCTCCCTGCCGCAACCTCCTTGTCCGTTGTGTGAACAGCACCGACTGGAGGCGCGTTCATGAACCCGCGTGTGGCTTTACAGGCTGTGTGTAGGTAAAGTCTATGTAAACTTGCATATATGCACATTTAGGGCTTCTGTGTTCAAAACTTTTGTGTTCACGCGTCACTGCACAAGTTTTTACGACCATTTTTGGGAACCACGTATAAAGGTTTCACCAATTGAGCAGTGAAGGACTCTGATTTGGTAGTGATGAATGGATGAGTACCAACTGTTGGAAAATTTATCATGGAGGAGAGATTAATAGTTGCGGGTTGTGCCGGAATTACACGACACATCTTTCTAATATCAGAATAGAGCTGTGAAAAAAAAGCCTGGAGCACAATTTGCACGATTTGCACCCGCTCTTCCAACTGTAGACGGTGGACATGAACGCCAGTGTAAACACCGTAAGCTAAATGTCACATGACAGGTGTGAACGTAGCATAACAGCTATTTCTTATATCTTTCATATTTTTTAAATGTTTGTCAGACAGCGATCATTACTCCATGCCTTTTTTTTTGGACGGGGCTACATGACTTGAGGCAACCCAAGAAAAGCTCCTCTGAATCAATTAAGCTGTTAGGTTTTTTTTTTTTTCTCACAGCCGTAACAGCTACTCCGTGTAACCTCAGGGTTTGGTTGTGCCATAATTTAGGTGTTATGGACAGGCTAATTCACAGCCTGTCGCTTTGATGAACAGCAAAAGTGCTGTAGCAGGACGAGGCGCTCTCAGACCGTCCACCGGGAGATTGAATTGGGACCGAATTGGATGAGAGGAGTGAAATGAACACAGAGGAGTTGTGAGTGGGATTAACTGAGAGGATGGAAGAAGTGAGCAATAAAGTGGAAGCTTTGGCGTTTGCTCTTCTCCTCTCCATTCTGTCCCTTTCCCCATCCGCTCTCCGTCCATGAATTGAGCTACTCCGGCAAGTCCAGTAAATCTGGCTTCAGCTGGCTGGCCGTTACGAGGCCACAGGGCCAGGTCCTCCATGGCTGTTTCACTGGCTCTGTCGGATCGCTCTGATAAATGACCCGGCTCAAGGAGGGCCCATCGATTTGAGTTAAGTGGAGGGGGGAGTGCACCATGAGAGGCGGTTACTGCGCCGCCAGACGGCTCATGAGTGGAGGCTATCAGCACATACTATCAGCCCCCCAACTTTAACATGTTAATCACGTGCTGCTGAGACCATTGTGGCTATCAGTGGGGATGTTATTTAGATCCATATAAATGGAAATTGGGGAGCAGAAATGCATGCCAACCAGGGGTGTTCTGAACCAGCTTTTTGGTCAAGGACACAGTCAAGGATCAAGATGATGACATATTTAGATAAAGTGCCACTTATATTAAAATGGGAAGGAAGCAGCGAGTGCAATTGGTGGGGTTTCATGGTTTTATGGAGCCCAAATTGTTTTGCCATTACAAAATCAACCAATTAATTTCATATAAATATACAAAAAGATCGTGAAATTATGAAAAACCTGCACACAGATTTTAAATTAGCCATAATATTATTACATATATTTCATGTTGCTTCAAAAACCTCTTTGTTATTTCAAAACAGCGTTTTAAAATATTCATTTTTAATCATGTTGGATATTAATATAAAGTCGTAGACCATTCAGTTAAAGATCAAGACAACTAGGTTTTCAAAAATTTTCAAATGATGAAACAAAACATTAGGGTACAGTAAAATAATAATGAACTATGGGACCGATTATACACTTTTATTGTGATATCTTTACCATTTCAGCATTATATATACCGGTATTATGACAATGTTGTTGAACAGTAAGGCTAATAGGGATATTTAAACATTTATAAATACATAAAAAATCTCCTGCCAGTCACGTCTTTGACCAATCAAGTGGAGCCCTTCATATCTCAGATCAATCGGATGAACCCCTTAGTGTCTTTGACAAATTGAATGCAGCCCTTTCATATTAGATGCCTGCCTCCTATTTAGGCATGGGTCTTTAGGAGTATACTTACAGGTATGTTGACTTTCATTAAGTAAAACTGTTGCAGTGATTTATTTGTGAATGTTTCGCAAGTCATACCATCATCGCAATATTGATCACTAAAATGACACATCGCAAGTTTTCCTCATAGTGTGCAGCCCTGGAACACAGATCAACAGATCCTCTTGTAAGGAGCCCTGGAGCATTTAGGGTCACAAACTTTACAGGAAGTTAAGGAAAGTGGGCCAAATACTCCTGGAACCAGGACTTCAACCAGCCACTGCCAGACTAACTGGGTTTAAGTGATTTCAAAGTCAGCCATTAATCAAGCTGCCATAAATAACAATCTAAGCCCAAATGTTATCACCTTATAAGTCAAAATCAGGGCAAACAAGATTCTGTCATCAAAGAAACACCACAAAAACCTTGTTGAGTAATTTGTCATCCAACATTTCTTCAAATAGCCACATTCACTGCCACTAAAGATGTTAGCTAAATTTAGTGGAGGAGCTAAAACATTTCATATTGGGAACGGAACAGGGGCAGAAGACTTTGGAAGGGTAGTCAATAAGACCGCCAGAGTGGAAGGCCATTGCGTTAAGTGAAATGATCCCCCTGTAGCTCCGCTCCTGCCTAAATTCAAATTTCAGCTATCTAATCTGTCCACTTACTATGGTCCACAGCGTCAACACTCTACCTCATTGCTACCTCTTGCACATGACATGTTTACACACAAATTTTGTACGAAATTTCTCACAATAATTTCGGACATTCTTCATTACAGTTCATATTTGGACATTTGTATATACTGATCTGTTTGTTTGACATTACATTTCGTTGTTCCTTGCTATTCTTGCACTGTAATGGTGATGCTTGTCATTGTACAACCGACAACGACGATAAAGCAAATCTGATATAATCTAATCTAATGTGGTAACAGCACAGTTCAGTCCTTTTGGAACGTTCATTGCACGCTTGTGGTGATTGAGATGTGTGCGTGGAATGTTTATTGTGCACGTGGAGGCTTGGTACACACTCGTACACAATTGTGAATTTGACGAAGTGGTAATCTTGTTTTTTAATCCTTCCTCAGTTCCCTCTCGTCACATTTTTTGTTTTTGTTTTTTGCCCCGTCCTGAAATGTCTCAGCTGATTCTTGTGTAGTTTCTAAAATTTTACTTCTGGTTTGAGTGGTTAAAGCCCTACTTGAGTGTATTAATTAAACATGCAGTTTCTGTCACATGTGTTTCTTGTCTCCTGCTTTTGAGTCCCCAAAAACCACATTTCAAGGAAGGTTCAACAAATTTGCAATCTTGCAAAGAGGGATAGTTTAGACAGGCATGTATAATTGACTTCAAAGTTTAAGACAACCCCATGAAGGCTTTTAGGAAGGCTAATGTGGCAGTAAAATCTAGAAAGGTTGTACCAAAACCATGAAAAAGGCTCCTTTCAAAACACTGAGCCTATCTTTTTATGCCGTCTGAGGATAATCGATATGAAAACAAGCTTAAAAAACAACATCACTAAATAAAGTTTAGCAATGAGTGTTGTGGGCAAGGTTATCTGGTGTTTTCGAGTAGCTTTATCGTTTAAAATGAATAGCCTTTTAGCCTTCACACTAATTTTCGGGGTCAAGAAATGTTCACTTAAATAAAAATAATATAGTGAAAACAAATAAACCAACTGAAAGCAAAACCTATGTAAATATGTGACTCAAAAATTTTTGTAAACCTGATTTAACCTCTTTAGACTTGGTGTCTAATCCATGAATATCACATTTTGAGTTATTTTATCTCATTTTATTAGAGCGGTGCAAATCTGGTGTTTAACAGGGACCCTGTAGTTAACTCAAGTATTTTCTCGGATCTTAAGAGGTTAAAGTTTTTTTTTTTAGCTCATCCGTCGCCATCATGGCCTAAGGTGGATGGCTCAGTTGGCTTGAACTCGGAAAACCGGGGTTCCTATACCAGAGGGCCTTTTGCGCCACTGCCGAATTTTCTAACCCCTAGAAGGCTCAAGTCTGCACACTGCCAGTCTCCCCCCCGGATAAAACAGGTCTGTGTGAGGAAGGGCATCCTGCATAAAAATCTCAAACCACTCAAAACAAACCACCTGTGTGAAACAGTAACCACTGAGGGGAAATGCTATTTTGGTGGGTTATGATGTCACAGAACTCTTGTCTTTCTGAGCAAAAAAGTGAAACAAACACCGGGACGAATTTCGTGCGCGATTTTCGCCGACGTTTAACGCCTCGTGACTAAACAAAGGGCACCAATGAGAGTGTGCACACCGACGCGAAAAAACGCCACGCGTCAAAAAAAAAAAACGCCTCGGGTTTGTTTTGTTTTTTTGACGCGTCGCGTTGAAATCTATTCGACCAATGAGAATGGCGCTTTTGCAAACGTGTCTGGAGCTTCTGAAGTTACAGTAAAACACAACTTGGGGGCGCTCAAACACAAAACTGCCTTGCTGAGCACACATACCAGCGAAGAAGATAGACGCCGAGTTGCATCTACACAGCCGCGAAGAAATAATGACGGACATTCTAAAATATCCCCGAACCTGGTGCTTGAAATATTCATGTTTTCTTTGTATGATTCTGACAAGCGCGTAAATACTTGCTCTCTCCTTCTGAGTGAAAAGCGACTTTAAGAAGCGTAAAGTTGCACAGCGCCACCTTGTGTACAGGAGTATTTCTGTTTTACATAAAGCGCCATCTAATGTCAGGGAATGAAATTGCATGTTCGCTCGGCTCATCGTCAGCGAAAATCGCCTGGGTGTGAACACAAAAAACGTGGCGAAAAACGCTGGCGAATAACGCCTGGCGAATATTCGTCCAAGCAGATGGGTAAATGCTAAGTGGTTAGTCGGTGAACTGCATTTAGCTGCAATCAAATTTGTCATTGAAAGCGCTTCAGCCTGGAAGCTGAAAAGTTTTTATCTTGTAGGAAGAAATAGAATGAGATTCAAAGAAACTAAGAGTTTAAATGGGTTAACACCTAACTTTTTTTTAACTATATAAATATAACAGGTTAGAATTTTAGCCCAGTTGTTTTCAAATCCAAGACTGGACAGTTTGAAACAGCTTCGAAAAGACGAGGAATGATCAACAATTTTGTTATATTTTTTGTAATCGATGAAGCAAAATTCAGCGTCCAGAGCAGGAGGCAAAATCATTGAGACCTGACAAAAAATTACAAAAAAAATAAAAAAGTAAAAAGTTACATCCATTGTCTGATTGGTCCTTTTATATCAGGTGACACGATCTTGCTGTAATGTCAATTAAAACTCCAATGTCACAGTAATGTCTCACATCTCATCTTCATATAACACATTCTTTAGCACATAGCCTTACACATACAAAGGCTCATTGGTTTAATCAGTGTCATATCATGAAATTGAAAAGTTTAAAAGTAACAGAAAGTGTAATAATTCAAATTACAATCCTTCACAAATGTATGTTTTTTTTTACTGCACTCTAGGAGAGTTTAGAATTTGATTTTTATAAAAAAGACATAGTGTCTGCTTTGTTTCTTTATGTCTTCTGCAATTTGTACCCTGGAGCAAAAGTGTTTTAACAATTACTCTAACTCAATATGAGCAATAACTCATGTTTATTTTTATTTGAAAAGAAAATCAGAGGAAAGATCTAATATGTAATGCATTACACATATTTTCATTTTGAGAAGATAATAAAACAAAAACTGAGGGTAAAAAAAGGTTTTTGGACCATTAAAAAACCACAAGAGTTTATCTTCAATACATGTTTCCTGTTTGAAATTAACATTAAACTTTTGAATAGTGCTTTTTTTGTTTAAAAATATAATATTTAAAAGATTAAAAACAATATCTTGGATTGAACAGGGAATATATGAATGTTACATTTTTCCTAAGATTGTTAAGACAAAATTTTGCATGGAGGATTTTTAGCAGCTCAGACAACATCACACCAAATACTAACTAAATATGTTTTAAGCAAGAATCTCAGCTTGTGGCCCTTGAATTCAGCTCTGCCCAGAGCACTTAGAAGCTGAATTTCTGAGCAACTGTTTTGTTTTTACTCTGAACCTTTCTCATGGCTTAAAAAAAATCCCTTTGTTACATGAGTAATGATTTATTATAAAACTTCTCCAAATTAAAAAAAAAAATTATTCGTTTTCTCTAGACTAATGTGGAATCACTGGTGTCAACATCAGACAAGAACACTTCAATAGCTTTTTCCTTCTGGAATGGGGTACCTTCATGTTTTAGGGAAAACTTATTGATGCAGCTCAATAGAAGCACATTTGATCAAATTTGTATCAACAAGACGATCAATGGTAGAGAAGCAGCTGTACCAATGTGGGGCAATCATGGTCTACATTTACTGAAAAAGTTTGTCACACATAGCGAACGTAGCGTTCATGTATTTTACACAATTTTCCGACAGTGACCTGATAGATTTCTCCCTTCTCCTTAATCGATAAAAACACATTCCTCTGTTTTTTAACATGCATACAGATAGTGATAGCTTTACTTCACCGTTGGATTTCTTTCTTTTACAAATACTTGGGGAGAAAAAAATCAAACCCAACTGCAGCAAAGTCTGTCACGTAGAGCTAAAGCCTCCTACCATCCATCCTCAGAATTGTGTTTGCATGCATGACTTTACTCTATTTCCATAGCAACTGTTGCTCGCTGCTGGTCTGTGCAGAGGAAATAATTCATTTGGAAAAGGTAGACAAGGAGTGAAGGAAAGATTGATATTGAAGGAAAGTGGATGAGAAGCGGCTTTTAAACATGGAGTCTTTGCACTGACTGTGCTGCTGTTACTTCAGGACTGGACTGGTCTCCAAGCTTAAGGTGAAACTGTAAGTGGTGTTCATGCATGAGAGGTTCACATGCATGCATTGTGTCAGGGTCCTGTAGAATGACTCCCAATGATATTATTTCAAGTTAAAAGGACCTATATGATGCAAAATCAACTTTTCTGAGCTTTCAAGAGGATTATAATGTTAATTCCTCACTAAAGAACAACCCCGAAGCGGTTTTTGGATATAGTCACGCATTCCTGCGTATTCCCCTAAAACCCTGCGCTCTGAGCCCCAGCCCCTCCCTATCCAACAAAAACGAGTGAGTTCTCACATTGTGACATTACTCAGTGGGGAACAGCCCCTTCCAGGAAGACTCTCCGCTTCCAGCTCCGTCCCCAGGCTGACACACACACCCACTTTCTCCACAAGCTAGCAATGATTGGCTAAAACGCTTTTCTTTTATATGCACTATATGCACATCCATCTTTGCAAAAAATGTGGATGTTGTTTGTTTTCGTGGGCAAAACTAAGACACGCTGGTGGGCCCGGTTCTATGTTGACGTCATGAAATGGGTGGGACTAACAAGGAGCGAATGGCGGTGTCTCAGAGATCAATCAAGTCGTCTTACTTTCGGGTAGGAAAATTAGCAGGTAAAATAACTCATAATTAACTAAAAAATCATTCTTTAGTGTGCCATAAGTAATATATTATCATAAATATGGATATAGTTTACTCTGCAAAGCTTAAAATTAGCATGCTATGGGCCCTTTGAAGTGGGGAGTATTAGGTGTTTGTTCTAGCCTAATGCTATGTTCACAACAGGAATGTAACACTAAACACGCATTCGTGAACATGCTTTTCAATATGGTGTTCACACTAGAGGAGTAGGGAGGGGCTTCTCCATCTTCTTTTACTAACTATTAGCACATCAGCCTGGAAGAGGCTTGGTGTGAAAATGTCGAGGCAGTGCAAATTTCCCAAATCTTACTCCAGGTATTTTCTTTTCCAGCTCTATTCCTACAGATGAAAGACTTGGTTCCATATAATTTCGGACACGAACCATGATTATTAATTTCTCCTTCATGATCAATATTCAAACGGTTAGCACTGCCGTGAAGTAACCCTTGTGCTATCCTAGGCACTTTAACGTTGGGAGTTGGGTCATCTAGACCCACTAGACAGTGCGCTGAACCTTTTTTCTTAAATGATTTGTGATCTTCACTGGTGTCCATGGATTACATGAAATCTTTCCACCTTTATCCACCTTTGTCATGGTAGGGAGAACACGTCAGTGCAATGGGGGGGTCATCTAAGATAGCACAAGAGTTAAAAGCGATGCCATCCATACGTCACCACCAAGTCTAAGTCCCTGATTGGTCAAAGCTCATCCTGGAAACTTATTTGAGAGCTTGAAAGTGCTAAATGTGGATTTATACAGTTGAAAACGTGCTGCCAAAGGTGGTAAAAACGTAGCTTCAGCTTCCAGAAACGTTTTGCTGAAACAAAAGAAGCAGACTGTGACAACAAATTTGTTTTGAATTTAAAATTCAAATGATATCAATGTGCTTTAAAATATTTTTTAGCCTTGTTTCGTATTTTTAGAGACCTCAGAGTGACAAAACTCTTGAAGGATTTGGCAAAAAATATAAAATTGATTTAAAGTTGTTTTTTTTTTGTCGTTTAGTTGTTGCCAAACTGGCATGAAATGATGTGACGGAACACTTTCTGAACCAAAAAGTGGGACAGACAAGTTGGACTAGTATATAAGCAGGCAATAAGTTCTCATTGAATTTTTGGTAAACTGCACCTGGCTCAGATCAATTTTTTTATCGAAAGAGCTTCAGCCTGGAAGTTAAAGGGATTTGTCTGGTTAAAAAAAAAGCTGGAAAGAGATCCAAAGAAACTGAACTGAGCATTTAAATGGGTTAACACATAATTAATTCACTATATAAATAAAACAGTTAGGTTAGGATGTTTGCCTGGTTGGTATCAAATCCAATATTAAATAGTTTTGAACTGCGTTAAAAAAGACAAGACCGAATTTTTGCTAATTGAAGCCCAAACAGAACCAACTAAAAGCCCACTTCTAATAGGAATTATTTGATGCTTTTAATCCTCCAAATTGTCAGACCAGCTCTACAGACACTCGGTTCAGTTCAGCGCAAACGTATTTATATCCTGCTGGCTTTAGAGGGGATGGGAAAGCCACCTTAACCTTTGATCTGGACTCCCCCCATTCTGAGCTTGCGCGAAGCGACAGGCGTCAGTGGAAGAAAAAAGGCGTCCTTTTCACAAGAAGACTCCCAGAGACAGACTCTGGAAGGGAAGATGGCCATCTGCCTCGACCAGTTGGGGGTTGAGAGGACAGGAAAGAGACTGACACAGGAACGTTAGGTCAGGGACACCAGCAATTAAAATAAGGAAAGAGACACACTGAATGATATAAAAAGAGAGTAAAAAGACCCGAGTGATGATAGGGGGCCCATTGGGTCCATATTTGGAGACGGGGTTTACAGTGGAATAAAACACTGCTTCATATTGAGTGTCTTATTTTTGCAGGTGTGGAACTATGGGGGGGCAAGAGGGGGCAGTAAAAAGCTGTGGCCTTCAATTTTTAAGCTAATATTTTTATTATATATATATATATATATATATATATATATATATACATATATGCGTGTATATGTGTGTGTAAAAGGAGATGTTGGCAGATGGGAGATAATGACACAAAGACACACTCTCAGGAACGTTCAAAGGTTAAGCTGCCTCCGTGCTCAAATCCTCAACAAAAAGTTTCTTGTTGCCAACCCCTCATATCTGGAGGGGCACTTCTGACTCTCCATCTGTTGCCATCTGCGCATTCACTGTCCCCATTTTTGCGTGGCAGAGAGACTGAATCAACTCTGTGCACAGGAGGTAAACCCCCGAAACAATATGGAGCGAGATGAAGCGCTTTCTCTGTGGCTGGGTCTTGTAACCTACAAGACGGGGAGGGAAAAAAACACACATCCTGGATCTTAATTAAAAATTTGATTTGTATGATTTAAGTTAGAAAAAGGGATAAAGGTTTCAAAAGGAGGACACACAACGTCCCTGGACATGTGTACCTTAAAGCACTTTTCTTGCATGTTGCAATAATTTAGGCAACCTGCTGTATAAAAAACAATGACTTTCAGGCTTTTGGGGCCAAAAAAAAGGCCATTCAACTTTCGGTCAACATAAATCTAGGAAACCAGAGGAATAAGTCACATCCTGTCACACAAACACCTTTTTCTTCCTCGCCTCTTTGCTACAGTGTGTCACAACATGAAACGGCATGCCCCACAGCTCTTTAGTTTTCAAATACAGCACACTCATCTTGATCTAAACCCAGAGCACGTAGCGGAAGAGTTATGCCACTGAATCAAGTCTGAATTCATACGTAAGCCCTCGTTTTTTCTTCTTTCTTTTTCCTTTTTTTCTATGACTTTAATTTGAATCGTGAACCTCTAAATCTCTCCTGAAGTGCTTCATGGGGGAAATGGCGTGCTGTATGTAAAGGAACAAATGGCACAGAACATCTGGTTTGAGCTCATCTGAGAGAGTTGCACTCAATTGGAGCGATTGTGTTTAAAATGCATCTGGAGCAGCATGCATTTTACATTAGCGTATGAGTCAGGAAGATCAGGGCAGAATACATAATACCGCCCGAGCAGACTGTATATAGTAGGGTTGGTTTGAACGGAATAATGATCACAGCAGCACGCCCTTTGTGTCCTGCTGGGTCTTTAAGCATGTTTGTCATTTTGTGCAGTGTTTCTGCATGTCTGCTCTGTGAGTACACCAGCTCGCTTAGAGCCAGCAAGTGGCTCCGCAGTTCACTGTATAAGGCTCATTATCCACTGGTAAAAGAAACCAGCCTGAATGAGACCCAGATTTGACATTCACTTGCTTCGAGACTTTAATGACTTTAGCATCTGTACTTTAGTCCTTCCCCCACTTTAGAGAATACAGCCCTCATGAATAAGTGAGAGGGTTGCACAGCAGAGACAAGCACTTACATTTTTTTTCTCATTTGCACAAGCCCCTTAATTTGATCTTTTCTAATTTTACTCATTTTTTCGTGGAAGGGAAGGATCAATTGAGTTTTTGAATGGGTTGGAATAATGTTTGTGTGCTGATTTTGGTGCTTTATGTATTAGTCCGTTAGGGATGTTCTACCTTACCCAGCCTCCTAAGTGTGCTGCTTACTGATGAATTGGTCGGTCTCCTGACCTAGATTTGAGTGAGGAAGGGCCCTGGAAACTGTTAAATTCTCCAAGGTGCTGGTAACCTTGATTCGAAATCCTGCTGTCTCTTTGTGTAAATGCGACAGGAGCCCGTGTGCTGCCAGCAACGCAGCGCACACAGGCCAGGAACGGTTGATATACATTTTAGACGCAGGAGATATTGCTGGAGGCTGGCATCCACACAACCAAAACTGTATGTCAGAGTCGGAGCCGAGACCAAATGAGAAAGGTGTCAGTGTCAAGGAGATGTCACCGCGACTGCATAGACAGAATAATCAGTAATAGGCAAGGGGGGGGGGGGGGGGGGTGCCTGAGGCCTTGAACACACACATGCACACACACATACCCCTTCTACCACCTTCGCACTACAATCCATCAAACAGGGAGGGCTTCGGTGGATTGAGGGTAATCACCGAAGCGAGAGGATTCGTCTCAATAGCAGCCATTCAAGCTGGTTTGTCACCACCAACAGCACCCATGGGAAAGAAGGGCATGGGTGTAACAGACGAGCAAGCCCACCAGCTGGCTCAGCCACCCCAAAACCTCCTGACCAGGCTTTTGTTCCCGGATGCCCCTCTGTTCTCAGTAATAGACGGCGGCAGTGACTTCAAGATTCCTGCTCATTTCCAACAATCGTTTTCCAACTTTTGTTGCCCTTTTGAGTTTGATTTCCTTTCTGTCTTCGCCTCTTGTTCTGCATCATTCCCTGGATATTCATCCAAGAGAATGGGATCTGGATAGCAGCCTGCTATTGCTTTCTTCCTAATTTCTCTTCTCATCCTCCTTTCAGGTCAGGACCGCACTGAGGCGGGGCTTATCAAGCGTTTCCGCGGAGATGGTGTGCGCTACAAGGCCAAGTTGATCGGGATTGATGAGGTGACGGCGGCGCGTGGGGACAAGCTGTGCCAGGACTCCATGATGAAGCTGAAGGTGCAGACTTGTGTGTGTGTGTGTGTTTGCTTGTTTGTTTGTGTGTCTTGGTGCGTCTGCAGGGACACCACTGAGCTTCCTTTTCATTTGGAAAAGACATGCTCGGCCATGACTGCATTGTCTTCCGAGTGAGTCACGGGAGCTGTCCTCTCCTGTGTGACTCAAGTGATCAGATAGAGCAAATGAAAGCCTGGAGCTGCTCGTCGCACAACGAGACAGACACTTTATTAGTCACACAAGACAGAAAATTCAACAAAATCCACCACATATCAAGCCCAGCTTCTTCTATCATTTCGTTTTTCTGCTTTTATTTCCAGAAAAACCTTTTCAATCCCCTCTCCAGTTCCCCCCAATTAGTGTTACCCCCCCCCCCCCCCCCTTGTGTTTTTTCTCATGTCACTCACTGCCTGCTATATTTACAACAAGGTCCACGATGCTGCACTTGTGGCACATATGCATGCTGCGATAATGTGACCCAGATAACACTATAGCCAGCACTCTTTGCAACATCTTCTAAGTGAATTAGGTCAAATTAAGCCCTACAGTGGCAGGTGAAGCAGGAAGCAGTCTACATCCCTGCAATTGTGGATGAACTGATATTCTTGAGGGCTGATAAACTGCCTGAGTCTTTCTTCCGCAAACGTTCCTATAAAAAGATAAAAGGCCCAGATTGTATATCTTGCATCGTTTAAAGACCCACTCCTTTTAAAATGGTGTCAACTTGTTCTTGTGGCATATTTCTGATTATGGAGGACATATATAAAGACAATTGAGCTAAAATTGCATTTTGGAGAACTTTTTTATTCAAACTTTGTGAATCAGGAGTAAACAAAAATATGACAAAGCTTGAAAGTGTAACGTAGAAAATTAGACAAGCCACGAATGGATTTTGGCTAAAAATGGCACATTCATAATTAAAAGAGAAGGCTTTGAAAACGCACAAATTTAAGACGGATATGTCGGACTTTAAAAATCCATTTGTATAAACGTGCTTATTATAAACGCATGGAAATGAGGTGTTATGCAGTACAACGTGGAGAAACATTTTTATAATGTAGTCATGACAGCCGAGTCGGACCTCGCTGCAGCGAAGATGGCGCCCAGATATCATTAGCCAGAAGCAGAAATTCCACAACTTTAGCCGGTCTCCAGTACAAAATGAAGTTTTAGTGTGCAAGATGAGCTTAAAATGAGGAAAAAATGATTTTATTCTTTTTAAAATTCACATCAGTTAAGGGTTCCAATTTGTTACCTTGTTAACCCTCTTACACCGTAGCTTTAGCTCCAGTGTTTACATTCATCTGTGCAGGCGTACATTTACATACAGACCCTGTCTCGCCCTAACTGCCTACAAATATGGTGGCATCCAACTCTACTATGTGCGCGTCAGCTCAGCTTCCTTCAATTCCGATTTGAGCCTGCCTGGCTGGGGTACAACGTCTACAACGTGCTTAGATTGGCTACTGTCACCCTTGCAGGTGTCTCAGAGCAGCTGGCGCCCACATCCCTCATGGCTGTGCAGAACAGGATGACGTTGGACATGCTCCTGGCTGAAAAGGGGATGTGTGCGTTATGTTCGAAGACATGTGTTGCACGTTTATACCTAATAGCACCACGCCCGAAGGGAAGGTCACGAAGGCCCTGGAGGGGCTTTGAATCCTCTCCCAAAAACCTCTTTTTGTCTTTATTTACATAGTAGTATTTTTGGAAATTGTTGTCACCTGTGGTTGTTATTGTATTCCTTGCATTCACAGCTTACGTAATTGCTTATTAGTGTCTTCCATCAAATAAGGGGGGCCGCGTCCTCCTCTATACCAGACACCATTGCTGGCGGTTGACATCCTGTGGTGAGGGACCACTAGTAGGTATTTTAGGTGAAAAGGTTAACTTTTTTTTTTTTTTCTTTGGGAGTTTGTTTGTTCGATTATAACCATCAAAGTAACATTTTGGAGCAATATTGACCCACTCCACTGAAGTTCATGATTGACTATCGATGCAGGACTCTTTACAGAGAACGCTGGAAGTGGACACGAGAGAATGTCTCCAGGAGGTGATAAATAGTGACCGTTAGTGCAATAAAAACAAAAATCACTATGGGGACCACAGGCAGCCATGGTGAAGTGGTAGAGTGGTGTACCCCTGATCAGAACATCGCAAGTTTGGTTCCCGCCTTGCCCGCCCATGTGTCAAAGTGTCTCTGGGCAAGACGCTGAACCCCACATTGCTCCTGGTGGTTACAGGTTGGTGCCAGTGATCGGCAGCGGAGCCGCCATCAGTGTGTGAATGGGACTGTGACTGATAGGCACTTAAGGCCTTCAAGGAAGGTAGAAAAGCACTACATAAGTATTTACCACTAAAAAGAATTGTATTTTATCAGGTTTTCTAGATGGATCCATGTAAAGTTTTTCACTCCTTTTGTTGAGGAACTTGAACTGGAAGACGTGTAGTGTTATCCCTTTGTGCTGCTGTTATGTGTTCTGAGCACTGACTGTCTATCAGAACTGGATTGAGCGTGACGTCACCCATTTAAAGTGGCTGACTTCCAAATGAAGTAAATCCAGTCGCCATATTTTTGCTATTCAAACGCTGCCATGTTGGAACCAAATGACATCAGTAAGCAGTGATTGGTCTGAATCAGTCTGGGTCAAAGTTTCTGTGGCAACCACTCTCACCACTCAGGACGTCCACACCTCCACCACTTGGAAGCAGACTCTGGAGTATTTGTCGATCAACCATTTTAAACGTGAAACCACCTACATTTATTGAGGCATCTGATTGTTCAGTTTATAACTTGAATAACTTGCACTAATAAAAAAGACATGATGGCAAATATTAGAATTAACAAGAAAAAATGTTCAATAAAGGTAGCAAAGCAACAATTGTTATCCTGACAAATATAATGACTGAGTAAAAGCTGTTTATTTCTTAATAGAAGTCTATTTTGGCTTTCTGGGCAGGTACTTCCTGTTTGGAACCACAGTGGGGAGGAGTCACTCAGTCCAGTTCTCATGTACAGTCAATGATGACAACTCGTAAAAAACATAGTTTCTACTATATCATATGCAGTAAACTAGTCTGCGACTAAACTGGGCTTTTCTAACATTTCTAGAAAGAAATGACTTCTGGGTGCTTAACATTTCAGCAGTCTGTCAGCAGAAGTGTAAACAGGCCCGCTGCTGTTTGGACAGAGGGGGAGAAGAGGGTCTCTATTGAGCTGCCTCTCATCGGACTGATCCATAAACCAGAAAAGCAGATGCCTGATTGACAGCGTCCATCGACTCTCAGCCCGAGTCGATTCACTTCTTTACTGTGTCTGTTTCTTTTTGTGCAGCTCCTTCTCAAGGCCATGTCACACAGCATCTACGTACAACTTGTGCGTATTGCACAGATGAAAATTACTGAAACTTGTATAAACGTGAAAAAAAGTGAAAAAAGTGAAATTTTCACAGATGTACCTCAAATGAATCACTTTAAACCACGGAAGAAGTACAAATAAACCGCGCAAAGGACAAGTAATTTAACGTGAAAGCCAAATCTAGCCGAAAATTAGTGCATCAATTACATCAGTTTAACGTGACATGCACGCCGTCTATACGCGATATAAAAGTAATACATCCGTGGCACATGCATGAAAAGTCCGTTAGACATACGTGGAACAGTCATGGAAAGCACTTGTGCATGCGTCTTGCAAAAATTATGCCCAATTGTGTTAAATGGATGTAACAATTAAGTATAAACTACGTAAATATGCGTAAACTGCACATTTGTCAACCAACCAAAAATTCTGAACAGCTCAAAGCCGAATTCACGTAAAGATCTCTCGGCTGAAATCCTCAACGGACATCTGCACACATCAACGTTTGTGCAGAAAGACCGAAATTTCATTAGCAGAAAATGTGTAAAATGCACGTTGTGGCTGTTTGACACGGCCTTTACGACATGTCTTCTATTTTTTTTTTTCATTTCAGTAGCTCCAAAACGTCCATATTTGTGAATGTAAAGCTTTATTTTTGATTGAACTTTGCTAAAACATGGAGTCCAAAAAAAGAATCATAAAACGCCATAAAGTCTATTACCACTTGTTATCTGAACTGAGCCTGCAGTTTTATCAGAGATAGTCTCCCTGTCGTCCTTTTATCTTCACTTTTTCTTTCGTCTCCCAGGCATTTCTTCCATAAAAGACATGTCAAGCGAGCAGGTCGCGTCAAATTGAACACGGGAACATTTTAATTGTTTTCTTTATCAGGGCAAGGAGAAAGAAGCTGCTGAGATCTATGGGAAGAGCGCACTTCAAAGGCTGGAACGGCTGTCCAGTCAGCACTCTGAAGCTGCTGGAGTAAGCTGGTCGGTCGTCAGCGCGCTTCCTTCTGTCAGCAAATCTCACCTCCATTGTTGTTACTGTTGTTACTTACCACTTGTGTTTTGTCACAGTGATGCAACAGACCTACATATGAGGAACTAAAATGAGTTTTCACCCCAAGAAAAGCTGCAATCATGCCTTATATAACTCCTGTCACACTCTTCCTCACCAACAATCTGCAGCTGTCAATCTCACATGAGCGGGAAGACATCTGTGCATTACCAAGTCTTCCATGCCAAGCTCATATCCTTTCATCTCCTCACGTCGTTCTCCTTTAATCTCCTGCAGGGAATGGCTTCCTCTGCACGTTCCAAGGGGGAACACAAGCAGAGAGTCTTCTTGACGGTCTCATTTGGGGGGATCAAGATTTACTGTGAAAGATCGGGGGTGAGTAGAATGTCAGGCCGCAGGCCACCTTGTGACATCACGCATTTGAAGGTCGCATCAGTCCACCTTCGAAGCCACAGCTGCAGGAAGCAGCGACAGAATAAATGCCAACTTCTGTGCCAGTTGATTGCTCTAAAGATTTTTGAAGGAACTGTGACCCATCCGACCACTTTAATCACTCATGTTTACTTATTTAATATGATTTCAAAGCTTGTTTGTGAAACAGATGAGCATTTTTTCAACTTTTACAGTCTAACGTGTTTGAAAAGTCCTTCAAGGTAAGCTAGAACATCTTGGTAACTAGTATCAAACTGTGAATAAAAGTTTCAAATGTTTGTTCAGACAAATTTTTGGGTTTAAAGCTTGTTTAGATGGAAAAAGGTAAAAGGCTTCCCAGAAAATCTCATGGACAGAAAACATATTCAAATGGTAATTTTCTCCAACAATTTGATATAAAAACAAACACATTAAATGTCAGAAGAAAGATATTGTTTTGTAAAATGACAGAAGCAAAGGATCAATAAAAACTACTTCACACCCTTTATTTAACTTTTGATAATAAATAATTGCAATAAAAAATTAAATTAAAGCTAAATTCAATTAAAAAAAACTAAAAAAAAAACCAACAACAAAAGAACTTTTCTTTTAACAAAATAAGAGCAAAGCCCATAAAAAATGAAAAATAAAAATAAATTTCAAATGTGTAATTATTTGATCAAAAGTATTAAAACAATTAAAGCGCAAATCAAACCGAATCTAAAAAACGACTTTGATCAACAAGTACTTTCTGTCTGCCAGCTGCCTAAATCATGTACGCTCTTATTTCCACATTTGGTATTCAACCTAAACCCAACCAGTGTGATGTTGTTTTTGATGTAGTTCCCGCTGGTGGATTAAAATTTGCATAATCTGCACTTAAAGTGAAGAACACACTGTATATATTTTTGACAAGCATCCCACCAACAGTCTGAGGATCATAAACCCGTTTCTGGTGCATGATGTGCTTCTTTTTAACATTTACATATCTGAAGCATCAAACCTAAAGCTTTTATAAACCTTTGAGCCTCACCTTAAATCTGATAGTCTAAGTAATACCTTTTTCAGTTTTGTTCCACTTTATAATTTGAATAATGTTGGAAATTGTCCTATTTAATCATGAAAAATGAAGGGTTTATTTAAATCAAGAACATGCTAACCATAAGCCTGCATAGTGATGTGCAGTAACCCTTTAAGCAATGGATCCACCAAGTGTGTTCAATAACGCGCTAAATGCTGATTCTTGGACCCGCATTTAATCAACCAATCAATTTTATTTTGAAAAACTGATTTATTAAAACTAATTGATTGACAACTTTTTGGACACTCATTTTTGTACCCACTCCTTAACATTTAGCATGGGAGGGTTCCTTTATTCCTTATTTTTAATTATTTTTTTATTCGCTTTTTTTCTTCTGTTTTTTCCTTTTTTTCCCTTCTTTTTTCCTTTTCTTTCTTTTCTGTCACTTTGTCCGCCACCTACAGTTGGAAAAGGTTTTGTCCAACATGTCGAAGCAGTACAAATCTCGTGAATCTTGCTCCAGGGTTTTTCTTTCACAGCTCCATTCCGATATATGAAAGACTTGGTGTCGTATAATTCCAGACGGCCACAAAACACAATTATTATTTCTCCTTTATGATCGCTTTTCAAACGGTCGGCACTTCTGTGAACTAAAAAAGATGCCATCCAGATGTCACAACCAAATCTGAGTTCCTGGTTGGGACCTGGTTTGACCTGGTTTCACTCTCACTGCGCATTCAATGGCGGCGCGTTGTACATAGAGCCCGAAGCAACGTGTGAATTTAAGAGTTTTGAACGCGGAAACCTGAAACACGCATTTAAGTGCGTATATATAAACTCTTCATCGGAAGTGACTACTTGAACGCACGTTTTCGAGGGTGGTGTTAATGCAGCGTCATATATTTATATATGCACATATATAGAAAATTTGACCAGACAAGTGAATAAAATTGGATGCTTTCCTCCCAGTCAAACGGTCTGACATTCATCCAGTTTGTTTAAGTGATGCTGAAGGACCTGACTGCTCGACCCGTCTGTCCTAATCAGCTAACATGAGCAATGTTTATATGAGGCCCCTCTCTTGGTGGGACCTTCGTCCCTGCAGCAAGCTCTGAGGCTTGTTGATGATTGAGAGGTTCGCCTCTCCCCTCGTCCCCGGCTGGATAGGCCCGCTCTGCTCATCAGAGCGCTAATTACTGCTCAGTTCCACCCCTTAATGATCATTGCCGCTAATGCTAATTACACCACGGCTCCACCTCGGCCATCGTTAGCCTTAAAGTGATAATAATGCAGCAGCATTGTCCCTCGGCTGCCAACTCTCGGGCGACCACCGAGCGCCACCCCCTCCTCCCAAAAAAAAATAAAAAAAAGACACTCCTTTGATTTAATCTCCTCCTAGTGATGGCCATGTTTCCCCTGTCATGAGCATTAAGCCTCCCGCCAAAGCTCAACCAGCTTTTGACAAGCTCATTAGTTGTTTTGGAAATCATGCCCCCTAATGCTCCTCATTTTATTTACTGATTACTGGCGGTAAATAACCCTCCACTCCTAATATCCCGGCAGTTGTTGAGGTGCAGGCTGCGCCGAGCACTCACAGGAAAATCATCCTTTATGTAAAGCTGACGCGATTCCCTGCTGAACTGAGGAGTCATATTAGTTTAGTATTTAACATTAATCTGAGTCATTACCAGTGACGGCCCTCGCCTAAGATACACAAAAATTCATAGGAAAGCTCCTCCCTGATGTTTTAGCTTCTGCTAATAGCCGAGCAGCAGGTGGGGCTGACTGGATGCATGTTTTCTGTCACCAAGTCTTTGCACATCGTGAAGTGTATTTAAGGAGTAGGGATTTGTGGGTCTAATTTCATTATTTCCTTTCTGATGTAGCAAACCAGGACACAACAAGTATCTGGATGGATTATGTCTTCAATGGCAGGCGATGCTGCTGCTGCTGTTGTGCAGCAGCTATAGTGTCAGTGACAGGCTGCTTAGTGGGGATTTGAACATTTCTCTTTCAGTTTCACTCCATGTTGGTTGATTGCATTTGGCTCAACAATATGCAAAGATGTTTAAAGCGGGTTTGACCTACTTTGCTTGTCAACTCAGTGTAAAGCACTGCATTGTGTTAACAAACACATGCATAATAAAATGGCAAACTATCAGAAATGTAGATTTTTCCTTTGCCGCAGCTCACTCTTTTGATTCCACCACCTCAATCTGTCTTGCATGCAGGTGCTTTTGCATCATCACTCAGTCCACGAGATCAGCTACATTGCCAAGGACACCAGGGACCACCGGGCTTTTGGCTACGTCTGCGGAAAGGAGGGCCACCACAGGTTTGTGGCCATCAAGACCTCGCAGTCTGTAAGTGCTTTCCCATTATCTTTGTTCTACTTTATAAACTGCCTGTCTGATTCCAGTCCTTATGCTCACTTCAAATGTCCAAATGATATCTTTTACTTTGGTAATATTGATGTGCTTAGCTTTGGAGTTAAAGCTTCAGCTTGATGTTTCAAGTTGAGCTAAATTGTGCAGCGAAGAGTTTGTGCGTTCTACATTCAAAATAAATGTAGAAATAAACACATTTCTTGTTGGTTTGAGAATAACTCTGTGTAAGTATCTGTTCTTCCATTTCTAGGTAGTGAGGAACTGAGCTGACATTTCGACTTGTGATTCAGTGCAGGAAATTATTATCTGATCTCTTTGGCCCACTTAAAAATTTGACAGTCTGTCATTTAAATGGTAGGTTATTTTGAACAGTTAAAGATAGAAAATTACAAGACAACAACTTTAAGAATTGTTATACATTTATCTGTAGAAAAGACACCTGTCCACAGAATCAGTCAGACTCCAAACTCTCCAACAAGGGAAAGACTAGAAAGATCTTTTAGTGGATTTAAGGGAAGAAGATTGTAGATCTGCATAATACAAGAATAGACTTCAAAACGATCAGCAAGAAGCTGGGGGTGAAGAAAAACAACTGTTAGTGCAAATGTGCCAAAAAACAAGAATATGACCATCAATCCACCTTTAGGTCTGGGGTTCCAAACCAGATCTCACCTGGTGGGGTTTCCATGATCGTGATAACAGTGAGAAATAGGCCTAAAATCAACACGCCAGGAGTTAGTTGATGATCTCAAAGCAGCTGGAAACACAGTAACCAAAGAAACCGTAGAAAATACAGTCCTTTACGCCGCAATGTTTTAACATCTTGCAGTGCTCGCAAAGTAACTCCACTGAAGAGGGTACGTGTGCGGACCCGCCTGAAGTCTGCCGGTGAACACCTTCATGATTTAGAGAGTGATTTAGAGAAGAAGGTGTTTTAAGATTATGCCAAAATTGAGCTCTTAAGCAACTCAAGAACACCACCCAAACTGTCAAGCATGGAGGTGGAAGCATTATGCATTGGGGGTGTTTTTTTCTGCACAGGGCTACTTTACATTGTGGATAGGAAGATGGACAGAGCTGTGTACCGTCAAATCCTTTGTGAGATCCTCCTTATGTTCACCAGAAGGTTTAGAATGGGCGGTGAATGGGTCTTCCAAAAGGATAATGACCCAAAACATAAGAAGCATATCAAAGTCATGGAGCCCAGCCAATCAGAAGACCTATGGAGAGAGCTGAAACTGCCTAGCAACAGCCACCAAATCAAGTCATTTGTAAAGAAGAGTGGGGCAAAATTCCTCCTGATAAGTGCAGAAACCTGCCCATCAACCACAAGAAACTTCTGAGCACTGTCCTGCTAAGAAGGATTCTGCTACAAAGTACTAAGTCTTTCCAGTAAGAGGGTTCACATACTTATTTCCGTCAATGAAATCCAAATAAATTTATATTACATTATGCTTTAAACAAAATTTTGGATGACAAACTGTCAATTTCTTTTTTAATGGACAAACCTACAAATCAGCAAATATTTATTTCCTCCACTATAACCACCTGAAATGCCTGGCATTTTAAAGAAAAAAGTGACTTTTTGCTCTAAAATCTCAACACTGTTAGTATCTTATTATTATTCACAAGTAGGGGTGTAAGAAAGATGAATGTAAAAAGAAAGAGGGAGAGTACCCAGTCATCCCCACCCCAAGACCCCCGCCGCAGCAGCAGCGGCAGCCAAAACAACACCAAAACACAACAAGACAACAAGATCTCGCCAGAATTCACTTGTGTTAAATGCTAAATGTTCAGTCAGCCTTGCAGTTTTTGTTGTTATGAGACATGCTACTAAGTTTTGTGTTTGGAATGGGTACCAAACCAAAACTCTGTGCCAATATCGCTGCAGTATGTAAGAACGCATATAGTCAAGATGAGAATGAGTGACACCCAAGATGTATCGCGATACACACATTGTATCATGATATATACATCGTATCGCCCTACTCTTGCAAACACACACTACTGGTCATAAGAGCATAGGAGGTAACTTAGAGTACTATTACAAAATATGAGAAACTTTTCACTGATATTCCTTTCAAAAGTCTTTGAAGATTCTACCTTTTAATTATTAATGGCCAAAGACACAGAATGAACGGAAACGTCCGAGCTCACTACTTATAGTTGGGAAATTTTAAAAAAAACTGCTTCCTTTTTCGCTTTTTCTTCTCCTCTCATCCAGGCGGAGCCTCTCATCCTCGACCTGCGCGACCTCTTCACACTCATCTATGACATTAAACAGAGAGAGGAGATGGAGAAGAAGGCGCAGAAGGACAAACACTGTGAGCAGGCCGTTTACCAGGTCCGACTCTGAGCTTTTGCTTTTCTCGCTAAGAGGTTCATTGTTATTCCGCCGGCGGTTAATTGGCTGAGGAAACACATTCGATTTATATTCATTCCGCAGTAAAATTTGCTCTTGTACCAGGGCAAAAATGAACATATTTGCTTCTTATTTTCTAATGAGGCTTGAAAAACGTAGTCAGTCCACTATTCTTCTTCCAACACAGACCATCCTTGAAGATGAAGCGGATGACCCAGTTTACCAGGTAAGCAGAAACGACATGCTGCTCACTTTTGATTCCTTTATTGTTTCACTGGTTTTTGCACTTAAAAACATGAAAGAAAAAGCGTTTAATCCTTAATTTATATCTCCTCCAGCCACTGATCTGCTTGAATTAATGATTCATATAATTGCATCATTCCAGTAATACACAGTAGACCATAGTCGAGAGTTTTGTTCAACCATTCAACCCTCATTCTGGCCAGTGCAATGTTGTTAAATCATATTATTTGAGTGGATATGTGTTACTGTTCTAATTTCTTCTCCCCCCACCCACCTGACTGGATGTTCTCCACCCCACCCCCACCCCTTTTTTTTTGCCCTGCATTGATTTGGCTGAACATTAGTGGGTTTTTTTCTGTTTTTTGCTCACACTGAAGACAGACAACTCTAACTCTTACTCTGAAATTCTCATATTCAGTATTGCTGTCAGGCAGGTCACGTCTGTTCCTGCTCTTCCACTGTGATGTTTATGAAGCCATTTCATTTGCAGCTTTGGTTTGATCCTGATGCAAAAAAATACAAAAAAAAAAACATCCAAACTGAGTACAAAAATTAATTGTTTGACATTTTGGAAAATATTTTAAAGAGTTTTATTTAATAGTTATATGAGAAGATACTTACTAATAGGATGCCTTTATATTCAAAATGTGGAAAAATATATAATAACAGAAAAATTAAAACAGCTGTAAAGAAGGTTTTGACTGGGATGTCCAGCAGACTTGATTTAAGTTGGTGAAGAACATCCAAAAGAAAAAAATGTTTACGCTAATTTTCTGGGTTTATTTGACACAGAGATTTAAAATAATAATAATAATTACAAAATAGAATGTAGTGTCAACACATGTCCAGCTGGGGAAGTATTAGCTCAATAGGAAGTACTGAGAAGGCAAAAAATCCACTAAGAAAAAAAGTCCCGCTTGTCAATTTATTTATTAATTTTTTGGTTAGTTTCTCTTTCAGGGTGTATTCAGACTACAAACATTTGCTTCGCTTAAAGTAAACACATTTTAAGTCTGAATTCACTTGAAGAAGGTCCCCTCTCTGACCCATCTTTCAAGGTGGTCTCGATTTGTTTCTTATCGGACTGAGCTGTGGTTTTTCTCTATCTGAACTGGCTCTGTGCTCTCGGCAGAACAACTGGACCAAAGCGCCCACCATAGCTGGGCATTACTAGATGTGAACAGAGTAGGACGGTAGTAACCATGACAATGAGACACAGCAACTCTTTGGAATTTCGTCAGATGAATGCAGACTCATTAAAATAACTTTTAAAGTGATATACATTGTTTCTTGCTGTTTTCCTGACAATTTAGATGTCATAACCACTTATCAGCGTACCGCCTTAGCTGTCGTCTCCTCAGTAACCGCCTTGCAGCATGCGTCCGCCGTACCAAAGCAGCAAGTAAAAAGTGTCATACCTGACATTGATATGGACGTTCAAAATTGGTCAGCGATATTTAAAGTTTTAATAAGTGAACTATCTTAAAAAGGATTGTAAAGTGGAGGACTTTCATTATTCTTTCTCTCGTTGCTTTGCCCCGCCCTCATAGTTCCTGGCCAATGACTAAAGAGATCTTTAGTCATCTGTTTTTATTTACAAACTTTGGTTTGAAACAGAAATGTCCGGTGGACGGCAGTCTGAATACAGACTAAACACAAGGTTCAGGTCACAATCTGGACCTTAAAAGAAAGAGATAGAGCCACCAGCTCTTTAGCAGGTGAAGATGTTTACTCTTTCATTCAATCTGGAGAAGCATCCCAGCTCACCTGCAGGCGATTTTTTAAGTCTCTATTTCCGGTTTATCACCTCTTCTCTCCACTACCAAACTTTCCAATATTTGGAGTCGATCCTTAACTTTTACATACTAATACTGCAGGCTTTCTTTGGTGTGACAGTTTGTTGTTGCACAATGGGAACTATTATGTTCTCTTTCCCATTTTGTGCTCACATACTGTTCCTGGATCCAGAGAACAATGACATGGCATATTTCTGCAACCATTCAGTGCCCCAAAACAAAACCCGATTGCAGAAACCAAACAAACCCCACTGTGGCATCAAATAGAGGTAGCACAGAACAAACAGTGTGTTGTGACAATTCTGGTACAACTTTGCAAGAGGATGAACTTCCTTAATGTCACAACTTTCCATGTTTGAGCAATTAGCACTGCAATGTTGGAAAATAATGGTGCACTGGAAACGTATAGAGCGGTGGTGTTTGGAGCGATGGATGATGGAGTTAAATGCATTATTGCAGCCGTGAGGTTTGGTTGAGAACCAATGCTAGTATTGAGCTGTTTTGAGCGTAAAGCCTCTTACTTTAAAGGCTTTACGCTTCATCAGGCCAAATCCATTCTTCCAGCTTTGTAAGAGTCGTGCAGAGAAGGCAGTTTTGTATCCTGTACCTCAGACAGGCTCGCCCACAAGAACATGGTGGGTGAGTTTGTTGCCAGATCTGAACTGAACCTGCATCAAAGCAAATGCCAACAGCATTGTTGGTTAAGAGCGACTGCAGGTTTATTGTAACCAATCTAAATAATGTGTTTCTGTTTACATTTTGAACTCTGATCATCTTTTGATCTATTGTAAAGCGTTCCCACTGTTCTTTTTTTTTAAATATTATTATGATATTTTTAACTAAGACAACAAGGAGTTCATTAGAAATTCACCTCTGAGTTCTGGGCGGGACTGTTGGCGCAGAGTAAGCCTGCCCCCACTTCCCATCATCGATTTGTTTACACACTCTCCTGCTAGGTTGCAACTCAACCCAACATTACCAGTACAACGACAATGGCAAGCAATATTGTAGCAATCCAGCCGTACAATTTGAGCCATATTCCAGTTTAGACGAGGAAAACAAAGACGTACATGGATCTGTTTATTTGAAAGTGAATGGATCAGAATGGAGCGGAGCAGGGAGCTTGTTGACTGCTGTTGTAGGTTCTACGTCTCACCTACAGGCCTTTTTCAACAACATTTTTTCGTCTGCTCCAGATTCACAACAATTTAAATGAAGAAATACTCTGAAATGCAATTTGAAGCTCAATTTTCTTTGTATATGTCCTCCATCATGATAAAAATGCAACAGGAACACGTTAAAAAAACAATTTTAATCTAAGTGGCTGCATTAATCACAGCTTCTCAACTTTGGGTTACTTGTTCCAAACTCCTAGAAAATAGGAAGTAAAATAGGAAATAAAACTGTTTTAGGACTGCAAATGTCCGATTCTGCTTCATGTAACATCTTAGTCCAGGTTTACCCTTGACTTTGGGCAACTTTTGCCTAAAAATTAAAGTCTGTCTTCAGAAATCATTAGATTTCAGTTTTATTGTATAAAAAACATAATAAAGAAACACTTTTTGACTAGTTACCCAATTGTCTACTTTTAGACTAGGCAATTCCTTTTCAAAATACCAAGCATTTACCATGTAAACCTGACAAAGGTAAACATTAATCTTCTCGTACAGCTGTTTAAAATATCTACCAAAATGTCAAACTGTTCATTCTATTTCAAATTGACATTGACTTAAAAGGATAAAGACAAATATAAAGAGCTTATTGAGCAAATCCTCCCTTCTAGGTAAAATTCATCACACCACTGAGGTTGAAGCTCAAGCATAAGACCTCCACATTGCCTTGAACTATTGCCTGACCTGTTATACTTGTGCTCTTTCCTCTTCCCACATCAACTTTTTTTCCCCTCTTTTCATCTCCCCGGTCCTCTTTCCCATGCCCTATTTTCACACCATCTTTTTATTTTTTATTCATCTCATCTCACTTTCCGCTCAACACCATCCTCCCGTCCCTGGCTCTTTCATTTATTCCTGTCATGTCTCGCCACGTCCATCTCTCTGTTTTACATGCTGTCCTTTTTTCCTTCCTCTCTATGTGTTCTCCCAACTCATTATTTTCTGCACCTCTATGCCTTGCCCACTACTTCTGTTCTGTAGTACATAGTCTTTGAGGCTGGACACGAACCCCTCCGTGGCCCCCAGTCAGAGGAGAGCGTTTATCAGGTACAAAGACAAGCATACCCCCCCCCTTTTTTCTTTTCTTCCTCTTTCTCCCCTTTAATCGATGAAAAAAGCATTAGTACTAACAGTATGGCTGTGTACTTATATGTGCATTTAAAAAATGCTTTTATTTCTAAGGAACTATAAAATAACTATTAACAAGAGCTACTGTGCGAAAATGAGATTTATTATCTTATTTCTCAATTTAAAAAAAGTCACAATCTGAGTATTTTCTACCTTGTTTCCACACTATATGAGATTCCTTAAGGATACAAACAAGTTTTCATTTTTATTTTCTTTTTTTATGATTAAAACACTGTTCGACATTTGACTTTGGGTTGAGCAGCTCCTATATAAATACATGATCTGCCTATTTTCTGGCTCCTTCACAATAAAAGTCTTGTCACACTCTGCCCTTTGAAGGCTTTTAATCTGACGGCAGATCCTTTAAGTTTTACTTATTACCTATGTAACACTGTGTCAAGGGCAATAAAAGAAAGCAGTGATGATCAAGTACGGAGATTTAAATGAATCGTGCAGGAAACGATCCATAAAAATAAAAGATGTAAAATGTAAAATTGTAGCTATTAGAGATGGGTCAACCCACATCCTATATGCCAGGTCACTTTTTATACATCCACCACGGTGACATTTTGATTTTACACTATTTGAGGGACCCCCAGGGTCAGATCACATGGTTTAATCCACCCTGCCTCCCCTCTTTTTTTTGCCTTTCTACTTGTCTTTGCTGCGTCTGAAGATGAGAGATGCAGAGTAGAGGGAAAGAGATTAATCACTCCTCATGCCATTTGATCTCAGAGTGAAACAAGATCAATAGAGTTGAGGAAGAAGGTAACTGGAAATTAACCAATTGAGCAAGGAGGGAAGGCGAGCACACATGAAAAAAAAATTGTACTGACATACGCTATTATGTTATCCGGAGCCTCTATAGAGTGGAGCTGTACTACAAGGTACTTCAATGTACACAGATTGTGCACACACTGTCTTTAAACCAATCGATATTGCTTTAAGCAGCATTGATTGGCCCACAAACTGTAGAATTTGCATAATCCTTCTTTGCGAAAAGGTAAAATTTGATGGAGAGAAATTGATTTAGTGAGCTTTTTTCCCCCCATCTTTTGGCTTTAATAGACATGTTTGGGTTTTCTGAGCTCTTTTAGCAGCAAATAAAGTAGAAAGGTGTTGATTCATGACTCACTTCTGAATTGACGTCCAATCTGATACAGGTCCCAACCAGTCAGCAAAAGGAAGGGATCTATGATGTTCCCAAACGCCATTTCATGACTGTAGGTGTTTTTCTTTATGTTCTCTCTGTTTTTTTCTTCTTTTTTTCACTCTGTATCATGCAAACCTCTCCACAAAGTCCTCTTGAAGGAAGAGTGTTTTTCCTCAACCAGTCAGCTTTCAAAGCAATTTCCCAAAAACGCCACACTGCCGCAGAAAAGTCTATCTGTGCTTTTTCTCTCTTATTGACGATAAAGCAAAGCTTTAGCACTCACGCCAAGCCTGCTTAGAGATTTGAAACGAATTGATTTGCCTCCCAAAGCCTTTAAAATCTGCACCTTCTCAGATACACAAGCTTAATAATACAAAATCTTTCATATCTAATTAACACGGAGTAGTGGAGGGACAACATACTCCAGAGGATGAAGCTGAGAGGTTTGTAGGTGACAAGGGTGTTGGGTTGCATGCTAGTCGAAAGCCACGTAGAAATAAGGCTCATTAGAAGCTGAAATGGCAATGTTTCATCAGCGTATTGATCTGGCCGGTGGGCAGCACAAAAATCGCCTCTTCTTTTAACAAAAACCAAGGCGGATTTCAAATCGGCATCAGTCCCTTAGAGCAAAACGACCGACACAATTCAATCAAGCAGTGTTTATGCATAGAGCCCACTTCTCTGAACTCTCACTGCTTGTCGCACCGCATATCCAACAGAACAAGTGGCCCGGCCCTGCCACCTAAACATCCCCATGCCGGTCTAAGTAGCAGTGCTTCACTATCTCTAAGTGTTACTGCTTGTCTGTTCATTCAGTTGGAGCTTTATGAGAGCTTGGAGCTTCCCTGATGTGTGTCACTGCCTGCAGGGAGAGTCCTGTGTGTCAAATCCTGACTCATTTTGGTGCCCCTAAGTGGTTTCAACATGCCCTGCAAACTGTGTAATCTTTATGTCCAAGCCTTTTGGGTGAGGACATAAACAGGATGACAGGAGCAACACCAGTTGCTGTAATTCCTTTTTTTGCTTTAACCGTGTTGTGTGTTGTTTTTTTTCCGTAGCACGTGAGTCCTGCGTGTTGTTGTGCTCACAATTGGTGCATCGTTGTCTGCTTGTGCACGTCCCCCCGTCCATTACATGCATCTTTTTCATCTCACTGTCTCCTCATCCCTGTCCCTGAAGTAGTGTATAAAGAAAACAAAAGGGGACAAGAGCAAATTGTCACATCTGCCACGGGTTTGAGGGGGTTTCGTGGTCTTGGCTGGGTGGTATCACCAAATTTCATTGAATTGATAAAATATACATACCCTTTGTGTATATTTAATAAGTATATGCAGAAAGAAAGGCCAGAACCTCATGGGGGTCTCCCATGATTGGCACATGCAAGAATATCTAATTAGAGTCTGTTTTATATACCCCCTCAATAGTCTTTTCAATTATAGCGAGCCATGAAAGATTCATTTTAGATCCATTATCTAATAATGAAATGAGGGGATACTTGTTTCTCGCCATTCACGAGACAAACTGCCTTTATGATTAGATTTTGTTCCCCACGCCTACCCGCCCACGCAACCACCCCACCGCGGATGATACAGGGTGACTGAGAAGTGTCGATGTATCACGGGACTCTGTTTTTTTCTGTCTTTGCCCTTCTGAAATGCTTCGACTCGCAGAACATCAACCACTTTGATCTGTTCGGCGACATGTCCACTCCTCCCTCGGTGAGTACTTCACACGGACCCAATCCCGCTTCACGCCGCCACAAGTAAGTGTTAGGTCATTCATGGAGCCTTCAAGGACTCCACCGGCAGATCGAACATAGCTGTGCAATATTGTGACTTTTAGCTGACTTTGATAGTTGTGACATCTGTGTGCTTATTTATCTATTTTTTTTTCCCTTTAGATGCCCCCATCGCCTGCCAACACACTGGATCCGAGCAGGAGCAGCCGCCAGCAGCAGCACACCCCTGCTGAGCTGTACGCGCCCTTCAGCCCCACCTCTGTGCCATCAGGTGGGTGGAACCTCCATCTTTCCCACAATTCCAACCAATAATCATCCACACTTAAAAACAAGAATGAATGGAGAATCTAAGGGGCTGGTTTTCTCCAATTTATTCTTTAAAAAAAAGTAATACAAAAAAGACAAAGTGTTCTTTCTAATTTACCAGTTGTGGGCATGAATTAGTATTTTGTGGACATAAATTAATATCTTGTGCGCACAAATTAGTAGTAGGATTTGAAGATACTAAAATATCTAATTTGCTACCACTAATTATAAATTTTGGCCACAAATTGCTAACTTGTGCACACAAAATGCATATGAAAAATGCTAAATTGTTCCCAAAAAATACTAAATTGTTGCAGCAAAATACTAAGTTTTGGCAACAAAATGCTAACTTGTGCACCCAAAATGCTAACCTGTGTTCATAAAATGCTAACTTGTTCACACAAAAGGCTAACTAGTTCACACATAATGCTAATTGTTTGCACAAAATGCTAACATATGCATATGCAATGCAAATTTGTGCTCACAAAATGCTGACTTGTTTGCACAAAATTCTAACTTCTTTGCACAAAATGCTAACCTGTGTGCATAAAATGCTCACTCATTAGCACAAAGGGTTAACTTGTGTGCAGAAAATGCAAACCAGTCCACACAGAAGGCCAACTTGTACACACAAATTGTCAGATAAAATGCTAAATTGCGGCCACAAAATGCGTAGCTGTGCACACAACTTACTTAATTGTGCCCCAAATATTATCTCGAGGGAACACTTTGTGTCGTTTCTTGATTTTTTTGAATGTCATTTTCAGGGCCCTGTAAACTGCTTTAACTTTTATGTTAAATATTTATAGTCACTACTTCCTTTTTGATGTTTTCCTTATTTACTTTGTGTTAAAGTGTTGTCCTACTTGCATTTTGCTTGTTTTTGATTTTTTTTAATTACCTGCTCAAAAACACATTTAAAATTTGCAGCTGACAGTTTTTTAGAAATCTTTTGCTAATGTAAATTTTGCCTTTATGTAATAAAATCGTATCTTACAGTTGTAAATGACGTGACCTTTATAGTTTTCAAACGTTATTTGTTTATTTGTTAATCAGCTCTGCATTTTACATTTAAGAACTCAACAATTGTCAAACATGACATTTTTTCAAATAGAAACCATTCTAATTCATTTTAGTGGCCCCACTGGCACAACCAACAAACTTTTTATAAATGATGTGTCCTGCTGAGCCATTAGCAAAAACCCCTGCATGTATTTTTAAACATGAAAGGGGTCGGTCGCTTAAGTCTTTCCTATGGGTAAAAGTACATAACGTTTTTTGTTCTTCACGTTTAATACTCTTTTGAAATGCACATTGTCCTGTGATTTTATTTCCTTTGCAATGTCTGCTAAGTAGGTCAAGTTTTGCTGAATAGGAATCGACCCTAAAAGCCAGATGTATTACTTCTGCAAATGAAACACTACAGCCTTGAATTACATTGTGGTTGTGAGTCGTTCCTGGTTGGGGTTGGTTTCTCTACCTCTCCCACAAAGGTCTGCAGTCATCCTTTGCAGCGGCAGGTAGAAAAGAAGTTCACTTCACTTTCAAACTGGTTTATTTGAAGTTTACTACCAAAGTTTCCCCTAATTTTATAATTTAATTTTTTTATATGTTTAATTATGAAAAATTCAAGGACTTTATGAATGGTTGGCAGCCCTCCAAACCAAATTGCCACTGATGGGAGACAAAAACAAGACTATGCATGTATGGGCCCTTGAGTGTTGCCTAAGTCTCAGTTCAAATGCCACCTTAAATTTATATTTGTTCGCATGTGAGCAAAACTAATTTAGCGTGAATTAAAAGGATACAAAAAATTTGCATATTTTCTTCGAATTTTGAATCCCAAGCTGAAATAATCAGTAATGATGTTTAAATGTGTGCCAGTGTTCAGATCGTATTCCAAAATGAGCTCAAACAGGAGTAAGGAAAGTCTGTGTTCATGTTCTCGTTCAAACACCTTATCCTAATTACCTCTTAATCATATTTTGGATAAAATAGCATAAGGATCCCCTTTACTATAACAACAAGCATCTAACCAAGCACAGGTCCACTGTGTTTTTTCTGACTGCTATATGGGTATTCTTTAGTTTATGGAGTTTACTAATACAATTCCACTGTAAAATTAAACTTAGTGATTTTTATTGATGCTGCTCATTGACCTAAATATGAATTATGGGCTAATTACCTTAACAAAAAAAACGTGCATTGTAACACCAAAAAAAAACTAAAAAGATCAATATAATAAACTTGGCTGGGTTTAGAGTCTTTAATGTGGTGTGACAACACTAAATGTATGTTTTTCTTAAATAATTTCTAAATATATATACATCTATTGCTACAACATAGTTAAAGATATTTTTGACTTCTTTGTTTTTTCTGAGTGCTTCTTTATGTCACAATAGGACTCAAATTTACCCTCCAATAGGGGCAATAAATGTTTTCTTTTTTTACTTCTTTTTTTTTTGTCAGATTATAATTGTTTATTTTAAAAAGCTCAGGGATGAACTGAGATCTTGGAGTGGGAGGTGGAGAGAGAGTTTAAATAAAAGTCTTGTCCACAGTTTGTGTGTGGAGGGAAATGCAGAAGCTGAGACATTAGGCTAAGTCAGGGGTCTGCAACCTGATCCACATGTGACTCTTTGACCCCTTCTTTGTGGCTCTTTTTTTGAAGAAAAATAAAATGTTTTAGATTCTAAAAAGTACTTTTTGGACTGGATGGCGCATTAAGCAAGACAAAACTGTCCGATAACTCAAAGTTTACTCAACTCATTGACAAACTGGTGAAGCACAGTACGCATCAGCCCATCAGGCCTCTGTCTACAATACCCATAATGCTCCAACAGTCCATCAACGAGTGCAGCCTTTTAGTTTACCAAATTCAAGCATTTTGACAGATTTTAGAGCCCTGTAAAGAGAATGAAGTTGAGGTCAGTAAACAGAATTCAGACCTAAGGTGCAACAGATTATATAAAACAAAATTTGAGGATTTTAAATGCAGCATATGGTCCAGAAATACAATGTGTGACCTAATTAGATCTGATTTGCATTTAGTTTTGTGAGATTGTGAATTTTCTTCTAAACTAATCAGAAAACTTTTAAAAAATACGCAGACATTAAAGACCCATTTGAAAAAACTCAAACATCAAAAATCATCATCCAATCAGCAATGTTTTATAGTACCTACCTTTTCCAAATTCCTATTTTCTCTGGCTTTGTAACATTTTATTATAATGTCTGGAAATTAGTTTTGATTTCCAAAAATTTCATTTTTCATTTTTGTTTCAGTTATTTCCAAATTGTGTTTGAGTTGCTGGAATTTTGTTTTGGTTTCTGTTCCATATTTATTGTATGTTTTGCCTTTTAATTGTCGTTACAATCTTTAATATGTTTTTTGCACTGGGTTGTTTGTTGATGTGATTTGGACTTCAAGGCCACCATACAAGAACGATAAATGAAACTGTCCAAGTTTTTTTTTTCTTCAAATCACCTCTGACATCGCCTTTCCCACTCCTGCATTTGCTGCAATGAGATGATCCTGTGGTTCAGGGTGTCTTTTTTCTTGAAAGGTAGCCATGTGAACCTCAAACCTATCTATGATGATGTCTTATTCATACAAAAAAAACTATAATAGTTTTATTTATAATAATATATAATATTAGCCATGCAATAGCACTAATTGTAGGACTTGAGGAGATCCTCAGAGCAGCATTGGTCTGGGGAATGTCTGCTGGCACACTTTCAAAGTAAAAAAAAAATTACAAGCAGAATCTGCCTAAAGGGGTACATTTATGACATTCCTTAATAAAATGTCAGACAATGTGGGTTAGCTGATTATTAATTTGTAGAGAGATCAAATGTTTTGTCTGTTCACAAAGCAGCTTCTTCCTCTTCCTCTTTCCTTTAGGCTACATGACGATGGGCCCAGTGCAGGCGGCTCAGTGGGCTCAGCAGCCGTTTCCTGCTCAGGCTCAGACTCTAGCCTTTCCTGTCCAGGGCCCCCTCCAGGTGGCGCAGGTTCTGCCCGGTGGCCAGCCGGTCATCTGGAGCCAGGCCAACATTTTTCCCGCAACTCAGCAGCAGTGGGCAGCCATGGCGGCCTACATGCCGGCCCAGACAGTAGGCGTGGGGGGCCACGTGATCCCAGCTGCCATGCTCCAAGGCCTGGTGCCTATTACCTCTGTGTGCCCCCAATCCTGCGACCTGTCAGCCCCCTCCTCGGCTATCACTAGCCCCCAGCACACGGCCGACCCCACCCTGCTTCACAGGCAGCTTAGCCTGGGGAGAGAAGGACTCGACTCGGATGCGGGCGAGGGTCCTTCAACGTCGGGAGCAGCAGGTGCGGGACCTGGTGCTGCGTCAGCAGCAGTAAGCAGGTGTGGAACCCCCGGCCCACTGAGCGCACCAGACATGCTGGTCTGCAGTCAGCTGCTGCTGCCTCACTCAGCTGCGACCCAGGAGGAGGAAGGTAGCTGCAGTGATCTGGATCTCTCTCGGTTGACCCTGAGCCCGGGAACATCGACGTCGCCGTCCACTGAGTCCCGTAAGTTCTGGCACTTTATGAAACAAAAAGATGAGCTACGGATGTGAAAACCTTAAGCCTGGAATGTCGTCAAGCAATTTTGGTGGAACACTCACTTTTCAGATAAGATTATTTCCTCTATATGGACGCATATTGTATTAAAAAACTTTTTTTTTTGTAAAACAGGGGCATCATTTTAATTTATTGTGTTTTTCATTCTAACTTTTTTGTGTTCTTTTTGTAATGTTTGGATATTGCATTCAGTACCCAAAAAACTGTGTTTTTTGTTAGTTTTTGTGTTTTTTATTCTAATTCTTCCCCGTTTTATATATTTTATTCAATAAAAAATAAACTGTGACTTTACCTATAATTTTTGTATTTGTGCATTGCATTAGATGATAAAATAATCAGTGTTTTTCGTGCTAAATCTTTTGTTTTTCATTCTAATTTTTTGTTTTTTTATGCCCCCCCCATTTTTGTATATTCTATGCAATACAAAAAGAAAATGTGTTTTTACTTCTAATGTTTTTTGCTGTTTGCAAATTGCATTCTATAAAAAAAATGCAATTTTTTGGTTGTTTTGCTTTGCTTGCGCATTCACAAAAAAAAAACTTTTAAAAATATTATTTTTGTGTTTCAATGTGTATTCAATGAAAAAAGAAAAGAAACATTTGCCTTTTGTTCCAATGTTTGGTCTTTTTAATGCTAGTTTTTCTAAGAACTGCAAACAGACTGGGCTCTGAACTCATCTGCTCATGAAAACTATAAGGTGACCTGGAATTACAAGTTGAAAACCTGCAATGTCTTTGTGGCATAGACATGATTCTTTTGTCTATGTGCTTCTCATAAAGAGGTCACATGATTTTCTTTTCATGAAATACAATACAATCCATATCTCCGTTTACAGTATAACTGACCTTTTTTGTTGTATTTTTGTTTTGCAGCATCCACTCCAGCTCTTCATCACAGCTCATCTTCAGACTCACCCCCTTCTAAGGCCATCGACCCACCCACAGATCAGTCCCCTGTTGACCCAGAGGGAGACCCCAGCAATGCCAAGGATGAAGTAGCAGTGAGTGTTATTCACTAAACATCCCAGTATGTTAGTGGGTGTGATTTAGCCTCTCATGTGCCGTGTTGTAATCTATTACTGTCATATGGATTACCCATACCAAACCATGTGACACGTAATTTAGCGCAGAAGAATGTCATGTAATTATTATAGAAAATTAGAATTGACTTTATCTTTTCATGAGGAATAATGTCAACTCAATTAAGCAGAAAAGGTCACATATGATTTAAGTGTGTTGATTAGATCAAAGGTGAGGTATAATTACGCTTCTGGCTAATTACTTTTTTTAACATTTGCAATTTTTCTAAATCTTTAGGTTGCAAGCCGGAGCTTTCTCACAAAATAAAGGATTCTGACTAAAACTATGAACGTTTCCTTTGCTTCTCTCAGGGTTCTGTTGCTGCTGAGACGGTGGATCAGACTCGTCCTCAAGAAGACAGCTAGAGAAGAACACACAGTGAGGAATTCATTATCCCATCTTCTCACCTATCTCCCAGAGAGTCATTAATCTGCTGTCTTCACATTTTGACATTTGTGTATTTATGTCCGCCATCTTTTCATCCGTGTTTCCTGAAAGCCATTCTCTCTGACTTTTATTAGCTTCATATTTTAATCTGTCACTGTGCGTCTCATTTTCTCTGGGAACAGGTGCTATGCTGACAATTCCAAAAGGGTCTGTTTAGTTTGCCTTCTCTGCACTCAAGATCGGAAGGCACAATGTTGCCACCTAGTGGTGGGTTCAGCTAAAAGGGAACTTACTTTTTTTTTTCTTGCAGGAGGCTCTCAAAGAATGAAACCGATGGGACACAAAAGGAGGGGATGATCAAGTTCTCTTTGCTGGAATGCATTTGTTAAAAACCTTTAAAGGATTTTTTTAGCAGACTCAGCTGTGAACTGCATTTCCTTCAGAGGCCACTCACTGTATTGGACTGGACTGGACTGGACTGGACTGGACTGTCCTCAGCAACCAGACCTTGGCTTCATCGCCCAATCATTTATCCTTCAACCAGGAAGTGACCTTTGATCTGTGACTGAAACCTACAGCAGGAGGTTATAGCATTCTTCTCGAATGAACTGACATTTCTGATTTTTGAGGATGTGCTAAACGAAGAACAATGCAAATTATTATTATTTTGTTGTTGTTGTTGTTGTTGGAAATCTTCAAGAGGAGCAGTGCCCCTTTGCATAACGGCTGCAGGTGGATTTGCCAAATGTTTTTCTGCGTGTCGCTCCACCGATTCATCCATCTGCATGAACAGACTTGGCGTGGACTCAGTCGACTCTACAGAGGGCAGAACTGTGCACCCCTGCTTCCCTGGAGGCCCAAAACCAATCAAAAACAAACATAAAACAAACTGAAATTCTCATTTTGGTAAGCTGTGAATTCTCAGTTATTGGCGCCGAATCCTTGTCGATAACGCAAGGACTCTGAGTCATAACTGCAGACGTTGAAATTTGCCAAACACGTATCTTGTAAATAAGAATCCTCCCAATCCCCCTTACCTGAGCCTCTGTGCCATAAAAATAGCTCTCTGCCTCTGGAAGCCAACTACCTGTGTTACTCTGAAGCAATTCCCTACCAGCACCTCCATTTTTGACAATTCTTTTGTAGACATTTTTTTCTCTCTCACTATTTGGTTCTTAAATTTATTTATTGATTGGTGAGAAATGAACTGTGAATATGTGTTACTTAATGACTCGAAGCAAAGCCCACTGTACTCGTCTCTTTCATATTGAACGAAACCAAGAGATCTACTCTAGATTCTCCAGCGTTTCCTAGCTTTTAGACATCCTGCGTCACTAATCGAGGTCGCATTGTTTACAATTTGCCTCTGAGGGTCACATGTTTTACTTGAACATGATAGTAGATCATCGGAATCAGCAGAGAGGAATTCATCGATGGGTTTCTTTTTTATCGTCCAGTCACTGTTTTTTGTCAGATCATTGTAATCAGTAAAAAAAAAAAAAGAGAAAAAAAAGAAGTCATTGTTGTAACGAGGCACTTATTGTGGGTTTGCTCCACAGAATCAGAGCTGTCAAAAAAACAGCCAACTTTATGATACGATCAATAGAAATCATTAACTGCTAGACCTAAAATACAGAATGGTGACTGTATCCCTGCTTGTGTGAGACAAATGAAAATTCTAAAGAAAAAAAAAAGAAATATTTTGTAAATTTTATTTATGGAATTAAGAAGAATCGCCATGGAAAAGAGAAAAAGGATGTTTTTGTACGTCGGACTTTGCCCATCCAGTGTATCCATGCCACCGCTCAGTCACAAATAAAACACCATGTGATTCCCACTTCAATGCTTTGGCTTTTTTTTCTTATCCTACAGTTCACAACAAGAACACAAACAGAAAAGCTATCAACAAGGGCTCCCATCTACTCAGAAATACTTCAGGTAAACACTCATCGTCATTACCATGATGAAGAAGAGTGGCATTGAGTCTTACCCAAGGCCTCCACAAAGCTGTAACAACTCCATTTTGTAGTTCCCCAAAAGACCTCTAGAGGCAGGGTTTCACGATAGACCTATTCCCCGTTGACTCCCATGTTAAAAAGCTCATCTAAACTAAATCATTTATAAATTTGGTGTTTAAATCTTTTTTTGGATTTGTTTTTGTTTTGCCGTCTTTTCCAGAGCACAATGCGAACTTAAAAGCCTTAATTTAAAAAAATAAATAAATAAAACTACTGTTTAATTTTGTTTGTTCTTTCTGATGTTGAAGTGATTTTAAGAGGTACACTGCGCTCTGTGAAAAAGTTTGGTTGGGTGTTATTTGATAGTAGTAGGTTTAGGGGCTGTCATCTGGAGTTTTTTCAAGTTAGAAGACGTTTCACCTCTTATCCAAAAGGCTTTGTCGATTCTGATTAGCTGGTAAAAGAGCTGGTACAACCCTTGTGCTATCTTAGATGACCCCCCCTTACATTGACGGGTTCTCCCTACCATGACAAAGGTGGATAAAGGTGGAAAGATTTCATGTAATCCATGGAGACCAGTGAAGATCACAAATCATTGAAGAACAAAGGTTTAGCGCACTGTCTAGTGGGTCTAGATGACCCAACTCCCAATGGTAAAGTGCCTAGGACAACACAAGGGTTAAATGCGCTCATGAGGGAGGAGTCAGACCTGAAACTGGATGGTATTGTCAACTTAGCCTACAGGGTTTCAGGTCGTTAAGATTCTTTTGTCGACCGAAACCGTGTAGGCTAAGTTGACAATACCATTCAGTTTCAGGTCTGACTCCTCCCCTATGAACGCATATATATACCAGCTCTTTTACCAGCTAATTCAGAATTGACAAAGCCTTTTGGATAAGAGGTGAAACGTCTTCTAACTTTAAAAACTAAGTCCAGAAGACAATCCCTAAACCTACTACTATGATGAAAGCAACCTGGATGAATGAAGGTCTTCATAGACATGTTGGGTGTTATTGTGGATGTGCAACTGCAGCAAACGCGTAGCGGTGTCGGACTGTTTCGTTATTTTCTTACATGTTACAAAACAAAGTTGGGAGTGAGCGTATTCACAGTACAGTAGCGTCCGTGTTTTTACATGTTGCAAATTACAGGTGTTCTAAATATGCCAACGTGGCTATAGTGTGTCACAAACATGTTCTAGTTACTGTGAACGCAGTTAATGAAGTCTGACCGACTGACAGACTTTTCTCCTACTCTGTTGTCTCACTTAACGCGATTTATGGTTCGGGGCGCCTTATAAACAAGTCTTGAAAAACAAGTATGACATAAATTAACCATTTGTTTATGGTGCGCCCTAAAAGGGCAGGTTTACATTTTAAAGTAATTTGTAATCGCTTGGGTCGCATTGGTTGCAGAACCATTGAAGCGGTATAGCCATATTGCTGGGAAATGTGACACACGCTGATGACATAATTCGCCACTGGAATTTTATGCCAGTAGTGCAATGGCGTGCCAATCACATCATTCAAACAATTTAAGCAATTGGAGTACGTGATCACGGAGCAACTCTGTCCAGACAAATGGTTCTAAAACTGAAGATGATGAAAACTGCATTAAAGAAGTTAGGAACACAGAGAGCAAGACAACTGGATAGAAAATAGAGCAAGTTACTGGAAACACATATCTTATCTTGCAGCACTAGAGAATGCAATGCGCCTCTGTTTTTATTTTTCATATTTCTTTTTTTTCCTGTCTGTATTGCCTGCTTCTGTGTGGTGGACAAACACACCACTTCCTCCTCTGCCTCATCGTGTGCCTGTGCATTCGTACACACAGCAAGTGTATGATCAAGATGTCCTTCATGTTAAAAATAAACGCCAGAGACCTGAAAGGTATAAACGCCACTCAGAAGTTCATCGCAGTTATCACTGAGGAAAAACCAGCCTACATTAACATGAACTAGACCGCTGAATACGATCGATGCGATAGCTGATTGCTACGAAGTATAAAACGGCCACAATCCTGTGCGCCCTTTAGTGCAGAAAATGCATAATTATATAATTATTAACGACAACTTTTGAATTTTTTGTCCATTGTATTTTTGAAGGCATCAAATTTGCACATATTTCAAGGGAAATGCTGACAGGAAAATGGGTTAACCTACAGAAGTTTAATCTTTACTTTTACAACTATCCGATGTTTGGATTTGTTGTTAAGTTTTGTAGAGTAAACTCAATGTGCGTGACCCACTTCAGGCTCTCTAGTTTTCTCACACAGATTTCAGAGGATGATGTCAAACATAATACGTTCACAAACAAAGATATAGCCATGTCTGAGGGTTGATGGAGAACAAGTGTTGAAAAATCAAAAAAACAGTCAATTCAGATAAGTATGCAAACGTATAGCTACACTGATGGGCTTCAGTGGAATTTATGCATGAGACAAGCTGTGATTGCACCAGGCGGCAAAATCCCAAAGCAGTGCAATCGAACACAGTTTAAAGGTCATGCAAGGGAAACACAAACATTACAAAGGTTATGACAGCAAGAGTATGTTAGGAATTGACCTGAAAACGATGTCTCTGTTTTACTCTGCACTGTTTTGGCAGAAAATTCATTAGAAATGTATGTTTTGTGACTATTGCATTCCTGTAGGTCATCCAAAGCAAAGTGTAGGATGACTGGGCTAAAATCTAAACTGTCATCACAGCCGTGTTTAATCAAGCTTGAGGTGTGAGTCTGACATGCACACCACTCTCAGACGGCACATCACCCAAACAGCAGGTAACTGCCTAAAGCGCTGCAAAATCAGCTTCATATGACTGAGGATAATGGCAGTACCGAGTTCATACTGAGGCCAGTATTGATTAGTGTGTGTTTACACAGGGAGCTGAGCAGTGCCTTTCCCTCTGTCGCAGTAGGTCATAACACACAATCATGTCTTCTGAGGCAGGACAAGTGAGAAAACTCATTTCTCCCAGCTGCCTGCTCTGTGTGACTCTCATTCTGCAGCTTCTGAGGTGGGTGATTCATCTGTTTTGTGCACTGGCAGACTTTAATCTACACCAAAATTACACTTTCAGTCTTAAACATTGGCAGGCGTGTTTTGTTTTTTTGTTTTTCGATAAAAATATGTGTTTTTAAAAGTCTTCAATGAGTCAATTATCTCTGTGGTACATCAATGGTTGCCTCAAAGGGGCATCTTAACTAAATATGCTCAATAGTATTTTTCACACGATCACTGTCTGTTTCTTCTAAAGTGGTTTTTCTTTGTATCGTGCAGCAAAGTCTCCCACATAACAGCAAGCGATGTAGACTCTGGTGTTCGTCACGCTCGCGCGGTGGTGAATCCGGTAGTAGTCCAGCCGGTGGACTGTGTCTTATCAGAGTGGAGTGCTTGGTCTCCCTGTGATGTCTGTCAAAAAAAGAGAGTAAGTATGACAAGTGGAGAAGATACATATCTGTGTTTGTTAGCCCTTACGCATGACCTGAAAGCTCCAAGACCCACTCCGATGAAACATGTGTTTTTGGTGTTTTTAACATGTTGTAGCATTTCTCTCCTGATGGAGGATGCTGTCGGAAAAAGCATATTTGTGATGTAGAAAATGCGTTGGGAGGGCCACAAGCTTCCTGCTCTGCCCATTTTGATGCATCCACACGGGATAGCTCCAATATTGCTCGCCATTTTTGTTGCACGGGTAATGGTTAAGGATGTGAGGGACTGTATGCTAGTGGGTTAGCACGCAAACAGATGGGTGACGACGGGAAGAGGGTGGGATTACTCTGCACCAACAATCCCACCCCCCCACAACTCAGAGGCAAATGTCTATGTAAATGTACTACTGCCGCTCTGTAGAAACTATGTCCTCAAAAACGACACTGCTTTTTCAATTTTAGCAAAAAACGCCGTAATTCTCATTAAAATTCCACTGGGAACGCTTGTAAAATACATCAAAAGATGATCAGAGATGGACTTTAAAGACATACAGTACAGACCAAAATTTTGGACACACTTTCCCATTCATTTGAATGAGAAGGTGTGTCCAAAATTTGGTCTGTACTGTATGTATAAATATATTGCAGCTTACATGAGTCCATGCTATTTTATCTTAAAACAACTGATCTATTTCAAAGAAAAACATGGCTGTTCTTTCTCCAAAATGCATTAAATAGCTTTTAAGCAATCTGACGTAAACAGAAAAAAACATTTCACTTGATGAAGTCAGATTAGCGTCCGTAAACTCTGCAAACAGCCTCACTGCTGCCAGGTGTCCAAGCTGATGCACTCCAGTCCTTTATCTTATCCACTTTACAAGACGAGGGATTAATAAAAGTGACATGACAAAGTGAAAACAGCCCACAAATGTAATTTCAGCCGTTATAGCTCCCTTGAGCAGTCTCAAAGCCGCCTTGGCCAACCTTTCTCTGTGTGACCAGTTGTGTGTTCATTTTCTACCCCCCTGCAGTATCGTTTTGCCAAGCTGCAGCAGCCCTCTCAGTTTGGGGGTGAGCCGTGCAAGTTCCATGGTCGTGAGGAGGAGGCCTGTGCTGTTTCAGCTCGCTACACATGTGACAGTGTACCTCTTTGTGAAGGATTCCTCTGCACCCACACAGGTATCTCTGGCCTCCACCACCAAATTCCATCCCTCGCTCCAATATGAAGCGCTGACTTTCCATTTGCCTTTCACTTCCACTGCAGCTCAAATCCAAGGGGCAAAGAGGACAGAATTAATGGGAGGCACTCAGCTGTCAGTTCTTATGGTCACAATATGCCAGGTCAAATAACAGTGTGGTGCTCCCACTGCATAGTTCACACTAACAGAAGTCCAGCCACAGAAAGACATCTCAACAAAAGTGCCATATGGACACAAGTATATCGGGATCAGACAATTATTGGAGAAAGATTTAAACTATATTAAGAAACCCAAGCTCAGGTCCTCTACCAGAGGCCTGGGAGATGGGCTGGAGGGTCCTGCGCAGTATCTTGGCTGTGCTTTTCTGGACTGAGAGGTCTGAGGTATTTCCAGGTATCTGTTGTAGCCACTCATCCAGCTTGGGGGTTACTGCCCAGAGTGCTCCAATTACCACAGGCACACTGTCACCTTCACTTTCCAGGCTTTCTCCAGTTCTTCTCTGAGTCCCTGGTATTTCTCCAGTTTCTCATGTTCCTTCTTCTTGATGTTCCCATCGCTTGGCACTGCCACATCCACCATAACGGCTTTCCTCTGTTCTTTATCCACCACTACAACATCTGGTTGGTTCGCCATTACCATCCTATCCATCTTGATCTAGAAGTCCTACAGGATTTTTGCCCTCTCATTCTCTACCACAATCTGAGCTGTTTCCCATTTTTCCAGTCCATATTCTGCACACATGTTCCTGTATATTATTCCAGCCACTTGATTGTTGCGCTCCATGTATGCTTTCCCTGCCAGCATCTTACACCCTGAAGTCATGTGCTGGATTGTTACAGGTGCCTCTTCACAGCCTACACCTTGGGTCTTGTCTGGTGTGGTAGATCTGAGCCTCTATTGCTCTGGTGCTCAGGGCTTGTTTCTGAGCTGCCAGGATGAGCGCTTCAGTGCTGTCTTGTAGGCCAGCCCTTTCTAGCCATTGGTAGGACTTCTTGGTAGGACTTCGGTGGTACATCCCATGCAGAAGTTTGTCCTCCCATGAGGATCTGTCCTCCAGCACTGTATCCTCTGCTCTCCATTGCCTGAGACATTCACTGAGCACACTTTCAGTTGGGGCCTTGAGCTTGATGTACTCATGCATCTTGGATGTTTCATCCAGGATAGTGGCTTCTACGCTTACTAGTCCTCGGCCACCTTCATTGCGGCTAGCATACAGTCTCAGGGGGCTGGATTTGGGGTGGAACCCTCCATGTACGGTGAGGAGCTTTCGTGTCTTTACATCCGTGGTCTGTATCTCTTCCTTTGGCCATCTTATTATTCCTGCAGAGTATCTCATAACTGGCAGTGCGTAGCTGTTTATTGCCCGGGTCTTATTTTTGCCATTGAGCTGGCTTCTCAGGACTTGCCTTGCTCGTTGGAGGTATTTAGTGGTTGCAGCTTTCCTTGTTGCCTGCTCCAGGTTGCCATTTGCCTGCAGAGTTCCAAGGTACTTGTAACTGTCCTATGATTACTGCTTTGCACCCTCTCTCTCTCTCTCTCTCTCTCTCTCTCTCTCTATATATATATATATATAGAGAGAGAGAGAGAGAGAGAGAGAGAGTGTGTGCAAAGCAGTAATCAAAGAAAAAAGGTGGCTACTTTGAAGAACCTAGAATATGACAAACCATCAGTTTTTTAACCCTTTTTTGTTATGTATATAACTCCACGTGTTAATTCACAGTTTTGATGCCTTCGGTGTGAATCTACAATTTTCATAGTCATGAAAATAAAGAAAACTCGTTGTATGAGAAGGTGTCCAAACTTTTGGTCTGTACTATATATATTGCTATGCTTAAAAAGCTTGTATTGATGATTTAGTTATCTTTGTCACTAATGACACTGATATTGACTCAATAATTTTAGGGGGGGCAAGTGGAGGGCTAAGCTTTTTGCTAGGTTCTGACAGTCTATTTTGATTTTATGTGGCTTCATCTAAATTGCTCTAAAAAACAGCTTTTTGTGGTTTGGGAGGTTTTCTGTGTATGGAAATCAAACCTAAATAAAAAAAAATGCATCCCTAACAAAAGAATAATTTTGATTTTTCCTTTTCTATGAAGTTAAAGAGGTATTGAAGAAAACCAAGTTTCCTTGCGGTCTGTCAGGTCGCTGTGTCCACAGAACCCTGCAGTGTAACGGGGAAGATGACTGCGGCGACATGTCAGATGAAGTTGGCTGCAAGAAAGTCTCCAAACCCTGCAGGGAGGAGGCCGAGGAGTACTGGGGAATCGAGAATCTCGCCAAAGGGTGAGTCACGCACTCTACTCTAGCGTCACTGATGTGAGTCTGACACATTTTAAAGAGTTTGGCAATAAAACAAAAAAGAAACAAGACTCTTCTGTCAAAGCTTTTGTCTTTTTTTTCCATTCATCCTGCCACTGTGCTTTTGCTTTCAGGATAAACGTCTTGAACAGTGACCTGGAAGGGGTGGTGCTTGACAATAGATACTATGCAGGCAGCTGCCTGCCTCATTATATTCAGGACGTGCCGTTCAGGAAGCCTTACAACCTGCAGCAATACACATTACAGGTGGACATACCGAAAACTCACTCTAAAGTCTGCAGTTTAACATGAAAATCCACTATCAGAAATTACTCACAAAGGTAGCAGTAGGGTATGACAGAGTATTAGGGCCTTTTTTTTATTTTTATTATGACTGTAAAGTCGTAAACTTACGAGAAAGAAGTTTATTACAAAAGCAGTATTGTATATTTACCACTTTAAAAGTCATAGGCTAAATTTGGGACTTTTTCTTTCGTAAATGTACATGTTTTTAACCCTTATGCTATCCAATGGGGTCCAGATGACCCGATCCTTGTATTGACGTGTTTTCCACCATGACACAGGGGGATAAAGGTGAAGAGGATTTCATGCAATCCATGGACACCAGTGAAGATCACATATCATTAACCCTTGTTCTATCTTAGATGACCCCACCCTTACTTGGACATCTTCTCCCTACCATGACAAAGGTGGATAAAGGTGGAAAGATTTCATGTAATCCATGGAGACCAGTGAAGATCACAAATCATTGAAGAAAAAAGGTTCAGCGCACTGTCTAGTGGGTTTAGATGACCCAACTCCCAATGTTAAAGTGCCTAGGATAGCACAAGAGTTAAGTTGTGAATGTATAACTTTAATTGTCGCAAATTTGCGATTTTAAAACACATAAATTTACAAGACCAAAAAAAAAATGGAACCTTTTGGTAACCCAAAATAAAATGATTATTAGCATAAGAATATTGTTAAAAAAATGCTGAAAACTCTGCAGACTAAAGCGTCACACAGATTTGAAAGAGGTCTTGCCTTTCGTGGAGGAAGAAAGGATTGAAGTGGACAGCTGCAGAGATACCAATCAACGGGCACTGCAGAGATCCTGCAAGCCCCCCATCAATAAATAAGACATAAATAAATCATAAATCAAACACAGGAGCTTCCAAACACGTGTAACGTAATCATTAAGTATTCAGTTTACTTGTTCAAATCAAAGGCAGTTTGACCAAATTGAGTTTCACGACAAGCCAGTCTGCTCCAGCACATGGCGTTCACTTGCCGGATTGTTGGTTCACTTTCTTTTTTTTTTTTGTGGTCCTAACCTGGTAAAATTATGAAATTGGAAGAAGCACATTTACAGGTTTTTCTTGCAAATTTACAACTTTAATCTTGTAATATTACTTCTTTTTTTGGGTGGTCCTAAACTCATAAAATTTTCACGATTTAAAGTACTTTTTGTTTTTTTCCTGAGGATTTACGACTGTAATCCTGCAATGTAACTTTTTTTTTGTATGGTTTTAATACAAAATTTAAGGTAGTAAATTTACACGTTTTTTTCTTGCAAATTTATCACTTTAATCTCATAATACATTTCTTTCTTTTTTTGGCCAAATCTTGTAAATGTATGCGATTTAATGTAGTAACTGTACACGGTTTTTGTTTTGTTTTTTTGTAAATTTACGACTTCAATCTTGTAATATGACTTTTTCATTTTTTGGTCCAGATCTCTTAGATTTATGATATTTAAAGTAGTACATGTTCACTTTTTTTTGTTTGTTTGTTTTTTGCAAATGTAGGACTTCAATCTTGTAAAATTACTTTTTTCTTTTTTGGTCATAATCTCGTAAATATATGAGATTTAACGTAGTAAAATGTACACTTTTCTTTTGCAAATTCACAACTTTGATCTTGTAAACTTAATTTTTAACTTTTTGGTTCTGATCTCTTAAATTTATGAGATTTAATGTAGTAAATGTACACGTTTTTGTTTTTTGTTTTTGTAAATTTTCGACTTCAATCTTGTAATATTACTTTTTCATTTTTTGGTCCAGATCTCTTAAATTTATGAGATTTAAAAGGGTAAATCTACTCTTTTAGGTAGTAGTTTGAAAAAGTATTTAATATTTTATTGTAATAATAAAAAAAACTTTTTTTTATTTATGACCCCCTGTTGTTAAAGTAAAATATGTCCAACAGAAGAGGCCTTCAGCTCTCATCTATTTGCCCAGCTGTTGGACAGGACAAGTAAAAAAAAAAAAAACCTTTTTAAACTTTGATTGTCTCAAGATGATTGCATGAGCAAATCCACACATTTGTATGGTTTTCTGTCATCCACAGACAAAGGGCTCATATGATTTCACCCTGCAGTCGTTCGAGAGCTACTCTGATTTCATGCAATACACAATGAGTGAACGCAGCACACAGGTGTCATTCTCCCTTGGCTTTGGTGTTCCAGGAGTTTTCAATTTTGGATTCAATTTCAAAGACTCCAAATACAGCAAGTCAGTCAGCCAGATTCGCCGTGCCTCTAGCAAAGTAAGTGTCTCTTTTTGATTTTTTTTCCCAAATTTTCCCCCACCTTTTGTAGTAATCTTGTGATTGTTTGAGAAAATCTTGAAGTGACTTTGAATGTGCAATCATTTCCATCAAAAGAGATTTTCCTAGTGTTCTGATCCCGCTGCCGGGAGATATTGATGCCTGATCTGTAATCACCAGACAAACAGTTTCATCAGAGCCAAAGCGGAGCTGGAGTTGGCCCAGTACATTCTGAAGTCAGAGGATTTGGTGCTTCACCCTGAGTTTCTGCGGCGCCTACGCTCTCTGCCACAGTCTTATGTTTACGGGGAATACAGGCAGATCTACAGAGACTTTGGCACACACTACATCACTGAGGCCGCCCTCGGAGGAGACTTTGAGCACACTATCATCCTAAACAAGGAGAAATTGGAAAAGTCAGGTAGGAAAGATCAGCACCAAGCACTGGGTTTAATCCTTAGATCCACGAGGGGGGTTTGGATCGGATTAGACGGGTGAAAAAAGTGAAATGCACAGTTGTTTACGACTCTCATTTGTTTCTAGATTATTCTCTGGAGGAATACAAGAAGTGTGTGCAGGTTGGCTTTAATGTGGGGGCAAACATTTACGGTGTTTACGTGTCAGGAGGGGTTGAGGGCGGATCCTGTGATGGACTTCTGAACGAGATGGGAGGTGAGGTTTTGTCGTCCATTGACATTCTGTAGGCCTTTTTTTTGTTGCCTGGTCTGTGATCCTGTTACCTTCCAGAGAGCACGAAGAAGGGTAGCATGGTGGAGGACTTTGTTGCTGTCGTCAGGGGTGGAAGCAGTGAAAGCATCACCGCTTTGCTCTCTAAGAAACTTCCCAGTCCACAGCTCATGAGACTGTGGGGTGAAGGCGTGCGCTATAATCCCGACTTTATTCGCATGACAGTAAGCAGCCCTTTCTGTTTTCTTCTAGTGTTGGACTGACTTTAGAGATGTTGGCTTTAAAATTGAAGGCACTGTTAACATGCTGGATGGTCTTCTTCCATTTAGCTTCAAGAACACATTGTGTGTGATTACCAACTTGGAATCATTGGACAGTGCATTTCGAAACAGCACATTTTAAATCAGTTTTGGCCCAAAAGACATGCTTCTGGACAATGTTCAACCATGGCTGCATTTTAGCTGGCATCTGCTGATGGCAGAGCAGACTGTGTTCACAGACAGTAATGAGAGATACAGTGTCATCTGAGAGCCAGAAGAGCATCGGTATCCAATACAGGTCTTCTGCTTTATCCATGATACACAGAGATTTTTTTCAGTCTTTCAATAACTTTCCAAAAATATGTCATTTCCAAATCATAAGATTTGGAAAATCTAAGCAATTTGACATCGAGGACTATAGTTTTAATAATATTATACAATTGTTTTATACTCTAAAAGATGGTTAAACATCAGCTTCAGAACATCTATTTTATAGTAATCATGTTACTGTCGTATTATAATTTAACTTAAACAGTTATTTGGTTCTGGTTCTGGGTTTGGATCTGCCTTTTCAGGTATTTCCTGCTCCTGTCCTAGTATATTTGTAATATTTCCCATGCTCCTCATCGGCGGAGCTGGAACATTTTATATGGGGGGGCAAAAGTCTTGGATTGGGTGGCAAATGTGAACAGCTGAGTGGAAAGCAATTACAAATGAAACAATTAAAAATATGTATTTCAAAAAGTTTTATTATTGTTAAAATTATTATCAATAATAAAACAGCAGTTCTTTTAGTGCCCCCCCTTGCCCCCCTGTAGCTCCGCCCCTAATGCTCTTTATTTGAAATTAGCTCATTTTGTCTAAAAAAAGAGTAATATTTCTTTGTCTAAACATACGAAATGTCATCTAAACTATATTACCGATAACATTTCCACTCACATGACTCAAGACTCTTATGGTTTTAAATTCTAATCCATTTTAAAAACTAAATTTTTCATGGATTCAGCCACTTAGTACGATGCTCGGCAAGCGCTGGCACAGTCACACAAGCCAAAGTACAGCTGAGCTTATCACTAGCGGTTTGGAAAGCAAACAGCTAATGATTCCAAACAGCATGTGTGCCAAAGACAACAAGGCGGCAGGAGTCTGGAGCAGTATTAATGGGAATTTGCCTATTAACTCAATTTGAAAATCTCCAATCTTCCCTTTGACAAAGATCTTGGCTATTTAACCCTGTGTGTACGTGTGTGTGTGTGTGTGTATTAGACGCGGCCGCTGTATGAGCTGGTGGTCTCCAGAGACTTCACCTATCGTGATACTCTCAAAAGAAACCTAAAGAGGGCTCTGTCGGAGCATCTGGCCGAATCGAGCTCATGTCGCTGCGCTCCATGTCACAACAATGGAGTGGCTGTTTTGAAAGGTATGTCCCTAAATGAAAGTCTGTTTATTTTAGATGAAATTTGGGCGGAAAAATGAGAAGACACTGTCACTGAAAAGTTTGTTATTTTAAAACAGTTTCACTTTAATGATCTACAGGGACAAGGTGTGAGTGTGTGTGTCCTGTTGGCTACACTGGAAGGAGCTGTGAGGTCACTCAAAGGCAAAAAGGTCAGGAAAAGTGTTTTTAATGTCATATTTCATGCTCATCTTTTAGCCAAAACGTGGCAAATTACGAGTTTTTCTCTTTAGAAATAGCCATTGATGGCAGCTGGAGCTGTTGGGGTGCGTGGTCATCTTGTGGAGGAGGGAAAAAGTCCAGGACCCGGCAGTGCAACAACCCAGCACCCAGCAATGGAGGAATTGAATGCTGGGGACCGCAAGAGGAGTCAACTGATTGCTTTTAAAGTGCAAGATATGACAAAGATCGTAAATCTTTAGTTTGAGAAGAAATCTTGGCTTGTGCTACAATTCATTTGAAAAAAATAAAAATATATTCAACTGAATTGTTACGTACAAGCATTGACTTGTGTATTATTTCTCGACATTGCATTTTTGCATGCAGGTTTCTAAAGTTTTACCCAAAATGTAACCCTCAAATACAAAGCAGAAAACAAATAACATTGAGTTTATTGATTTCCTTTAAAGAAATACAAGGACAAATAGAATATTAGCACATTTTTATTCCCACCTTTCATAGGAAAAAAAACATGATTTTCAGTTTTAATTTTGATCACTTTTGCTCGTTTTGAGCAAATATCTTTCAGCAGTTCTGAGTCTGGCTGGATGAGCCCAGGCAGGTTGCTCCACCCCTTTCAGGTGCAGGATTATTGCAGGTTCTTGTCCTTGATTTCCTCCTTGATGAACAGGAAGACCATGACCCCCAGCAGGACCACGAGCCATCTGTCCTGGTGTCTGTTGAGTCAATTAAAGCTGGTTTTAAAATTCCTTTTATGTCTATTTTCTTTTTCCTTTAATGGAGACATTTAGCAAAGCAGAAACTTACTGTTCCTCCGTCACATCCTGATAGTGAACAATCGCTTTTTCCCATTAAAAGTTTTAAAAAATTCAACTGTCAAAGCAAAAATTTGGATTCATCTTTTACATTTAGATAATTACAGATTAGCCACAAATTATACATTACTGTTTTATCAACAAAAAAAAAACTTCTACTGTAACATCTTAATATAAAATTGGATGTGTTCCAAAGCCAAACGAATTCATAATTGTCGTTTCCCACTGTTCTTCAGGAGATTAAATAAACACATTATGGAAAGGGCAACCTTTTCATATTAAAGCATGCTGGAGGTAGTATTATGATGTGTGTGTTGCATTAGTTGTTTTCTTACAAGAAAGACTAAATGATCTAAAATATAAATAAAAAGAGACTAACAAAGAATTCTGTTCATTTGACAAACCCTTTCCAAAAAAATTCAAATTCATGAAAAAGTGTATTCATTTCCATGATTTCATTATTAAATAAAAAAAATTAAATTAAATTAAATTAAATTAAATTAAACTCTTTCATAGAATATGGACTCAGTGCCCTTTTTCTTCTTTCTTCTTTCTATCACATCAAATCAACCAAAATAAAGTATTTTCAATGGACGATATGTCCATCTTCAATCCTTCAGTTGTCGTCCCTCTGATTAAATCTGCATCTTCATCCAGATACTCAGCAGAATGAAGTCTTCTAGAACATTCTGGTAGGCTGTATGTTGCAGTGGTTTTGGATTGAACAAAGCAGAGTATACCAACACCATGCAGCGCTGGACCTTGCAGCCCAAATCCTGACTGACTGTGGAGATTTCACACTGGAACTCAAGCAGCTTGGGTTCTGCTCCTCACCAGTCTTCCTCCAAACCCTTCTATGAAAATTTTTTGAAAATGGTGTGTAAATTAACTGAAAAAACTTTTTAAGCATTTTGTTAACACAAAATGAAATATGTGTCAGAGAACTTAGTTTAACGTTTTAACTAACTGAGCAGTATGTAAACACAAACAGATGGTAAACAGCATGACGATGAAAATGTGGGGAGAAGAACTGAACCGTACTCACATTATCAACTGAAATGTGCTGGCATATCATGGGTCTCCACAGCCAAATTAATATATTTATTGCAATGTTATTTATTTTGGGGTTTTTTTTCATCTATTTGCACAAATAACCGCAAATCTGAGGTCAGAGTGGTTTTTGATGTAACAGAGCGTTTTTAGTCGGTGTGACTTTGAGCTGAACTCCCTCAAACATCCTGGAAACTCCAGAAAGATTGACACCTTTCAACTGTTTTCACTTAGTGTGACTGCAGAAGCAGACTTTTGACCCTCCCCAGGCTGAAGCGTAGTGACTGTTGTTTCTGCGTGAAAACAGAAAATGGCTTTTCTCTTCCTTGGCATTTCAACCTGATCGTGCCACACAGACAAGCTGTCAAACCCTCAGCTTCATGCGGAGCCGCTGACAGCTTCTGAATCGGACGCATTTGACAGCAACCGAATTTGTTAGAAACAGGTGCATACTCAAGGTTTCTCTCACGCTTTAATAAAAATACATCATTTTAAAAGTAGCTTCAATTTTTTGTTTTTGTTGACTTTATTCATGTTTTTTTTTTAAATAATTGAATAACCTTTTTAGGGATACCTACAAGAAATATTTAGCTTTAAATCTTTTTGCTTCTGTTTCTTTTATTTCTATTGATTTTGAGTCTATTACAAAGAAAAAAACGTTTACTTGCCGAAAACTACTTGAACTAAATATCTTATGTTATTAAATCATCCCCACAACAACATCTTTTGTTTCATACTGGTATGGAAAATTAAGTTAGCTTTGTGATTATAAACAAAATAGTTTCTCTGGTCGGATAAGCCTTGCTTTGAGGAAATCATAATTTTGTGCTCTCTTTTAAATTTTATACTGAGTTGTACCAACTCTTAATGCCCTGTCTCCTACTTTTGGGGAATAAATAAAACAAACATAATGATAAATTAACCTTTTTTTGTTCACGTTCACATGACTTCCTTTCAAAATAAAGTCCACCTGTACCACAGGATCATCTTAATGCAGTACATGTACATGTAGTAGTACTAATGTCAGCAGTGATTGAAAAAAAACATTTAGTTCATCATTTTTGGTGCATATCAGCCAGACATTTGTAAATTTAATCAACTAAATTGAATCAGAGCTAATTAAGTGACCCCTGTCGTATTTTTTTTTACCAAGAAGGCGCACTTAAAATCCTTGAATTTGTTGAAATAAAGAAAATCTGCCTTTTTATAAAGAACGCCATAAATAGAAATATTGGTAGTGCTCCGCTTGATTGGTTTTTTAATTTTTTGACAAACAGCGCTCAAAAATCTGTCTAACTATGAAGCCACACTGCATAATGGATTGTTGGAGGATTACAGCTGCTGTAGTCAGGAGCATTGAAGAGCGATCCTTTACTTTTCTCTTTTGACCTTGCTCAATAGTTACTGTTTGAAACTAAAAACTTTTTTTTTCTTTAACCAAAGAGCCACAATGGGGCCGTAAAAGAGCCACATGTGGCTCCGGAGCCTTACGTTGCAAACCTCTGGGCCTGACTCTTAGGGCCTGATTTGCTAAAGCTCTGCTCGTATAAATAATGTGTATGTGCAAAAATGAGTTGCAAGTGATTTACTACCAGGTGGATGCAAATGAGAAATGTTAACCTCACCTCCTCTGAGTGTCTCCTCGCATGATAGTCCCCGGTAGCCCGACTTGCAGAGGCAGCTGCAGGAGGTGCCTGACAGCACAGGAACTCCATTGTGTTTACAGGGCGCACAGCGACATGCGTCAAACTGCTGCAAATACTCATCAAAAGCCTTCTGCAAGTTGGCCACTCTTGGTCCTACGTGGTCAGCAGCTGTGCTGAGGCGCACAGCCTCATAGATTGGCATGGTCTGGGTCATCGGCATAAGCGGAGTTGGGGAAAAAGAAGAAGATATCTGACTGTTTGCTTGTTTTTTTGTTTCCATTTTGTGGATAAACCTGCTTTACCAGCTCTTGTTTCATATCTGTTAAATATATATTACAAAAAAAGTAACAAAAATTACCTTTATGTCCCTTTACATCATTTTACCTCATATTCAATAAGCGCCGGGTTGTACTTCAGAGAAGCTCCCCATTTTCTGTACGTGTCAGCATCTCTGATGACGAGCACTCCAGCACTAGTCTGTGTGATTCCCCCCTTTACAAAAGTGACAACATCCTCAATCACAGATGAACTGGCACCATCCTCTGCCCAAAAAAAAGAACACGTATGAATGACAAGAACATAACACTTGTAGATCTTGTGAAAAAAATAAATAGGCAAATGCAAAAAACTGTCAGCTGAAATTAAGATTTACTGTGACTGAGACCCACCATCGAAAGTAAGGTTATTGCCAAAAAAAGAAACACTGTTGCAAATAAAACAAACGCTTCTGCAAATAACCCTTGTGTTATCCTATGACCCCACCCTTACATTGACGTGTTATTCCTACCATGACAAAGGTGGATAAAGGTGGAAAGATTTCATGTAATCCATGGACACCATTGAAGATCACATATCACTTCCACCTAACTGTGAAAAGTAAAACTTTTTATCTAATATTTTTATTGTACATTTTTTGTACTTTGTAAATTGTACATTTTTGGTGAAATTCCTTTTCTTATGCATGTCTGCACTGAACAGCGATCAGCTCTCATTTCACTGTATGCGCGTGTGATGCGACTTGTACATATGTATAGTTACAATAAAGGCATTCTATTCTATTCTATTCTATTCTACTCTATATCATTGAATAAAAAAGGTTCAGTGCACTGTCTAGTGGGTCTAGATGACCCAACTCCCAATGTTAAAGTGCCTAGGATAGCACAAGGGTTAAAAGACACACTGCTGCAAATTGTTGTTGTTTTTGTCATTAATAAACATGCTAACAATAATTCAAGGCATGGGTAACAATAGTTATTTGGATGAATGTGAGGTTGGATTTTTCCTTCGCACTGTTTCTTTTTATTTTCAGAATTTTTTTTATTTGAAAAACATAATTTCTATTTTATTTGCAACATCATTCCTTTTGTATAGCAGCATTTCTTTTTATTTGTTTGGACCACCGTATTAGAGTTAAATATAAATTAAGCATTTCTGTATTTTCTTTTACTTACTTTTTGAAAGGTTAGTTGTGTCTCCACAACCTTGTCCAGAGATCTTACCCCCAAATTTGACAGAGTCGGTTACAGGATAACTGAATCCAAGAGATGCGCCAATGCATTGTTCAAATCGGTGAGATTCGACATCTTGAGAAGTTTTCCAAAAGAGAGAAAAGTGTTTTTTAAAACTCAAAACTATAAATACAAACAGAATTTGTGCTTTAACAAAACTGGAAAGGTCACACACTCGACTGAGCCATTGCTGTTTTATTGACAATAAAAATATATTCCAGGGAGCCTCCCATGGTTCCTTCAGTAACGTAGTGGGTCCCGAATGTGTTAAGAAATTTGGCGTACATCCCAAATTCATAACTCTCAGGAAGCTCCATGAGCGAAACATACAGGTCCTCGTGAAGCATCAGCTGATTTGACCGCATCTTGAAAAGGGCTGTTTGCACTTTGGCCCACACCCTGATGAATCCAAACTCCTGGAGACAAAACAACAAGTAATACCATTTTTTCCCCCCAAAAGTAAGGGTTTTTATAAAAACTGTTACAAGTACTGTGACTTGAGTTTAGCCAGAGCAGCTTCTTAAAGTCTCGCTCCAATCCTGTTTTGATTTTTTGCAAAAGCATTACCATTGGTCTTTAAAATATGATCATGCCGTTTTTGGCCAAAAAAAACAAAATATGTCGTATGGGACATAGTTTCTGCAGAAACTATCTCGGGACTGTAGGTGAAGAGTCACCCCGCTCCCCTCTTCTGGTCACCCATAACTGAGGTCTTTGTTTACGTCTCTCCAACTAGCTTACAGCCAATCAAAACCCAAACCTAACATAACGGGTGCAACAAAAATGGCGAGCAGCGTTGCTATTTTTGCAGTGGAGCTATCCAGACGTTCAGTTTTAAGCCAGATACCAGCTCAGACGAGGAAAACAAAGCCGTACATGGACCTAGTCGTCTACAAGTGGTAGTGTATTTTCTACATCACAAATAAGCTCTTTTTCAAACCACATTTTTTAGTCTGCTTTTAACTCACAATAAGTTAAATAAATAAATGCTCAGAAATACAATTTTGATCTGTATGTGTATTTGTCCTCCATCAGAAAAAATGCCACAAGAACATGTTAAAAACACCATTTTGATTGTAGTGGGTCTTTAAGAGCCGAATAAAAACAACAGGAGCCATAAATGTGTTGTTTTTCCATCCAAATACCAGCACTTAAACCAAAAAAAAGCTTACCATGCTGTTATACTTTGTGATGTTGGTGAGAAACTCTGACTCTTGGCTGCCTTTCAGTCCGGCTTCCACATAGTAGACCCCAACCGTGACACCAGCATTAAAGGATGATAAAGTCTTCCTCGCTTTTAGGAGGCTTTGCATGTCCTCATAATACTCGTGGGAGCCTTCTGATGTAGCTTCAGCCTAAAACAGGTAATGCCTTCGTAAAGGAGACCTATCTTCACTTTTGACATTTCGTACATTTTTCACGAGTTAAAACAAAACGACAACAGTTTTACCACAAATCTGTAGGCGTGGTAGTTGTAAGGTTTCCTGTAATTCTTCTCATCCTCTTTGTAGTGCAGGCTCTCGCAGAACGCATCGTAAGTAAATTTTCTCCATTCGCCGTTGTAGACGTATTCACACTGTCCTCCAAAGTACGCCGGATCAAAGACTTGATCCACAAAGTCTCCAGTAAGAATGTTGTAACTTTGTGAAGTAAAATCAAAGCACATAGTGGAGGCGGTTAATAAAATAATCATGCAAGTGTTGTACCTCAGGATCCCCTCTTTCAGAAAAACATGTTTGCCATGAGAAAATCCAAGAGTTTAAAATATAATACATACAATAGACATATAATGGCATTCTGTAGCCCTTCAAGTCTAAAAACTTGAACAACCCATGTTGTTGAGACTGGGGCAATAGACACTGAATATTTTTGTAACAATTGAGTGTATGGCCGCCATCTTGACAAACGGTTGACATCCACACCAAATTTGGTGCTTTTACCACAAAATGCACAATTTGTCTGTAATATCAACCTAATCGGCTCCGCTGTAACCTTCTGAGAACCAGCCCATTGGTTCATGTCCTCTGTAGTCTCCATTTTGTCTCCCAAAGAATTCAAAGTCCCCCATGTCCCACCCAAACACATGCGATGTCAATGAAAAGGCCATGATGCCCTGTTTTAAGCACATCAGGACTACTGGGATGGTTCTCTGAAGGATAAGACAATTTCATATCAGTTTAGGTTTTGTAAAACGCGTTTGCTCAATTCCTCCTCTTGCCCTCTACTCCTGCAACCGAACAGAAGTTTTCTGCAGATAAAATATATGTGTGAAATGCTGGAACATCCTGTTTTTTTTATGACAAACCAATGCAAAGATTTGAACTACATCTTGTCTAAAATAAATAATAAAAAGTATTCAGAGATTACCCCTGTGTGCCACGTTCAGCCCCTGGAATCGGCATGATGGTGGCACATTTGTCTCTTCTTAGATTTACATCCTGACATTCGTCTTCATCTGAAAAATCATAGCAGTCTGATTCTCCGTTACAGCGAAGGGACTGGCTGATGCAGCGTCCTGGAAAGACAGGCAAGGATTTACAAGAACCCCAATGAACCTTTTACTTACATCAGCAGGATGTGTCTTTGTGCAGCCGAATAAATAAATCACCAGAGCTTCAGATAATGTGTCGTCTTCCGATGGGACTTGCCTGTTTCTTTGCAGGTGAAACTTTCTTCGCAGTAGTCATTTACAAGACACTGGCTTGTTGCCTGCGGACATACGAGCCTCTCCCACAACATGCCCACACATTCATCACCACCGAACTGAGATGGCCTCTCCAAGTGTCTGAAACGGAACTGAAGCCATCACTTTCTGTTAAAAACTGTATTACAGACAAAAGTTCACCCTTTAAGATCAAACAGTAAAGGCTTCACATTAAAGTACAACTAATTATGAATCATGTTTTTCAAATAAAATGTATCCTAGGGCCAACTTTGAATAAAAAAACAATCACATGTTTTAATCCTTTTCTTTTTTCAGAGCCAGCGAAACCAGGAGCAGGTGGATAAAACAAAAAATCACTTTCAAATAAGTGTTTAAAAAAACAGAGATATTATAATAATGAGGGGGCACACTTAGGCTTGGAAATAATGTATAAATAATGAAATAATGTACAAATAATGTATAAAATGAAGAGTGGCAAAAAAAAAGGAACCCTCTGTAACAAAAAGAACATCACAAGACACAAAAGATCCCATCTGCACAATAAAGGCCCGTACACCGGGACGAATATTCGCCAGGCGTTATTCGCCAGCGTTTTTCGCCACGTTTTTTGTGTTCACACCCAGGCGATTTTCGCTGACGATGAGCCGAGCGAACATGCAATTTCATTCCCTGAAAATATGTGTGTGAAATGCTGGAAATGCTGGCGAAAGCCAGTGCCTCAGAGACTGAGTTGTTTTACTTCTGTGTAGGAAAATGAGTTACGAAAATAACTAATATTTTCTTTAAAAAAATGTATTTTTGTTTGACTAATGTAATATATTATCATATATATGGATTAATATAGTTTATTCTGAAAGGCTGAATAAAAGCATGATATAAAAATAAAATAAATAAAAAACACCAGAATTATAGATCATTCTATGCATCTGTCAAGTTTTAAAACGTTGGAAAACCTCAAAAACATCTTATTAGTTGACTCCACACAATCTTCTCCTAACTTTAAAGCTAAAACGCTTTTAAAAATGAAATTAAATCTATCTGTATGGTAACTAACAGGTTTCTTGATGAATGCTTGAAATCGCAAATGGTAATGCACATTGCTGTAGTTTTACGTCAGATTGCTATTTTGCGACAACCTTTGAGGCAGGGTTGTAGTTTACTTTAGCAGTTTCTTGCAAGTCACCCCAACAAAATCTGTAACGTTTCTTTGAGCAAAGTTCTATTTAAAATCACATTTAATAAAAAGCTGGCTTTACCACCTTTTTGTCGGTACACTGGTTGCATGATGTCCACATTGACCAGGAACCCAGTTGACAGTTGATAGGTGCTGGCTTACTCACAGATCTGGTTCCTCTCAGTGAGTTCCACTTCCAACTATCAAGCATAACAAAATTAATTTAACTTTCAAACTGTATTGAATAATTGTGACTCCTAATTTGGTGACAAAAAAATGAAAATAAAAAGGAATACTGCACCTGTTACTAGTCGATGTCGAAGGCCTCCAAGAGGCATTCACAGTCATGCTGAAACCAGCAAACAAATGTATTGTCCATAAACTTAGCAGTAAACAAAAATGCATCCTAGCAGTTTGAAAGATAGTCTGAAAAAAGCAGACGTCACACTACCGCAACCACAGTTATTGTGGCTGGACTCCACAGTATTGACCTAACAAAGTGAATTATTAATGGAGAACAAACAGACACTTTTGACAGTTGGGAAAACTTTTTAAACAACCTTTAACCAAAATGTTTTACCTTTAATGTCTGCAAGTAATTTAAAAAATCCAACCAAATAAGCAATGTGTAATATGTAACTGTATTAAGGACCTACTAAAAAAAACAATGTCCAACAGTTTAAGGCCATTTGTTTCTATTTTAGCTGATCTCACTTTTTAAAAAAATCTTTTTGGGCATTCAAAACAACAAGTTTTCATTACATTTTTTAATTAATAATTAATTGTTTAGAACAAAGAAATTGTTTTTTAAGTGACCCCCTTTAAAGAACTGCCAAGCAGAGAGTGCCCCACTTTTGCTTTACAGTAGCTGAGGCTGATTGAGCAGGTTTGGAAAATGGATGGATGGATGGATGGATGGATGGATGGATGGATGGATGGATGGATGGATGGATGGATGGAAGGATGGATGAATGGATGGATGGATGGATGGATGGATGGATGGATGGAAGGATGGATGGATGGATGGATGGATGGATGGATGAATGAATGAATGAATGAATGAATGAATGAATGAATGAATGAATGAATGAATGAATGAATGAATGGATGGATGGATGGATGGATGGATGGATGGATGGATGGATGGATGGATGGATGGATGGATGGATGGATGGATGGATGGATGGATGGACTTTTGATAGAGGCAAACACAAATTGGCTACTATCTCAAAATATGTGTGAAAAACACAAAAAATGAAAATGCAATAAAAAACTCACCCAAAAGTAAAATGTAGTAAAATGCAGAAATTTATTAAATCAACACAAAAAGACCATTTAAAAATGTTTTTTACAACAATTTCTGGAAATACTGGTCACTATCAAATGTAAAGGCTCCCCAAGACTTTTACACTTTACTTAAAACATACAAATTACAATGTTTTGTGTATTGATTGTTTGCGCTCTTAAATTTGTTTTGATAATTTGATTTCATAGCTTCACAAGCATATTTTGCTGACTTAGTTTTTAATTAAAAACAAAAGCATTTTTCCATCCCCACTTCCTTCGTTTAAACACTACCCAAGATTTAAAAAAAAAAAAACGTGTAAGTAAATTAGTCAAATTTTTGATTGCCCTACCATAGCTTAGCTATTCCTAAAATCTATTTGTTTTCTTTAAACTTATTTTAATTTATGTAGTCATTGCATTTTTGTTGGTCCAAAATTTGCTTTTTAATGACTAAATTTGACTTTTCTTATACCAAACTCCTTAAACATCAATGCTTTTGAAATTGAGAATTGTTAAGGAATAAAAGTTTTAAAATATAATAATAAAAAGTAAAACATTTTAATAAAGTGCTGTTTTTATTTTATTTTATTTGTATCTTATTTTATTTTGTAATTTCACGAACAAAGGATAGCGACGTATCTGATTCGTTGACCAAATGAACGTGCGCTGACGTCGGGCGCGTTCCACGCATGCGCGTTAGCGGTGGCGCTTTCAAATAGTTTGAACAGCATCGGCGGCTAGCCTGAATTCTTCGATTGATTTGTGGTAAAGAATCTCCGAAAATTTCGATTTTAAAAGACCTGAAACTTTCCCTATGTTTGCATTAACGTTGTAATATATGGAGCAGACGGCTATGGAAGAGGTAAAAGTGCGTGTTTGTTTTTATTTAGTTTAATTTCAGTTAGCTTAAATGTTAATTACAAGCTAACTTTAGAAATGTCATCATGTCAAGTTTAATCTAGACCAAATTGTTGTTTAAATATATCATGAGTCCACCTGTAAGATAAGGTTTGATATATCTAAAAAAAAATCATTGATTTAATTTAATATTGTACCCTTAATTTTTCCGTCTTTAACACACTGTTTGTGATGGTTTGTTAATAAAGTTTATGTATTCATGTGTTTCAGGATGCACCAATCAGCTTTAAAGCACTGAGGGCTAAATTTCAGGAAGAGGCCCTCCTGGCCCAATCTAAATTCACCCGCCCAGCTGTTGCTGACAAGCCCAAACACCTGCCTCCTCCTGGAGGCCATTGCAGCTCATTGGTGAGCGGCGCCGGCGAGGACAGCAAAACTCTGGTGGTTACCCGTGCCGTTTTCAGAGATGAGCTTCGGGGATCTGGAGGCAAACGACCAATTTCTTTCCCCTCGCCGCCTCACCAGACGTGTCCTTCTCAAGACGAGGGCGCGACAACAAGGCAGTCTCTCAAAGAGCGCCGCATGCCTCTGGTCCTTCCAGTTCTGCCTGTGAAAAATCAAGCACTAGAATCCCCAACTGAAAAGGAGCGCAAACCCGAAACAGACTTGGGAAAGGAAGTCTTGCCACATATGAGGGTTAAAAAAAAAGGGTTGCTGCTTCCCTTTAAGTCAGCGAAAACATCAAAGTTCAATGCAGAAGATGGTGAGGAGACGAGCTTTTCGGATTTGACTAACAGGCCCGCAAGTGTGCCTGGTGAACTCCCCTCGATGGAGAAGCAAAGTGTAGAAGATGGGGTTTCCCTGCAAAGTGATCAGTCAACCACTGAGTACCCTCCTTCTAGTCCAGATCTCCCACAAACTCCCCTTTCTGCAGAGGTCCGGTCAAACTCCGATAGCAGAATTTTTAGCACTTTAGAGAAGGCCAAGAGGAAGTTCACACCACGGCAGATTTTAAGCTCCACCAAACCGAAGCGCCTGATCTCCCCTGAGTACGCATCAAGAGAAAGAGCTTTCCCTTCATCGCCCAAAACCTTGGACGCCTTTTGCTCTCCTGCTCCCATCGCGGCTCCGGGTAGCCTTCCACACCTTGCATGTATTTCTGCTCGACCTTTTTTCAAAACCACCAACTCTGCGCACAGTAAGTGATCTGAACCTTATTAGTTTGCTGATTTTTATTTTTCTTATTTTTTTTAATATATATAAATATACATGTATGTATATATATATATTTTTTTACTGCTTTAGAGCTTGTATTTGAAAAGCGCTATCTAAGGGAAAATGCTGAAGGGTCATCAGCCAAGTCTGAACCTTCGTCACCCCTGAGGAAGTCACTGCCTGACCTGAGGACACTGGGACCGCTGCCAGCAAAGCCCCCCAGGCCACCTTTGGTAGATCTCAGCCGATATCAAGCGCCGATTGTAAATAGTAGGTCATATTTTTCCAGAGTTATTTTTGAATGAATCTCCACAACAGTCTTGAATATATATTTGCTTAAGTTGTGCGTATTTATCTGCTTTTAGAGGAATCAGCAGATCCTCTAAAAGAGCAGCCGTTTGTGCCTCCATCCACCTCCAATCCGATCCTGGATGCCCCCGAGATTCCAGACTTTGACATCTCAGAAATAGAAACCGATGTAGAAGCTGTCGATATCGCAGCTTTAGACCTGGAGGCTTTGGACATACTCTGTTCAGAAATTGGCATGCCTGCACCGCGTGGGGTTCCGGGTTGTGAAGCTCCGCAACCCGACCTGTCAGCTGCTGATCCCGCGGAGACAATCGAGAGCTCCATCGTCCAGGATCTGAACCTCGGCAGTCAAAACATAATCCCCCTTGATCCAGCCAGCTCCCCTGAACCAATAAACCTGCCGGAGTTTCCCGAGCCCTCTGCTCCGGAGCGGTGCTCCCAAAGTAAGGAGCCAGCTGCCGAGTCTTTCAGCAGCTCTCGTTCTGACGAAACTCTTTCGGCGGTTGCTAAGAGGCAGTCCGTCCCGGAGGACTCGGAGCTCAGCAGCCACACAGCCCGGACTGATGACAGGCACACACAATCAAGGTGAGTTCTGACACTACTCACGCTTTGGCGAGCTGGGATGTTTTCAGAACGCCGCCTTTGCTTCTCCACCACCTTCTAGTGCACATCAGTCGGACGGCTGCTACGAAGCGTATGATAACTTGTATGAAGACGTGGAGACAGTCAACAAAATGATGTCTGGTCAGGTTTCAATTAAACAAAGAGCCGCACTGAAGAGTAAGAAGGCTTATTTAACACATTATCCTTTTAAAAGATTTACTGACATTTTCTTAATTTCACCTCATTCTCATCTATATTTCCCAGATCCATATGCTGAGAATCGCCCTATGGTAACATCTTTTTTTTCATTTTTTAATCCTTTGATTATTTTAGTGATGTTTTTATTTTATTTAAAAGTTGTATTTCCAGCGGGAGGAGCCATGTCACAACAAACGCCTGCGGCATCCATGGTATGTTTTTTTTTTTCCCCCAAACATGCGAGTACGGCATTCTGTCATCGCCTGACATCTTTGCCAGATGAGAGGCAGTTGTTGACTTTTTTTATCTTTTTTTTTTATTCATTCAGGAGCTCTGCACATGGAGAACATGCTCAAGTCATCCATCATGTCCACAGGTTTCTTAGACATATGATGTGAAGAAAAAAACTAAGTATTGCTATTCTTTTAATGGTAAAATGAAAGTATGTTTGTTTTCAGTAAGGAACATCTAAGCCCTAACTCTGCGGACTATAAAGAACAGCGGAAGAGGGAGAAACAGCGTCTGGAGAGGGAAAGGAAGGAGCAAAAAGAACGAGAGAAGAAGGAAAATGAGATGAAAAAGAAATTCAAAGTAAAAGTTTTTTTGTTTTGTTTTTTCTATCCTAATGGATAAAAAGTAACAAAAGTACTTTTTATGTGCTTCCCCAACTAAAGATTGTTTTTGCTTCTGCAGGTGACTGGAGATGAGGAACCCATGTACCATGCCAAGGTGACAGCTGCCGGTAAAGTGCGTAAGCACGACCTGCCCGTCAAGAGCGGCGACACGGTCAGCATCATTCGAACCACCAACTGCCCTAAAGGGAAATGGCTAGCCAGGGATTCCAACAATAAGTGTGAGCTCTGATTTCCTTCCTACCTCTCAAGGAAAAAAATATGAAATCAAGCGGTGTTTAAAGACCCACTCCGATCATCTTTTGAGCTATTTTCATAGCGCACCCCAGTAATCTTTTAGTTATGAGTATGCCAATTTTTACCACGAAAAAAACCTATGTCGTCTTTTTAGGACATGGTTTCTGCAGAGTGGCACTAGTTCATTAGAATGTGTCTCCTAGTTGCAGGTGGGACTGTGTGCACAGAATAAGGCTTCAAACACAAGCCAGGGAGCATGTGGCTTGCCATAGTAGCTTCTACGCCACAGCTACAAGCTTTTTAAACAGATTTGAATACAGAAATACTCAGAAATGCAATTTTGAGCCTAATTTTCTTTATTTCCTCCATCCTGACAAAACTACCACTAGATCATATTAAAAACACCAAAAACATAATTTTCATCTAAGTGGGTCTTTAAGCGTGTGCATGATGTGGCAAAAAGGTGTCAAAGTGATTTTGTTTTTAAACAAATAAATTGCTTGAAAAGGAGTGTGTAGAAGAAAAATCCCATCCCTTTTTACAACACCTTATGTTGTGCATATTTCTATTTACAGTTTTCCCTTCTTGTTGTAGATGGGTACATTTCAGTGATGAACGTGGAGCTAAACATCAAGGAGATGCTGGAACTTGGAAAGAAAGCTCAAGCCGCTGGCCGAGGAGCCAACCAGGATGGAGACACCATCAGCATTGGAAGCCGGTATGGTGTAAATCTTTACAGACCCACTCCCATCATCTTTTAAAAAAAAAAAAGTTTAATTTAATGATCATTATGCTGTTTTTATCCAAAAAATGTTTCTTAAAACTGTCGTTTTCTAGGATATAGTTTCTGCAGAGTGGCAGTAGTTCATTAAAAAATGTACCTCTAAGATGTGGGCAGGACTGTTGGCGCAGGGCAACCCCGCCCCCCCTTCCTGTTACTTAGAGCTCAGAGCAGGGAGCTTGTGGCCCGCCCAGCGTAAAACATTCCTGCTTTAAACTGTTTTTTTGGTTTTGTTTTTTTTGTCTTCTTCTAATTCACATCGATTTAAATGAAGAAATGAACAGAAATACTTATCAGGTGTATTAGGATAAAAATAAGAACTTTTATCAGAGTAGCTCTTCAAAGATATTCTCATTTTGCTAGATAATTTTAGCCTAATCTCATCTTTTTTTGTGTGTCACACAGATCTTCAAGTCACCCTGTCATGACGAGCAGTTGTAAGTTTGCTGACTCTGCAGAACGTCACTTATGTCGCTTATCGTCTCAAAGTCCCACAGATCCATGCGCCGCTCGCATTGACAGACGGAGCGGCACACTGAGACTTGGCTGCTTGTCATCTGCTAAACAGTTGTTGTTTTATGATTGTAAAGGAATTCGGGTTAGGCCGCCAAACATCCATCATCGGCATGCGCGCTAACCTCAGCGCTCGGTTTGTTTTTCCACAGTCACAGACGACAGTGAGGAGTGGGCCTGTGAGGATGAGATGCTCTCACCTTCCAATGAAAGCCAGTGAGCAGAAGATTCATGTGTTTTACTCTCGCTTTAGGCCAATTGTGCATAAATATTATTTCTAAGAAATGGCTGCTGCTTTATTATACTGTCGAGTGATTCTGAGAATCAAATGGAAATTGCTTTCCTTTTACTTTGCAGCAGCTTTCCTCAGCAGAATTCCTCGCTGCCCGAGACGTGTGAGTAACTCATATTTGCAAATCTGTTGAAGGGAACTGAAGGAAGACTAAACAAATGTCTGTCCTAGAAGACGGCACAGCCTCTGGATATAGTTTATGGTGTACGTGTGGCTTTCTTTTTTTTTCTTCAAATGTGATTTAACACCTTCAGCTCTGTTCTCTGGGTTTGCCAGCGTGTCTTCAAGCTGGTGACGCCAGCCTGGACGACCCGCACACACAGTAAGTGTGACAAACACTAGCGTCAACATACACACTCAAAGCTGACGGCTTTAGGAGGGAGGTTGGTGGTTAAATTTTCCTCCTACAGGGATTATTGGTAATAATGAGAATGGTGACTCAGGAATAAAGAAAATGTGACGACGTGGGTCATTAAATTCTAAAGTCCCTCTCAGATCATCTTTAGATCTATTATAAAAGCGTTCCCAGTGGGCTTTTAATTACGATTATCCCTATTTTAGCCAAACAATAAATTTTTAAAAAAAAAGTTGTTTTCTAGGTCATAGTTTCTACAGAGCGGCAGTAATTGATTAGAAATGTGCCACTGAGTTGTAAGAAAATCCCTACTTCCCGTTATCCATCTGATGTTTATGCTTTCCCAATAACTCTCAGCCCCTCACAACCCCAACCTAACATAACCTGTGCAACCAAAGTGGCGAGCAACCATTCAGTTTGAAGCCAAATGCCAGCTCAGACGAGGAAAACAAATCGATCTACAAGTGGATGCATCAGAATGAAGCGGATGCATCGGCAGGGAGCTTGTGGCTTGCTGTTGGTGGTTCGACGCCATACCTACAAGCTTTTGCAAACAGCATTTTTTTCTGTTCCCCCGATTCATATCGATTTGAATATAGAAATACTGAGAAATACAAATTTATGCCTAATTTTCTTTATATATGTGCTCTATCAGTAGAAAAATGCCACAAGAACATGTTGGAAACGCCAAAAACACATTTCATCAGAGTGGGTGTTTAAGGATAAAAACAAGAACTTAACAAAAAGATTGAAATGCTGGGATGCTTGATAGGTTTCCCAAAATGTATTCCTTTACATCAAACGTTTCAATTTATAAAAAAAAATGTTTTCTGGTTGGTTCGTGTCCTGCACTCACATTTTCAGTATCTTTGCATGGCGTCCATTACAAAGGTGTTGTTTGCCCCCTGTAGGTTGTAAAGGTGCATAACCGTGAGCTCTGTCTTCTTTCAGGAACCGGCATGAAGCGCTGCAGAAGTTGGCCTTCTTCTTTCAGCACAACAAAGATGAACCGAGTGACTTTGCTGATGGCGAAGGAGCAACACCTACAAAGTACAATCATCTCCAATCTCTTCAGCTGATTTGAAACATTATTGTGCTTCACCCAAAAGCTAACTTTGTTGTCGACATTTTTTTTCTTCTTCGAATCTAAAGTGCAGAGACGTCAAGTGAGTGGAAACTTTGACTCCTCACATATCTGCTGTCTTGTCCCTGCTCCTGTCACCTTCCCTGATTATGTTGAGGCTAAAAGGGAGGACACTTGGGGTCACTTCACTGCTTGGAGCCTTTTTTTTGTTGTTTGTTTGCAATGGAAAGCGACTTGAGGGTAGTTCTTATCTGCTTCAAGTAACTCTGAGACAAGCTGCACATCTTACAGACAGCAGTTCAAAGATGATTTGACTTTGGTATCTGCTCGTCTTTATCTAGACTACTTATGTGCCGTGGAAGAGCCTCCATATCCGTAAGTGTTGACGGTTTCCTTTTATCAGCACAAGTTTGGCTCTCTTTGATGTGTTTTTGTTTGTGTGTGTGTGTGTGTTAGTGAAGTGTTCATAGATGCAGAGTACTTCAAGTTGCTTTTTGGACCATTTTTGTGTTTTATGTGACAGCGAACAAGAGGTAGACTTCACAGAACTATGCCTCCTTCCTCCCCCACCGCTGTACGCTGATGGCTTCTGATCTGAACACAAGCAGAAGAAGGAAACGTCCCTGCGAAAAAAAACACCCCAGGGAAACGTCCTCGGAGAGTAATGACATTTATTTAAAGATATTTTTGATATGCTGCTGTGGAGACGGGATGCAGTTTGAATGTTTATGCAACCACTGTTATTTCACTCTGTTGTAAAGAATCTAGAATCCTTTTCTTGCTTTACCCCCATTTTGTTCTGTTCAAATTCACTGAAAAAGATGCACAGTTTCAATTACTGCACATTACACTTTTGTTTTTGTTTGTTTTCATGTTGGACCAAATAAATATTTGACAGTGATTTACACTTAAGTCTTTGGTGTTTGCATATTTTGCACAACAAGCAAATTCACTCCACCTTTAAATGCTTATTTTACAAGATTTTATGAAATGCTAGTAAACATTTACATGGATATGTATATTCTTCAAAAAACTCAAATTAAACTGCTTTTAAAAAAAGTCTTAAGGTTTACAAATAGATTTCATGCAGCAAATTTTAGCAAACTAAAGAAAAATCATATTTTTGAATCCAATCACACTCTGTTTTCTGGCGTTTGCACAATTTTTGTTAAGGGACATCTTTAACATGTAAAAGACTACACACATAGTTTGAATCATATTTTAATGTACTGTGAAAGTGTTCCCGGTGATATTTTAAGAAAGTTGTTGTGTTTTTATTTGTATGTCTACTTTATTTGTACATCAATGCTTAAAAGTAATAAGATTACTGTCATAAATAAATGTTTAGATATTTTAAGTGCCTTCCACTTGAAGGAGAAAACATTTATTGTATATTAATGTACAGTTATCCCCCCCCCCCCCCCCTTCATTTTATACTGTCATTTTTAGCTTGGCATTGTTATTTGGGTATTTTTGTTGGCAAAGAAGTATTTTAACCTCGCCTTTTTTGTTGTTGCCGTAAATCATTGAAAGTGTTGGAAATCAGCAGGCCTCCACAATGCAGCGGAGGAACAAAGCGAAGAAGCCGGCATCTGGGATTAATCGAAGGGGGAGGGGCTTGGGGGCGTGGCCTGCTCGAGGGCTCTTCCCGTGTTTAAGAAGCTCACAGAAAGGATGGTCAGTAGTGGAGGAAGACCTCAGACCGCGGAGCTTTTAAATTAAACAATAAATACCGCCAGAAAGCGATTTTATAACAAGTTTTCGTCCAACAACGAGTACTTTTGTACGATTTAAGCGAACTCGCGAGAGCTAAAGTTGTAGTCTCGTGGGGTTTTTTCCCTCGGCTTTTTCTTTGACGCGCTCTTCATCAACCGTCTTAAATGCAACGTTGTTTGATCTTTGAAAAGACGATGGCAGCCGAGACGAAGAACGGCGGGAGCTCCCTGAACAACAACAACTGCAAAGACCACAGCAGGAGGAAGCTGCTGGTTGGAGTGGACCTGTTCTGCCTGTTTTTAGGTGAGAGTCCTAACTTAGACTCGTAAAAAATAAAAACCACGTCTGACATCAGTTTGTGGTTATAAGGGACCGAAAAAACTGATATTCCCCTAATGAAAAACCAAATAAAACTCTATTTAATATTAATTCCAGCATAGAAACCTAGCTTCAACAGTCACTAGTAGGACACAGCTGGAGACTGCCATCCAGCTGTTGATGCTCTTGATGCTCTTGAACTTAATAAAAATTGAGCTTTTAAACGTTTTTGTGGGTTTTTTCTAAAAATGAAAGATGTGTAAAAAAAAATAGGCTTAATATTGCATTTCCTTATTCAAATCGTTGTGAAACAGGAGCAAACAAAAAAATGCAGTTGGAAAAACTGTGTAGGTGTGATGTAGAAGCTACAGGGGGCAGGCCACGTGGTCCCTGCTCTGCTCCATTCTGAAGCATCCACTTGTAGACGACTAGATTCATGTGTGTATTTGTTTTTTCTCATCCAAGCTTGCACCATTAATGTTTTGTTGGAGTCGTAAGCGGCTGTAAGTTAGCAGGAGAGAGTGTAAACAGATGGATGATAGGTAGTGGGGACAGGCTGTCTCCACGCCAATAGTCCCGCCCCCAAATTTAGGGGCAAATTTCTAATGAACTCCTTTTGCTCTGCAGAAACGACGACTGTTTAAAATCGGCATAATGCTAGTTAAAAGACAACTGCTTTGAAAACAGATCAAAAGATGATTGCAGTGCGACTTTAAATGCCAACTTTCAGGAGCAATTCTCTTCTCTTCTCTTCACCCACACCTGTTTGGACCTCTGCGTTGACTTCCCATGATATTTTTCCAGCTTACATTCCTCAGCAGCAGGAATTCTTCTGATGGGAACATCTGGCATAACACACTTGCCTGGCTGTGTGGTATAATTGAAGGGAAGTGGTGAAGAGGTCAGGACCGAGTGAATGTGTGCATGTTCATCACTTCATGTCTGGTGATGCTCAACAGCCCCATACAGAGAGAGATTACACTACAACAAATGCTGCATTCGATTGTTTTTCAAGATACACTGGAGTAATCTGGACTCCAATTATTTTTAAACATGTACCACTTTTTACGTTATTATTGTTTTTCTTCTTTCTGTCGACGTCTTATAAATAAAGGGGTGAAAGCCAGTCTGCGGTGGCTCCAACTTTTATATAGTCGTCCCTGCTGCTCTTTTCTCCCGGCTGTAGTGTAAAGTTATGATTACGAGCCGTGTTCACAGTTAAAATAGAACGCCTGAGCTCTCGTGGGAACTCCAGCCATTGTGAAAAATGTCACCAGGAGTCTGCGAGAATCAACAAATCTTTTCCTATATTTAGGTTTTCCCTCCAGTATTTATCTCTGCTGAGGGCCGGCCGCCCCCCCCTTCCCCTCCATCATTTGTTCTGTGTGCTTTCCAGCAGAGAAACCTGTCAACAAACCAACAGTGTTTTGCTGGCTAAAGATGCGGCGTACAGAGTGCGACCGCAAGGCGGAAATGGTGGGTCAGTGCGTGTAATCAAAGGCTCCTTCCATTCTCACACTGCAGTTTCCAGTTACTCCGCTCTCCCTGCAGACCGTCCGTGCCAGGAAAGATAGCATCTGTCAGCAGAACACCGGAGAGCTTTAGATTGGGTGGTTGTAATCCCGTGGGGGTGGGGGGCAGAGGCGGATCAGATTTAAGACCCAGCAGGTGGATATAACGTTCTTTTAATTGTGTTTAAGCACTTTCACCCCTTTCTTTTGCTTTAAATTCAAGTTTCTGAGCTTGTTTACGATCTTACTTTGTCTCAAATAACCTTTTTTTGGTGAAAACTTTATTGATGTGGTCAAATTGAACAGCGACACAGAATCTGTACGCTTTTTTTTTCCAGTACTGACTGAACATAAACTAAAACATTTACAACTATTTGTGACTAAAAGTCTAAATTGAGGCTTGCAGAGTGATTTAAAAGTTTATTTAAAAAAAAGTTTTCTGACTAAAAGAGAAAATGACATGTTTTCCCCCCCCATCTGGTGTGTTATTTAGCAGAAACTCCTAATCCAAATGGGACTTTTCTTTCCCTCCTCACACAGGGGAGCTGGCAGACGCGGGGGCAGACAGGTTCTGCGAATAAAAACAACCGCATCTGTGTGCGCCCCACAGCCGCCTCAGACATAAACGCATGTACCCCTGCAGCAGACGGCACAGAGTCCCCGCCAGTGGAAAAAGCGCATATTTTTGTTTTGCTAGTCTCACCGCGTGTTTTGGCGGACGGCTGCAGCGTTTTAGTCCGGGCTCTCCGTCGAGTACAGCCGTGTTGGATGGAGCGAGGTGCCGCTTGCTCCACTGTTGTGCTGACCAAGTCGTTCTTGCGTTTGCAGGGTTATTTGGCTTTGGGAGCCAGAATAAATACATGACAAAAGATGTTAATGTTAAGATCCAGTTCCAGAGTTAATTTTAAGCCCCATTGTTGGGTTTTTGTCGTCTTTGATGTCGAGATAAAGCAAAAATTCCAAACCCGCACCCGCCCTCAGATGTTGTTGTTGGCCCTCAGGGTGACACACACAAACTCCTTTATTTATTTCTTCTTTTACATGCTGGAAGCGGATGAGGGCAGGAGGGGAAAATCCCAAGACATCTGACTCACTGCTGATGCTGCACTGGCAGACGGATGAAAGGGGTCAGGGGACGAAATCGAAAATCCAGCTGAAAGCCAGGAAGAGAAATGCCGGTTCAGCTGGGTTCAAACGTTTTTCCCATTTCCTTAAAGTGAAAGTGACAGTTCAAAACTTCAGAAGTTTTTGGGGAAGGGTTGGTTCACTTTTGCTGAACACACCTTATCCAGGTAATTAACACAAAGATATTTGGAAACCAAGGACTCACTGACTCTCTGGCTTTCTTTAAGGGTTATGGTTATCTTCATTTTGCGCAAAGGTTCTTCATCAAATAAGTAAATTAATAATTCACACTAAGATTTCTTATGTTTAGATGGAAAATTTAACAGTTTTTGGGGTTAAATTCATGTTTCAGTCAAACTCTATATTTTGTTTTTCAAAACCTTAAAACAGTGTCTTAAACAGAATTTTCCTCTAGTCAGAGGCTTTGTGAGGTCTGCTACAGGAAAAGCCAGCTCGGGCCCTCTACAAGTGCATACAAAGGCTATTCCAGCTTCTAATCACCTGGATTAAGCATTTCTGACATCGCCCAGAGGATGCTGAAAGGCAAAAAAAGTCAAAGTAGTGACTGGAGTTTACAAATTTCCAAGGTAGAAAGCTTATTAAATGTATTTTCATAAAGTTTCATGCATAAAAAAATGAAGGTATCAAAAATGTTTTCGCCACCCAACTGTAATTTGACATTGATGGTTAATTGCTCCCTTCTGACTCCAGCCCCTAGTGGTCTTTTGAAGAACTGTTACAGCTGGTATTCCTGGGGGGTGGGTGCCAAAAAATTTACCAACCAAATGTGTGGGATTGCTTTTATTGCAACCTTTCAATTCAGGAAGGGGTGGTGGACAAGAGGGTTAGCCAAGCGGACATTTCCAAATCCTGCACCACACATGAGGCCCTGATTATATTGCATATGCGGCGCACATATCACGTAAAAATTACATAATTGGTGCACGAATCACTAATGAATTGTATATAAACAGCGGAGTAATCACGCACGGTTCATGTTCTATCTGGATTTACCTGTTCTTTGATTGGTTTGTTTGTACGTCTTCTGTAGTTCATTCATGAAACATCTGTGAAAACAGACCCCAACTTTTCTCACCTTTTCCATGTATTTACATATATGTCTGTGCAATATGCGCAAAATGTACGTTTTTACAGCTGTGTGACACGGCCTTAAGAAGCTCTTTCAGGAAAAGGCTCCTCCCCCTCGGCCCCGGATGTTTCGTGGAACGTCAGTAGATGTTCATGTATTCCGGTAACTCCTTGCATAGTATCAATTTGCCTATGCATGTCTTAAGACAAAAAGCTAGTTCATAATTTACCCGTTTACTTAAATTATTATTAAGAGATTTTAAACCCTTTTCTTTTTTATAACTGACAAAATTTGCCCCAGAATGCTTCAATGTCTTTTAATATAATAACCAGATATTTGATTGCGTCCATTCCCCACACCTGCTTTTTGTTGCTCCTCCAAGTGTTCTTCTAGAAAATTCTTTCAACATTTCTTTTTTCATTCCTCATAGGTCTTCGTTAGCAGTGACCTTTCACTGTAACTTGAAAGGTCGCCGTTTTTTTTCTCTTTGATCTCTGCAGAAGTCTGTAAGTCTGGTTTTGCGGTCTGTCTGTGAATGTGTTTAAAGGAGGTTGCAGGGGTCAACATTTGGGGGTGGGGGGTGGCGTGGTTCTTTTACATTGCCCCCCCATCTGCTTCACATCAGGTGTGCCGGGGTAGCCTGATGAACTAAACTGAAACCGACAGACATTCAAGATGGAACACACTATAAGTTGTACTTATTTTACAATCCAACCTCTGTTCAGCTGTCCCACCCTAATATTTCTTTTCCTCCAGTTTAACTTATGAGAGGAATGTAGTTCTGTACTGGTGCATGTTTGAAAATGTAATAATGTCCAGCTGAATCTGCAGGAAACAGATTTGGGATTTCCAAAAGAACCACAATTCAGTCAGTAACTTGAGCTAGACACAGCTGGACCTTCAAAGAAGAAGAAAAAAGTCAGCAATGTGTATGTGTTTGGGGTGGGGGGCTCAGCAACTGATGCATGTGCTGATATTTAGTTCTGTGAAATTGTTCCCTCTCCTTTACCAATGCCAAAGCCACCATCACTCTGCTTGTTTTTCTTTGTACGGGCAGATTGCAGATTTATTCAAAGGAGGGCTTGAAAGCCAAAAGTCACTTTGAAGTCAACTTAGTGTTTTCCAGTATCAGCCTGAGATTTGAGGCCTCTCCGGGGTACCATGTCCACCCTCAAGTATCCAAAAACCTCCAGTGAGAACCTCCATAAAGGGAAAACAAACTGCCTACATTGGCTCAAACATGCCTAGTACCCTTTTTAAATTTTTAGAACATAATTAAGATGTTTTCTGTGGCTAAAATGGGTCTAATGCTACGTACACAACCGGGAATGTGATGCGCGTTCAAGAACGCGCTAAACGAGCATTCGTGAATAGCTTTTTCCATATGGTGTTTACACTGTCCCTACCCGATACTACCCCAAAATCACAGATTTGGAATAGATTTGGTGTGAAATGTCGAAGATATTTCAAAACTTGTGACTCTGGCTCCAGGCTTTTTCTTTCACAGCTCTATTCAGATCTATGAAAAACTTGGTGTCATAGAATTCTTGTCGGGCACAAACCGCAATTATTAATTCCTCCTTTGTGATCAATTTTCGAACTGTTTGGACTTCCACGAATTGAAAAGGGCGCTACACATACATCGCTACCAAATCCAAGTCCTTGATTGGTCAAATTTCAACTGGTTTACCTTTCAACCTGCATATAATTGTGTAGAGTCGAAAACGTTTGTAGAAACTTGTGTAGCGACGCTTGAACAAAAGATCTTAATACGCAAGTGCCTGAAACACGCATATTCACACGTTTACATAGACTTTTCACTAGAAGTGGCCGCTTGAGGTCCCGTTTTCCAAGGGCGGTGTTGAGGTAGCATAAGATATAAATAGTTAAGGCAATTGGAACATTCACATCATATGATGTACCTGACTAATTTTTGGAGCATTGTCATTGTGAGATGTAGAACCTGGGCCCTTCTGACATTCTGTAAGTGGGTTTATGCACTTTTCATCCCAATGTGTCCATAAAGACTTACCTCACTTGTCTGTCCAATCACACAGTGGTACTTGTTGCCGTGTTTTTGCACAAATCCCCCTTCCCACCTTACCAAAGAGGATTCTTCTGCAACGACAACAGCATCCGCCTGCCTTATAAGACCAGCGTGGTGTCCACCACCGTGCTGACGGCGGTGGGCTTCAGTGTCCCTGTGGTTTCAGTAAGTCCAGCTGTGGTGCAGCAAGAGAGAGCGCGCAGTGGAGCGCGCTCAGTTCACCTGTGGCTGGCCTAGAAAACAACCAATGATCTGATGCTTAGAAGAACTTGAATTTAGAAGCAAATATGTGGTGGTGTTGATATCACTTTGTGCTATCTTCTTGACATTTATCTAAAAACTGGTTGTTTGGTGTTTAAGCAACCATATTTACCTAAAAAACAATCAAAAGTCCTGTCTTAAAACTGGACTGTTGTGATCATTGAAAACAGCCACACAACGAACTGAGCCACTTCAGGATGTCCCGTCTCCTCCTGCTTGTCGCCACAACTCCTTTTATTTACATGACATTAACCTAGCACTTCCATCTCTCTCTCCTTCACCCACCCCTACCCCCACCACCCCCTTCTTTGTCTGTGTGCCGCTCGCTGCTTCTTCACACTAGCCGGCCTCCCTTTCTTGGTCATTGAGACCAGCGCTGTTAAACCTTACCGTCGAGGGTTTTACTGCAGTGATGAATCCATCAGATACCCGGCCAAACACGGAGACACCATTAGCGACGGTGTGCTCAGCGGCGCCGGCATTCTAATCACCATCCTGTCTGTAAGTCGCCTCACTCTGATCACTAATGCCATCTTCACTCCTCATCTTCTAGCAGCACCTAGATTTCTCATCATCACTGAAGTTAATTGTTGGTTTAACAAACACGTAGTGCAATAATGTTGCATTTGCTGGCTCATTGGATTGTGCGAATCTTAACGGCTTGTCTTTGGGGAGCTGTGGGTTCACACCGCATCACTGACTGGTACAGGGAAGGTCACACTGCAAGATTTGTCCCCAGACTTAATCAGATGCCATTGTCCTACACAGGCATGATGCTTTTGTCATTAACATGACAATGTTGTGTAAGTAGTTCCCTGTGAGTTCACTCCATGTACTCATCTTATCTTTCGGGGGCTGCTACAACAAAACAATCTTCAAGTGAACCTAATTCTACTCTGACAGCCAAACAAATATTTTTTTCTTGCATTCTGCTGCATTTGATGGATGCTGTTTTTTGGCTATCTCGTATACACTTGGTGATTCCTTTCCCCAATTGTTACTTGTGCATTTTTTATTGGCTGGAGCCCCTTCACTCAGCAACACTTTCTCCAACTTTCTTCCAAATCATCTTTCTGCAACAGATTTGCCATTTTCAAGATTGCCGTTTTAAAGTGATTGTGCTTTTAATCTGGAAAGGTGGGTAACATCATCCAAACTTTATCTTAGATATGGGAATCTGGTTCCAAATCTTGTTGTGTGACCCTGGTTTATGGCACTTCATCACATCACTCTTATCTGATACTTCAGGCACTGTGGGGATGAACTGAGATTATCTGAAATGATGCCTGGGGGGAAAAACTAATCTCCATACCTGTACTATCAGCATCTGCTGTTACTGGTTTCAGAAAGTTCCAAGATAAGAACTGGTCAACGAAACTTCATTCAGCTTTCCCTTAAGGCTGTAAGATGGCTGACTGATTGGGGTTTTAGGCGTAGTGGAGTTTTCTGGAAGAAAACAATGGAGACGTCTTCTCTTTGTGCTTTGCTTCTCGCTTAACTTTCATCCGAAAACACTTAAGCCTCCTCAAGAACAATATCTGAACTTGTAGCAGGTTCATGTGGCATGTACAATTTTACCTACAGTAACTTCAAAAAAGCCAAATGTAACCCTGAAAACCACCAAAAGTGCACCCTACCGAAGCCTAAGTAGTATATTTGAAGTTTATTTTTTTAAGTATACTTGAGTTAAGTAAAGTATAAGTAAAGTAGGTATACTATAGACTATATAATGTTGCGTAGGAAGCATACAAACTGAATACTTCTTTAGACTATATTGGAACATTTTGAGTTTATAATAAATGGATAGTATATAAAAAGTAATTTTAAGTATACTGCCTCACTGTTAATATAGACCAAGTACATTTAAATAGACTACTTTTTGCTAGAGGCTAGCAACAACTCACCAAACATTGGGCACTACTTACACATTGGTAGCCATTAGGCCTGCACAATTAATCGCAAATTTATCGTTATCGCGATTTCAAGCTGTGCAATATCCATATCGCAAAAGTAACACAAATCACCATAAATGGTAAACCTATAATGTGCTAAAACAATCCTGTGGCAACTTGAACTATTTAATAAATTGAAGAAATCCCTTTATGCATTTGACCAATCAGATGAAGCCCTTCACATTGTTGACCAATCGGATGGAGCTTTTATGTTAAATGTTGCGCCGCTAATTAGACGAGGGTCATTTGAAGAATAATTTAAGGTATTTTGACTCTTATTTAAATTAAACTTTTGCAGTTATTCTGACATCGCAACATTGATCACTAAAATCGCATGTCGCGAGTTTTCCTCATATCGTGCAGACCTAGTAACCGTTAAATAACAGATAAGAGAAAAAACTGTTTTTTGTGGCTAAAGGCTCAAACAAAGACCAAAGCACCAACTGACTGTAGTATGGAGTTAGATTTTTACAGATGGACAAGATATTAAAAAAAAAATCTATCTAATCAGTAGAAAAATGTATTCGTCTGTAAAAAGGTTTTGTACATGTAATAGGGAATTTGGGCATCTGTAAAACTTGGAAAAAATAATAAAACATTGTGTCCCGCATTGATCTGCAAATGATGACAAAACTTTAATTACAAGTAAAAAAAATGTTGCTCCTTCAGTAAATCAACCCAATCAGCAGCCTTTCATTGTCCCTAAATGGGTAACATGCTTGGACCAGCCAATCAAATGCTTGCTATCCACACTGGGAGGAAAAGTGTCTTCGTTCTACAAAAAGAAGACAAGTTGAAATGCTGGAAGATTCCCAAAATACTAACAAATACGTGTGACGTTTCACACACGTACAAAGCCTTTTTATGGATTTTTTTTTTCTACAGTCGCAAAACAGTTTTACAGATGCACAAATTTCTTATCACAGATACAGAACAATTTCACGGACAGACTATTTTTTTCCCCAAAAAGTACAAAATCTTTTTACAGGCGAAAAATTTCTTCCTTAGAGATACAAAACATTTCTATAGACACACAAATCACTAATTATGAGTTTGAAACCTTTTTATGGTCTAACAATCCTTTTGCACCAAATCTAGCTTCACACCGTAGTGTGATGCTACCTGTAGCATGAACAAGGCTTCAAATAAATGCTTGGCATTGGTTTCCTTTGGCCTATTAGAGCAGATGACTGCACAGGCTCAAAACCACAAGGGTTTTCATGGTGAGCAGCAGCCCCGTCCATGTAATTATGGTTGTTTAGTTTAATACTCCCAATTGGCGGGGTGTAATTGTGGCGAAGGCCCCAAACAAGAACAGTTTGCCAGTTATGTCATTGTCACCGCTGGCAAAGCATCTTTTCACCCCCAAGAGCGTTCCTGCCAGCGATGGGGTTTCGAGAACTAGTAAAAAAAACAACATTTGGTCGTTTAGTGCAAAATAAGCAACAGCAAGGGCAGTTATGCAGATCTTTATTGCAGGAAGGGAAAAACACTGAGGCTTCACTTAGTTTATTGACAGAAGCCACAAAGCTGCTACTACGTGGAGTATTTAGTGTCGCCGCTTCATTCACTGCGATTTGTTTATCCATTCACACACCTAAATCTCCCACACAAAGGGAGCCAGATGTGTTTTTCTGCCTCTTTCCCATGAAAAACAGCTGGCTCCAAAGGCCTGGCTGGTGGAAGCAACAGTCTCTATCAGCTTGTTAAATCTTCTGGAGGGCTTTCCCACTGCGCAAATGCTTTTCCCCGAAATGAGACTTATTCCTGAACCCTTGGAAAGAATGTCCGATAAAAAACCCGGTGTAAGAACGCAAAAAACAGCCAGACATCGCCTTGTGAAATCGGAGCCCTTTCAGCGAGACAGCCGCAGAAACTACAAACGAGCCCCGCCGAGCGCTCTGTTAGGGCTGGCCTCCAGAATCAGACAGGTCGCCTAGCTCAGCGTTTCTGTTGATTAGAACCAGCAGCCCCCATTTTCTCCCCCCTTACGCACACTCTTACTCCCTCGTTTTTTCCTTGTTTTCCCTTCTATCACTCTTTCCTCCACTCTAAATCTTGCACTTCTCCTACAGTCTCATTTTTGAGCTGCTGGATAGACAGGGGATGATGGGTGGTGAGGCTAAAATGGGGATTCTGAGCTTCACCAGCTGTTTCCAGTCATAGCCTCTCTTCTCTGACAGTAATGGACCCTTTTTACTTGTTAGTTGTCAGTTTTTCTGCCGTACTTTATTTATACAATTAAAACTGTAGACTCTCAGTCAAGTTGCGTCAGATCCCTCCATGACTCTCTGTTTACTCCCAGAAATAGAAACTTCCTTTATTAATAATTCTAAGCAACAAAAATGATTGTGAATCTTCTCCGTCAAGTTCAGAGCTATTTTGTAATTTACTTGTGAATACTATGTCCCCTGTGCCATAAATCCCACCATGCCAAATCTTAATTTCTGTCCCTTCAGATCATAATCGGAGAGAGTTACAGGATCTACTTCCTGAACGAAGGATCCAAGTCGTTTGTAGGAAACCCCTACATTTCTGCCCTCTACAAGCAGGTGGGGGTGTTCATCTTTGGCTGCGCCATCAGCCAGTCGTTCACGGACATCGCCAAGGTGTCTGTGGGTCGCATGCGTCCTCACTTTCTGGATGTTTGCAAGCCCGACTTCTCCACCATCAACTGCTCTCTGGGCTACATCACGGAGTATCAGTGTCAGGGTCCAGAGAGCCACGTACAAGAGGCCAGGTAAACGAAACGTCTGCAAATACCATAACTACAGAATTTCGAAGGCATTTGTCCTTAACTTGATGTGGTTAGACTGCTGACTTCTGCCTGCGGTCCACAGGAAGTCATTCTTCTCTGGACACGCATCGTTCTCCATGTACACCATGCTGTACCTAGTGGTGAGTTTTCCAACCCTTTCATTTTTTCTGTATCTCCGCCTTGGCGTGCTCAGAAAAACAAGACCTCTTGCTTTGCAGTTTTATCTGCAGTCTCGGTTCACCTGGCACGGAGCTCGCCTACTCCGCCCACTGACCCAGTTCACCCTCATCATGATGTCCTTCTACACCGGCCTGTCTCGAGTGTCCGACCACAAGCACCACCCCACTGATGTGCTGGCTGGGTTTATACAGGGAGCAGTGGTGGCATACTGTGTTGTAAGTACTGTTGTTGAAAAGAGAAATTTACCGATCATTAAAATCAAACAAGTGTACCGTATTTTCACACTGATCATAAGGTATGCTGTCATTGAGGGGTCTATTTTTGAACTTGTATTATATGTAAGGAGCACCGAATTAGAGGGCGTATTAAGCGGGACAAAAGAGTCAGTTAAAAGGAGGTCCACATATTCAAAGAATATCATAGTTACTGGTGTTCTTTTTGCCATTTGGGGCTTTGATGTTACTATCTTTTAGCAATTGTATGTTCTGCAACTTTAAGGAAAAGCTTAGATTGTAGGATTGTGTTACTTTTAGCAATTATCCAAATTCTTTTTTAGGATCAGCAAATCCTTAATGGTAAGTCAAACTAGAGTTTTGAATGACAAATCATGATGCTCCAATTAGACTTAGTTTCTTGATTAAGAAGTGAATAACTAGCTGCCAGAATGCACCAGAATTCATGTAAGACCATGTATTTTTCAAAAATTTTGCTCCGCGCCCGCCATATCGCTCAAAGAAAAGTTCAGGAATTTTTTCCTTGCCTGACTTTCATCACTGTAATACAGCCTGAAACAGCTCAAACAAATGTTACTATGACTATGCAAACATCTAACATTGTTAGTAACAGGTAAAAAAAAAAAGGCAGACACCGCTACACCCTAGCCACAATAAAAAAATCACAATGATACCCAACCTTTTCGAGAAACCAAGCCGTGCCTCAACGTGGGCGGAGTTAAAACCATTGAGGAACACACACTCTATGCGATTTCTCTTCATAGTTAAGGTTGGGGATAAAAAAGATTCTCTCCGGTTCAGGTTGGTTATGGATCCGGTTCTAGATCCAATCGTTTTCTTGCAGATGCTAAATTCTCTATTCGTATCATCAATTAAAGTGAAGTGGTTTTGCTTCTTTTTCCAGTGTTGCTCATTCCTGTGTTTTTTATTGTTGATGTTGTCTCTTCTTGTTGAACCTGCCGCTCGATTCTACTCAGAAGCGCATCTAACGAGCTTTTGCTACCCCCCACCCCTCTCCTGCTCAGCACAAACACGTTTTAACCAATTATGAGCGGCTTGAAGAAAAAAGAAGAAAGAAAGAGTGAAGGACAGTAAAGAAAAAACAGTTCCCACAAAGAAGCCAGCCCTTGTTGTTTACTTTAAAGAGCCAAGCGATATGTCATCGCGCTAGTCATATCCACAGTCGCGCGTTTAGTTCATACTAATGTTGGTTCAGACTCAGTCCGAACCAAAGGGACTTTTCTGGTCTGATTACACCCTTAGAAAGGCTTAAGATACTTTTTGCTTCAGAAAAACGAGACTTTTGGCGGCAAGTCTTAGAAAGCGGAGCTCCTTTTGTGTTGGAAAAAGAGGTTAAAGAACTGGACCATTTTTCTATTAATGTGGATATTTCTTGTGGAAATGAAAAAGATTTTTATAACTTTTTTTTTTTTGCCAAGAAGTAGTTTAACCCTTCAGGTCAAAACTTTCCCATTTCTACACTTAAAAAGGGGTTAGTTTAGATCCAAACACAATTCATCAAACATACTTTTTACATTTTTTGTGTTAAGATCATTTTAATATATATTCCTAAGGCCTTTACATTTCCACCTGAGACACACAGAAATGAACAGAAACCAATTTCTGTTATGCAGTCATTGAGTTCCATGGGACCTGTTCCTCACATTTCGGCGCCTTTTTGGACAACTAGATCAGGATCAAGTGAGTTAAAAGGAGGTCCAAAAAATGAAGATATCCCAGTTATTAGTGTTTAAAGCCTAAAAAAAGCAGGTCTTTTGATACCAAGCCACAGTTGTGTAGGTTTGAGTGTCATAAGCCAGGAAAATTGGTCAGGATGCAAAGAAAAGCCCACAAATTGCTGCCAGTAAAATACAGATGGCAAAAAGTGGGGCAACTGGTTTGCAACACTTTAGGTCATCAAAAGAAAACTACATATTTAGATATATTTTTTGAAAATTCAAAACTTTTTGAATCTGCAGCGACCAAAACGACTCAGTCCTGTCCTTTCTCCCTGCAGGTTTTCTTTGTGTCTGACTTGTTCAAGCCCAAAGGAAGACACTCCAATCTGGACGGAACGCCGGTGAAGAAAGAGCTGGTTCCTGCAGCGGACTTAAGAGAGCGTAGCAATCCTCTCATCATGGCATAGAGGAGGCTTCAGTCCGCACACGACTCCGGCCTGCGCCCTTTAGTTTTTTTTTCTTGTTTCAATCACCGCCCCAGCCGCTCAGACTTTACCCCATGAAACGAACACGGAAAGGCCGCAGGAATCTTGACAAAGTCCGAGGATGAGGAGCATCTCCACAGGAACACTGAAGCAGGCACGCTTTCGGAATGCTCTCACCAGACATTTTGAATGTTGACAGGAGATTCATCCGTCCTTTTCAATTTTTCCTCATACAAGTGCCGTTAAATCTGTCCTGTTGACGAAGGCCGTCTGCGAATTTGAAAGCTGTAAAGTCCAAAACGGCAGCTGTGAGGGAAGCCGTGTGCAGCAAAACAAATTCCTCGCTTTCAGGAAGGATGATTTCGTTTGGTTGATTCTCCACAAGTTTGAGTCCATCTCAGTATTTGCAACACTTGAACAATCCGTCGAAGCTCTCGGAAAACGTTTTCCTTTTTTGTTTTTTTTTCGTACACTAGCTGTTCACTTCAAAGGTGCACATAGAAGTTCCAGAGAAAGGCGTGTGTTTTGGAAGTGGGCCTCGTTCTGCTGGGAAGGATGAGCCCCCGCTGAGCCATTTAATGAAACAACTGTTACGTGAAGCAGGCGTGAGTTTGGCTGACGTGTGTGTGAGGGTGTGTGTGTGTGGTATTTCATGTGTTATAATATCACGACTGTATGTTGGAGTGTTTTATTGCCCACAACTGTGCCCCTCTGAGAAGAAGCGCCTGCTCTGACAGACAAAGGCGAGTCTGTATCGAGGGATTTTTGTGCCATTATTTCAAGCGCAACACTCGCTAAAACAAAACAAAAAATTAGTGTGCTCAAAAGATTTTGTAGACACTTGAAACTCAAAAGTACGTGCCAAAAAAACAATTTTCTCTCTTGAAACTCAAAAATTCTTGCAAAAATATCTCCAAAATCCCAATTTCTTCTTCTCTCTTCTTTACTGTCCAGTCCAACAAAAAAATAAAAAAGTACACAAATACTATCCATATAAAGAAAGTTTAGCCTCAAATACAAAAGGGGTTTATACAAATAAACACCTTGTGTGAGAAGAGTCATAACAAGAGGCCAGCAGCTCTTATCTGTTTGCTCAGCTGTTGTACAGGACAAGTAAAAAAAACAATTTTGCTCATGAAACCGAAAGACATCTGCATCAAAATAATTTTCAAAACAATCATCTTCGGCATCACTCAAACTTAATTTATTAAAAAAAAGCGGTACACTTCTCACACCATCTTCCGGCAACTTGAAGCGCTGTAACATTTAAAAAACTAAACAAAAAAACACACAATATGACAATAAAAACCCAACCCACCCTTCCCACCCCCAATGAATACTTATAAAAGTAACTTCTAAAAGGAATTGGCTGGATCAGATTTGTACACGATTGGAAGAATTTCTGACCAATTGACATCAACCTTCGTCCGTGTATGTGATTGGGTGTTTTTGTGGCACATTTGTAATGTGCCCTGCTCTCTTTTGAGCACAGAACAGAGAATTTCTCTTGAGTAAAAACTTTTAAAAAAGTTTTTTTTGCTCCTATTTTCAAGTTTCATGTATATTTCTTCTGTTTCAACTGCAAAAATATGTTTGAGCACACAAAATATTTAAGGTTTTAAACTCAAAACAGTGGGTCTTGCACCTGGAATAATGGCACGAATATCACTCCATAGCTCTGGAAACTACAGCATCACACATACTGTACATTTGACAATTATCATCATCAAATGATAGAATAATTTGAGTTTTTGATAAAGTAACGGAAAAATGAAGAGACTTTGTACCTCAATCTTCTCAAATTATTGCATTTTCTGGTAGATGGAATCTGCACGTAAACAAAAATATGTTTATGAACATAATTTTGGTATTTTTTCATTTAATTGTATACATGCCTTATAAACCACTACCTAAAAATGTTTTTTTGCCCACTTTTCTTTTTTTTTTTTTTACAAAGAGCATCAAACATTCACAGTGTGTTGCATATTTTTATTGTTTGTGTGTGTGTGTGTGCTTTTTTACAGATTCACTCACTATGAACTGTGTTTTAGACCTGTGTAAAAGTAAAACTCCAAGAGAGGCAGATTTTGTATCTAAATATTTACTTTTCTTAACAACAGTCTGATCGCAGACTGCTTTGGTGCATTAAAAAAAAACATTTTCTATTATTTTTATAATGTGAATTTTTTTGTACAAGTAACTTGCGATGTATTAAAGAAAAAATGTATTTGATAAAAAGAAAACAATATAAATGTGTCGGTGTCGGTTTCTTCTCTTGGTGGCAGACAAAATGAGCTGTGCGTGTGATGGAGAGATTTGGGCGTTGCGCTTCCATACCCAGCTTCCTGTGGGGAAATAGTGTACATTCCAGGCTTTAACCCCTCTCCCCTTGGCACTCTGGAATAATATAGAGTCCACGCTGAAACTATGCAGGAGTTGAAGAAAAAAAAGTACATTGACATGTGAAAATGCTTAGAAGCTGCGTAATTAGCCCCAGCTGCCCAGTTTTACCTTCAGCCAATCACAGGTTGTCTCTCGCTGCTCACAAGAGCTCTAAGCTGATTGATTTTTGCTGCAAAATGGGCACAATGCCCAGAAAGAGATTAAAGCTGCTTAGTTCAGTGAGATAAAAAAAATATATATGCTGTTTTTATTTATATGACGCCATTAGGGTAAGTATCCCAGCAGCGCTGTGTTATGGCTACAGCCTAATAACTGTTGCCAATGTCCTAATTGGGAACAAGACTACACCCTGCAGAGACTACGGCTGTCTGCTGGAGATGTTTTCCATTTCTTGCAGCAGTCCATTTTGGCTTCAGTATTAATGTCCTTTTGCAAAATTACAGAGGGCTTTTTTTGGAATCAGACCATTCTTAAATTCAAGAAATCACGCCATATCTGATTTAGAGTTTAATCTGCTAGCTTTCTGGGTTTTTGGAAGCAAAATATCTCCAAAAAGAAAAAGGTACACCAAGATAATAATCTTAATTAAAAAATTAAATCAAAGTGACCTCAAATTATTTGTGGCCACACATAATTAACACAATTAAGAAAATTGTGGCCACAAAACAAACATTTTATTAGCATTTTGTACACAAATAAGCATTGCGTGTTCACAAATGAGTATTTCTTTGTACAAATCAGTATTTTGTGTGCACAAATTAGCATTCTGTGTTCACAAATTAGTATTTTCTTTGCACAAATTAGTATTTTCTTGCCCAAATGAACATATTGTACACGAATAAGCATTGGGTGTTCACAAATTAGTATTTTCTTTGCACAAATTAGTATATTTTTGCACAAATTAGCATTTTTTGCAAAAATAAGCATTGCATGCGCACAAATGAGCATTTTGTGTGCACATTTTAGCATTTTGTGTGCACAAATGAGCATTTTGTGTTCTCAAATTAGTATTTTGTGAGCGCAAATTAGTATTTTGTAACAAATAAGCATTTGGTGTGCACAAATTTGTATTTTCCATGGACTAATAAGCATTTTGTCTATATAAATTAGCATTTTAAATGCACAAATTCACATTTTGTACATACTGATTAGTATTTTGGGTGCACAAATGTGCTTTTTATTGACAATTTGTTCTCACATTCATGCTGTTAAGATTTTGGAGGGCACTATTTAGCATTTTCTGTGCAAAAATCCGGCTTCTACAAGCTTTGTGAAACTTTTAACAGTAGTAAAAACATTACAGGGAGCCTTGAAACTTTAGCCATCAAAAGCCAACAATATTTTCAGAATAGCTTGGCTCTATTTTGATCCAAAGCCCTGATGTTATTTATATCAGTCATTAGCTTCAAATTATTTGTATCTCTTGCTGTTTCTCTGAGGCTCTAAAGTGTCAACTAAAGCAGTTTTATGACACAGCAAAGTGTGTGCTAACAACTATGACTCCTTTATACCCCTTTAACAGCAGATTTAATCAAAAAATGTGGGGGGGCTTGCTTTTCCTTCAATTGTTCATCCCCAAATCTCAACGCAATTACCTTCATCTGTCCAATTCAGTCCTCCTGGCCAGAGGTGCCTTCCAAAATAAAGGTCATCTTTTGTCATTCAAGTACATAATTTTATGGCTTTGATGGCAAAAAAATATTCTGTTCAATCAGATTTTTCACAAAAAAAATATTTTCAGATGTAAATCAAAGTGGCGCTTTTCATCACGAGCTTTTTATACCTAAATAGTGGTAACCTTCTCATCTGGTTCGTGGGGGGGGGGGGGGGGGGGGGGGGGTTGCTGTTTATTTCCTGTTATTTGTGAAGTAATTATCCATTATCCAGCTAGAGTTTCAAAGGCTTTGGGTGAACTCTGCCGTAGTGTTGTGGCTTCCATAGGAAAAAAAACTGTTTCATACCCACTTTAAATACCAACTCGTTGTCCTTGTATTAGTTAAAAGTTTCTTTTTTTTCTTTGCTGATTCCATTGGCAGCTACAGATGGTATAAGACACAACATTGTATGATTTCTTTCATCCAAAATGTTGCTCTTCTTCCTCCTTTAGTTCGCCTGTTTAGACTCTGACGCCGCGTGACACTGTTGCCGATAGCTGTAGAGGTCGTTCACCCCAACTCTTACAGATGGAGGGGATGCGGCGAGGAGGCATGGCAGACTCTCTTAAAATTCTTCAGTTGATTAACAATAAAAACGGGGAGCACCATGGCTCTTCTAGGAGACTGTAGTCCCTCAACAGTACCAGGTTTCACAAGTTTTTCTTTTCTTTGCTTTTTGCAACAACAAAAAAATCTTACAAATCAAATTTTGTGGACAAAAACTTGGCAGGTTTTGTCCTCAATCTCCTAACCCTCAACACTAAGTGGTAGTCGTCATGAGCTGCGTCCATGCCCAGAATCCCTTGCTCTTTTTTCCTTTGCTTGTGCTCTCCGTGCTGAAGGTAAAAGTGGTTCTGTCATTGTGTCTCCGGTTCCTGTTTTTCCTCCCTTTCTGTCTGGAGAATGTAAGCATCATCGAGGCCAATCTTCTGACATGGAGGCAGGATTTTACTGCCAAACTACAGTTTCGTAAACACGCACATCGTGTTTAGGAGTTTGGACAGGAAGCTGACTCTTTTTGGTAGGTTTTACTGCTCAGAGTGAGGGACCTCATGGATTCACAGGCTGTTTTTTTCATGTTGTAGCCAATTCGTCTTTACATTTTTCAGCTTTTGGTTTACTGAGAACTGTATTTTGGCTTGAGGTTATGAAAAATATGCTACACATTGTGATTTGTTGTATAAAGGCTTGTGACCTTAGCAGTACAACACGGTTACAATCACAACTGCCACCGAAGCTTCAAGACGTCCTGCCGGTGGCAGTCAGGCATCAGTCAGTCAGGTGGGAATGAAGCCATTCTGAAATCAGCCGACACCTGAGCGGCCACAGAGCGGTAGCAGCCGGATCGCTGGCCGGCAGCAGCTCTGATTGGACGATGGGTGAATGTCTCCCGATGGAGGCCGTCAGAATCAAGTGCCACCGGCCGCCAGCTCCCCGGTAGCCCAGGGGTTTACAAAAAGCCCTGGTCATTCGTAGCACAGATTCTTGTTCTTCTTCCCCCGTCTTGTGCACGTTGATCTTCTATGAGTTATGCATCAAGCACATTATTCTCTCTTCTTCTTCTCAACATCAACCGCAATTCGTCAAGACGCAGGTCTCAGAGTCGCCGTGATGCTATCAACGCCATGAGTTTTGTGCAGCATTAATGCTATCTCCCCATTTGGACCTGCGGTGGCCGGGATAGCCAGATTGTCTTTCAGTCATCGCCTGGCCCCGGACCCACCTCGCCGAGTGCCCGTGGTGCTACTGTCCAATAACAATCGCATAATGGCACTGGAATGGCAGCACAGGGGCAGGGGGTTGGCTGGAGGGTGGCGAATCGATCATCAGACGTTTTTGGTGGACCTTGGAGACTCTCCCATCAAACAGTTATCGTGATGCTGCCTTCCTCCTTCCCACCTGCCGCTGGACTGCCAAAGCGCAACCTCCAAATGTGCATCCTGTTGCAGTAAAATGTAACTTTTTTTAAACCCTCCGTGGCCGCTGCAACTGTCTCATAGATTTATGGGCAGCCACCCGTCGATTTAGCTGAAGACTTGCATTTACTGTAGGTCGCCACACTGTGGTTTTTTGGGATACGTGACCATTGTCTCAATGTATAGAGCTTTTCATCAATATGGTTTTTACAACAAATAAAAAATACAACAAAATACGGACCTTTGTATCAATACTTAGATTCTTAAATTCACATGTAAACCAAATGTATGTTACACATTGTGTATACTGTGTTAAACTCTTTGGATTATTAGAAAACAAGTTAGAAATTAATTTAGCAAAACTCAAACGAATCAATGTCAAAATGAGCACTTAAGAAATTATTTTAAAAAACACACACATGCAGTCTTGGATAAATTTACAGAAACAGCAACCCACGTCTAAATGTCTTTATGGTTTTCAGTGCCAGGAAAAGCTTTGCCCCATGTCAGGTTGACCTGCAGCGATGGAAGGAATCACTAAAGGGAGTGAAGCTCATGCCAGAGGTGAAAAAAAAGGCTTCAAATGAGCCAGAAAATTGTTACCTGTGATGTTTTATTTAGGGGGATTTTTGTTCTGCAAGAGTTGTTGTTTAACTATTCCATACAGATTACATCATCCTTGTCAATTTCCATCAAAACAAACTTCCTTTTTTTCCCACCTTTGTAGAAACTTATTAAAAGGATTATTAAAGGCGTTAAAAAATTGTGACATTTTAAAAACAGGGGTTTTTTTTATTCCTTTATTATGTTTTTTAATCATCTTCATCCGGGTGCCGTGGAGCAGTAGTTGGGCGATTGATCTCTGATCAGAAGATTGCAGGTTTGATTCCCACCTTGCCCGCCCATGTGTCTAAGACACTTGCCCAAGGACAAGTGGGTAAGAGACTGCACCCCACCTTGCCTCTGGTGGAAGGTTGGTGCCAGTGTTGTTAATGTGTGTGAATGGGTGAATGGGTCTGTGACTGTAAAGCGCTTTGGGCCTTCGAGAGTGCACTACATAGTGCACTCAGCATTTTTGTAGTCCTGTCTAAATACGGGTATGAAACCCATTGAGACAACTTTTGTTGTAATATTGGGCTACATAAATAAAATTGAATTGAATTGAATTGCATTTGGATGAACAATTTTTGCCAAAAAGTGTATTTAAATGTATTTTTTAAATAAACCATCAACATTCAGTCGTCGCAAAACACTCATGTCAATGAGATTTTCACTTCTGGAAATCGATGATGTCATATTCACCTTTTTAAAAATAAAATAGTGAGCATGGTGTCCGAATAGCTTTTAAAATCCAGGGCACTACATAATAGCACGCTATATCATTTTTTAGTAGTTAGGGCTTAGGGTGGGAATTCGAAAATATCCTTAGACATGTTAATTCAAACTAAGATTATTTTTCTGATAGAAAAAAAAAACCTTATTGATAAGATTATGTTTCTTGCTAGGCGAAAATCAGACAGTTTTTCTTGAAACAACACTCTCTTTACTGTCTCAAGATTCCGTTTTTGCAGTGGTGTTTCATAGTTAAAAACTTGCCATTAAAAACTGTTTTTTGTTTCTTTCTTTAAATAAAAAAAGTGAAAACAACAGGAAGAACTTAAAATGTCTAAACAGTTACCATATTTATTAACCATCTCTGTTTTCTGTGAACATGTGATTGGTACAAAAAGAATTTGTGAAACTTTTATCCACACATCCATCCGTTTTCTTAACCCGCTATATTCCTGTTGGGTGAAACTTATATGGAAATTTTAACTTGAAACAATTCTCTTTGAAACAAAAACCTTTGGGTCTGTTAAGCTGATACGTATAAACAGAAGCTTTGACTTGAATGGAAATATATAGGAAATTCATGCAAAGTTGCCAATTTCATGCATTACCATTACACAACAGTGACAGGAATAGGTTTTAAATTGCTTCTATTCCATCAAATCTGGCAATTTCATGAGTCCTCTTAGCTGCAATGATGTCTCAACTCGAACAAGCTAGGAGATGACGTAAAGCAAAAAGTTACTGTGGGATTTCCCCCTGCTTCTTTTTTTTTTTAATTTTCCAGTAAAAAAGGAACAACTTGAGCAGTGGCCTGCTGCTCTAAAAGTGTATAAATTCTGAATCCTTGTTCCCCTGAAAGCCAATCCCCCAACCATTTCCAAAATCTTAACTCCCCAAGCTTTTTTTTTCCTCATATTTTTTCTCTCCGATGGTATCCGAATAAATTGCTTCCACGTGTGTCTTAAGGAGCCCCCTGGGAAAAGAGCCCTGACAAATATACTGCTGACTAAACACAAACGTTGACCTCATCCAACATGGCTATCAAGTAATGATGATCACCATATGCTCACCTGGCTCTGGCAGCCATGTACCGGCACCACATTGACTCCTCATCTTCATCTTCATCTTCATCTACCACATACAGCTCAGCATCTGAGAGGACCAAGCTTATAACCATTATGTCACCAACATGCTACTCATCACTGCATCCTCATAATGACCTTCAGCAGATAGCAAGTGTTGGTTCAACATGAACGACCTTAGAGTGTTTTTCATCATATAAACCAAGGTTAGAAATTGTTTGTAAAAAGTTTTTGAACAAAAGTTTAAACTGTCAGCGCTATCCTTTACAAAAAAATTATTTCACATAGGTATTATTTCTCATTTCCTGTGGTTTTGTAGTCCCTGTGAGGATCTTACACTTTGGTTGAGATTTTTAGTGACATTTCCTGAATGCCGTGTCACACAGCCACTACGTTCATTTAGCGCATATCACAGGGAGGAAAATTGGTCATACATGATTATAAGTGGAAAAAGTGAAAAAGTTGTGGTTTTTACGTAAAATTGTCACAGATTTTTCACAAATGAACCACGTTAAAATCACAAAAGAACAAAAAACACGTAAATCAACGTAGAACATGAACCGTGTGTGATTATTGCACTGTTTACATGCAGTGCCTTAGTGATTCATGCGTCAATTAGGTCATTTGAATGTGAAATGTGCGCCGTGTACGCAATATAAAAGTTATACATCAGTGGTATGTTTATGAAAGTCCATTAGACATACATGGAATGGTTGTGGAAAGCCACAAATTTGCGTCATGTGTCCTGCTCCCATGGGTGGTTGCCAGTCCTTCCCCTGTCCTGAAGATGCTCACCTGGACTGCTCCCCTTCATGATTCTAGTCCGTGGAAAAAATCTTCTGGACTAGCTCTCCCTCTGACTGTTCCTGAGGAGGGTTCACCATAACTCTTCACTGCCATTTGGCTGCAGGAACCTGAGCAGTTTTCTGGATTTACTTTTGTTTTGTTGCCCCTCCAGGTCCCCTCCACTCAAGTGACGCATTCTGTCAGGGCATCTGGAATCTGCCCTTTTTGTAAGGGGTGGGGACTGAACACATTGGTTTGGATATTTAATCACACTTCCTCAGTTTTGAGTTGACACATTTTGTTTTGAGTTTTCCTCTGTCAGTTACACCAGGTTAATGTTTATCATCCGCAGATGTCTGCATTTACTTAACTGCCCTTAGTGTATTTATGTGTCTGTTTCCATCACTTCATCGTCATCTCAACTGCTTTGTCACCGTTTTGCTTTTCCATGGGCTTTGTCATGTTTCTATGGAACCCTGGACATGACATTAAAAAAGATAAGAAATTGTTTGCGCAAACTAGCTTTTAGCACGCACAAAATTCAAATTTGAGGGAACAATTGCTTTATTTCTTTATTTATTTTATGTCCAGGGCTCCATAATATTGCGCACACAAGTTAGCATTTTGTGCACAAACAGGTTAACATTTTGAGTGCACAAGTTAGCATTTTGTGCACGCACAAGTCAGCATTTGTAGCGCGCACAAGTCAGCATTTTGGGCACGTACAAGTTAGCACAAAATGATAAGAAATAGCTATTTTTGGCGCAAAAAAATGGTAAAAATGTTAATTTTAGGGAACAATATATTCATTTTTTCAATGGTATGTCCAGGGCTTCGTATATAGCAGTATTATTTGAATGTTTTTAAAACAATAAGGCCTGAATTATCTGTACACAAAAAAGGCAGTGATACAAAATGTCACACAATCAGAAACCTTTGGGACACAAACTTAAATGTCAGGCAGGTTCTTTTTGTTTTACATCCTAAATGGGTTCCACTCTACTTTCAGAGCCTTTGCTTTGAAAGTTTCACAGGTTTATCTGGTTGATGTTTTTATAATATTTTTTTATTCATCTGCAAGATCAGGAATTTTTTGGCCAATATTCTTTGATGTCACCCAAAGAATTCTGAGTGAAGTGGAGGGAAATGGGCAATTGGGCGGGACTGTGTTTTGTTGAGTCCACCTGTCACTCACACAAAAAAAGGAAACACCTGCAGCTATGCACTAATGAAATGACTTGTCAAAAACTGTTTGATTTGAAATAAAACTCACCCACTTCACAGATGTCATTTGGAAAAGATCAAAAATGGTTTTTCCAAACTACTTTCCTGGTTGGCTTCAAACAGGAGGTCTGCACTTGGTTCTGCTCCTTTTTACAGATGTTTTTCTTTTGGGCATTGGCTGTCCTAAATGTAGCTGGATGAGGTCACTGCCTAATTTCTTTTAGTTGTTCATTTGGTTTTCAGTGTAATTAGAACCTGGGGTCAATCTGATGTCCCCCATAGGTTTTTCTGGACAGGAAACATAATAGTGAATAAAATTAATTAACTTTTCAAGGCATTAATTTGTCATTTAACATGAACTTTAAATGTGAAAAGCAGATAATTTTTGACAAGACTTTTTGATAAACAATATTCAAACAATTTTTATTTTTAAAGAAAGTTTAAAATGAATTGTCATGGGTTAAAAAAACAGCTGGGTTGCCCTGGATAGACCTAAACTGGATAGACCTAAACTGTGCTTTGCAAAAGCATTTGGACAGCACTGTTGAGGGAGAAAAATTGAACTGAATTGATAAATCCTTCACTTTTCAAACATAAAACGTTAAAAAACAAATTTGTGGACTGTACTGATTACAGCTCTTACATTCTGGGCAACAACGTTTTACTGTTTCCTTTCAAATTTAAACTGTAATGGGAAAAGCAGTGAGAAAGAGTGAAAAGAAGCATCAGTTGCGACTTGCATCTAGAGGTTTAGGCGTTTTCTTCCTAGGAAAGCTTTCAAAATCTCTGTTTGGCACAGACTTCTTGGACTCCTCCTTCCTCCAGGCAAACAGAGATGCCGGAGTGATGCCTGGCCTTTCTCCTGAGCTCTTGGGAGGAAAATCCTGTTTAACGTCTCCACAATAACATTCCCTGGGGTTATTTATTCAGGAATGTTAATGTCCTTAGAAACTACTGGCCCGTGTGGCCTCTGACTCCATTGGGTTTTCCTACAAAGCATTGGACGAGGCGCAGCTCAGCCTCTTTGGTGCTGTTTAAACAACAAAGATTGATGCGTCGGGACTCCCCTGATGATCCTGCAGTCAGTCAACGTGAGCGGTCTGGTCCATTTGTGCAAAAAATCTGACTGGATCTACACTTTTGGCATGTTTTGCCTCCATTTGACACTGCAGTTGGGAGCATTGGTGTATAAGAAGTGTATATTCTCGACTTTCTTGGCATGCCTCTCACACACAATAAACGCTGTATTTATGAGTCTCCTTAATTCCGAGCTCCGCACTTTATGTTATTCTTTGAATAAACAAAACACAATGGCAGGATGTAAATGGGCCTCTCTATACATGTGAGCTGGGCTGCTTTTTTCGCCTTCATTTATTCACCCTGTAGGTCTCTAAATAGAAACAGATGCACAAAATGATTGCCGCACAAGAACTTCACAAGAAAAGGGACTTAATGAATACCTTTTTGCTTTGAAAGTTTGGCTACACACAGAAAAATAAACTTTTTATGATACGTTCAGCATCAGGTTTTACTGTCTGAATAAAGACAAATATGAAAAACTAGGTCATTGTTAATGAGGAGGTCAGAAAAAAGTCTAATGAAAGAAGCAGGTTAATGTTAATTCATTGTACAATTTTTTTTTTTACAGATTTTTACCTAAAGTTACAATTTTTTAAAACGTATCTTTACTTCACTTACAATAAATGTGTTAAATTGAACAAAGCAAGATGTCTACGTACGGATTTACCCGTTTGCTATCTTAGACCTCACCCTTACATTGACGTGTTCTCCCTACCATGACAAAGGTGGATAAAGGTGGAAAGATTTCATGTAATCCATGGACACAAGTGAAGATCACAAATCATTGAAGAAAGAAGGTTCAGCGCACTGTCTAGTGGGTCTAGAGGACCCAACTCCCAATGTAAAAGTGCCTAGGATAGCAGCTCTTTTCCGTTATATTAAGGGCTTGGTGTCATAGAATTTCATTGGTTATGAATTGAAGGGGACGCCATCGATTTGTACGTAGAGCCCAAAAACAGTCGAAGAAACAAGATTATCGTGGTGATCGTGGAATCCGAAATGCACACTTGCACTCATTTACATAGACTTTTCATTGAAAATGGTTGTTCAAACTTGTGTTGCAGAGGGTGGTAGGAATGTAGCTTTACACTTAAAATGGAGTGTTGAGACTTTGGCGAAACGTCAACAAAGCATTTTACCAAAGGAGAGTACTAACTGTAGGCGGGGGAGGGTTAAATTCCGTTTTATGCTCTTTTTTTCCCATTTTGCTCATTTTGGTGCTGCTAAATGTTCTGCATTTACAATAAATCCATAAAAGGTCAGACCAATATGTCGATCATTATGAGATTTTAGGAATTAGAAATAGTCTAAGAACAACTTTATCTTAAAAAAAAGTCATTATTTATTTGTACAAAATTTTTTTAGAAGATATTTTTTTTCCTTAAAATGGCGGGGGTGAATGCTGGAAGGGCCCCCCCCCCAGTAATTGTGCCCTGAGTCCCTAGAAGTTTTAGCAGTGCTCCTGGTGATTAATTTTTTTTTTGTTCGACACAAAAATTGTCAATTTTTTTGCACTCTTTTTCAACTTACGTGCATTGTGGACAGGAGTATTAATAAGAATTTTTGCGGAAAAAAAACAGAGTTTTTTGGGGTTAAAAATGTGATCCTTGTACAGCACAGACAGACTTTAAATCCTGTTTCTTCCCTGTTGTAAGTTCCTTTTTTCCCAGAACACATGACATCTGTCTACAGATTGAGCAAATACACTGATTTCTGACCTTTCTGTGCAGCAAAATTCCAAGAAACAGCTTCCATTAAAATTCAAAAAGCCATCATTTCCTGTCCCTGTGACCTCATTTGTTTTCCTGACCCGCGCCTCTATAACGTAACGGTTGACTTGCAGAGTAACTGAGCTATGAGGATGTTGAAATACATCTAGCATGGAGTCACGGTCTGCTTTTCTCATGCCTCAGTCGTCAGGTTTCAGGTGTTTCAGGTGAAATAAATAATACAAAGATTTCCACATTCCTCTTTATGATCTGCAATAAATCTCATTTCATTGCAAATCCAGATGCAGTAAAAACCTTATCTGCCTGAGTTAGTGGCCTCTCATTGATATCCCCACTTTGGCCACTTTTTATGTTTTGCAGAAGTTTATGATTTCCCTAAAACTGGAAGTCACGCAGGCTGACTCATAAAACAAAACATAATTCCTTCAGTGTGTAGCCTTTTTTTTTATGACGGCCCTCCGCTTCCAGGCAACGCTGACCTCAGGGTCGGCCTCACAACGGCGGGGATATTTTACATGCCACCCCACCCATCACGTAACCTGATTATTTGGCCGCTCTTCCTCTGGCCTCCCGCTTGCCTTTTTCATTCCCAGGAATGCTCTGTCAAGGACGACAAATTCCCAAATGAAGTCATAGAAAGTTTTAACATCAGATAACAGTCTTTTTTTTTTTTGTCCAAAAGAGCAACAGACTCCCCTATTTGCAGAAAAACCCATTACTGGGGTTGTCTGAAGTCAGAAGGTGACCTCAGGGTGTTGAGTTGAGTTGTTTCAGCGATGAGAGCAGCGAGAAGGCCTCCTTGGTGAAGCTTGAGCTAATTCGCCATAAAAACAAGCCTAATGAACATCATCTCAGGAGGTAAAGAGCCAGGGTAGATGCGTCAGATACACAGGAAATTATTTTCCACATACTTCAAACGCTGGGTGTCTGCTTCCACCTACAGGTTGCTTTTAAAAATTCACGCTTCTACAGCATCCACTGTGCTTGAAAGGCCTTCAAATATAGATCTTACGGTGTTTCGGTATAAATTAAACCTGCAAAACAAACTGTGTACTCCTCAGCTTTGGGAGCAGCAGAGCAATAATAACTTATTATGAAATTTAGAAGTCATTGACTGAGAAACATCTACCAGCAGGGATGCATTTGACTGTGGCTCATATTTACATTTAATATTTGTGAACATTTTGAACAGATAAAAGTTCTATGAATGGAGGAAAAATTGTCTGCATGTGCAAAACAGTAATGTCAGATGAATATAGACTGAATGCCTCAAATAGGGATGTTCCTGTAATCCTGAGCACCACTTTGCATGCTTATATTTGGTTTGCGCAAGTTCAGGTGGCATGAAGATGATCCTTTAAAGGTCTGTTAAACAATGTCACATTAGAATGTATGAAATGCTTAGATTTATAAGCTACAAAAAGAAATTTTACTCACATAGATGGACTACCAGGGATGATGGAGAAGTCAAAACAGAAACAAAAGAAACAAAAATGAAACAGCTTTAGCTCATCCGAAATGATCAGAGGATTTAACCCTTGTGCTATCTGAGATGATCCCACCCTTACATTGACGTGTTCTCCCTAACATTATAAAGGTGGAAAGATTTCATGTCATCCATGGACACCAGTGAAGATCACAAATCATTGAAGAAAAAAGGTTCAGAACACTGTCTAGTGGGTCTAGATGACCCAACTCCCAACGTTAAAGTGCCTAGGATAGCACAAGGGTTAAAAGCAGGACAAAATAAAAGGGAATTATCACTTAAAAAGATATACCTACTGTATGCTTTTAAGACTGCGTATCAGAACCTTATGAGAGTAACAGATATTTTCTTTCTGGGGGAAAAAAGTCTCATTTTCCGTTTGGCAAAAAGAAATACCTCTTCCAGAAAGTTTTGTCTTTCAAAATGAGACATTTTTGCCAAAATCAAGTAAAACTGATCAACCTGGAAAATGTTTTTATAAGTAAAACAGTACTCACAGTAGTTACTGTTCAATGTTTCTATCCTAAATATCAAGACCTGATGTTTTAAAACTTAAACTGAGCCAGATTTAATACAGAAAAGAATCTTGTAATTGTGTCTCATTGGAGGACAGGTCAAAGTTCAATATCTGTAAAGATGAAAAGTCATCTGAGTCAAAAAGTACTGGATTTTCATTATGAACTAACTCAAGTTAGAGTAAAGATGAATGATGTTTCATGGCAGGGCTGATCCCTGACTCTCTGTCGCCCTCCTCTGGGCATTTCTGCTACTGCTGACCTCTTTCTGTTGCTTTCTGTTTTGTCCCCACAGATGTGAAGGACAACTGACACCCCTGAAAGCCATCTGCACTCATCCTGGCTGTATTTAGCTCTAGTTTTTTACAGTGTTTACCTGCCAGTCTAATAGCTAACTTCTAGTCACAAAGAAACCACAGCTGTTAATAAACTTAACCCTGACCTTGACATTAAATTTGGTCTTTTTTTGTCTTACCAAGACCGTTCTTCACCAATCAGCATACTTCTCCTTTCATAATTAGAAAATAATTTGAGTTCATTTTCTTATAAAGTCACATAGATAAATTTGTTTCTATAATTATCCCATATGAGTCAATTTGCTGCTTCATGATGTGTTTAGTGATTCCCGAACATTGCTTAACATTCCTTTTTAATGATTAGTTTTAATGATAAAGACAACACAGGTCTGAACTGCTGCATTACAGTCACACTGACATCAGCTGGGAGAAAGCAGGAAACTCCCACAAGTATAGCTCTGGTTCTGACACACATTAATGTGGGCCAAGATAACAGAAAATAAAAATAAATCATCTATTTGAAGCATGTGGCAGATGGCAACATCCTAGTCAGACCTGTTTTTTTTTCTTTTTAAAAACAGTGAAATAAATGACTTAGTTTCAATTTATAAACAGAGGTAAAAATATTGATTGGTGTTAAATCACTGTGTTTTGGGTAATATTGGATTTCTTTCAATGGTGAAGGTTAAAACCGGCATCAAGTGGAGCCCTTAAGGTCTGCATGGACCACTTATATACAGGATATCTGGGGTCATTCACCTGCTGTTGTTCATCTTTCAGCATATACCTTCAGGGGTCGCCACAGCCAATCAGCTTCCACTAAGTCACACATTTGGTTTAGTAGAGATTTTTACATCGGATGATCTTCTTGACACAACCCAGTATTTTATCCGAGCTGGGGACCGGCACAGGGATAACCAGACTTGGGCCATCTTGCTGTTACATCGTTAGGCAGTAAGCTCATCGCGTCTCCTGGGAATATAATTGAATAAAAAGTCGATCATTAAAAAAAAAAAGATTTTAGCTGCTTATTTTTGTTTTCGGAAAAATTGCAAAAACCACAAATGTGATATTTCATTACAGACCTCTGAATAGTAACACAAAAAATACAGTAAAAAAAAGGATCACTAGAGAAAATTGAAGTGTAAAAACGAATGTAATCAAAGCACTATTGAAAACCGTTGTTTAGACCAGGGTTAATTTTATTTTGAAAAGAATTTATATTGCAGGCAAAAAAAGCAAATTTGTTAGTTGTAGATAAATTTAACCCTGTTAAAATTCAGTTGTATTTAAACTCTATATGTATAAAATTAATGGCTTAATGGCAGAAAAAATATAAGTAAATGTGTTTTTCCAAACTGTTGGGTTTCAGAAATGGGACTTACTTCAGGATTGGGACCTAGACATTTGTCTGCATTTCCTGTTTTTAAACCACCTCTTCAGCATGATAATCAGCTTCATCGTTTGGCTCAAATCCGAGGGCTGTGGAGGATTTGCTGCCTTGCTCTTATATCGAAGTGTTAACCAGATGTTCCTAAAGAAGCTCAGAAAGATAAACATATGTTGGTTTCTGAAGATAAGGATGGAATGTGACATGAGCAGCAAATCACAGGATAAGGATGCCGTCCAATCAGATTTCTGTAATGCTCAAGCTTATTTTGATGGATATTTTTATTCACTCTTATAGGTTGAGTGTAATCAAAGCAGATTTTCAATGACTGGATTTTATTTTTAAATTTGTTTCACTTTAATATTTTCTTCAATGATTACTCCTAAAAATGAGTCATCCTTTAAATTTGTATTTTATTTGAAACGTATTAAACATATATTTTCTGTTACTGTTGCTCCATCTGAAACCGAACCGACCTGAGACCTACCGGTGCATGCGCTCTCCTTTTGGGCAAACAGGAGGTCCATGCGCGCCAGTGTCATGCGCCGTGCGCGCTTACATCAGCAGCTCGCTGAGAGCAGGTGCTTCCCGCAGCCTCCCATGTGACCTCCTCTGTAACTCCCACCATTGTTTGTGAACTTCACAGAGAGGACTTCCACTTTCCAGCATCATGTTTGGGCTGCATACCATCAGTGCGCGCTGCGTGAACGGCGGCAGCAGAAGCAAAACCATTACATCCACGTTTCTAGCTTTTTCTTGGAATGTTTTTTCTTCCTCGTGTCTAATTATGGAGTTTTTTTTTTAATACAACCTGAGGATATTGGTGATTTTGCCATGTAATTTGATTGGATTTTTTTCTGTTCGAGGCAAGGGTTTTAGCTTTTTACGCACATTTTACGCACACGGACTCACTTTGCTAAGCATGGCGGAAGAAATCCACAGCGACTCCTTTCCAGATTTGAACGAGTTGGAGAACAAGATTGGAAGGAAAACACCCGACAGTCTCCTGGTTTGGATGAGGGAAGACTGCGAGCAGGGATGGAGATCTGACCATTTGGCCAAAGGAAGCGACTCAACCCTCTGCCACGACTTAACTGAGAAAATAACCAACTTAAAACAAGAGCTGGTAAAGAAATCCTCTTTTGCTTTTCATTTCTTTGACATAAGAATGCCTTTGTGTGATGCAGTTACCCCACCTGTGGACACTTTCGAGTTGCCATGGCTTGCTGAACCAGTTGACGCCAACATTGCTGTGTTTGTGCTCAAATGTCAAACCCACAGAGCACCTTTCTGAGCCACTTAACCTGTTCTTATATCTCTGATGACATATACTGTCACTTATTAGATCACACCCATCATCTGTTTTCTTGTTCCGTTCCTTTCTCTTTTATTCTCACATAATAACAAGGTTATAATAGCAAAAAGTAGGTTTTAGTAAACCACATATAAATAACATTTGTATTTTATTTTGCTATATAATGTCATTTTCGGGCTGCACGGTGGTACACTGATTAGCGCTCTCATCACACAGCGTGAAGGCCCTGGTTCGAAATGTCTGTGTGTGTGTGTGTGTGTGTGTGTGTGTGTGTGTGTGTGTGTGTGTGTGTGCGTGTGGGTGTGTGCGTGTGTGTGTGTGTGCACGTGATTGCGATCCCTGCGACAGGCTGGCGACCTGTCCAGGGTGTACCCCGCCTTCCCCCAACAGGGACAGGCACCGGCAACCCCCGTGACACCAAAAGGGATAAAGTGGCTTAAGAAAATGGATGGATGGGTGGAATTTCCCCCATTATTTTAGTTTAAAGCTATACACACTCCCAACGTGCCTGTAGCTCATCAGCCCTTCTGTTTGTCCATGCAGAGGTGGCTCCGCTCAACCGATGTGAAGATCCTGAAGCAGTTGGTGGCGGTCCACGAGGGCATCGAGGCCATGCGCTGGCTCATGGAGGAGAGGGGCACCTCAACCAGTCGTCGCAGCAGCCTCACAGGAAGCCTGAGCAGCCTGGCAACGGTGGAGGAGCACGGGTTCTCCATGTCTCCCTTAAGCGATTGTTTCAGGTGTGCAGTGATGAACTTCACCAAAAATAGGTTTGGTGGAAGTCTCTGTTATTTTAGTGTTCAGTCCAGATAACACAGAGCTACCTAGAGGTTAAAACCAATTTTAAAACCAATCCATTTGAATTAATTTAATCCTTTGACACCTGTATTTATTATAGCTATGAAAAAAAAGGTCACTTACGTTTTTGCTTTCAAGTAGATACGCTAACTTTGTTGAGACAAAGTGGTTTGATGCATATTTGCGTCAACAGGCGTTGGAGGTCAGGATCAAGAACTCCATTAAAACAAGTAAATTGGCAGCTACAATCCAAAGAAAAACTTCTGGAAGTCTAGAAATATATTTCTTATTCGTTCTACAGAAAAAGAAAAAGAAGCAAGAGAAGCAAATGCACTAATATGTTCAGTTTTTACAGAACAAATTGGGCTAAAAGGAGGGTTTTCAACTATTCTTGAGCATTAAACTGAATTTTACCTAAAAATTTTTAACCCCTTGACATCTAAATTTGTTTTCTGCAATGAAAAAAAAAACATGTTTTTGCTTTCAAGTAGATGCTAAATGTTGGTAATTTAGGAGCTAAAATGCATGTTACATTGGCTTTTCTTCAGCAAACAGAAGTTTCATGCCAATCCATCCCTCTATCTCACACATTTGAAGAGGAAAATGGTGTTTTTGGTGTTTTTAACATGTACATTTTTCTAATATCGGAGGACATACGTATGTACAGAAAATTAAGCTTAACTTTGAATTTCTGAGCATTACTTTATTCAAATCGTTGAGAATCAGGAGCAAACCCAACAAAAATGCTGTTTCAAAATAATTTTAGATGTGACGTAGAAGCTACAACAGCAAGTCACAGGGTCCCTGCTTCGCTCCGTTCTGATGCATCCACTTGCAGACAAATAGATCCATGTACGTCTTTGTTTTCCTCGTATGACAGAATCTGGCTCAAAACGTTACGCCTGGATGGCTCCAACATTGTTTGCCATTTTTCTTGCACCCGTCAAAAGATGATTGTAGTGGGACTTTAATTCCACAGTGTTGTGAAATTTCTCCATCCCAACGTTCTTGATTCATGTGGTTGAACACTTGGTTTGGTTGTTCCACAGAGACAGTGCCTTGTTCCCCGAGGATTTGTTTAAAACCTGGAGCGAGAAACCAGCTGATCCACCACACGCCAAGAGTGCTGATCCAAACCACTTGGAGCTCAGCACAATGGACATAAGACCTTCAAGTCTACCTGCCCCTAAATCTACAGTCACTCATTCTGCATTTGGACGTCCCGATCCGTCATCAGTTACACATTCAAACTGTTTGGCTCAACCCAACCTTTGGGCAGGGGAGCCAAAAAAGATTAAAGGTAATGCAGAGACAATCAGAAGAGCTCTGCAGAGGTCAAGCAGAACACGGAAAGAGCTAAAAGCAGATTTATTTGGTCCAAGTCAACAATCAGGAGCCAAAAACCCAGTCAATTCAACAGTGGAAACACTCACAGAGGGTCATACCAAAGGTCACAAGGAGAGCTCCGCTATTGCTGAAAATGTCCTACCAGGCTATGATACTCAGTGGTGTTGGGTGGAGTCTCAGGATGATGTCACATTTTTATGATTTTATCAATACAATTTAAGCAATCTTTGTTTTAAAGTTTTCCAATTTAAAAGGAAATTTCCAGGAATACAGAGGTACATGAACTATGATACTGAGAGTGTGGAGTTACAAAGAAAGTGATTCTCACCTGTCTACCAGCTTGTGTCTGTCTTATGTGTTTCTCTTTATAACACAGGAATCAAGAAAGAATATTAAGGACAATTGTTATTTAATTCTCTGTAAATTAAAATGATCATGCAGCTTAAAAAAAATTAAAACTCAAACAGTACTGTCAAATATTATCTTTATATACTGATTTTTTTTAAGTTTTTTTCTGCCTTGTTTTGAAAGGTTTTCTGTTTCTCTTTAAAATAAAGAAAGAAATAAAATTTGAATTTCAGACATTAATATGAAGACACTGAATAGTGTCAACTTTCTGAGGATGCCAAACCACAATGAAGCATGCTTTTATTTTGTATTAAAGGAAATTTACAAACAAAGTTGACGTGTGAATTGTTATAATACAAAAGTCATTTTTTTCTTTATTTACACAAAAGGGTCTTGACAACCATCACTGAAGTTTAATAAATAAATAAATACGTTTTGTAAATCAAGAAATAAATGTAAAAGAATATTTCCAACAGTCATTGAAGGCTCCGTTTTCCAGCGTTACGTCACATGTTTACGCACTTACCCGGAAGTGATTTTGCAGGTACGGTTAGGTTATGATAGGTGTGAAGATGTAAGAAAATTCAGACGGTTGAGAGGAAACATGGACGTTTTTCTGCCTGCAATCCTTCTCGTTGCTGCAACGACGTGGACGTCACGAGTGGGTAAGAAATGTCAAGTGGAGACACCGGTTTAAATTATTAGCATTTTTGCTAACTGTAGTGTTACGGTTTGGTGTTAAGTTACACAAAGATAAATGTACCAGTAAAATTGCTAAATAATTTGTTTCGTTGAACTTGTTTGTGGGAGTTTTAAGAATGTTATCAAAAAGTGCTTATTTATTACTGACTCGCTTATAAATTAACAAACTGTGAGACTAATTATCGTCTAGTTTTACGTTTACTAAATTTTCCAATTTGGGGAGTGTAAGCTAAGAGATATTAAACTCCACCGTGGACCCATTTAAAATTTTTGTTTATTTATTCAGTTTTCTCCAACGAACTAATAAAAATATTAAAACATATTTAGAGATGACGTAGAGGTCTTTGAACGCACCACCTTTTCTATTCAAGAAAAGTGAAGGCTAGAATTACGTAGTGACCTATAAAGGTGTTATTGAGTTAAAATGAGCTTTTTAGCACTAATACACCAGATGCCACGGTTAAAGAAATACTCTTTAGTCGGAATTAATATTTTTTATTTCTGTTTTGGATTTATTAGTTTGTTGTTCAAGACATTTGAGCATGTGCCATGAGGAATCAAACCACCAACCCTCATGGTTTTTATAAATATACTAAAGGCTGCTCTACTTTCTGAACCTCAACAGGAATTGAAGATTATTTGTATGTATATTTATATATATTTTTTTATTTGTCGCTCTTTTGATCAAACTCTACAGAAAGCGATGACGCTTTTAGAACATATGAACCATAGCTTATTCTACCTCAGCTTGTTCTACCACGGCTTGTTCTACCATAGTCACCTTGTTTAGGCTGATGTGGCACTCTGGAATCTATTTAAGTTGTATTTCCTTTGAGAGCAGCTGTAGAGAAATCACAGGAAATAACGAGCTTTGGCTGCATTTCCTTGAATAAAATATCTAAGCAATGCTTAAAGCACTGCTTGATTTGTACTTGACTGCAGAAAAACTCTTCTTGTCAATATCGGTACTCGCGTTGTGGTAAAAATCATTCTTCATTGTTATAATTTTGGACATTTTCTTATCTGCCAAGAATTTGAACACTGAGTTGTGATCTTTAGTTTAGTCCATTTAACCCCATATCATCACACTTGCACTTACGTGCTTCAATAAATATAAACTAAATTTAGAGTGGATTTAATTTAATTTTAGCTTAGTCACTTAGAATTAATGTCTTTTTTGATGTCAAAGTGTATATAATTTTAATAAATTGTAACACCAATGCTCCTTCAGTTAGAATAACTGTCATGTTAAATGTGTTTTTTCACATTATTGTCATGTTACTTCTTTGTATACTTTAACTTTTTAATTTTTCCCTCACAGATGGCCAGGTGACCTTCATGGCAGAGCTCACATCCAGACCTGCTCAAAAGCTGTCCAAGTATGGTTGGTATGGCAACGTGAGACTACAGAGGTTCCATATCCCAGAGGAGACGGCCATCGCACGCTGGACGTTCACAGTGACGAGAGGAAACAGCTTCTACTGTGGCCAGCACAACATCACTGTGTAAGAAGGGAAAGCCTCCAGCTGCCATCTTCCTCTTTGGGTTTTCTTGTTCATTAAAAAAAATGTTTTTTAATTCATATCTTACCTCTTCAGGTACATTCGATGGGGCGCCCCTCCAGTTATAAACCCGACTGACTGTGTGTTTCCAAACGTGACGCTTTGGAACCCCAGTTTGTCTCTGATTCTGCCGGTAATCTCGCAGAACTCCACAATGTTTAACCTGTCAGACCCTGCTCCTGGGGAGTGGTTCGTCGCTGCTCACCTGCCGGAGGATGACGGACGCATAGAGCAGAAGGTTTGTCAGCAATTTAGTGTCTCTTTTCTTAGTATTTTATCCTAAAGTAGTTTTGTTGGGTCTCATTTTATTGGAAAGACTTTCATTTAGTTGTTGAATCTTCAGCATCCACATGCTTTCCTTCCAACTTGTTGAACAGGTACATAGTAGGTTTACTGTTTTTTTTTTTTGCTTGCAAAGCAGTTAAAGGACATTGTTTCCCCTTCCTCTTGTGGTGAGTTGATAGTCTTGTTTGGTAAGATTTTTGCGCGAAAGGTGTTTTTATTTCTGCAAGCTCCCCAACATCTGTGCTTTTATACATTTGTATTTGTTTGTAATGCTTTTGGGTGTTTTAAGGTTTCAGCGTTCATGTTTTTGTAGAGGTTAAGTTGTGTGTTTCTGTGTGCCAGGGTTTCCCGTCCTGCACGTACTTCTTCCAGCCTCAGCTGTCTGTCAGGAGAGCGGTGGACACGCCCGTTTTACCGCAGGATGCATTCCTCACGCAGACTGCATCCTTTGAGCAACCTGCACGCCTTAAGTAATTATTGGGTATTCGTGCATGCTCTGCTTCCTTTGAATGAAATGCCTGACACTGTTTTTTTTTTGTTGTTGTCAGATTGTTCGTTCCAGAGTTTGCCTCGTCGCTCTCGGTTACCGTGCGCGACTGCTCGTCAGGGGAGGCAGCGGAGAGCGGAAACTGCTGGCTGCTCCTCAGGCTCGGCTCTGCATCCCTGCTGCAGCGCCCGGTAACCGTGAACTGCTCGGGGATGAGCTGCTCTGCATCTCTGGTTAACCCACCGTGGGACACCTGGCTGCGAGTCGTGGTGGAGAGCAGCCAGGTCAACCGCTCTGTGACCTTCCGGATTACCTGGAGCTACACAGGTAAACAAAGAAACGTCTTAAAAAAGTCATGAAAAGTGCTCTATGGTTTTACAAAACTGCCCGTCATTGTGTTTTTTCAGAGGGATGTAAACCCAAAAGTGTAGGCCTTGAAGGAGGTGATGAATTCAAGAAGCCTCAGAAAAGCAGCAGCCAAAGCAACTCCACGTCAGCAAACACCACAGAGGTCTCAAACGGTTTCAGCTTTGCCAATAAATCCTCTGCTCTGCCGACGTCTCTGACGGTGTCGGCGTGCATGTGGAGCGTCCCCGTTCTTTACGAGGAAGTGGACGTCCTCTCGCTCCGATTCACAGCTGCCAATGGGTCAAACGTCAGTGTCACAGACACGCATCCCACTCTGCTCACCTACCCACTGCCCAGTCAAGCCACAGGGGGCACGCTCAATCTGCGACTCACTCTGAACACGGTAGGTCAGACAGAGTTTCTGCACATGTGCAGTGATGTCTGAGAGCCCAGAAAGGGGAACGCCTTTAATTCTCTCTTTTTTTTCATTTTTTTTTCATAGACTGATGTAGTCTTGGACAACAGCAGCAGTGTGCTTGCCTGTTTTTCTCCCTGGGCTCCGGTCCTACAGCTCAACCACTCCCAACCTTGTCGTACAGGTGAAGCCATTCCATTTTTTATGCAGCAAACAAACCTGCAACCCTGTTCTGAGCGGAAATGTAACAGCGTTCACATTTTTGTGTGAAGTGACCAGTTAATAACCAGTCATAAACTTGAAAGGTCTTTTTTTAATTTTCTCTCGATTAGATTCCTTCAAATTTCAGGATTGATTTTGCATAATTTAGACTTGAAGTGTCTTAATATGACAAATAGTTAAAAACAAAGCATTTTTATCCCAAAGTAAAAAGCAAAAATATTATTTGCACAATGAAATAAGCGAGTGATTTAAGTTTTGGGTTTTTTTTCTGAGTAAATGAAAACACTAAAGACCAAATAAAACGATAACATATATTTTTTTATCAACAGCTTTATTCGGAGGATACGGTGTGGCTGTGAACACCAGTTCCCCTAAAGCTGTGCTCAGGCTGCCCTTCCCTCAGTCTGCATCGTGGTACCTCACCCTGCAGCTCCACTGCAACAGGTAGCACACATGCATGCATGCAGGTATGCTGCAGAACACACGGTCTCTCTCCAATGTGACAGGTGTCCACACCTCATCAATGCTGACGTTTCATCCCTATTGTCACATGAGGCAAACCTTTTGACATATCCAATCAGCATAAAGATGGAGGGAGGAGCAGGGTTATGTTAAATAATTTTCTACATTACAAAATAAAAGCGCCTGATTTGTAGTTTTACATTTTTATAATTTTAGCCTTCAAAGCTCCACCTATGTAAATACCTCTATAGGTAAAACTCTGGTTTTGGAATGAAAAGATTTGATTTGATCTTTTGGTTCATTTCAAGCATTATTGTTAGACAATCCAACAACAAAAAAATGACACAGATGTATCAAACTCATTTAGGAAATAACAAAATCTATTTGGAAGAAGATGCCGTCCTCTCAATAGTGTAATTACTTATAATCATAGAGGTTTTTGCAGTAGTGAACACTTAGGTCACACAATAATGAATATTAACTAAAGTCAAGTAGAGTTTGATTTATTGCTCAACATGGAGCTATTGAGGCATTTACGACAAATAATTCGATTTTTAACTCAATCAATCATGAACTAAAGAAATGAAATAAAAAATTAAGCAGCAACACTCAAGTTTGTTCCAACAATGTTGCATCTAGAATCATTTTTACCGGTGCTGTTTGTTTAGCTGTGCTTGGTGCCCTGGCAGATTAACCAACATGAGTATTTGTGAAATGTAAATCCTTGAGTTGGACACAGTCTCTCTGTTTCTCTGAGCTGTTATGTTCTTCCAAACTATGAATCATCATTTTAATTTCCAACAAAGTAGTTAATTAGAACATCTATTAAAACAACTTAGCTGTTGGTAGAATCAAATGCAAAATTCGAGTGTTGCTGCAGCATCAGGTGACGACAGAAGTCAATTTGAGTGATGAAAACTCAAAATAATCATGCTTTTGTTGATGCTCCTCCACATTACCATGTTCAGAAATGTTCTGTGAATGAGGTAAAGGCGTGGGCTTCTTTAATGTCACGCGTGTGCTATGCTTCCTTCAGCAGCTCCTGTGGTAACGCCTCGGTGGTGTCGGTGGTCCCAGAGTTGTCTGTCAGCGCCTGTGTGGAGGACTGTGGCTCCTACGGTGAATGCAGGCTCCTGAGAGCCTACAGCTACTTGTACGCCGGCTGCGTCTGCAAGGCTGGTATGATCACGGATGAAAAAATCTAACCACCCCCCTCTCTCTGCACTCACACTGCATGCTTTGTTTGTTTTTTTTTTGTTTTTTTTTGCAGGCTGGAAGGGTTGGGGGTGCACTGATTATTCTTCGGCTCTGTCCTACGGTCGCCAGCTCCTCTCCACTCTGCTGCTCACGCTGAGCAACCTGTCTTTCCTGCCTGCCATCGTCGTGGCAACCAGGCGCTTCTACATTACAGAGGCATCCGTCTACTGTTTCACCATGTTCTTCTCCACGGTAACTTGCTGCCATGCATGGCATAGTAAGCTGGGTTCTACCGGAAACATTCGTTTTTATTTTCTTTTTATCAACTATCAAATATAAATGGAAAAAAGTAAACCTTTTGTTTGCTTTGTTTTTATAGATTTGCTGGTGCAAATATCTCTTTAGATGCTCCAACAATTTTGATTTAGGTTTCTAAAAAAAAAAAAAAAAAATCAAATTTTAGTTCAGTTTTTAAATGTAGAAAATAAAAAATGTACAAAAATGTGCTACAGAGACGATTGCACTTCCAAAAAAAGGAAGCTCAGGAAGTCAAGGTTCTCTTTGTGATTGAGGAGGAGGGCTAAGATCAGGAGTACATCAGAGGGAGAGGTCATGTTGTTGAGATAAAGTCGGAACAGCCCGAATGAGATGGTTTGAGCATGTGCAGTGGAGAAACAGGGATTTTTATCAGGGAAAATATAAGAATCAGAGTTGCTGAAGCAGGAGACCTTAAAGAAGGAGAACATTTCCGGATGCAACGAAGTGATGTTAGATTAAAAAGTTAACTGGAAGTACAAGATTTTCTAGTTTTGGATTCTCTTCCTTCTGTTACTTTTTTTCATTTAAGCTCTATCAGGTTTTTTTTTCATCTGTGCCTGATTAACAACAATTCGAATCACGAAATACTCAGGAATACAATTTTAAGCTTAAATTTTCGCACAAATAGTACAGACCAAAAGTTTGGACACACCTTCTCTTTCAAAGAGTTTTCTCTATTTTCACGACTATGAAAATTGTAGATTCACACTGAAGGCATCAAAACTATGAATTAACACATGTGGGATTATGTACATTACAAAAAAGTGTGAAACAACTGCAAATATGTCATATTCTAGGTTTTTCGAAGTAGCCACCTTTTGCTTTGATTACTGCTTTGAACACTCTTGACATTCTCTTGATGAGCTTCAAGAGGTAGTCACCTGAAATGGTCTTCCAACAGTTTTGAAGGAGTTCCCAGAGATGCTTAGCACTTGTTGGCCCTTTTGCCTTCACTCTGTGGTCCAGCTCACCCCAAACCATCTCCATTGGGTTCAGGTCCGTGACTGTGGAGGCCAGGTCATCTGGCGCAGCACCCCATCACTCTCCTTCTTGGTCAAATAACCCTCACACAGCCTGGAGGTGTGTTTGGGGTCATTGTCCTGTTGAAAAATAAATGATGGTCCAACTAAACGAAAACCGGATGGAACAGATGCTGTGATAGCCATGCTGGTTCAGTATGCCTTCAATTTGGAATAAACTCCCAACAGTGTCACCAGCAAAGCACCCCCACACCATCACACCTCCTCCTCTATGCTTCACGGTGGGAACCAGGCATGTTGAGTCCATCTGTTCACCTTTTCTGCGTTGCACAAAGACACGGTGATTGGAACCAAAAATCTCCAATTTGGACTCATCAGACCAAAGCACAGATTTCCACTGGTCCAATGTCCATTCTTTGTGTTCTTTAGCCCAAACAAGTCTCTTCTGCTTGTTGCCTTTCTTTAGCAGTGGTTTCCTAGCAGATATTCTACCATGAAGGCCTGATTCACACAGTCTCCTTTTAACAGTTGTTGTAGAGATGTGTCTGCTGCTAGAACTCTGTGTGCCATTGACCTGCTCTCTAATCTGAGCTGCTGTTAACCTGCCATTTCTGAGGCTGGTGACTCGGATGAACTTATCCTCCACAGCAGAGGTGACTCTTGATCTTCCTTTCCTGGGGCGGTAAGCATGTGAGCCAGTTTTGATGCAGTGCTTGATGGTTTTTGTGACTGCACTTGGGGACACTTTCAAAGTTTTCCCAATTTTTCGGACTGACTGACCTTCATTTCTTAAAGTAATGATGGTCGCTCGTTTTTCTGTACTTAGCTGCTTTTTTCTTGCCATAATACAAATTCTAACAGTCTATTCAGTAGGACTATCAGCTGTGTATCCACCTGACTTCAGCACAACACAACTGATGGTCCCAACCCCATTTATAAGGCAACAAATCACACTTATTAAACCTGACAAGGCACACCTGTGAAGTGATAAAACATTTCAGGTGACTACCTCTTGAAGCTCATTAAGAGCAAAGCAGTAATCAAAGCAAAAGGTGGCTACTTTGAAGAACCTAGAATATGACATATTTTCAGTTGTTTCACACTTTGTTGTTATGTATATAATTCCACATGTGTTAATTCATAGTTTTGATGCCTTCAGTGTGAATCTACAATTTTCATAGCCATGAAAATAAAGAAAACTTTTTGAATGAGGTGTGTCCAAACTTTTGGTCTGTACTGTATGTCCTCCATCAAGAGGAAAATTGTCCCAAGAAGATGTTAAAAACACTCACATTTTTATTGGAGTGGGTCTTTAAGGTGTTTTTGCCTCCCAAAAATCTTCTCCCGTCTGGGATTACATTGTAGACTTGCAAATAAAACATGCTGACTGCAGCACTTTATGAATATTCATGTGCCGAAGACCTCAGAGGTGTGGCCAAAAAAGGAAGTAGTGGGCTTGTCCTGTTGGAGAAGGGTTCAGCGTTTTGACATGAACTCTCAAATGACTTGTCCTCAGTTACTTTAAAATCTGTCTGTAATGTTTTTCTCACTCCTCTGTTTGTATTTGGTTTGAACACACTTGAATGTTCCAAAACTTTTCTTCTTCTTTGGAGGTTTACAGAATCAAATAATGATGTCGAGGAGCATCTGTTAAGGACCACACACGAGGCACATGGAGAGACCGATTCAAGCGCACAATTGAGAATGCCGGCCAGAACTGGAACGTCGTCAGTTTCCAGGAATTGTCCAGAGATCCTGGCTAAAATGGTGCTGTGCATTGTCCTGTTTGAGGACAGCAACAAACGTGTCCCTGTGGATTCAAAGCATGACCAATAACACGCAGCTGTGGTCATATATGGTGGAGTTTGATACCCCCATGAGGATGATGAGCATGCAGATGAGCCCTGCTGAGACAGGTTGTGCAGAAATTCTTTCCCTTATGCAAGTGAACTGTCGTTAGCTGCTGTCTGGATGGCGGCTGTCAGACAAACTGCAAAAGACGATGTTGGGTAAAGAGGAACAGTCGTGAGGCTGGTCAGATGATGGACAAATTCCCTGAAAGCCCATTTGTCATAAAAGAGACATGAGTTTTGAAGTGAGCAGCAGCTGCTGTTGCAGGACTCTCCCACGTCCCAAAGCTTTCACTGTTTTCACTTTCTGATTCCCCCTACCAGAGCGGGAGAGGTTTTCTAGTAAAATAGCTCCTCATTTTGAATGTAACACTCACTTTACCGTGAGCCTTTATTTAAAAATAAATATAAGCTATTACATCAAGAAAGTTTTCAGTTTTTAAAGTCCGGATCTAAACTCTCTGGTCTCCTAAGGAAGCCGAAGGAAAAGTTTCATGACTCCCTCTTTGAAAAGAATCTGCTGTTTTCTGACATATTACACACCAAAACCTCATTTAGAATGAAGGGGGAGGGGCATGTATGCATTCGAGGCGCCCAAAAAAAAGCTGGCTTTTAGTGATATTTTGTAGAAATGTGAAAGAAAACTGTCGACATTCATTTTTCCCATTTCCCGCAGTTCTATCACGCGTGTGACCAGCCGGGTGTCGCCGTTTTGTGCATTATGGACTACGACGCCCTGCAGTACTGCGACTTCCTCGGGTCGGTCTGTTCCATCTGGGTCACCATCTTGTGCATGGCTCAAATCAGAGCCATAGCCAAATACGTAAGCCTCCGTCCGCCTGTTCGGAAGCATGAATACTCGTTGGCACTGTCTGGATGGGAGTTGAAAGAGAAAAAACAGAATTGTAACTTTAAATGATCTTTAAAATACTTTTGTTAATCCGTTAACTTTTTCGCCAGACTCTGTTCATGCTGGGAGCTCTGCTGATAGCCATGTCTATGCAACTGGACCGCAAAGGTTTGTGGAACATGCTGGGCCCCATCCTCTGTGCCATACTGCTGATGGCCTCCACCTGGGTGAGCACCCTTCTCCGTCCGCCACGAAGCCCGTCCACCTTGACGCGGCAGCTTCTGCTCCATCCGCAGGTGTACAGAGGCGTCCGCCGCAGACACTGCTACCCACCCTCCTGGAAGCGCTGGGCCTTTTACCTCGTCCCCGGACTGTGCTGCGCCCTGGTGGGGGTGTGCTTGTACATTTTTGCTGAGACGGAGGACAACTACTACTACACGCACTCGCTGTGGCACATCCTGGTGGCCAGCTGCGTGGTGTTCCTGCTGCCGCCGGAGGAGAAGCAGCGAGAGGCGCTGGGGTGGAGCAGAGGCTTCAGCTGGCATTGGAGCTGGAGACCACAGATTTGTGGATATACGCTCTGTGAGAGCAGCAAGGAGGAGCTCTACACCGTCACGTGAAACTACTGAAACAGCTGCTGTCGTCAGCTTTTTACAATATGAGAGTTCCGCCTATATTCTCATAGGTCCTCAGGCTTTATTCTCACATAAAGAAGAGTCAAAGTAGAGATAAATGTGCTGCAACATTTACTTTCACCTCACCACTAAGAGTTTAGCCTCATTATGGAAGTAAATCATACACTAGAGGAAAACGGGAATGTTTGATCTGAAAGTACTTACCGGTAGAAACTCTTTTAAAATGTTTTTTTTTGTTTTCGTTTTCATGAGCCTGAATACCACAAGTTTTTTCTTCATCAGCTTAAAGATCTTTGATCTCCACATCGTCTATATGTACTTTTGGGAATATTTTGTTGCTCGCTTAAAGGAGAAAACTGCTGCTTTGCCAAAAACGTCCCTGTAAAAGTCTCGCAGCTCTAGTAAAAGTTGAAGTTCTACAGCAAAAATTTTAGCAAAATTCAAAAGGAAAAAAAAAACGCCAAAGGGAGTCAAGCAAACGATGAAATGTCATTCCAGCTGCCTTATGTGCCCTTTTTTTGTTGTGTAAGCAAAAAAAAAGCTTTATTTGTTGATATTTATTATAAAAAACCTGAATGAAATCCTTCTTTCTTAGTTTGAGCGTTGATCTAATGTGTCTTTTTTTATTTCTTTGTATCTTTTAAGTTTAACAACATCTTTTTTGTTTCAGAGGAATGAGTGTTTAGTTTTTCTAAAGCCTTGCATCTTAAAAAAAATGTTTTTTTCACAAATGTGCTGGAAAAATTAGGATTTTTTTTCCCTTTAACTGTCTTCTTTAACACCAGGGTGCACATAACTTTAAAGGTCACAAGCACGTTGAAATTCCGACAAAAAACTCTGTTCTGTGTTTTTGTTTCCCAGTACTTCATGTCTTTGATTGATGCAAGGACTCAGCTTTCAATGAATGTAGGTGACGATTACCGTCTCTTTCTTTATATGTGTGTGTCCGTTTTTTTTACCACGTGCAAAGGTCACGCATGGCGTCCGCTCTTAATATAGGACACGTCGTTCCACGTGCGTGGAGGTATAATCCTTCTAGAATGACATTTATAGGCTGTCCCACAGCATTCCTTTTATTGTTCGCACAATTTCCTGTCCATATGCTGATCCTATTGTGAGGAGTGATTTAAAACTGTTTCCTCTTTTATTCTTTTTTTTTTTTGCTGTTATTTTTACTTTCAAAAGGTGCAATGCAAGTTGAGTTGAGTGCTGTGGCAATCACTTTCTGGTCCGTTAAAGCCTATAAAGAATTAAATAGGTTCTATACAAACACATTTTGTTTTGCGAATTTTGTGGATCATATTTATCTTTCCCTCACACGAACACACTTTCACACCAGAGAAGAGCCGAACGAGAGGAAAGCGGATTATTATAATCTCCATGAGTTGCTGTGCTGAAAGGAATTCTCTGCCCGTGCGTGTAAAAGTGCTCCAACTTTGAGCTTACCTCCATTAGTAAATGAAATCCCACAGATCAAGCATAGCCAAGCTTAACCGCTCAGGTGTGTCGGTCAAATAGTTGAAGTCTAATCTAAGAGGAATACTGGAAAAACATCCTGACCAAAAAATATTTAAGGGAACAAATGCAGCCAGAAGGGGGAGCCAGATTAGGCTAAGAAAAGAGTGGAGGAGAACTACTGAGTTATGATAAATTTGAGCTCTAAAGCCAAAGAAAAATTCTCTGATTGCGTTTTTCAATTCACATTAAGCAATGGAAATGAAGCAGAAGACATAAAAGCCCCAAAGCAAACTGATTTCAAGCCTGACCGCAGATGCACGAATGCTGAAATGAGCGCAAACACGTCTGACGCTAAGACATTTTATTAGGATAAAATCATGCTATATGTGCAGCTCCAGCAGTATATGAACCGGACAAACAAGCACAAGTACATGTATGATATTTGATGAGGTGGATAATAAAAATAAAAGGATGCAGCAGGGGTCATACCAGGTCTTAAAGCGCCTATCTTTAATGATTGTGTGGGATTTTAGAAGATGCTGATGCTTTTTTTAAGTGTTGCATGGAGGTTTTGACAGAAAAGTCAGGAGGGAAGGAGCTCCTCGGGAGGAGCTGTGGAGATCAACTACATTAAGGGGGCCAGGATTGTTTCTTTTAATGGATGACCACCTGATAGCAAAGCCAGAAGCTGTGGATACCTGTTTACCCAGCCCCTTTATGACGCCCCTCTTCCTCTGTCACCTGGGCGACAGCCTGAGCAGGGGATGGGCTAGAATGGCGCTGGCGTCTCATAAAGGGAAACACGCTGATAGGGACAAAACGCAGAGGTTAGGTTAGTTAAGGTCTTCATCTAAAATTTTGGAATTGGTGCTTAGTGAGGAGAAATGTCACCTTTTCTTGGTTTCCTGGGGGACAATGGCCTTAGCCAGCATGTTTTTGTACAGGTCAGATTTAAGGTACCTCGGGTAGGAGTCCTGGATGGAAACGCACAGCGGCAGATTTGATTGTAGGCCATAAAAAACTTCTACACAGGACAATATATTGATGGAAAGTCTGGTTCTGTTTTTATTATTAGTTCTCTCTGATGGATCTGTAACAGCAATCAAAAAAATAAATTCAAATTTGATTTGATTTAAATATGTTTATTTGATTTAAATGTATTTATTTTGATTATTATTATTTTGATCTAAATGCTTGAACACATTTAATTTTGTTTGATTTGAATACATTTGTCTTAATTTAAATATATATGATTTAAATTGGCTTTGCTTTGCTTTCCTTCTCTTTGATTTGATTTGATTTGATTTGGTTTGGTTGGATTTGATTTGATTTGATCGGATTGGATTGGATTTGAGCAGACAAACACGAAAAAATGTCTGAGCTAATGCAAGAAGAATGAGCTTACACTAAGCTATTTTAATTTTTTATTAGATACTAAAATGGAAAATGAAAAAGCCACACCCCTTTCATCTGAGCAGTCGGGTTAGTTGGTTAACTTTTGGTCACTTTACTTTACTTGGAAGTCTTTTTTCTCTGCTGCCGCTAACAGAATGGATTTCCGCATCGTGGGATTAATGAAGTCTTCTATTCTATTCTATTCTATTCTATTCTATTCTATTCTATTCTATTCTACTAACTACTTAACCTTTGACTTATCTTCTGAGTGTTATTTCTGAAAAGCTTTTTGTTTTCTGATTTTGTGAGAAAAAGCCATATTTAACCCTAGCCATAGTTTTCATGCATTAAAATGTCTCTTTCACCTTTGTGTAAAAAAAAGCAGAAAAGATGTAAACAAAGTAATCGCTTCCCCAATTAAAGGAATCTGGCATTTAAAGGGTTACAACATAATCAAATGTTGTAAAGAATTTGCAGAAATATTTGTGTGATCCTTCTCTGATTCAGAGTAACTTGCAGACGCACACCTTCTTCATGAGGAAGTAGATGTGCATTTGCGCGTCGTCCAAGACAAAGCGGTGCGGTTGTTTGATGCCCTCCAAAGTTTTGTCCATTGTCTTGCTGTCGATGTTGACCCAACGGGCAGCTCCAGGTGCCAGGAAGTTTCTAAACAGCAATGAAGTGCAGAAGTTATGCAATCAGGTTGCAAGTAAACCTGCATTTCAGCCTTTTTCCACACCTACTTGTAAACTTCCTCCACTTTCTCCACGATCTTAGAACTTTCTCCATGTCGGATCTCCTCACAGGCCTGCCAGAAGTACAGGTTTTCCGCTGAGGACAGACGCAACACAGAAAGACAACAGCTAAGCTCTAAAAAACAACCGTGCAGGCCAGGGGAAAGTGACGCACAATAAAAGATTTATATAGCATCAGGCCCTCTGTGGGAAAGCGGCAGCCTATGGCAATATTTTATATTTCTGCATGATTGAGCAAATACTCCAGCCATCTTTTGTTCTGCTTTTCTCAAGAGTAAACTCTTTGTTTAGCATTTGTTTCTCTCTTCCTCCTTTTTCTTTTAATATTTTCAATCGTCTCAGTTACCTGAACTGTGAGTGAACGCTTTTTAAACCACTTTTATGGTTTCACTGGAAGTACACCGAACTGAAATGTCTCACCTAAAAAAAACTTTTTTGAAAATCACATTTTTTTTAATGACACTTGAATGCAACGTTCTCCTTCTTACCACTGAACTCCTTCTCTAGGTACAGCATGAATTCCTGCCTCCCCATGGCGTCATTGAGGAGTTCCATGAAGCTGAAGCTCCAACGCTCCACTCGCAGACGTGTCGGAACCGGCACCCTGTGTAGAAAAACAAGCTCAGAGGAGGCAATTAAAGTGCCTGACTGGGACGGCCAGGTATGATCAAGTCCCTCCGCTGGGCTCTTGTTGGATCTGTTGCAAAGTAAGGTTGATCATTTATTTTAAAGATTAAGTCTAGTTTATCATAGACAGTAAACAAGTTGAAGTCTTTTTGATTGTAAAAACCCTTTGACACCAGCTGTTTCAATCAAATCAAATCAAATCCTATCTTTTTTTAAATAAAAACAGTGCTTTTTGTGCTTTGAGCAGCTTAAAACACTATACAGTTTTTAAAAAAGAGACACACAAACAAAAACACGTAATTAAAACATTTTTTTCATTGATAAAGGCATGTGCAACTCTGTGTCAGATTTGGTTATAAAATAAAATGCATCCTGTGAGTTAAAATTAATTAATAAATGAATTTACTGGTTACTATATTGTGTACCTCAGATTATGTAAGTTTCAAATCAAATTAAGTTAAATCAAAGTTTGCTCCCGATTTTCCTCCTATGTCTGTGCACAAATATTTCAAACACTCTGCTTGCAATTTTGCCAATGTGGAAAACTCAGTTTGTCATTTAATCAGCCATATTGACAGTCACACTAGCAGATTTTCTGATAACAAGATATTAGTGGATGATGTCAGCACTCAGACCGTTGTAGCACAATGGGTCATTTCCAGTTGATGTGTAGGACTAGTAATGATACGAAAACAGTAAAAGCACAACTTAACATTGCCGAAGCTTTCTGCAGACATTAGCAATTCCCACTTCCAGTCTCTTTTATTTGCAACTTTCATAATAGGTTACAGCTAATTCGATAACTATGGAAGCTGTTTCCTTTGGTGGTATATAGTATCCTGAATAGAAAAGGTCAAAAGGTCATTCGGCTTGTAAACTTCTGTGTCGATGTGGGTTAATAGTCTTACACTTCTGTGTTCATTGTCCAGTGCGCTGTATCATCAGAGATCCAGGGGTTGCTGGGAAGGCAGCCTTGCATGATGGGATCGTGGTTCTGGTACTGCTCGCTGTACTTCAGGAAGCTGCTCCAATGCAGAGGCATGCGTGCAACAAAATTGGTTTTGGTCTTTTAGCACGGCAGATCACAGCAGTTAATGGCCACTCATTTCAACTTGCCTCAAGAAGCATCTTTTCAAGGGCTCTTAATGTGAGCATAGAGCTGTGTGTGTGTGTGTGTGTGTGTGTTTGTGTGTGTTTGCCAGACATCTGTAAATTTACTTTAGGACAGAAGACCTCCATTAGATCTTATGTGCACTTGTGAGTGTGCACGTGAGCCTTCATCACTCTGATACAAACCCTTCTAGGCAGATTGACGATTTCACACGGTTTCTTCCAAGGGCCCTTCTGTAGACTTCAATCTGTAAAAAGACAGAAGAAAAAAAAAGGAAACCCTTAAATATGATGCATAAAAACCCAAAAGATTCATTTCAACCTTAAAACCGTTAAATGATTTACCTCGTTTTTGTAGAAGTCACTGTTCTAGATCTGTGAAAAATAGGAAAACAGATTAGAGCTTCATATATTCTGCAGCTCATTTCCAGGCCAGTACTTCTTTTTTTTTTTAAAGTGTTTCTTTTTTTACTTACTTTTTCACAATTCCAGCAGCAAAAAAGAAAGAAAAGTCAGTGTTAGAAGGGGTGTGTGTTGTTTGTGAGAGGAAAACAAGTGCACAGAGAAAACACTGACCAGCGTGGCTCGTAAATTGAAGTTATTCTGTCGCTCAAGACCGACGTCTAACATATTATGCACCCCAGGCTACAACAAACAAACAAAAAAAAACAGAAATAAAGATTGATACAAACAGTCATACTCAGGTCTCTGCATATGGAGAAGCACTTCCTTGAGTTTTCCACTTCACTAGCTCTAATTTTTTTCCCCGGGAATCTTTCTTTTTCCTTTTTTTCTTTCTTTCTCTGAGCCTTCGTGCCTAATTCATGAGGTCAGGAAAAGATGGAGTCCCTCCTCCATGCACGTCCTTTTGTGTCACGCTCCCCACTCCGGCAGGTTTTCATCTTCCTTTTTCATCCGCCTTAAATTTCCTCTACTTCTCCCTGACCTCATGGATGTGCAGGAAAAACAAAATAGTCACAGATAAAAAAGGAACAAGACGTGCAAAGAGTTGATTTGTGTCTGCGTGGCACATCTCCACTTCACTGAAACCCCTTTTGTTGGCTCAGGCTTTTTCCCGGAGACTTTAAATATTTTATGCTAGGAAAATGTTGGGTGAACATTAGTGGGACCTGACTCTTCTATATTTTGTGATACAGTTTTAAATACTGCAAAACTGAGTACTTTTGATACTAATATGATGATAAATACTACAGCTAGTGCAACCTGGTAAATAAAAACACAATATATCAGTACTAGTGTGTGTCAAATCAGCTCAACAACCGATGTTTTATAATATAATGAGTAATAATAATGGAAAACACACAAAATTGTATAAAAACATGACAAATGTATCACAATAGAGTTGCAAATTGTTGTTTAGTAGTGCAAAAATTAGCGTTGCATGACCACACAGAACAACAGGCTAAACCAGGCATGTCCAAAGTCCGGCAAATTTCCAACATCAAAAATTCAGTAATATGTGGAATTTCATAAAACGGTGTGAAAAATGTTGTTATTGGGCGTTGTAAACCATTGGTTTAAAAATTTCAGCTTGTTTCTTAAACGTCAACTGTAATAATACAAATAAAATCCTGATAAAAGGGAAAGTTGACAGCAAGAGCCACCAGGACATGTGAAAATTGAAGTATTTTTTGTGAAATTCAAAACAATTATGTTTGTGGTTTGTACTTTTTGAATTATCATTTCTTTCTTTTTACGTGATCTAAATTTAAAAGTTTACAGTGAGCATGTAATAGTGCAAAATATGTAATATATTATTTGAACCCAGATTTAATGCTGACAAAAGTTGCTTTTTTTTGTGTCTCCAGACAGACTTTTTATTCATTTTATTTCTTGTCTTTAAATCAGAAATTCACTATAACTTTGGGGGAAATAGATTTAGACTTCAAGTATCTCATTGCCATAGAATTTTCATAAATAGTTCATTTAATGTTATTTCACATTTTCACTTTATAAAACCCGGCCCTCTTTGCAAAGAGTTTGGACCCCCCTGGGCAAGAGAATAGCACTGTGTGTCACATCTTAGTACAGATACCTCTGATGTTAAATACACATTGAAACTTTGGAAAGAATCAAGTTTATAAAATTCCCAGAAGAAAAATAACTAAAAATGAATTAAAGCGTAGGAAAAATACATAGAATTGCAATAGTGTACAAGTGTACAATAGTAAAGTATTGATGGAGTATACTGTATAAAATACTGCATATACTAGGAAAAAAAAAATGCAGATTACACGGTATATTGTACTGAAATACCTTATACTGATTTGTACACAAAAATGTAGAGTGTAGTAATGAATAGTGGAAAGGTAAAAATATTAATACTTCAATTCAATACATTATAAAATATAGTAAAGTCTAGTAGAGAGTAAATAATAATAATAATAATAATAATAATAATAATAATAATAATAATAATAATAATAATAATAGCAATAATAATAATAATAATAATAATAATAATAGCAAAAATAATAGCAATAATAATAATAATAATAGCAATAATAATAATAATAGCAATAATAATAATAATACTAATATGGATTGAAATCTGCGCTTTTCCAGATGCTCAAAGTTTTTTACGTATCTATTATTATTATTCATTCACTCCTCATTCACATTGATTCGCATCCACACATCAGTGGAGCCACACTGGATGCTCGGAGGGTAAAGTGTTTTGCCCAAGGACACAATAAATGCACAATAAAATACATATACCATGTGTGTGGCAAAGTATACTACATTCAGGAGTTTACTAGAACACAGGATATATAACAATAAAGAACAGGAATGGTGATAAACATACTGGGGGTCTGTTGATGAGCCAGTAAGCCTGCTCCTGACATTCTAAAACGATCCGGTCTGCCTTTCGCCTCTGCTTGGATGCCCTAAAACATAAAGCAGATTGAAAGATTGTTTGCGTGAAATGACTGGATACATACTTCCAAGTTTGCGTTGACATGTACCTGAGCTGTTCTCTAGCCTGCATCACCACAAAGTCCCAGGTGTGGTTGATCTTCTTGTGCAACAAACTGTACCGTTCCTTGGAGTTCAGAAGCAAATGAAGAGCGATTAAGAGTCATGACTGAACGTCTTTATCAAGAGGATTGATTTATATGTTCTCTTAAACACACCTTCATATCTCACCTTTTCATATTCCATCAGTTCTCCTTGCTTTCGTATGTTCTTCTTAGCCAAATATATCGCTGTGGTGGAACAAAAGAACATTAAAAGAACTTGAGGGACTTAATTTTGATGAACGCTTTTTGCCTTTAGTGGATATTTTAAGAAAATGTCATGTTTTTGGTAGATTTCTTTTTTCTTTTCTGCCATGTTGGGTTTTCCTACCATAGTCTAGCTCTGAGGCAGGCCATCGCGTACTCGTCCAGAAGTATGGAGTCTGTAAAAATCACATGGTGTTTGCTTTCAAGCTAAGACTGATTTCAGTAAAAAGGATGAAAAAGTGGCACTGGAGGGAGGCAGATGGATGAGGGATTACTGTAGGAAACGGGCTAATGGAGGAAAGGAGAAGTAAAAGAGAGACGGACGAGGATAGAGGGAGCCTAACAGTTGAACGTCCCACTCCGATCATCTTTTGATCTACAGTCAAAGCGTTTCCAGTTGTTTTTTAATTGTGATTGTGCCGTTTTTAACCAAATTTTAGAAACCTGAGTAGTTTTCTAGGACATAGTTTCTGCAGAGCGGTGGTAATTTATTAGAAATTTGCCACAGAGTTATGGGTGGGACCAATCTCGTGGGGCAATGGGGCAACTCTTCCCATCGTCTGTTTACGCTTGCATTACCGATACAACAAAAATGGCGAGCAATGTTGGAGCTATCCAGTGAAGACGCACATGGATGTATTTGCCTGTAACTGGCTGCATCAGAGCAGAAAGCTTGTGGCTTGCCGTAGTAGCTTCTACGTCACACCTACAAGCTTTTTCCAACTGCATTTTTTCGTCTGTTCCTGATTCACAACAATTTGAATAAACAAAATTCTTAGAAATGTAATTTTAAACTTAATTTTATTTATATATCATGAGAAATTTTGCCAGAAGAACATGTTGAAAACACCAAAAACAGGATTTTCATCAGAGCAGGTCTTCAAAGACTGGTGAACATGATATCAGGTGTTGGTCTGACCTGGAAGCGGTAGGGTGACTCATCAGGCTGCAACACAAGGGAGCGTGGCTCCTTGAGAGGATAAATATATCCGTATTTCACCAGCATGCCACCAAGATGCAAAGCCTCTGTGAAAGACCAAGATGTTTCAAGCATTTTTTATTTCTTATTTCTGCAAAATATGTTTGATGTAAAGGTTAGATTCTGGGGAGAGAAACCTTCAAAGACCTTTATTCTTCCTTAAGTTGTTAATGTACCCCTTTTATGACTGAGCTTTGATTAAAGAGCTTTACTCTGCATTTTAATTACCACTTTTCCAACTTTTTTTCCCCCCTGGCCAACCTTCAATTTAGCTCCGGGGTGAAGCTGTCCTCTGAGACGTCCCTCCGCTGGGAGGTTAATCAAACATGAATCATCAGGTGACTTAATCAAACCTGGTCCCACCAGGTTCCACACTCCTCCTGTTTACTGGAAACAGCAAGTCGCTACTGCACATATATTACTACCAGCTCATCTTGAGAGGAAACACCATATCATGGAAACTTAAAACACAACAAGCACATGCATTAAAAAACAGACTTTTTATCCAACAATGGACTTACCCTCCTCACAGACACTGTATTTGTGGATCAACCATATAATTATATCATGACCTTTGAAAAAAATGAAAGAAAAATGACATGAGTGTTTTAAAAATTCAAACTTCTTCCTCTTTATAAATCACACTGTGATCTCAGAAATCCTCTTCTGCATGATAAATAAAGCAGGCTGCCAGGTCTCTGTCCACATGCACATTGTACCTTTTGCAGCACATACCTGTCATGGCATGTGGAATGACCGTGATGAGGAGCCTCTGGTTCCTCAGCTTCATCCCCATGTCAGGATCTTGCATAGCCACAATCATCTTCTCCATCTGTTTGTGAAACACACAATTATCAAAATAAAAGTGAGTTAAAGGTACCCAGTTGACAGATTAATAATAAACAGTCCGAAAAAAGCCTCATCACATGTTCCACTTTCCTCCCCTCTTTTGGATTTGGTCGCACAGCTGGCTGGATGATGTTTTTGGATTGATGCTGCTACAATCTGAGTGAATAAACAATCACATGATTGCACACGCCTACCATGCGGAAGCAAATCATCTGTTCCCGCTGCCATCCTCCTTTGGCCATGGTGTTGATGGTCATCTTGCGGGTTGCTTTGGATCACTCGACGGGACGGTGAAGTACAAAACACCCAAGTGCAGCCGGGAGAGAGAGGAAGAGCACCACCATACCGTCCCGGACCGGAAGGGGGCGTCGGTGACAAAACAAACGTCGGACAAAGTAACATCAAATTTTTCGTTTTAAGCATAAAGGAGATTTAAAAGGTTTATTATTCGGGCAACAAAAAAATGTTTATATCGTCTACCTTTTTCTTTTTTAGTCTGAGTGTGTACATTTGTCAAGCTTATTGGATGCTCTCGCTAAAAATTAAGTTAAAACAATTAATTTGAATACATTTTGGTTTTAAAAGTAAGACCTAATATTTATCATTTTACCTGATAATTTTGAGTCTAATTATGAGCAAGTTTGCGTCGACAATGTTTATGTTTAGAAGAGGTTTTCCCTCTCGGATGTGTTTTGTGGATTTTTATCCCAATGGGGCTTCCGTAGAAACCGGAAGCGTTCTGTTGCTCAATTTGCAGGCGATTTCAGTAGCTACATTTTCCCACTAATTTCTTTGTTGGCTGACGCACGTTGACAAGGTAAAAGCTTGGAAATGTAACCATGTTTTAGGTTGGGTAAATTATATGTACATTGTTGCTGCCCTGAAGCAGCAGCAATCACGTCCGACATTGCTAGCATTAGCCTGTAGCATGATGGAGAGGATAACGAATCCGTGAGTGGACCCGGCGTTCTATTGCTTGGTCCGTCAAATGACCAACATTTATTTTCCAGATATACTTTCTGTTAGTTCTTTACTCTTTTTGTGTTCAGGAGAGAAAACAAGTATGGAGTAGGAAGTGGGAGGTCGTTTATTTATTGCATTCCCTATATGCATGTTTTGTTGTGAATATTTGGGAGATCCTTAGGATTTTGTGTTTTGTTTTGTCACATTAAAGAGAAATTACATTTTAAAAATAAAAGTAATTAAAAAAAAGCTGAATTACGTTAGCAGTTCTAATCTATTTATTATAGTGATATACTTGTTTGTTTGTTAGACCAATATATACATTTTTTTTTCACAGACTGCAACTTCCTTTAAATAAGCAGCTATAGTAAGGTGGTTGTTTATTTTTTATTTATTTTTTAATGAAAGTTTTAAAATGTTTCTATTAAAATCCTACACCTGTATGTGTTGAGTAGAACAGTAAATGCACCTTAAAATAGCCTTTATTGATACTGTACAGGCTTAAAAAAAAGTTTGGGGCTTTTTTTTAAATCCAGGAGGCTGTGATGGGTGACATTCGTCAGTCGCTGTTACCTCGGGACGTGCTGAGTGCTGCCAAGGAGCTGCTGTACCACCTGGACATTTACATCTGTAACCTGGTGCAGTCTGGGAGACAGCCCCCTCAGGTCGACTCCAAAACCCTGGATCTCATTGAGGAATTTATTCTTCATGCACCCAAAGACAGAAATGCTTCTGCTAGAGTAAGACCCTAATTTGAACTTTCTTTTTCTTTTTTGTAAATAAGCACACCCGGACAATTAATTCCACACGTTTCTGTTTCGATTTCAGAGGATGAGTGCGCTGCAGGAGCTCCAGCTGCTGGAGATCATGTGCAGCTGCTTTCAGGAGCAGAGTCGGGACACCGTCCGCCAGCTTATGTTCTCCGCTCTCTTTGGTCTCCAAGGAAACGCGGCGGATGAGAGTCGCATGGCACTGTTGGGGAAGCTGGTTTCAATGGCGGTTGCCATGGGAAGGGTTCCCATCTTAGAATGTGCTGCTACCTGGTTACAGGTATCACAAGATTTGAAGCACACAATCTTATTTTATAAACTTACTTAACTGTTTTCCTGCACTCTGAGGTATAGTAGGCAAGAGTACTCATGAGTTTACATAAGCTCTGCTAATTGATTCTGTGTTTGACTTGCAGAGAACGCATCGTGTGTACTGTGTTCGCCTGGCCCAAGTACTCGTAGATGACTACTGTAGCATGGTCCCAGGCTCCGTGCCCACGTTGCAGAATATCCACAGCGCAAGCCCACGCTTCTGCTGCCAGTTTATCACAGCCGTCACCACCCTCTACGACCTCACAACAGGTACTCAGAAATCTCCAAGTGCTAACCTCGTAAAACGTACATCCAAGTATGGAATCAGCTTGTCGCAGCTTTTCTTTTGTGCTGTTTCAGAGGAGCTCACCCCTCCAATAGAACTTCTCCAGATGATAGTATCCTGGATCCAGGAGGACCCTCGGCTCGTGCTCATCACCTTCCTGAATACTCCTCTCACAGGCAGCCAGCCAATCAATTCTCTTGACGTGACGCCACTCGGTGGGCTCGTGCGATGGTGTGTGAAAGCACCGCTAGCTTACAAGACAGACAAAAAGCAGACGCCGACTCACGAAAGATCAGAGAACGTGCCGGAAGTAGGGCCTCTCTTCTCCACACTCCACTTAAGTGTCCTACAGGTGTGTTTGTTTGATCTCCTTTCACATCCACATTTTTTTAATTAATTGATTTATTAAAATTTGTTTCACACGTGTTAATAGTATTCAACATGGCAAATGTAGTGGATAGTAATAATAATAACAATAATAGTAACAACAACAAAAATGATACAGACACGTGTTTGAAAAGAAGCAAGATGAAGCTTAGCTTATTAAAGCCTGGCCTTAAAAAAGAAAAGAAAACAAAGCAAAACAAAGATAATTAAAACAACCAAAAAAAACTATATTTTCAGCATACCGACAATAATATTATTATTGTTTAACAGTCAACCATGTTGCAGAATTAGTACCGCAATTTATGTTCCTATATTTCTGTAGTTTGCCCATATAATTTGTTTGTAAGTACATCTGAACTAAAGGATGTTTTCTCATTGTTTTCGTTCTGGAATTAAACTGCTCCATGTTTTTGGTCAGCACACAGGGAAAGTGAATCTTCCAATTCCTCTTAGTTTATGGTTATTTTCTTTGATTATAAATAGTTTATGAATATCGTTTAGTAATAACACGTTAAATTCCTCATACATTGATAATATTGTCGGATATTGTGTTAAATCTCTTAAAAAGTTGGTTTGTATGTTCTAAATACCCAGCTTTGTATAATATGTATGATGAATGTAATGAAGATTTATAATTATTCCCCCCAGCTTCATTACAGTTTGGGAGGTAGTGGAGCACCAAGGAGCAATATAAAATGCATAGGGAAGTGTTTAACTTTGTTTCTTATTGAAAAATGTGTAAGGATTTTCATTTTTATGTGTCTAATGTGTGTTTTCCATGATAGTCAACTGACAATTGTTAATCCTAAAAAATTGTTCTCTTGTACAGTTTCTACTGGGAAACCATTTATGTCACTTCCATGCTTAATCTATAACATTGTAATTTACAGTTGATTCAAATTACATTTTATATCTCAGAAAAAACGATTTTATTCACAACAGAAGATAGCCGTCCGCATGTTGACTTGGTTTACAAGTTCATAATAGATTGTCTTGAATGTGTGGACAGCTGCTCCATACGCCGCTCAGCCTTTCATCACAGGGATGCCGTTCCCCTTCAGAGCCAAAACAGCTTTAAAAATGAGCAAAGATTCCATTTTTGGCGGCATCCTCTTTTTTTCAGGAACTGTCTATATATATGTATAAGAGCTGAGGAGAGCAGCTGCTAGAGTTTAAAGAGAGGAGTGTAAACCCATTTATACCTGATTAGGAGTACAGTCGTGGGTCTTCTGTTGCATATGTTCTATTTCTATATCATCTAAATCTTTTTGCACCCAGACTCATCCCCTCAAAAAATCCTGCTGTTCAAATGGATGGAGAACATAATCAATTATTGTCTTTCTGCAAAACGTACAACTTTCCTCCAAAGGAAAGATGGTGATTCTATTCCTACTACATCCAAACAGCCTTAGCAAAAAAAACACCTACATTACTTAAAACATTTCTGAAATAAAACAGAAATCAAAGCTAAAGTAATAATGAAACACAAAACCACTACATTTCTTTTTATTATTTACACACTCCTTGGTCCTCATTCACAGAATTCTGATTTGGCTTTATGTATTTTTAAACATGTCTTCAAAAGATTGAAGACATAAGACACGTCTGAAGCACAGACTTATTCTGGTCCAAAAGTGTGGTGACAGTAGATGCGTGGTGTGTAGCACTGCTTTTTAGAAAAAACTTTAAACAGGAACCAGGTTGTTTCTTTATTATTTAAAAATTAAAATTTCAGTAAAAGTGACATTTAAATCGATTATTTTCCTCCTTGAAATCAACCCTTTTCTTGTCACTGTTTCTCTAAAGTGGAAGGTTTATTTAGTTGTGTTCTCATTGTTCTGTCAAGCGCAGGTCTTGATGCTTCTGCCCAACATACTCAATGAGAAAGGACTGTTTGGACGCATGGGTTTGCTCCAGCTGGACTCCTTGGCAGCTCTGACCTCTGAGTTGTCTCGACTGTTGGACCAGGCTGACAAACATGCGCACGCCTCGGCCGCAGACGCACACGCAGCACCGCAGCTTGCTCTGGACCGGCTAGCACAAGCGCTGCAGGTGGCAAAGGCCAACGGAGCCCTTCTCTGCTCCAGAGGTAGGAATTTGGAGGCCGGACTTTTTTTGTTTAGGCCATCATGATGCATTTTTGTTCCCTGTTGCATTTTAGTTTTTATGGTAGGGTATTATTTTTGCTGTGTTGACCAAAAAAAAAAACGTCTACTTTATTTTCCTTTTACTTTGGCATTTCCTTTGAACTCTTGTGATGCAATGTGCATTATTGTATTTGGAAACCTCTGGAAAACAAGTGCAGTTAGAAAAACTGCAGCTCAACCATTTTACATCATACTTTGCTATTTTTTTTTATTAATCTTTTTCATTCTGTTCAAATTTGCAAAAAAAAAAGTGAAATATTACAAAAATCTCTTGATTTCAGTTTAAACATTTCATCATTTTAGTAATTATTACCTAAAGAGCAACATAAAAAACACTGACAATATAATAAATAGTTAAATCCAATAGGGTGTAACATTTAAAAACAATGTAGCAATATAGCAACAAAAAAAAAACAAAGTCTTGCTAATCTTTAAGTCTTTTTGCAATTAAATCCCATCTACATCCTTTTTATAATTTTTTTTTCTGGTCTTTTTTTCTAAGTGGGATTTTAAGGTAAAAACAAAATATTTTGAAGGTTTACTCATTTTTGAAAAAGCAGAAGTGATTTTAGAGATGCTGAGCCGTTTAGCAGCTCCTATGTGTAAATATGTGACAATCTTAGTCCTACATTCTATAATTAGAGGAAATCCTAACAAAACAACTTCATTTTTATTGGTATCGTTTTGTTTATAAGATTTTTCAAATTGGCTCTTGAAAAGCTTCAAATGAACCCGTTCAAAAGTTCTTAAAAAAAAGTTTGTTGAAAAAAACTTTACAAAATGAAAGCCTTTTGTCACCTGTTACTCCTTATATCACCTGATCTTTAAATCCTGCAGCAGAGATTAAATATCTGATCTAGTAGGGGAAGTGGAATCAAAGATAAAAACAGTTAAAATTCGGAAGATGTTAGTAAAAGACGCCTCCAAACTTTATACACATTTTTGTATTCTCTCTGTTTTTAGTAAAATAAACTACTTTGACTTCCATAGCAGCAAAAATGTCTTATTGATTCATAATCTTTTGGAACATTCTAAACAGTTAGTCTTTCTCCTTTTACTCAATAAATGTGTTTGTTGATAAACTGACAGGATTTATTCTCAATGCAGTTGATGATGCAGTCTGTGTGTGCACAGTGTGAATTATATTTCAGCTTTAAGAACTTTAAAAACTAAGAATCTCCTGATGTTTGCTAGAAAATCAAACGTGGTTAAACTTTTAATGCTGAGGCTTTTTGAATGATTCTGCCTTGTTTTTGTATTGACAGAGGACATGAGAGCCATCTGTTCCCGCCTCCCTCACAACAAGTAAGGATTTATAAAGGATTTTTGTCCAAAAGCAAACACTTCTTTTTGAAGATGTTGAGTTTAAAAAAAAGTTAAGAAGTGAAAGAAAAAGCATAAGAAAAAAGTGCCTTTGATTTGATTTCTTCTTCTGGGCAAAGAATATCAAACAACTGAAGGTCACTACTCCGTTCAAAAATGCATAACATTGGTAGCACTCACACACAGCTGTGTGTGCTACTTCGTTGTCCCATCAATAAATGAACAGTGTTTGAAAATGTGCAAAAAAAAAACCTCAGACTTTCTCATGATGCCTTTTTAAAAAGGGCAGAGTTGAGGATTTTTCACAGTAAATCCAGATGAAAGTGAAAAGTCGCACAGCATGAAAAAAAAACATTCTGCTGCAAAACCACACAGACAGAGTCGGTCTTGTCCACAGCTGCATGTGGTGAATCAGATCTAATTCTGTGATCAGCTTGTTGTTCCGTTTTTAGTTGAAATAGTCAAAACTTTAGAGCAGTCTTACTGGTTAAGCACAGTTGTGGGAGTGTCATGATCTGGGTGCAAGGGAAATTTTTGCACTTTGTTTGTTTTTTTCTTTTCTTTTCTTTTTTAGTTGAGGGACTTAAAAAAGTCTGACTGAAGTCAGAAGTGGGTTTAAAGGTGGTAGAACCTGTAACTTATGTGATGAAGAACGCCAAAGATTTTACAGATATGTATAGGATGTTGAAGAGGGTGGAAAAAATGTTACTGTTCAGTCATAATCTAGTGAGGAGTAAAATGATTATCTATTGTTTTTGGTGTTCTTTGTAAACTAGTGGATTAATTTATCACTTTTTCTGTTTGTGTATCCAGCAGTCAATTTAAAAAGAACGATCATTTGGTCCTTTTATTTTGAATTTCCAATGAGTTTTTCTGCTGTTTGGCCTTTCAGTCATAGATGTCTTTGCTTTGTTTGCAGTTTGCTCCAGTTGGTGCTGTCCGGCCCAGTGATGTACTACAACAACATCCACACGCCCCCGCTGGCCTTCAGTCCGCACGCCGCTCACTCCCCCATCGCCTCGCACCCCGCTCTCCCCACACACGCCGCTCACTCCCCCATCGCCTCGCACCCCGCTCTCCCCACACACGCCGCTCACTCCCCCATCGCCTCGCACCCCGCTCTCCCCACACACCCCGCTCACAGCCCACACACGCCCCTCGCCGCTCTCCCCGCCTCTCACGCGCCATACCCCGCTCAGCCTTTCATCACCGGGATGCCGTTCCCCTTTCGACCCAACCACTGAAGGACTGCACAACAGAAGCGGCGTGTGGATGACGAGTGTGTTATTGTGTGTTCCAGCAGTGTTAGCGTTCTATGAGTGTGGGAAGTGTTTGTTGAATAAATATTTTTTTACATCACTCACGCTATTGTTTTTAATTCAACCTCTTGAAGGCGGTGTTGTCAGGTTTCTATCTACTTTGATTTGTTAAAAGAAAGAGCTGTTAAAAGCAGGTTTGGTTCTTCTTTGTGTACAGTTGGGAGTGTTAGACATGAGTCCTCGCTGCTCGGAAAGAAGAGGTGAAAATTCCAAGGAAATTATGAGGAAATTATGGAAAATTATGAGGATCCCCTCAGGGAAGTCAAAAAGGTGTATGATGCAACATTCGACTTGAGGCTCCTTGACTCTTAATGTAGAACCATTTCACATCTGCCCTAACCTCCACGTATGTGATTACGTAACTCATAGAAGTGACAGCCCCTCGTGCAGAAGCTGCATTCTGTTTTTAGGCTGATAGCATATCAATCAACTGCAGGCACACAAAAAAAAAGGTTTAAGCCACCCTTGTACCACCTTTAAGATACCCAGCACTAAGGATGAGGATTGCATCATCTTCCTTTATCAGTGCAGTCATACTTCCTCATTTTTCCAAACAAAGGAGCCCTCATGCTTTCAATCATCTTGTATGATTTATTTTTTGTTTCCTCATCACCAAGTCAAGTGATTACTGTAAGCCTGAGCAGAAAATACATTTGAGTAAAGCATCCGTGGTTATTTCCTGTTATGCTTCAACGTACTGTAGCCTCAAGCACATCCAGTATCGTCGTGTTGAAGAAAAAAAAAAAGAAAAGAATAAAAGACAGGTGTTGGACCAACTTTGTGCCTCGAGGCCCTACCCAGGCCCAGTGATCACTGCGGAAGTCTGATTGCATTGACCAAATATTGTAGATTGTGGGTTCAACTCCCTGCAGGGAGGGTGGGGCAGTGATAAGGTATCTTTTCCCGGAAAGTGATGCGTTTCTGTTGGGGCGGTTAAGATAATATTCAAGCTAAAAGGCGGGCTTTGGGAGAGCGCGGGTGTGTGAGCAAAGTGGATCTTTATTATTTTTATGACTTATCCACAGAATTCACTTCATGGTGGTCTTTCTTTGTTTTTTAAAGCAGTTTTCCTCTCAACTACAAGTTTTTTTTTTGCATTTGATTATTAAATGTGGTTACACAAAGAAGACTTTCCACTTACTTTCCGTAAGTGAAAGTAGTGGTTGGATGTGAGCCGTTTAGAAAAATAGTTTTCCAGCTCAAGGCCAGACCTGTTCAGTCCGAAAGAACACACCAGATGTTTAACTTTTACTTAAAAACATGCCATTCATTGACCGCCATCCACCTGCACTAACACTTACAATAAAGTTTTTCTTTAACCAATTTCAATTCCTAGTTTAACCCTGTTAAGCACACAACATCAAAGACAGAAAAATCTATTTTTATTATCCTCATAAAGTTCTGTAAAATACATTTTTTAATGGGATATACAGCACGTTCCAAATTATTGTGCAAAGTATATGTTTCAAGGATTTTTCTAAATACTCATTGCAAATGACAGTCAGCATAATTTTTAAGTCACTAACCATTAGAGCATATATAAAAACCTTCCAAGTCACTGTTCCACATACCATGCAAAACAGAAAGCAGTTGAATTTGCTACATTAGGAAGTCATATTTACTAAACTAAAAACGCTGTTCCAATCAAAAATATCCTAATAGGTCAAGTCACATTTTAACAACAGACTCTTTATTTTGTAGCAGCTTCACAATTCTTGCATCCATTGAACTTGTGAGTTTTTGGAGAGTGTCTGTTTCAAATTCTTTGCAGTCTCTACATAGTCTCTCAGAACTGCTGTTTGGATGGGAACTGCGTCCCGCCATCATAGAGAATTTGTTTAAGGATGCTCCAAAGGGTTGCGTTCAGGGCATGATGGGGACCACATCATCAGTTTATGTCCTTTTACACCCATAGCAGCCAATGATGCAGAGGTATTCCTTGAAGCATTACATAGTGCATTGTCATGCATGAAAATGATTTTGTTACAGAAAGGAAAGTTCTTCTTTTTGTACCTCAGAAGAAAGTGGTCAGTCAGAAACTCCACATACAAAGGTCATTTTCACACCTTCAGGGAACCTAAAGGGGGTCGACTAGCTTGCTCCTCATGTCTCCCCAAATCATGACTCCTTGCTGACATCTCAACCATGTTGGGACATGTTGGCCATGCACCAACCACCAACTACTCCATCCATCTGAACCATCCAGGTTTTCACTGCACTCATCGGTGAACAACACTGTTTGAAAACGAGTCTTCATGTATGTCTCAGCCCACTGCAGCAGTTTACATTTAAATGCAAGCCTCTGGAGGATCCCACACCTTGACGCTTGTGGGCCTCCAGAGACACCAGGAGCTGGAAATATATGCTTGCTGCTTTGTAATGGTATTTCAGCAGCTGCTCTCTTAATCCAATGTATTTGCACCTTCTTCATTCTACCATCATCTGCACCAACCTGTGTGTGCTCTGAATGAGACACAAATCTCTTAATGGTACAAGGATCATGCTGAGGTTTTCATGAAATATCCAAGGTTTTCATACCTTGTCCAAGGCATTTAACTATTTCACGCTTTTCAGTAGCAGAGAGATCTTTTTTCTTTCCCACTGTACTTGAAAATGTTGGTGTGCTTAATAATGTGGAACGTCCTTCTTGTTTCTGCCCCTAGTGGAATGATAATGAACTACAGGACAGAAAACATGGTCCAAGTTGTATACAATGGGTTTTTAAGTAAAGTTTGGATCATGTTATTGAGATAAGGGTCTCAGAAATGTCTACTAATTATGAGAGGTCTACTAATGGTTTTTTAGGTTTAAATATATTACATTACATTACGTACACTCATAGCGCAATGGTATTCTAAATGAAACAAAATATAAACGAACTGCTGCATGAACTTCCTCCTATATAATTTACAAAACAAAGACCGATGTTGAAACAGCGGTTAAAAAAGAAATACATTTTCACTTCCTTAATCATTATTCTAAAGTCACATCTTAAAATTGACCTTCAGCCTGACACCACATCACAAGGATGGAGTTAAAAAATAAAGACCCGTCACTCATGTGGCCCAAACGTATAATTAGCAGGTTTTAGTTGACATTTCCAGCAACACAATTCTTCATGAATTGATGACCACTAGTGCAGCTGTGTTCGCTTAGAGACCACACTTGTTAGCTTTTCACAAAGATGTGATAACACCCCCTGAGTTCAGTTCCTGCAAAGCCTGAGCTTGTGGCTTTAGTTTAGAGACAGCCAGATTTGTGTGTTTACAAAATATTTTCTAGAAGGATTTTAGAATTTTGTGGGAAATTCAGGACAACATTTTCTCATAACAGCACTGAACTGCTTGGTTAAAAAAAAAAGTTTCTGAAAAGACTTATCAAAAAAATTTAGAAGAAGCTTTGGTTTTTCTACCTGATCTAAGTAGCATCATCTAAGTGTGGGAAGCAGAAAGGCTCTCTTTAGACAACAGAAGCTCACAGACAGGGAGAATTGACTTATCTAACAATCACAACAAGCCCGTATTCAGTAGGCTACTTATGGCAAAGAGTGTTTACCCCAAACATGATCTATGCGTGTAGTTTTCTTTAGCCCCCCAATTGTCTGCTACTCAAACCCAGACACTTACGTTGCAGCCTACACTTTGTTTTGCAGGTTGAACCAAAACATCACAACTTTTGCTTAAACTTTTAGCAAAGAAAGTTTTGCCAATATGACCACTCTTTGTGTTTTTTGGCTTAATATGGTGAATGATATATACAGTACTTGTATAGCACTTTTTTCTTCCTTCCTTGAAGGCCCAAGCTGCTTTACAGTCACAGTCCCATAAACACAGTGACGGCGGTTTAGCTGCCAAACACTGGCACCAACATGTAACCCCCAGAGGCAAGGTGGGGTTCAGTGTCTTGCCCAATGGCATATCGACACATGGGTGTGCAAGGCGGGAACTGAACCTGCAATCTTCCGATCAGAGGTCAACCGCCCTACCTCTGCACCATGGCTGCCTCTTAATAGTCACACAATGGATCCCAACTGAACCTCCACATGTTTAATTTGGGGTCTGTAACCTGAAGCTCTGATGCCGCATCTTTTGTCCTTCTATTTGAAGAAAAATGCTAACGACTTGAATGAATATTAGGCTTTGAGTTTTAGTTGAAGTATTTTAGTCAATTAAGTTTTGTCGTTCATGCTTGTTTATGTTTTTATCATGTCAGATAAATTGATGGTAAAAGGTTTAATCTACTCTCAGTACACGGTTTCTGACTATATGTTGCCCTCACAATTTCAATCCCAATGAGTCCATAAACGTTATGGCAACAGACCTAATTGTGCAACTGGTGTATCTTGAGCAATCTGGTGTGACTAGTTTTATTTTAAGGGAGTCATCTGGATATGACATTAGTGGTGTTTTATCAGAGCAAAGAAGATGTAGAAATTCCAAGCTGGGACATTTGTGAGTGATCTGTCCCTGTAGGTGTGCAACAGTCCTATTTAGAAAATGTATGTCAGTGTCACAAGAACAGGCTAATGGCTGGATCCAAATGCAGCAGGTTTATTAGCTCAGCTAAAAGTCCACAAAGCTAAATCAGGGTCAGGCAGACAGGGGTCAATAACAGGCAGAAGTTAATCAGAGGAGAGACAGGGGTAGTCGGGATCCGGGTGAGAATTGGGGCAGGCAAACGGGGTCAGAAACAGGGTCAGGAGACAGAAGATCAGGTGCAAACACTTGGTAAGGAAGGCAGAGTGGCACAAACAATACTTCGCACTAAACTTCACTCAGTGCAGTGCTTGAGAATGCTGTGGTTGATTGAATGAGTGAGAGTCAGGTGTGCGCCATCCAGGAAGGGTTGCTGGGAATGCTGGGAGTTGTAGTGTGGCTAGAACCTTGGGGACGGCTCACGCCGGTGACGAGAGGGGGAGACAGAGCTCTTACTTCTGACGGTTAGATTGGTCCGTGTGATTACGTGGCTATGTGATAAACATCCTAGCCAGCTCACCATTGCAGCTTTTCTGATTGACAGTTGGTTACATGACAGGTAGGAAGACGGTTCCAGAAATTTTAGTTAAAAAAAAACAAGATGAAATCGTACACAGGGTATGCAGTCCCTGATTTAGGGGAATGTTTTGACTCAAAGTAAACAATTTTTAAATTAAAATTTTCTTCTCTCTAATTCAGCAAAAAAAAGGTTATATAATAAATAATGAACACATTAAATCAGTAAATAAAATGAATCAAAGTAACCAATTTTTAAATTAAAATTCTCTTCTCTCTAATTCAGCAAAAAAAAGGTTATATAAGAAATAATGAACACATTAAATCAGTAAATAAAATGAATCAAAGTAAACAATTTTTAAATTAAAATTCTCTTCTCTCTAATTCAGCAAAAAAAAGGTTATATAAGAAATAATGAACACATTAAATCAGTAAATAAAATGATTAAATAGCCCCACTGTGTAAAATTAGTCTGATTTCCAGAAATCATATCAGTTAACTTTCTTCCTCTCAAAATCTTTGAAACTATTCACCTAACAACCCAGTGAGGTTTAAAACAAACCTGTACTCTGTATCAGTTTACATCTAACAGATGATCAGAGACCTCCCTGTTATCTGTTTCACATTTCCCGAAAGGAAGAAGTAAGTTAAACTTTCAACTGAATCCAGCCCCAATTTATTTGATGTTCTTCTGCTTTATTCAACTGCTCTTCGTTTAACGTTAAGAGTGAAAAATCCCACCTGGCAAAAGAGGATGTTTTTCTACATTGGGATGGGAAGTAAACTATTACACCAGGTGATTCTTAATGATTTCTGAGGACCGGTTCGGTCTTGCAACACTGTGCCTCACTGCAGATTCTACACACCTGTGATTCTGCGCACATTGCGCAAAAATCTTGAGCTTTCCAAGGAAAGTGTAGAGTCATCTACCTGGTGGTGTTCTTTTTAGTCTTTATTTTCAGGGTTTTGTGCTCCACCTTTGCACATCTGGGAAACAGTTGAGTGCAAATACTAGGGAAATATATGTGGTGTTCAGTCTCCGTTTTAAAACAGAACAGAGGTGCAATACCAGTTACTTAGTCTACACATGTCTTATTGTAATTTATTCAGAGGAAAAAATAAACTTTCTACAATTTCCAAGGTAACTTAACATTCTTGGCCTTAAACTGCGCATTGCCACAACAACCAGGTCTGAAAAAATGCAATTGAACTTCTTGAGCTGTAAATCTTTAAATGTGAAACCAGTGCCTCTTGGAGCACTCAGGGTGAAGATTAATTTGCTTGACATGCACGTTAAAAAAAAACAAAAGTCAGTGTATCAAAGTTACACATCCTGCCGTCACATCTTTCATGTCTTTCTTCAATCTGCAAAAAAATGGGAGGAAAACCCCTGGCATGGGAAAATTAGAAAACCTGACATACCATTAACAGATTACAAACTCTCACTAAATACATGCTGGCGGCCTGGTGTAAACATGTCATTACTGAAGTTAAACCAAAGATGTAATTATAGGGACAGTCACCAAATCTTTTTATGGCTGCTTCGGGGGAATAATCAGTAATTAAACGTCATTGAATGAACTGCTGCAGAAATAAAAAGAAAATGCACGTTTTCAAAGATTTACTAATAATTTACCACCAGTGGCGACTGCTCTGCTCCTGCCCACCACCAATGCCCAATCACAGGGGACGCTGACCTGCCAGCCTGTCTGCCTGAACACAACACAGTGTGATTTAACAACTGAATTATCAACATAGCCTTCTTTTCAAGGTGCTGGCGTAAGATTTGTGTGTTTGTCCTGAGCGGACACAGCAACTGACCTCTGTTATTACACGATGTTTCCAACCTGCTTTGCTTCAATAACAAAGGGCAAATGGTTGCTTAATTTAACGCATGAAATGTGACCCGTATGGTACTCATATTGGGTTTCAACAGACTCTCAGAATGAAATTTGAAGGAAAAAAAAACGTTCACAGCTGGAAACAAGTTTTGTCTGGTTTATTTAGCACAAAGACCAAACTTAAATATGCCATTGCCAAAACAGAGAGGTGCTGGCACACGATGGCATGTTTGTTCTGATTTCAAGGTGAGCGATCAGTGGAAGACGCCGACTGTCTGTAATTCAGTTGAGAACATTCAAGGCAATCAATATTTACATGGACCCCATAGTAATACAGTCTAAATAATACTAATATAGTTTTGAAAACAATTAAAATCAGTTAATATCAAGAATTCTTATTCTTTATGACAGGAAAAATAAATGTTATGAAGTGGGAAGGTTTCTGTCAGAGTGATTTGATTTTTTTCCAGGAAAGCTGTATTTTGAAATGACAGTCTTCCTTGAGGACTCGCTCTTACAAATTAATGTCATTTAAAAAAAATAAAACTTAAATTATTTTATTTTTTGTGGGAAATGTTTCTTAAATAAGTTCGTAAAAGGCAAAAACTTAAACTTAAAATAATTATATGGTTCTTCACCAGATATCGCGATAGTTCCAAGGACGTAATATTGACGTAATAGTACGCGCGAGATAAAGCTACAGCGCGTCTCCGGACTCAAGGGCACCTGGTCGGCTGAAGGAGCAGAAAGGACCTAAACTTAAAGACTCCTGGTGCAAAAGAAGAAAGTAGTCAACCTGTTCTAGCTGTGTCAAGTGAAGGTGAGCTATTTTAGTATTTTTTAAGTATAATTATACCAAAAACGGGACCAAACTCCCAGATATTATTATTGACTCATTCATTATAATATAAGCACCTCGTGGATACCGCGTTTTGTGCATTACAACAATTCCATTTGTCCTGGTTTACTTTAGTGTTCATAGCAGTGTTAGTGAACCGCATGCAAAGCATCCTAGCGTGCTGTCATGAGGAGTTAGACCCAGTTTGTCGGTACGCCATGTGTCACTCGCTGTCAGGCACATGGAAGCCATGAAGGTGTTCCGGCAGTCACGTTCACATCCCCAGTTAAAAGCGACATCCGGTTCTGCTAATGTCAGAAGCCGGTTAGCCTCGGTGAACCCATTTGCCTGACCTTGTCCAGCACGACACACTGTTCACATGGTGCTGGAGCAGCAACAACACCCCTTCTTCCCTAGATGGAACTGAAAAGTGTCTGATATAGACACGTGAACGCATCATTGTGCATATGTGCAGAGCACGCGAGGCATTTAGGAAAATCGTAAAAGTATAAAAATAATTTTATTTTTTTACTTCTTTTAGAAATCAAATCGTCCAATTTATTTCACTAATATTTATAGTAGTCACAAACAGGTGACATTTTTAGGGATGCTTCTCCTGTCTATAAATGAAATTATGATGGTGTTTGACCGTGCCTCTGCAGGCATAAGCAATAGGATTTGACTCAAACCTCGTTTTCCCATGCAGTAGTCAGAGAGCTTTTCCACAGTGTGACCCTCACATGATTCTCCACAGCACAATGACTCCGAAGTTTCTGCCCCCCCCCCCTGTCCTTATGTTTTTTTTTATTTTTCTTAGCTTTTTTCTTTCTTCTTATTTCCCTTTTTTGCTTTAACACCTGCTTTTGACATCGTTACCCCCCCAAAAAACCCTGCTGTCTCTCTGGATTGCACATCATGTTTATGTAAATTAATCTTCACTTAAAATGCCAAATGTCAAGGTTGAATCCGATTGAAGCAATTCCTTTACTTTATTCAGAAAAATGTATTTTTGTTCATAATATAAGAAATCGTTATTTTTAGTTTTAATTTCAGTTTAAATGACTGGTTATGTGTTGGAAATTTTTCTTTTTGAGAAAATTGTCTTATTTTGGTCTTAAACCAGTTTTTCATGATTAAAGTTGTGATTTTTGTCTTAAATTTTTATTACAAATGTCCTGGATGACAAAGTTTAGTTTTGTCAGGTATTAATGATGATGTCTACAGACTATTTACATTTTTTAACACATAGTCACAGTGCATAGTTTAATATTTTTCATGTGCAGTGCATCCTTTTTGAATAATTTAATGACTGGAATAAAACTCTCTCTCTGCTTATGTAACCCGGATCCTCATTGTTAGCACTTGTTTGGCGCCTTCATGACTTCAGTAGAAGTTACTAGTTAGACAACATTATTTTTTCCTTTAACTTTCTGGTACGTGTGGCTTTCAGGAAGAACATGGACGTTATTTCTCCTTAGAGACCTTACAGTAACAGGAAGATAAATGTTTTTTGTCAGTAAAAAAGAAACAATAAAAGCTTTTGTGGAATGAAGAAGTAAAACATGCACGGAAAGATGTCTCGTCTCCACAACCGTGCAATCTGCAGAGGATGTTTGTTTAGGTGTATAAAGGCAATACAAGGCATTTGTAAACACTAATAAGGCATATTATAAGCTTATGCATTTGCTGAGTACACAGAGGGAGGCAAACAGTCATTATCCATTTGATGGGGGTATTTAAAGGTGTTCTGGAGAAATTCGATCACCCTCCGTCTGCTGCGTTCTCATTGGCCCCTCAAGCTTTTCTCACGTTAAAACTCTTGCAACAACTGTGCTAATCTCTTCATGACGCAACAGGAGGTTTGTTCATTTCCTCAGAACTTTGGGGATGAAGCTGAGTTTGGAACACATCCGGGCTGGTAAACCAGTGATCGATCATGGTTCATCTCTCACCTGGATTTTCTTTTTTTTTCTAATCTAGTAACTTAATGTTTTATTTTGAAAACCTTGGCTCCAAATCAAGGAAATCCAAACTTGTCCTGTTTACGTCCACGCTGCTCTTCTCGCTGTCCTTCTAAGAAAGGCGTGGCTCTAAATGTTCTGACTCCCTATCTTTGTGGTGCACACTCGTTTGCTTGATGCTGAATTCTGCGTTGGCTCCTTCAAAGATGTTCAAATGTTAGACGTCCTCCAGTCTCACAGAGCACACAGTGTACCTGCAGATAATTTGTGTATTCTTTTTTTTAAGGGTGTGTTAGTCCTGAAATTGTGTTGGGTTTTAACGCTTAAATCCATAGGTTTCTAAAATGAACTAATCTGGTTTAAGTACTGTATTAGCTCCTGTCCAGAATGTTTGGTATGCAAGATTATGGACATTTCTACCCACCTGAGAGGGCAGCCAGCTTTTTTTTTTTTTTACTGCCTCTGATCCATGGCAGCTCCAACCATCTGAAGCCCATGTCACCCAGAATGGGTGAAAAAAAAAAGAATCAGACTTGCTGCCATGAGGAGAATTAGTTTTCTATGCCTTTTTGGATTATGGGTGTGTGCAATTGTTTGGTCTTCATGTCCCCTGTGCTCTGCAGGTTGACCTTGCTAAAATTCAAGGTCATCTTCAGCTAGTTGATGTTATAAAGGTTGCTACAATCTGTCATATTTAAGAAATGAAGTGTTTTCATTAGAAAACCATTTGTTTGGCCAAATCTGCTCCTATTTGCTTCTCTTGTAGTTATTAGAAACTAAACATTCGGTTGTTTTATCGCATGCTGACAAATGAGTCCTTCATCGGTTGTGATTGGAGGTTGTTTTACCCATAAAGCACCTAGAAAGGCTCCTCTATGGAGTATATATAATCGAGAGAGCAGTGATTCTCTCTAACCAATGAGTTAACCCGCGGTCATGTACTTCACGCTGTTGGGTTGTTGGTTAAACACTGTTTGACCTTCTGTGGAGCTTGATAAGACCCTGGATTTTTGGTGTTTTGCTTTTTCTTGACTGAAGAGACGTCTGATTATCCATCAATGCTTAAGGAGACTGTGTGCACACAACGTTCTGGATGATGAATCCAGACTTCTCTAAACTGAGCAGCTTCTTTTGGAAGAGTGTTTGTGCTGATCTGTGGATCAATTCCAGGCAGGTTTTAAGTTTCTCTGCAGTGAACATGGTGCAGCTTTTTTTTTTCTTTTCCTGCAGACCTTTACCAGCACGTTTTCACTGCAGTGTTGCAGGTTTAAAACCCGCTGGGGATTGCTGCACTTGAGAAAGTTCCTAAGGTAAATGAATGTTTTCAGTTTGATACCCCCATCTTGCTCAAAGTTCTCCACTGCAGTCCAATAAAAAACAGTAGGGAGCTGTGACAGAAAAGATATGATAAATATTTACTTATTAGTGGTAAACTCATTTTTTTAATGTATTTTAAAAGCCTCCTGCTGGTTGTAGCCAAAAGTATAACAAAAAGGACAGTTTTTGCAGTAGCTTGTGGCAGCCCAGTGTATTTTCTATGCAACAAATATGATCTTGTTTGCCCCTGATTCACAACACTTTGAATTAGGGCTGCACGATATGAGGAAAACTTGCGATATGCGATATTAGAGATTAATATTACGATAACGATATAATTTGCGGTATATAAACAAATATCAAAATAAACAAAAAACATCATTCCCATTTCATTGCAACAGTTTAAAAATTATACTCCAAATGACCCTCGTCAACATAGGTAACAAACATCTAACACAGAGGTGGGCACTGAGGGCTGCAGTCCTGCATGTTTTCCAGCATACCCTGCTCTGGCATGTTCTGATTGGCTGGACACACCTGAACCAGGTAATCAGCCATGAGTAGGGCAAGAGTATCTGGAAATCATGCAGACACACCGGCCCTCGAGCCCTGGAATTGCCCACCCCTGATCTAACATAATAGGCGTCCATCCGATTGGTCAAATGCATAAAGGCATTTTCTTTGATTCGTTAAATGCCTTAAGCTGCCATAAGATTCTTCTAACACATTTAAGGTTTATGATTTAGTGCGATTTTTGCCGGCTTTTGTGATACGGATAATGAAGGGCTAGATATTGCGATAACGATAAATTTGCGGTTTATTGTGCAGGCCTACTTTGAATAAAGAAAGACATTCATTCATTTTCTACCGCGTTGTGCCTTTCGGGGTCACGGGGCTGCCGAGCCTATCCCAGCCACTTGTGGGCGAAGGCAGGGTACACCCTGGACAGGTCGCCACCCATTCACTCTCACGCTCACACCTAGGAAAATGCCCAGCTTTTTCCCTCATCATAGCGATACCACCATCCAGATCTAACCTCCGTCTTGTGGCGATGACTTGCTGGGTTCTCTCCCCACCTGCTGAGGTGTAGAGTATAATGTGTCCGTATTACTGAAGTTTCTTGGCTTTTAAAACTGGTTTTTGCTTTATTTGGCAGCCGCTTTGGAACTAAAGCAAGCGGGATGCTAGTTACTGTGGTATTGTGTTCTGTTGGTTAGTGAGTTCATGGAGTCTGTGCCACACACTGGCCTATTCTGCTCGCCAACAGTGTTGGCTTTCATGCCAACAGTGAAGGAAACCTCAGATGTTTTGAAAAGAAGTGGAACAGTTTTTTTTTCATATTTAAACAGTTTAAAACATCCTACAAATGGAAAAATAAGAATTTATCCAGCTTGCTTCTCTGAAGATTCACTCGTGATGTTTTACGGCTCAATCCACCTGGAAGGGACACAAAGGACGAGTCTTTTTGTTGAAAACATTTTAATGTTGCCACATCTATACATCCATTTCCCGTGGTATGCGACGCACGGGCTGGACATGTGAACGTGGGTTTAACGCAAGTTCTTGACTGCTCTTTTAGGGATGTTCACACTGGACTGTCACTAATTGATACTAACGCATGTACTCACTGTTGGAAGAGGTTTGGTGTGAAATGTTGAAGTGGTCCAAATTTTGCTCCAGGGTTTTTTCTGTCACGGCTCTATTCTGATAAATAAAAGATGTCATGTAATCCCGGCCGGGAACAAACTGCAAATATAAATTTCTCCTTCATGATCAACTTTCAAACGGTTTTAAAAGACACCATCCATTCATACATGCATCTCTACCAAATCAGAGTCTCAGAGTCCCTGATTGGTCGAAGTTCAACCTGGTTTACCTTTTTAACACGCTCACGTTCAATAGCCATGCATTTGTACTCTAAAAACGGACTGAAAACCTGCGTAGTGAAGGCGAGTTTTAGACTTTTCATTGGAAGTGGTTGCTTGACTGGTGTGTCCGTGAACATAGCGTTTACTTTAATCTGTTTCAACTGTTTGCTAATTCTCCAACAGGTGAGACCAAAATCTCCACTAGACAAGATCATTGACATCAAAGAGCTTTAACTCCTCCCCCTTGAAATGTTTGATGTCTTATAGGTGCGCACAATACATCACAAATGTATCGTCATGGCGATGTCAGCCTGTATGATGCACGTATCGCAAGGGTTAAACTGCAATAGTTGGTTATTTAAACGTTAACACACACGCTAATACAATCTAATGGCAGCTTGAAGTAGTAAACAAGTCAAATGGAGCCCTTTATGCATTTGACCAATCGGATGGACCTCCTTCACGTTGTTGACCAATCAAATGGAGCTGTTTTATTAGATACCCCCGTGGGGTCATTTGGAGTATAATTTAAGTTATGTTGACTTTTTTATTTTATTAAAACGGAGTGAAATTATGTATTAGTTGATTTGTTTTGCAATTTCTTCATGTATCGCACGTCATATCCTCATGGAAATATTGATCACATTGCAAGTTTTTCTTAATGTTTTCTTTCTTTTTCAGAGTCCTCTAAAACAACCATGGACCAAGCAAGGTCGACAATATCTAAAATTGTAAGTTTAAAGCCTTTTTAAACATAACTTTTGTATTCTTTATTAGGCATCAGTTTAACAATGACTGTTCTTGTACAATTTTTGGTTTAGGCGAAGGCTTTAAAATTAACTTAAAACATTGTCCTTCACGCAAAAATGCTCAAATTATTTCCTATTTTTGGCAAAACATCTTTCTCGATGCCGTCAGTGTTCAGAATCTTCAAAAAAGTAATCAAGTTAGTAACTCGGTTACTACATCTTACAAGTAATTAGTTACTCAAAGTAACTAATTACTTGTAAGATGGATTAGTTACTCAAAGTACTTTGAGTAACTAATCCATTTACTTTGCCAATTAAAATACAACAATAAATGTAGTGTTTTTCCTCAGCTGCCTGCAAACATGACAAGTATTGAAATGCAACAATTTAATGAAAGTGAAGTGGCGCATCTAGTATTCTGCTGTCGTTCAATTCAATTCAGTTTTTTTTATGTAGCCCAATATTACAAAAATAGTCAGCAGATAAGTTTCATCCAGTTTTACCAATTAATTATGTTTACTTAGAGATGATTGAAGTACAGAAATTTAAATTATCAGAATTAACACACACTGTAATGATTTGTACTAAGTAACGATGTTGAAACGGGGATAAAAGTAATTAGATTACTCTGTTACTAACTTAAAGTAATACAGTTTTGCTTAAACGGCGTTACTCCCAACCCTGGTTACCGCTGACCCAAATACGTTTGTCGCCAATAGTTCAACGGAGAGCCGCACTCGTACACGCGGTTCAACCTGACGCAGAACATGGAGGGCGACAACAGCCACGTGGAGATGAAGCTGTCCTCCGACATCGACGAGGAGGCTGGTGGAAACGGAGTGGGCGGACACCTCAACCACGCCGCCAGCAGCAAACCCTACATCAGCCAAAAACTGGGACGAACGCCCAAGAACCTCTGCTTCACGGCGGCAGCGGTCTTCCTCATCTTCATCATTGGTAGGAGGGAAAAGCTCGTCTTCTCTGAAACTGTGACTAAACGGTTTACCAGCTCTAGTAACTGGAGTTTAAAGACCCCCCCCCCCCCCCCCCCCCCCGGAAAATCTGGTTTTTAACTCGCTCTTGTAGCATTTTTCTCAAGATGGAGGACATGATGTATAAAGATAATTAAGGTTAAAACTGTACTTTTGAGTATTTCTTCATTCAAAATGTTGTGAACTCCTGCCGCTCTGCAGAAACTGTCCTAGAAATCTACATAGAATGGATCTTTGCCTCAAAGTGGCATAATCATAATTTAGACCACTGGGAATGCTTTTACAACGGATCAAAAGATAATCGGAGTGAGAGTTTACCTCTTTTTTTTTTTCATGCACATGTTGATTCTCTTCAAAAATAAAGAAGGGTTAGGGTTTTCCATCAAATAACTGTCTGACATTTTTTTTTTGGCCGGCATTGGTCCTGTCTCCGCCTCAGGTGTTTTCCTCTGAAATGTGTTTTTCTGTTTTGCTTGCAGGCTTCTTGATCGGCTACGCGGTTTCTCAGAAAAAGGAGCAGGCTCCTGTCTGTGCTGCCTCCGTCTCCACTGCTGACACCACCTACACCCACGAGACCGGCGCCGCCCCCCTCATGGACTGGGACGATGTCAAACGCCTCTTCGTTCAGAAACTCACCCCTGCCAAATTAGAAAAGACCTTCAGGTTATTAGAAAACCTCTCAAGTCCCCCCCCAAAAAGCGCGTAATTGTTGGCATTGTTGCTATAATCGTTTCCGTTTTTCCTTCAGTGATTTTTCTAAAGAGGACCACAGGGCGGGCTCTCCTGGAGATGAAGAACTCGGCAACAAGGTGATGGACTACTTCAACCTCTTTGGCATGACCACCTGGACAGACGAGCACTTTATCAAGGTTCACGACCCCCCAGCTTCTGGCTTCAACAGAATTCTCTTTAAGGACGGAACAGAGGAGCGTCCTAAGGGTTTTCTGTCCTACAGCGCCACTGGATCCGTGACGGTGAGAAACCACACATTCCAGAAAAAAACATTAGTGCAATGGGGACAAATGTAATAAAAGAAGAAATGTGTTTTTTTTATTTTCTTCAGGGTGGGGCGCTTTATGCTCATTACGGCCAAGAGAGTGAATTCAGGCTACTGCTTGACAAGAATATCAACATTAGTGGCCGAGTCCTGTTGATCAGGACCGGAAAGATCAGCTTTGCCGAGAAGGTGGGTGGAAAATGTCAACAAAAACATTTATGTTTTCATTGTCTTTTCTTTTAGATCACCTTATCTTTTTCGCCTCCAGGTAGCTAACGCCGCCAAAATGAACGCCTCTGCTGTGCTGATCTACCCGGACTCCGCAGATACCTCCATCGACGAAAACACAGAACTTTATGGACATGTGAGGATCACACCACGTACCCCATTGTTGTATAATATAGAAGATGTTAAAAAGAGTTAATAGATCTTTAAATAAAGCAGTTTTAATGCTTGCACCACTCAGCTGGCAAGTAAACGGACCAAAGCGCTGACTCTTAAGGCTTATTGCATCTTATGGAAAATTTAAAAACCAGAAAATGTTACCTTTTTTTAAGTTTGATTAAGAAATTGTCACAACTCCATTTATTATTGTTGTTATTGCCGCAAACCAAAAAATACAATTTTGATCATCAAAAAACACTTTATTTGACTTGTGTTAAAATTTTATTCAATTTTATTTATATACCCCAGTATCACCACACAGTTGTCTCAATGAGTTTCACACCAATAATTGTACAAAAACATAAAATTAGTCGTAAAATATAAACAAGAGCCAATGGCTAAACTAAACAGACCCTGGACATCCCTGCCCTTTGACCCTCCTTCTCTGTGAGGGAAAAAAAAATACTGTTGTATTTGAGACTTGGGAATGAAAGAATAAAAGAAAAAAGGTTGAAATTAAGCAGAAATGCTTATAAGAAAAGGCAGTTTTATTGTTTTTAATGTTATTAATGTCAAAGTAGAAGTCTATCTGATTGTTGTGGTGTTGGCATCCTGCAGGTCCACTTGGGTACCGGCGATCCGTACACCCCAGGCTTCCCCTCCTTCAACCACACGCAGTTCCCTCCTGTGCAGTCGTCAGGCCTGCCTTCCATCCTGGCTCAGACGATCACACGCGCCATGGCAACCAAAATTCTGGGGTGAGGTTTAGGTGCAGTGAAGCAAACCTCTTCAGAGTTCCTTTGAAACAGGTTGTGATGTTGTTTTTTTGTGTTCCACAGTAAGCTTGGGGGTCAGAATCTCCCACAAGGATGGGGTGCTTCTAAGAAGCTGGGAGATGAGGGCGACAGCATCACCGTACAGGTCAACAACGTTCTGGCTGAGAAGAAGATCCATAACGTCTTCGGGGTCATCAAAGGCTTTGTGGATTCTGGTACGATGAAGGTGGAAAGGAATCAGACGGGGTTGACGAGTGATCAATGGGGTCAATATTTGTCCGTCCTCTGCGTTCAGACCGCTACGTGGTCATAGGTGCCCAGAGGGACGCTTGGGGCCCAGGCTTTGCCGCTTCAACTGTCGGCACCAGCGTCCTCGTTGAGCTGGCACGCTCCATCTCTGACATGGTGAAGAACGGTGAGGTTACAGATGAATCATCATCATCATCATCATCGTCCAAAGAACACCAAGGAATAATTTGCACTTTAATTCAACAGATGGATTTAAACCAAGAAGGAGCATTGTGTTTGCCAGCTGGAGTGCTGGAGAATATGGCAGCGTTGGCGCCACCGAGTGGCAGGAGGTGAGAAGTGCATGCTGAACTTTTACATCAACACCAGGTTTTTTTTCCCAGCATCGAATTCAACGTTTTTTTTTGATTGTCAGCAGTTTAAATCAGGTTGTTTTTTAATCTTGCAGGGATATCTGTCATCTCTGAGCATGAAGGCTTTCTCCTACATCAACCTGGATGGAATTGTTGCTGGTAAAGGATAGCAAAACACTTTGAGTTTGCCTTAAGTGTGGCACGAGGGATTTATATTTGTTGTTCAACTATCTGTAATACTGAGTTTGAATTATTTTTGTAGGTCGTAATGGGTTTAAAGTGGCAGCCAGCCCCTTGATGTATAGCTTCATTGAGAATGCTTTGAAAGAGGTACTGTTTTAATGTTCCAGACATTTTTCACATCTAGTAATGTCCATGTGGGACTCACACACTCTGTTTGCCCGCAGGGGTACGGCAAGGACTCGTCGCTCTATAATCTGTACGGAAAGAAGGACTGGGAATTAGATCTGTGAGTCCTGATCCGTAAAGGATGACATTGCTGACCCTTTGCTCTTTCTCTGAATGTGTTTCTTTCATGTCTGTTTCAGCATGGAGCCGATGAAGCTGGACGATGCTGCGTATCCTTTCCTCGTCTTTTCTGGCATTCCGTCCGTCTCCTTCAGATTCACCTACAGTAACTCTGTAAGGCTTTCCTCTTCACAAAGTTACTGCCAAATCATTTTTAAAGACCCACTCCGATCACCTTTGGTCTTTTAATTATTACAATGCCGTTTATAGCGAAAAACCATGCTGACCTGGTTAACGGTTTTATTCTTTTTCTCCTCCTCCAGGATTACCATTACTTTCGGACAATACAGGACACCCGACAGAAACTGAACGCTGCCACGTCCAACCAGGTCGCTGAGGTGGCTGTGACTGCAGGTCGCTTTGCAGGTCACATCGCGCTGAGGCAGGTTCACGACCACCTGCTGCAGATGGACCTGATGAGGTACAACAAGATTATACGCACTCAAGTGGCGAAGATCAACGGAAAGGTCAAAGAGATTAAGAGGGTAGGTTTCCAGCTGCCAATATCTACCTTCCTTTAAAAAAAAAAAGGTTATCTTAACACACGTTGTGTTTTTTTTGCTGCCCAGTAATTGTTTTGATGAGTTTGCATTGATCTGAAATACCCTGATGTTTGTGTGCAGATGCAGCCTCAGCTGCTGCCCTCAGCCCTGACAGTGCAGTGGCTGATGTCCGCCTCGGGCTCCTACAGCCGCGCCGCTCGCAGTCTGGAAAGTGACATCCAGAACAGTGACCTGGAGGACATCCAGATGTGTCGCCTCATCAACGACCGCATCATGACGGTGAGGACGCCGCTGTAGGGCTGCTGATCCTTACTTAGCCGGGGATCCATTCACAAGTCAAGATTTTTGGAAAATTCCTAAATCCATATTTAGCATATTTTATATTTCAATCTTCTATTTTATTTTCATTCAAATCTATTTAATATATTTTTTATATATATTTAAAATAAATTCATTTTTTTAAGAGCTTATTCAAGTAAACTCACTTTTATTTGTTAATCTTTTGTTCAGCCACAAAAAACACTTTTACTTTGAAAAGGAGAAGCTGTACTGACACTTTACCATGAAGGTTTATTTACGTTTGGTCAAAGTAGCACATCTGGTTATATACCTGAATTCTACCATTATTCTGCATTTTAGATGCTAAATGGAATTTACTTGTAAAGCGCTTTTCTGTCTTCCTCAAAGGCTAAACGCCCTTCCGTCATTTTCTCTCACACACACATTCACAACATATAACCACCAGAGGACACTTTGACATCGGGCGGCCGTGGTGCAGTGGTAGGGCGGTCGACCCATGATCGTGTAATTGCAGGTTTGATTCCAGCCTTGCACGCCCATGTGTCGAAGTGTCCTTGGGCAAGACACTGAACCCCACCTTGCCTCTGGTGGGAGGTTGGCGCCAGTGTTTGGCAGCGGAGCCGCCATCAGTGTGTGAGTGTGTGTGAATGGGTCTGTGACTGTAAAGCGATTTGAAAGAAGGTAGAAAGCGCTATATAGGTATGCGCCATTTACCGTATGGGCAGGTAAAGCGGGAATTGAACCTCGTTTAGTTGTCCACCGCTCTACCTCTGCACCACAGCCCATTTAGGGCGCTATTTACATTGCCTGAAGTGCATTTTTACTCAACTCCCTCAGATTTATAAAGATTGGGAATCACTGACCTCAGACGTTAAAAAAAATTCCAAAAATAGATTTAAGATGCGAGTATTCAGATACTCGTTACAGCCCTTTTTAAAAACCTTTGCTAGAACGGCCGATTCGGGGTTAGTTTCTTCCACTTCCTGTCGTTTTAATGAATCCATACTCAAAAATACTCAAACCTTTTGTTTTGAGTGTGATGCTCGCTCAGATTGTTTTATCTGGTAAAATTTTCACAGAGTCCTTAATTTCTCTGAACGTTAGAAAACGGGTGGATTTAGTTTTTAAGCATTTCATACACAAAGTTTTTATTTAACACATTTAATCCAAAATAGTTCTTAACGTCTCTAAATGCTGTTTATTTCAGAAAAGGCTCTTTTTAATATTGTAAATGCTTTCCTTTTTTTGTTGATGTTTTACAGGTGGAAAAGAACTTCCTGTCCCCCTACATTTCTCCCAGAGAGAGCCCCTTTCGCCACATCCTGCTGGGCTCCGGCCCCCACACCCTCAAAGCTCTAGCCGACCACCTCGACGCCCTCAAGACGGACGACCCTGAAGCTGACGCCGACCTGTTCCGCAGCCAGTTCGCCATGACGACCTGGACCATCCAGGGCTGTGCCAACTCCCTAGCTGGAAACATCTGGTCTCTGGATAATGAAATCTAAAGACGGACATGGAATGTCTCCTCCTGCCCCTTTGCCCTGCTCCTGAGTGATTTGAATTTGAAATGAACCAGATAAAGGAGGGGGGAGCATTCAGTTTGCCTCATGTCTTTGCTAAAGCCAAACCGCCTTAAAAAATACAAGATCGATCATTTCTAATTGAAAAAAGAATCTGAAAAAACGTAGCGACTTTCGTTAAACACACATATTCTGCAGCAGTTCAACTAAAATGAGTGGAGAACGCGGTATTGAACCACCATGGAAGTGAACACTAAGGTGCAGAACGGGGCGTCTGCTGTCTGCCTCCACAGCCCCATGATCCTTTTCTCTCTTTTCACGCCATATGGGCTCTGGAAAAACAGCTGATTGCTTTCAGAAGGTGCTGAAAGGGCCCACAGGTTTTCACAACTGCGTCCGTCTCTCCGTGCAGCCCGTTCTTCACTGATCTGTAGCGGCCTCGCACAAAGCCAGGGAGACCCTCCAGACATAGCACTGAAACCGTACGTCTATTTATTGTGTTTTTATTTATTTATCAGTGGCAGGGTTCACTATAAATATTTTTTATCGCCTTTTATAAGATCTAATTATCGGAAGCAGTGCCTTCCATAATAATGACAGTTATACTGTTGAAATGACAAAAGCAGCATCTGCTTACGGAAGTGTGCGCCGACCCCGACGGCCCGTACCGATCGCCGCACTCTGAACTGACCCCGGAGTGGCGTTTGGCTCACACCTGACCAGCACCTCCGAGCGTCCGGGCGGTACCGGCTCCTTGGTTTCGCGCACACTTCCCATCCTGACAGCATTATCGGGAGCAGCGTCTTCCATAATACGAGACAAAAGAAGGTAGTTTTTGCCTACCAGTGTGTGTCCGTATCGGAGGCAGTGCCCTCCATATTTCACTGTAGGGGGAAAGTTTGTTTTTTTTATTATCGGGAACAGTGTTTCTCATAATTTGTATATACAGAACATAGCTTTTTAGATGCCACTCGCATCTTTGTCTTTGTGTGAACCTTCCAAGTATCTTTTTTTTTTTTTTTTAGTTTGTGATCTAAATTTCTTAAATTTAGAGAAGCTGGTTTAAATCATTGTTTGTCTGAAACTGCTAATTCAGGTTGTTCAAAAATCGTTTTACAAATGTCCCCCCCCCCCCCCCCATATCATCATTCAACATTTCCATAAAATAATCTTTTTGTTGTTGTTTTTGGATTCCATCAGTTTTAAAGATACAATGACTATTTCTAGTTTATGATCTCTTTGTGCCTTTTTAGAGCTGTGTTTCCTCATTCAACAGACACATTTTGGCTTGCATGATGTTTTTTCTTTGTTTGATGTCATCTGTAATCGACAGTTACTGGTCTAAAAACTTGTTGACCTACTGGGATTTCACAGTTGCTGGATTTCAATTGGGTTTCTCTGAACTTCTAGATAAAAACTGATAACTTTGTACAAATAAATTAAAATTGGCTTCTTAATTGTACTTAAAAAGATTAATCTAATCAGGCACCTCTTATGAATATCAGTGAAATTGTGTGGACTTGTATGTTTGCTAAGCTTTTGAAAATAAGACTTGTTAGAAATGTGGGATTAGTTCATTTTATTTTGTTTTGTTCCTGGCAATTTTTTTTAAAGGAACCTGGCCTTGACATGTCATTGCAATAAAACAGCCACATCCCGACCTCTTTAAGGTTTCTGCTTAATTTATCTTTACATTTTGCCACGGTACTTTAAAAAAAAAATCAAAAAAATTCAAAATGCTAAAATTCCCCAATTATGTTTAGGAAAATGTATTTCTGGGGATTTAAAGTCAAAATGAGTTTTTTGAGGACTCCATATCGAAACTGCAATTGCGACATTTGACCAGAAGGTGGAGAAAAATTGCATTAAAAAACGATTAATTAAATTAAAGGCGAGCTAAAACGTTCTAAGCCTCGCATTTTGAAATTAATACGTTAAGTGAAATAAATGGCATATGATAAACTATGATATTTCTAAAAAAATAGTTATAGAAATCTATTTCTATATACTTTCAATCCATTGTGCATCATGCTTATCACTTTTCTTAAAATACCACTCCAACTATTTACATATTTAGTCTATTGTAAAAGCGTTTCCAGTTGTCTTAATTATGACTGTCGTTTTTAGCCAAAATAGGAACCGTTTCTGCAGAGTGGCAGTAGTTCAATAGAAATTGAGTTGTGGGGAAGACTTTTGGTGCAGAGTGAGCCAGTACTCCATCCCCATCATCCCTTTGTTTACACTCTCACCTGATAGGTTACAGCCCAGGACAGCCCCAACCCAACATTAATGGTGCAACAAATTGGGTGAGCAACATTGGAGCTATCCAGCCGAACGAGGAAAACAAAGACATGTATGGATCTAGTTGACTACAAGTTGATGTATCAGAATGAAGCAGAACAGGGAGCTTGCAAATTGTAGCTTCTACGTGATTACTGAAGGCTCTTTCCAACTGCCTTTTTTCGTCTGCTCCTGATTCACAATGGCTTGAATAAAGATATATTCAGAAATGCATTTTTTATTTTAAATTATTTTATACATGTCCTCCATTATGTGAAAATGCTTCAAGAACATGCCAAAAACACTTTTACTGTGCATTGGTCACATGCATTCATAAAGTCAAAACTGGCAGTGTGCCTTTAAGAGTGGGCACTCAACAGAGTTGTGCACCAGAGATGGAGGGAAAAAGGAGTCTTCACACTTTTTTTTTTAAACTTTTGATTAATAGTTTAAAGGAGGAGCAGAAACTTTTCGTATAGTATTCTTTTAAAAAAAGAGTATACAAATAATGCATTTGACCTCTTATAAAATAAAACAAGTCTATGAAAAGAACAATTTTTTAAGAATTAATTTAAGTGCCCGTTTCATATTTTTTTTTTATAAAAGAAAAAAAGTATCTTAGTGAGGACTTAAAGGTTAGATAATGATTTATATAGAAATAAATATAAACACATATATATATAAAGAAGTTTGACCAAAATATAGTAAATCAAAAACAAGAGCAAAGAGGGTCCTTTTGGATTGAGTGATCACCTCATCCACAAATAGACGATCTTTGCGTTAGCACTGAAGCAGCGAGGATCTGACGCCAGCAGCAGCAGCGCGTGAGAAGTCAAACCGCGGCTGCGCGGCCGGACACCGCCGGTGCATTTATTTTATCCGCTCTCTTTAGCGGCGCTTCAGCTGGAAATTACAAAGCCCAAAGCCGGAACTTCTAGCTTGTTATGGAGACAGCCGGTGACCGGAGCCAAGCCTAAACGGTAGGAGAACAAACTCCATCCATTAAAAAACTCTTGAGTATTGGTTGACAGTGAACATAAAAAAAGAAAAAGAAAAAAAGGTGCGATTTTATAAAAATGAAAACGAAGTTAAACGGTGGTTGCAGTTGGAGGCTGCATAGCGGGAAGGTGGTAGCAGGTGAGGGCTGCTGTCACATCCTCCTCTGTTGCGTAACTTCGCATTGATTGACTGACAGCTTAACCGTTTTGGCCTCTAAATAAGTACAAACCCCAGTTTTTTTCCACACATAAATGTATTAAGACATTTATTAAGTTAGGCACACACATTATAAATCATTTGCCTGTAAATTAATTAAGGTGTCAGTTGAGTTACAAACATCTTACTGTTTTATGCTTTTATTTTGAAATCAAAACAAGCCAAAACAGAACAACCTTGTAAAAATGACGTGTATTTTTTAGTTATATAAAAAAATCCTATTTAGCTAATGTATGCATATGTTTGCGATTATATATTTGGATAAAAATTATCAAATGTGTCTATTTGTACTTTTTGGATAAAGAAAAATGATATATATTTTGCTCATAGTACATTTTTAAACAACACATGAACTTTTGCGCCCAACTAAATATTTCATTATATATGTTTCAAATATCACTTTTATTAAGTCAGTATGACATTGTTTTCAAAGTTTTCATTATACTTAATTTTTTCTTTAGATTCACCTTAAACATAGACTATGTAATATTTCAAATTAAAAGCAGGAAATGTCACAGTATCACAGGACTTCTTTTATATATATATATATATATATATATATTATATATATATATATATATATATATATATATATATATATATATATTTATATATATATATATATATATATATATATATATATATATATATATATATATATATTTATTTATTTATTTATTTAGCATTATTGTGAAAGAAAACAAGCCACCTAAAAGCCAGCTGATCCTCTTTTGGATCCACATTCATGTACTCCCCTTTCACTCCTCCATTCTTATCTCTCTGCTAAAACTCTTCAGTCATAAAACTCTTTTTGTTGCGATTATCTTCAGATTTGTGAGCAATGTTTATAGTTTTATGCCTGAAATTGTGTAAGACACTCAACTCTGACTTTTATTGGAGAAATTCATTTGTTATTGCTAGCATTTCACAATAAAAGGCGGATTCATCAGCTGTTGTGGGACAGGATAGAGTCCATGCCTCTGCTCTGCAGTGAAAATATAACAAAAGTTTAATTTCAAAAAACATTATTTTGGTTAGGATTTTTAAAAATGAATTGATCACAAAAAGACTTTAAAATAGGGAAAAAATATGATTGGTGCGGACTGCTGCACGCTGCAGGATGATGTGGTAAAATTGATGTCATGGAAACCGTTTTGTGACCTCACTGACTTCTCAGAGTGGTTTCCTGTGACATCAATTAGATCTTCATCACATTTAACACGTGCATATGTCAAATGCACCCTGGAATGAGTTCTGTAGCATCTATAGATCTGAGTATCACTACTACTATCTTGACTTTTATTTAAAATTTAATTATTGTAGTAAAATGGAACTGATGTTTTTTGTTGCTAATTGTTCATGTATTGCAAGTTATATCGTCATCGCAATATTTATCATTAATATAGCAAATTGCAAGTTTTCCTCATATTGGGAAGCCCTAGAACACAGCATGGCTCTTGAGTATCTAAGCCAGACAGCATTAATAACACATTTAGAGACTTCTATATCAGCCTCTACTCAGCTGAAATAAAGGCAGATCACTCTGAGATTCATAATTTCTTATCCTCTTTCTCTGCTTTCCCTTTCCCGCTGGATGAGTTTATTACTAAGGAAGAGATTGTAAAGGTAATCAAGGGTTTCCTATCCGGCAAGGCCCCTGGCCCTGATGGTTCCTCTGCAAATGTTTACAGAGGAACTTTCTCCATTTGTACTTTAAATGTATATCGAGGCTCTGGACCAAGGTTACCTCCCCCCTACGTTTTCAGAGGCACTTATCTCACTTATTTTGAAGAGTGATAAAGATCCTCTAGAGTGCAAAAATCATGGGCCAATTAGTTTGATTAACTTTGTTTGCAAAAATCTTATAAAAAATGTTATCAAGACTAGAGAAAATTAGGACTATTCCATAGTACATCCCGATCAGGTTGGCTTTATTCGGACCTGCTGCTATGTGGATCATGTTCAATGTCTGATCGACATGATGTCGACGGAAAAGAATGACCCTTCGTTGAAGCCCTTTCTCTGGATGGTGAAAAAGCGTTGGATTGGGTGGAATGGCGTTTTTATGTTATCTACCCTGGCGCAAATTACATTTCCTGGGTCAAGTTCATCTAAAATGTTCCAAAAGCCCCTGTTACCACCAACCGTATCTTGTCAAAACTCTTTAGGGACACGAGACAGGGATGTCTCCTGAGCTTTTTGCTCTTGTATTGGAACCTCTTGCTGTCAGAATCTGTAAAGACCTTGATTTCACTAGGGTTTGTGTGCAAATGGTAGCGCTCACAAATTGATGCTATATGCTGATGATGCTCTGGAGTTGGTTACACAACCACAAGGCTCTGTTCCCGCACTTCTTAGAATCATTGATCAATTCTCTCATCTACTGGCCTATAAAGTTAACTGGACTAAATCTAAGGCTCTCCCCTTAACTTCCTCCCGCCCCAGGGTGTTCTTTCTACCGGATGATTTCTGCTGGCCCATCAAGTCAGGAATTAAATATTTTGGTATTGAGTTATCCCACACACTGTCAGACTTAATTCTGGTTAATTTTGAGGCTGTTAGATAGATTTAAAATAGATACAGAGCGATGGTTTGGTTTATTTTGATCTCATTTGGGAAAGATTAATGTAATCAAAATGATTTGAGTTCCCAGATTAACCTACTTGTTGCAGGCCCTCTCATTAAAATACCTGTAGGTTACTTTCGCCAAGTTGATAAACTATGCAATAATTCGTTTTGGAACGGCAAACGCGCCAGACTTAATCTTAAACGAATACTAAGACCTGTGGATTTGGGAGGTTTGGGGGAGCCCAACTTAACTCTCCATCATTGTGCTTTTTGTCTTAGACACATCATCCACTGGGCACTATACCTCCTGAAAGGTGAACAAGAACTTAGAACGTTACTGGGGGGTATTCCAGAAAGCCGGTTTAAACTACCCTTACTTTAACCCTGAACTCTGGCTGAAATCTGCCTGAACTTGCTTACTCCATGTATGTCGGTTCCAAAAGACCGGATATGAGTGAGAGTAATTACGCTCGACTTGGTAACCCTGGGTTAATAAGTGTGCACGGCAAGTACATAAAGACATTGTTAATGGATTGCCGATTTCCGGAGTCACCGTGGAAACGCGTGGAGAAAAATAGAGAGAGGGAGTCAGAGATTTTAATGACGGCGTATGAAGATTATACGGCCATCAAAAAAGTAATACGGCTGAATCCCCCAAAAAAGGGTTTCTGCTGGGAGAAAAATAACGAGTTTCTGATCTAATTTCCATTTTCATTGTGACGCAAAATGCTCTTGGGGATATATATATATATATATATATATATATATATATATATATATATATATATATATATATATATATATATATATATAAAACTTTTCCAACTTGAATGAATTAATAATTAATTTATTTCTATCCAACTCAATAATTGTTTGTACGAATCAATTTTACATATTTATCCAACTAAATGTCATATTACTCCAATTCAAAGAAATGTTTTTCCATCTTAATCTATTGTACTCCTTGAACTCTCATATGTCTAAGTCTGAGGCTGCAGATATTCTCATTTTTATAACAATAAAAGGAATCATAAAGTGTGGATTTTCAATATATAACATGTATCATCAAGACTGACTGTAACTTCAGTTGTTGCATCAGAGTAGTGCACTGGGAGTGCTAAATAAAGTCATCATCCTCTCCCTCCCTCTCACTCGTGGTGCAGAAAGAATTAAACATAACCTACAGGATAACAGCTAAACAACTAAACACATTTGGTCAAAAACCCACACTTTAACCCAAATCCGTCCACACAGGCAAAGGGAATGGTATCCCACAATTCCTTGCGCTGCCAAACTAACCGAAGCACCAATGTTACACCTACTTAATTGAATTAATTTGAATGAAAGTAAAATAACTGTCTGATAACTACGTGTTATTTTTAAGCTAACTCACATAACCTGGGTTTTGGAATACCCCCCTGGAGATGCAAAAAGATTCAGCTCGTCTCAGATCCACAGATTTACGATGCAGTCAGGGGTTGGTGAAAAGCTGGGATATCTAGGCTTTCTCTTTTGAAGTTTTATCAGTTTTTTTTCTACATTCCAAAACATCCATGGTTTGAGAGATAAAGAATAAACAAACAAAAAAAAAGTTACCCAGACTGGACTTGTTTTTTCTTGTTGCTTTGTCATTTAGAAATTTTGAAAGTTTCTAAATGAAACCCTTTTTGAAAGAAAGGGCTGGTCCTCACTCATCTACGTCACAATGTGAGAACCCGCTCTTTTTCCTGGATTAGGACAGGCCCAAAGCACAGGTTTTTAGAGGATTAGTCAGAAATGTGTGAATAGATATAACTACTGCTTAGGGATTGTTGTTTTTTTTGTGAGGAATTAACATTATAATACACTTAAAAGCTCAAAAAGTTGATTTTGCGTGATCAATGCCCTAGCAGCATTCAAATACATGATCTACGCACAAATCTGAAGACTTGATCTGTGCGTAAATGTGATTTTATGTGTGTATCAGGTGATTGCTACATACTATTTATAGCTCTGTATGCGCGGTTTTGAATTTGCAGTTCGTTTTAAGCTCCAGTCATTTCAAAATGTGCGTAAATTGGGTTGCATATTTGTACGTTTTTGATATTTGAGTGTACATACACAATTGCACATTTTATTGCAGAAGTTACAAATCAAGAATTCTACACACACAAATCCAGTGATTGATTTATTTATTTTATTTTTCCTGCAAACAAAAATACATTTTGAAGGAAACAAGTGGTGCATCAAAAACGGCCCAGCTTTCCGACAGCACTTGAATGCAACAGGTCCTATGGTTCATGCACATGGGACTGGGTTTGAACCTGCATTTTAGGAATAAGGTGTTGGGTAAAGCAGAAACATTTGCAACGATAAATGCCAAATTATAAATCAACAAACTTAATCTTTTGTGCTTTTTAAACTGTTGATGTAATTTTGAACATGCCTCTGCAGTACTTCCACTCATTCTTACTTAAATATGAAGTAAATTCAACACTAAATGTGAACAGAAAAAACAGTTGATTCATTTAAATAACTGTGGATTTTCTAGAATCATTTGACCTTTCCTTTGGCTGCTTTCCAATTAAAGTGAATTCAAAGTAAAAGAGAAAATAGAAAGGTTGGTTTACTTTTCTAGCAAGTCATAACGGTGTCTTTTATTTTGTAGATCTTTGTCTGCAATCCTGCCATGATTAAAATCAGAGAAGAGTGATGTCTGCAACCATGTCTCCAAAACTTACTCCATATTTTAAAGATTTATCACTACTGTTTGCTTTCCTGACATTTAAACAGTTCTGAGGTCCCATCAGGAGTTTTGAGTCACCCTATCAAAATAAAAGTCCTTCTTACAGAAATGACAGAAAATGTTCCTTTTTTTTAGTTTTAGTGTCGTTCTGACTGAGTCCTTCTTTTCAGAAAAACTCAAATTGAATTTATATCCAGTTAAAAAGAATTCTTTCAGTAATGTCTGCTGGACAGATCTAAATTTACTGAAAAGGACCCAGAGGTTTAAGGTGCTGGATTCCCTGTTTACCCCCTCTGGAGAGAGTTGTGTTACAGTCTTCGTAAGTCCTCACTACATCTTCCTCGTTGTTGACTGACGGATTTTGTGATGCTCTGCAGCTTTACATCACTTGATACTCCCCTTCCTCCCCTACTGGGGTTTCTTTTTTCTTGAGGTGCTCAAATATGCTCATCGTTCAGTGAGGTTTGTCACTTTTTATACAATTTCATGCAACTTTAGTAAGATGACACTGCTGAGTGTGCAGAGAGAGAGAGAAAAGGCCTGGCTTGAATCCCAGCTAAGCCTTTACTGTGTGGAGTTTGCATGCTCTCCCTTTGCACGCGTGGGTTTCTCTGGGCACCTTTTCGTCCTCCTAAAGTCCAAAAACTCCCTTCACCGGCTAATGAAAGGTTCTAGATTTGCCCTAAGTGTGTATGTTAGTGTGTGGCCCTGCAACAGACTGGTGACCTATCCAGGATGTCCCTACCTTGGCCCAACAGTAGCTGAGTGGCTTCCAGCAACCTTGTGACTCTGAAAGGGATTCGGCAGGTTGGATGGATAGATGGATATAGTCTCCCTTTAGAAAAGTTATTACGTCAACGAGGAGTTGTCAGGTTCTAAACTGAGAAGTTGTTGTGACTCAGTGCTTCTGTGAGAAAACCGTTATCACGCTCGGCTTGAACTTTAGATGACAGAGATGCATAATGTAGTTATGAAGGGAGAGGGGGTGGATCACATGGTATTCATGCTTGTGGCAGCAAGCTGTCATGTAGGGCTGCACGATATGAGGAAAACTCGCGATATGCGATATTGGTGATTAATATTGCGATAACGATATCATTCGCGGTATATAAACAAATAGCAAAACAACCAAAAACATGATTTCCATTTCACTGCAACAGTTTAAAAATTAGACTCCAAATGACCCTCGTCGACGTAGGAGGCAAACATCAAACATAAAAGGGCTCATATGATTGATCAACAACGTAAACGGGTCCTTCTGATTGGTTAAATGCATAAAGGGATTTATTTCATTTGTTCAAAATTTCAATCTGCCATGAGATTGTTTTAGCAAATTTAAGGTAACCATTTATTGCGATTTTTCGCCGTCTTTTGCGGTATGCATATTGCACAGCTTAATGTCCCGATAACGATAAATTTGCGGTATATTGTGCAGGCCTACTGTCATGCATGTCATGTTTTATTTTTAATGCAATCTTTTTACTGATTTTGTAGTCAAAACCCTGAAACTTCCTCTGCTCAAAGCCAGACTTACTCAGAATGACGTTTGAAGCTTTGTGGCAATCCAGCCGGAAGTGGGACTTATGTTACCCTGACAAATCGAAGCGAAATGGAATCAAATCAAATGAAATCTGTTATGTTAAGCATCTTTGGCGCAGCTCGGATCTTTCCCCCCCGTATGATGGATAAATGAAGAAGACATCGGAACCGGATCAACTTTAGCCTCCTCTAGGCATATTTATTAACTATTGTACAGCAAGGACGTCTCCCTTGTACATCACCGTGCATTCGTTTCGTGATGTCATCAACATAAATACATACAGATACAGTAATGACTCATGGGAACAGCAGTGATTCCTGAGAAAAAGAGTAAAAAGAGTAAGAGGTGCAACTGTAAAAAAAACATTCAAAACTTAACAAAATCAAATCGGATCAAATCAAATCAAATCAAGGCACTTCCCTATTTGCCCAAACTGGTTTTAATGTTTATACCCCCAGGCTATACACACACTTATTTATGGTATAAAAACAGACTTTTAGCTTTTAACCCCTTTATTTCCAGCTATAAAAAATCCACCCATGTTTTTGCAGTCACGTAGAGGCTAAATTAAGGTAATCTTGGAGCTAAAGTACTTTTTTAGTGCATATTTGCATTAATAGGTGTCAAGGGGTTAACAGAGGAGCCAACAGGAAATTGCTTCCTCAAGTGGTCATTAAAGGAACTGCAGTATTTGCAACACAAGTCCTTAATATGACTATTATTTAGAATATTATATATTTTGGAATATGACCCGCCTGCTGATGATAATCCACCCTAATGGGCGGGCCATAAAACATTTAAGCATTTTATTAGACATGTAGGACGCATGGAAAGCGTTTTATATGGTCATGTATAGTAATTGTTTTACTATTTAAAGCTCTTGGAGGTGCTCTTTAGTAAGAAAAATGCTATTTAAATAAAGTTGAATTTGAATGTTCCATCCTGACCTACATCTCGACCTCTCTTACTAGTCTATACTTTGGCGGTTTATTTTTGGCCTTTCTCTGAGTCTCTTGGAACAGGGATGTGTTTGTATGCGTCAGGGGAGGGGGGCCGCAGCCACAAACGAGCCTTTTCGCTGTTGCGCAGCACGCAAGTGTAAAAAGCCCTCCGAAATGGCGTGACGGCACTCCCTCGCATGTCCAGGTTGTCGATCAACAGAGAGAGTTGAGTCGACGGCGTTTGTTCCCTTAAAGCCGTCCGTCCGCTGAGCTGTTTGTTCTCACCGTGAGCGTGACTGGTGCACAGACGCTTGGCTTTCTCACAAAGACGTGTTTGTTGAGCGACTGCTCAGTGGGGGTGGGGGGGTGGGGTAGCTTGGTGTTTTCTCCTCCCTGTAGACTCCCTTAGACTCTGTGGGGTTCCAGTCATCCACTTCACTGGCTGGTGGGCGGATCACGTCCTTGTGTGTTTAGAAACGTATTTTATATTTTCATTAATTCATCCATTCATTCATTCATGCGGCCGTCTCGTGCAAAAGCCCCCCTCAAAAATATTTTACGTCTACTTTGGGGTACTAACCCCACTGGAGCCAACACACCCTTATGCACCTTTTAGCTGTTAGTTATATATGAATTTTTGGACAGCTTTAAAAAAGAATATTGTGGATTCAACATTTTGCGTTCAATCATTTTTCAACAATTGAATTGGTTAGTTCAAAAGGGGCCCAAGTCCACAATTTTCAAAATCGAGATATGTTCTATGGTCCTCAAGGGAACAGCAATCTGATTATGTGCAAAAAAGTCCCATGTATTGACTATGCTTGACATTTAAAATGCATTAAGTGCAAAAATTACTGGACTTGGGCCTCTCTTGCATGGGTTTTGCTGTATCCCATAGATGTCAGCACTAGTTTTCCAATATGGCAGCGCCCCTGTTTAGTTCAAGAAGGGCCCAAGTCCAGAGATTTTAGTTTGCTAGTCCTCTGAAATTATAAAAGTCAGGAACTTCTTATTATAGCATTTGTAAGCTATGAACTTAATCATTTGGTGTAGCCTCCCTTTTAGCTATGCAATTAAAATCATTTCCTGGTAAAACAAACCTCTTGGATTTGGGCCGCTTTTGAACTAACCAATTCAATTTTGTTAGACGGATCATAAGGACTGTTTGCTTTTGTTTTGTAACCTGAGTGGGTGTATAGAGGTTGTCAAAGCCTTAATGGAAGGTTTTATTTGTGTCTGAATAAAAATATGCCACAGATCAACCATATTAAGTCATTTTTGGTGAATATTTGGGCAAAAACTGTATCAGCGTTTAGATGTTTTAGCAGGGTTGTGACCTCTATCATTGTATGATTGCTGATAGACGGATGCTTCTGTTTTAGATCATTCCAAGGACAACCATCTGGATCCACTAGCGCCTCGGAGATGAAATCCAACAAGGAGTTTCCAGAAGGTTCCGCTCGGTTCGTTTCGAAGGACTGGGGCCCTCGTCCGCAACCGGCCGACCCGGCAGCGTCCGCCTGAGAGGGGCCGTCTGCAACGTCAGAGCAGATGCGGAAAGAAACGTAGGCTCGAGTGTCGCAGGTATGAGTCTGGCCGAGCCGGCGTGCCCCGCGCTGACCACTGATTGGGTTTATCAGACCAAAGCGCTCCGTGTCGCTGGGTGTGATGCCGCGCCATGCAGGTTTTCGTCATTGTGTACTCTGCAGAGGCATGTAGGGGTTAGTGTGCCAGAAAGTTGATCTGCCTCACTTTCTGTTTGTTCTCGTGTGGCGGTGTGAGTCAGCTATGCAGACGTGAGGTCACTGGAACCCTGTGTGGGGGTGTTTGGTTACAGAACTAGACAGTAGGGTGAAAAATGCTAAAGGTGTGTTTTCTCAAGCTCTTACTTTGTTTACGTGGCTGTTTCCTGGCTCTCATTCATGAATCTCTGTTCCTATTCTAGAGAAACCTTTTCAAAATGACAGCTTACACAGTCAAGGTTGAATTAGAAAATGTTGGAGCTTTGGTTTACATGAAGTATAATGTGTACAACAGTGTGAACGGGGGAAAGGGAGTTGTTCCTGTTTGACTTCTGCAGTACACTTTGTGGTAGTCCTTATAGCAACCCCAAAACTGGAAAACTGAAAAATCCGTACAACACGCATGCGCTTCGCCTACTTCACCAATACTTACCCATCTGTGTTGTTTAAGTGTGCGCCATGACCTTTTGGGTTCTGCATCATGCCCGTAGAAAAATGTGTGCTTGAACCTTTGCGATCTACATGCTCACTGATTGGTCTACGACCTTGATATTTCCTGCAGGCCGCCTTCCTGCCCCGTAGGGGTTTGCCCATTTTTCTTTCGCCCACAGACCCACAGTTTTCACCCGTGAGGGCAGTTGTGACCGAGCCCAACATCACTTGCCAAAACAAAAACAAAGAAAGGAGGCAGACAGACAATGAGTGGATGGATGTCAAGGGGCTAAACTGGAGTCAGAAGAGCAGGAGGAGTTCCCAAAAAAGAAGCAGGGAGGGGGGTGGGGGGTGGGGTGGAGAGAGACTCTGAATGCCTAGAGAGCCTCGGGGCACCAGACTGACAGAGGAGAACCGGGACGACAGGAAGCTGCTGGGACTCTTAAGTTGGGTCGTGGGAGGAGGTTGTTATTTTTACCATAAACCTGCCCCCCCCCCTTCTTCTCTGCAGTCACATCAGTCACTGCCATCGTGGCACCTTAGCTCACCTTTTCATTTTTCTTCACAACTTGTTTTTGTGTCCTTCACACAAAGATTGCATTACACCCCTATTTCTGGTTTAAATGCATTAAGTTTCCTATTTGAGTTGCTATGTAATGGAGAACCTGGTTCCTGGTTTCACACCTTTTCTTGAGTGTCAAACAAAATCTTTCAGGTCTTTATAACTTACAGTTTAAATATATATTAAATATGCTTTTAGGTTCCCAGGTTCCCACTCAGGTTCCCACTACACAATAGGCTTTTTTTTTATTAAAGTAAAATGATAAAAACTCAGCTCTGCATGACTGTTTGGGACGGATGTCTGCTTTCTCTGAAAAAAAAAAAAAAAAAAAAAGCAGACCGATGTGACAAAGGTGATTTGACCTGACTGACCTTAGCCCCACAGGGCTAATCTGTTTTCTAATTACTGAATAACTATGCTAGAAATGCAAATTAAGTGGTTTGATATTTAGTTTCCTGAAGGTTACTTAATTAAATATGGGTACTCATTACTTAAATGCTTTAATACATAAAACAGGGATCATAATCAGACCTTTTCTACTTGACCCATAAACAGAAGCGTTCTCCTGTTTACTGCATCAGGTCGCCCCCTTCTGTCCAGATGGAGTACTACAACAGGCTGTCTTTCCCAGCTGTCTGTGGAGGGATTTTTGTGCAATTATTCCAAGCGCAACACTCACTATTTTAAGCATAGACTGTAAAAACAAACCCCTCCCCCCTCGTGTTCCCAAATTAAAAAAAATAAGTCAAAATCCCAAAGACTTCTATTGAGACATATGGTATTAGTCAATCATTTTATCTGTCACAATAACCATTCTTGCTCAGATACCTTCTTCTCAACATCTTCTTTTCTAATTCTAATATTTTTTAAAAGATATTTTTTTCTTTTTCACAAGTGTTTCCAATGATTAACTGACCAATCAAATGCCTCAGTAAAAATATGTCTGTCTGACGTCGAACTTCTGAGGGGTTTGATTGACAGATTTTGGAAAGCTAATGGCAGCAGACTCCATCCATGTCGTCTGTGAAGGCCTTTTCCTTCTTATTTTGAAATTCTTTTAGGACTGTTTAAAAAAAAAAAAAAAAGATTTTCCCGTGTCTTTCGTAAACACGGGTGAACCAGGAGTGAAAAACAATTAAAATAAGAATAAAGGTTATTAACAAATGCAAAATGACAGATTCAAATGTTGGAATGGTTCTCTCTCAACGGCTTGTACAATTCTCCCATATTAACTGTATATAGTGAAAGCTGAATACAGTCTGTTTCCGTTACACAAATGCGCAAAACTTTATCGAAATTCTAGGACTGTTGAAAAACACAATTTCCCTGTTTCCATTAAATTATATACATGTGATTAAACACAAACCATGGAAGACACGGAGGATGTTTAAATATGGGATTTATTTAATTAAAAAAGCTGTGCAGTTTGCATGATTGAATGACTGAAATATTTCACACTAGTTGGTTTTAAGGCATAAGTATCTGTTTTGTGTACATGTCGACAGGTGGACATTTTTGCAGCTAACAGGTGTGTTTATAACATTTGAGTGTGTGTGTGTGGATAGGCCCCGCCCTTTTTGTACTACATTTGAACCTTACCATAATGATTAACAACCAGTAAACTTGTTGCTTTATGCTGCTTCATGGTCTTACCCCCCTTCCCCTCCTATTATCACCCTCCTACCCCCCCCCCCCCCCCCTCTCTAACGTCCCTCTCTCTTCTTCCCCTCTTTCCTTTTCCGTCCGGTCCAACACCAAAGATTTTCAAACATGATTGAAATTAATAAAGTTTGGCCTCAATTACAAAAGGGGTTTATTCAGACAGACCTTTGGTTTGTCTGAAGATGAATAACCCCTCTTGTTAAAGTAAAATATGTCCAACACAAGAGGCCCTCAGCTCTCATCTGTCCGCCTAGCTGTTGGACAGGACAAGTTAAAAAAAAAAAAAAAAAAACATTAAAAAAGCTGTACAAAAGCATCAGTAATCATGTCTCCATGTCTGGGTTCATTCAGTCTCCCGCTGCAAAAGCATCTTTCAGCCGCTACTTCTGTGTCTCTGTGACCCACATTGGTTCAAGAAGGGGAAAATAAAAACAAGAATTAAACCAGAAGATCTTTGTCTTGATGGAAATAAGAAAAATTCCAAAAGATTTAGGAGGCCCGAGGTGCCTGCCATTCCATCCCACAGCGGCGCTCTCTTTGCGGCCAGCAAGCCGCCACCCGCGTGGCGATCCGGCGGAGCGACTGTAGGCCACCGACCTGTCCAGGCTGTATCCCTCCTTCACCCAACAGTAAATGGGACGGGCTCTGGCAACTCTGTGGTAAAGAAAATGCATTCAAACTGTCTACCTGTGTAGAGTTGTTGGTCACGTGAATCATTTAATTGGAAAAAAGTCTTTCCATTGCAGTTTTGCGAAATGTGTCCATTTAGATTCGCCTCAAAAACCATCTACTCCAGGCAGGCCTTCAAGTGAATGGATCTGATTTGACTAGGGGTGGATTTTATTTTGAAAGGAACTTATAGATTAGCTGTAAACATTAAAATCAGTTTTTTTTTTTTACACATCATTTAATGTAAATATTGAAATTCTACATTTTATAAAGACATAAATTAGTGGCTGCAAAAACAGTGCATTTTTCTAAACAGAATGGCTTTTGTTTTTTTGTTTTTTTTTTACGTTAACGGCTGCAGACCCCCCTGGTTTAGAGCATCCAATATCCTCACGGAGCAGGAAAACAGCAGATTGTGATCCTAAAAAACATAGTGATTTCCCATATGCAGTCTGAAGAGCCCGCCGTCACGTTTGCTTTTCTGGTTCCTGGCTGAAACACAGTTGACTGTCATTCTGAGCCTTTGCAGATCGAGAACATGCTGGATGGGGAGGACATAATCTAGTAACCGCCGTGCCAAAGTCAGCTTTACGCAGCAGTCTGACTTTCCCATTATCTAAATGAACGAGGCTCAGCAGGGAGAGAAAGGCTGCAAAATGTATAAATGATGACAGGGAGGAAGTCAATGCACAACTCACTGGACTGCACCATGTGCTGATTTCCTTAAAAAAAAACACATCTCCCATTTTTGTGTGTTTTTTTGTTGTTTAGCTGTGATTCCTGACAGCAGGGCTGTGATGCATTCAGGCCAGACGGTGTCAATGCGATGATACGTCGGGTGTCACGTTTGTGGCTCAAACACACGCGGTCCGTGGATCAGATGGCACAGCTTGTGATGATTCACAGACCTCGTCACCTGCGACCTTGTCAAAAACAGATTAGGTGAGGACCCCCGCGCCGCTCTGCTCCCCTCCTAATCCGGCGCCAGTCGTTGCTCTGCAGGCACCAGACCGCCCTCGTAAATCCCACCATGACGTGACCTTCGATAGTTCCTAGAAAGACGGGATGGGAGCGGACTGGAGGTCTCAGCCCCTTACCCTTCTGCACACCTGTGTCATTGGGGGGGTTGCTGCACGTGCCCGCATCCTTTCAAATTCAGCTTAAAAGTGAGGATCTTTTCGTGATTAGAGAGGGATTTGTGGAGGGTCAATTTTCCTTCTAAGTCAGCTCAAGTAATGGGAGGCGATGGAACATGTCTGGAGGTCGGACTCTTCCCCAGTGGATTCAAATCACATAGAAAGATTCCCGATTTTGTTTCAGTTCAAATTTAGTTGTAGGAAGGAAACAGAATCATTGCTGTGGCAGGTCACTGATCCAACAAATGGTTAAATGTAAGTTTTGGTGCAGAATGTGAGTGATAGTTTATTTTTTCCTTCATAGTTGCTTGTAATTATTGCGTGGAACTTAATTGGCAAAAAAAATGATTGAACTAAATGTTTAGATAGATCCTCAAAAACTAATGTTTTTGCATAAACCTATCGTTAGTACAACAGTATCTTAGACATTTGTCTAAATTATATTCAGAAAAGTTATTATCATTATTTTTCTTCATTTGACCAACTTATCTGCACTTTGCCACCTTGTGACTCCAGTAGCACATTGCACCCGAGGGCCTAATTGCTGGTCAACAGTCAAGACAAACGTTTAATTTCTTGTCTTTAAAGAGCATTTTTATTCCATAGAAACTTCCAAGAAACTAAAAACCAAGAAAGATTTAGTTTGTGTTAATAGTACTTCAATTTTGTGTTCTTTTCTGAAGCATAAAATGACAGCTTTAAACTTTGTAACAGGTTTTTGTACCTGAAATTAATTTAAAATAACCGAATGATTACCTGATGGTCAGGGAGTTAAAAGTAAAGTCAGCCGTATTCGTTAAACAAAGGGGAAGAACCTTTGAAGTATATTTGGTGAGAGTGAGGATCTGAGGGAAGAAAAGCGTTTCAGTTTTAAATGTACCATCAGGAAGGTCACGACCCCCAGTGAAAATATGGACAATGGAGCTGGAGCGAAATTGCCCCTTACAAAGCCAGATCACTGCAGCAGCAGCACTTCCTGTTCACTTAAACATGGTTTTGATCATTCGGGTTACTAAATACACATTTTTAGCAAAAGTTTGAAGTTTGTGCAACCAAATCCATAGAAAAACATTTAGTTCACCTTTTATAAATAATAGAACAAAACTATTTTACTCTGAAAAAGAGGGAATACTCAAACAACAAAAGAGCCCATGGAAGTACAGGTACAAAAATGCAGCTCACAGGTAAACAATACAAATTATAACAAGTATCAAATATAACACAAAAGTCAAAATTTAGTAGAATAAAATACACATTTAAATAGAAATAAAGCAGGTAAACATGTATAGGCATTAAAATATATTTAAAGTGCCATAAATACATTAAATGCACATTTTTAGCAAACTTTTTTATATAAAACTATAATAACTTGCAGCCTGATTTCTTAAAAAAAAAATCGTCATCAAAAAGAGTTTATTAAAAATGAAAATGATCCATTCATATAATCTGGGGGGAGAGAATATGCTGCTCGGTGAAAGAATCTTATGGATCTGGTTCTGACCCGGACCTCCTCTGTGACTCAAGACCACACAAGTACCAACCCCTCTCATCCGTGGCGAAGAGCCTCGCCGTGGAGACAGAACTTCTCATACCTTTTAAGGAAGAGGCTGTGCGTTTCATCTTTTTAAAAATACTTAAAAACGTATTTTTACTTTGAAATTGGGGTTATTTGCCTCACTGCCCATGCCTGTAGATCTGCGAGGTGTTTCTTTTATTCGCCTCTGACATGGAGGTTCCTCGGGCGCGTCAAACCAGGCGCCACGAGGATCACGTTCGCCCTGTCAGGATTTCAGCTTACTGCTTACCCAGCAGTCATAAAGACGGCGCACAGCCCCTTTTCCAGAACCGGACTCTTAGTGTTCTTTGTATGCTTGGAGTTTTGAAGCTCCTGTGATATTTGGTCTCGGAGCAACGTACCATTACACCCACAGCCTGTCTGCTCCACTTCTCCCTGCTCTTCATCGGGGGGAAACCGAAGGCGTTGCTGCATATTTTCCCAGACTTGCTGGAGGTTCTTCTCACATGAGATGACTGACAAATGGAACAAGTGGGGTCAAAGGGCGCAGTACCAGAACCTCAGTTGAGGGAAAAAGCTCTTCTGCAGGTTTGTGGGCCGAAGTTCATAATGTGCTCGTCCAATTCTGGATTTGAGAATCTCTGTAATTATTGAACATTTTTAAAATGTGTATTCTAACAAAACAAAATCATTTTAAAAAATATTATTTCAAAAGGATTTAGAAAATGTTTAAATATCAGTTATGAGGCTAAATCCATGGGTGTGAAAAGAAGCAAAAATTATGCATCCCTAAATCTTCTTTACATTTTTAAAGATTTTATGTTTATAATAATTATAACTCATCCATATGATAGAGCACTTATACTCCTACAAACCTGAATAAATGTCATTATTTGGTATTTATACTAAAACTACAGTAACTATTCTATTGTCTTTTAAATGAAGTGCACAAATATTGTTAAAGCAGTTAGATAACTTTCACATTGTGGTTGGAATAAGTCACTAGATTATTGTAGAGGGTATTTTAATTCTTATTAATTCTTATTAATTATTAATTATTGTAGAGGGTATTTTAATTTTTTACAAAAAAAAAAAATCAAAATAAAGTCATTAAAAACATGTTGAGCACAAACATGACGATATCAGCTAAATATAAATGAGCAGAATGTTTTCTCAGTGGCAGAGCTTGGAAAACTTGTAAAGATTTAACACAGACAAGCTTTAAGACAGTATTTTAATTGTTTAAGATATTTTATTTTCTGCATGAATTTGACAGCTTGCTTCATAACAAGAAACTTTGCAGGGAAAGCAGAAGCTCAGTAGGAAGGGAAGAGAAGGGACATGCGAAATTTGCCTGAAAACCTCCATGAAAAAAAGGAAAATATCATCCAATCAGTTATTGTATTTACCTGATTTTTTTTTTTAAATCTTATTTTACTTTTCCTGTCCAACAGCTGAGTAAACAGATGAGAGCTGAAGGCCTCTTGGGTTGGACATATTTTACTTTAACAACAGGGGGTTATGAGTCTTCTGACACAGCAGGTGTATAATTAAATAAACCCCTTTTGTAATTTTTACTAAACTTTAATCATATTAATTATAATTGTAACAGTTTTTTGTTGGACCGGACAGGAAAGAAGAGGAGGGAAGAATAGAGAGGTGTGTTAAATAGGAGGAGATTGGGGGTGATTATTGAAAGGGGGGGGGGGGGGGGGGGATCATGAAGCATCATAAAGCAACATGTTGCTGGATGTTTATTATCACTACTGTCAGGTTTAGATGTATAACAAATCTAAAAGGGGCAGGGCCTGTCCACACACACACTCAAATGTAACAAACATACCTGTTGGCTCCAGTAATGTTCCTATACACACAGGTAAACATGGACATAAAACTACTACTGTTCACACATGCATACTTGTACATTCAGACTAACACATTTGAAACATTTCATTCCATTACGCAAACTATTTGTGCGAAGTTGAGATGGCACCTGTGCTCGAGTTAGTATATATGTTCTTCTGCTCTTCTGAGGTGGATGATGGAATGTAGCAGATAGAGAACAACCGCCCGCCGGGTGATCACATTCGCCACCCAGGCCAGGGCCAGCAGGACCGCCACAGGGGCCCCCAATGCCGGAGAGCAGGGAGTCATAGGGGGACAGAGAGTGCAAGCTCCATCCCGACCAGAAGAGCAGCCCCCCCTGACATGCCAGGAAGGCCCAACGCAGGGACTTGCCCCAGGAGAGCACCCCCAGCCACTAGACGAGCACCACCCTGGAGTTCTGAGCATCCGCACACCCCAAATGAACGAGCCAGGGTCCCCCAAGTGAGACCTGCCCCATGCTCCAGGCAGCCACCCACCCAGCTCACAGCTGGTCCAGGAGAGAGCAAGGCAGGGGGCCGGCCAACCCTGCCCAGGAGGAGGACGCCCCAGAGAAGTGGGAGTCCACAAGGAGTGTTGTAAATATGGCCCGACCAGGCTCACCCACAGTTCAAATTTTGGAGAAGGACGGCGCTCGACCAACTAGGTTTGGTAGAACTCCATTTTTAGCATGACGGTATTTCCTATATTTCTGGTTATCCACCACCGGATTTCGTGATCGCCACCGCAACATGAACAACCACTGCTGAGAACAGCAGCAGAGACAAAAGGGGAGGAGAAACTCTGAATCAATTTCTCCAGCCTTCCTACATACCTGTGTGAAGTTTTCCTGGATGTTGGAGCCAAAGACCTTCCGAATGGAGGGCTTAGCCAGATGTTTCCAGTCAATTGTTACATTTTGTTTGGGTCTGCGAAGTCTTTCCAGCCTCCTTGCCTCCCAGCAAATCCATCTCACCACCAGGTTGTGATCAGAAGTGAACATGGCGTTTGTTAGAGACAAACATGGAAGAGTACAGAAGTCAAACAGCAGAACAGCACTCAGATTCAGATCAAGGAAGCCTTTATTTCCAATCATGCCCCTACCGGTGCCTCCGTTGTTGACCATGCAGACATTGAAGTCCCCAGGAGGACAATGGAGAATCCGGTCTGGGCGCTTTCCTGTATCCCTCCAAGAGACACAAAGAAGGTTGGTTACTCTTAACTGCCAGTGGACCAAAACCAAAGTCCTAGACCAACTCCCCACTATATGGTGAAAGGACATCATCCTCTCATCCACCAGGGTTAACTCCAACACTCGGGGGCTGGTCTGGGGGCTCACGAGTAATCCCACACCAGCCCGCCCCTCTAACCATGAGCAACTCCAGAATGGTAGTGAGTCCAACCCGTCTCGAGGGTTTCAGAGCCCAGACTCTGCATCTGGGCCTCCCTGGAGTAGTTCCCAGGGCTATATTTAACTCATCTCTGTTTGTGATTCACATGTTCAATTTGCTTTGGCACTCACACACCCCTCTGCATTTATCCGGACTTGGGACCAGCACAAGGGAGCCCTGGTGTTTCCTTGTGGTTGCATTACATTCATTCCTTCATTCATACCATTTCATTACACCCGTTACATCTAATGTCAGCTTCCCATCCATCCATTTCATCCATCTATCCATACATTTGTTCAAACATTCATATTCACACCTGAATGACAATTTTAAGTCACCAATAGTGCATAAATGTATTACGGTAAGCAGAAACATTGATACATAATGAGATTGTTTAGGGGAAACCTGAGCATCAGGAGAAAACCCAAGCAGATTAAACGTAAATTAAAAAAACAAAAACAAAATTCTAAAACACACAATGTGGTTCCTAATCTTTTTTCTTAGACCTTTGGAAAAAAACTCAGAAAACCGCTGTGGTGTTTTTTCTTTTAAATACTCCACCTCCTCCTGGAGTTGATCAAGCTTTAACATGAAGACTTCTTGGCAGTGGTTGAGTCTGTCATCCTTTCTCTTGATAACCTCTTTTAGTCGAGAGATTTCTTGGAGAAGTGAGGACTTTTCTTCGTCCAGTTCTGCACAGTTCTGGAAAAGCATTCATTGGACAGATGAAACCAAAATCAACCTCTACCAGAATGATTGCAAGAGAAAAGTATGGAGAAGGCGTGGAGAAGCTCATGATCCAAAGCACACTACATCATCAGTAAAAGACGATGGAGGCAGTGTGATGGTCTGGGCGTGCATGGCTGCTAGTGGCACTGGGACACTAGTGTTTATTGATGCGTGGCACAGGACAGTAGCAGCCCAATGAATCCTGAGGTGTTCAGAGACATACTGTCTGCGCAGATCCAGGTGAATGCAGCCAAACTGATTGGGCAGCGTTTCATAATACAGATGGACAACCACCCAAAACACACAGCCAAAGCAACTCAGGAGTTTAGTAAAGCAAAGAAGTGGAATATTCTTGAATGGCCAAGTCAGTCACCTGACCCAACTGCATTTCACTTGTTGAAGACTAAACTTCAGACAGGCCCACAAACAAAAAGCAACTGAAAGCCGCTGCAGTAAAGGCCTGGCAGAGCATTCAGAAGGAGAAAACCCAGCATCTGGTGATGTCCATGAGTTCAAGACTTCAGGCTGTCATTGCCAACAAAGGATTTTCAACCAAATATTAGTAATGACCATTTTGTTTTCAGTTATTTTATTTGTCCAATTACTTACCAGCCCATGAAATGAAGGGATTGTGTTGCTTTACTTTTTCACATTTCTATGCAATCTTTTTGTTCAACTCATGGAATAAAAGCTACACAAGCTAAAGTCTACACTTTAATGGCATCTGAGTTGCTTTATAAGTCACTCTGGTAATGTACAGAAACCAAATTAGAAAGAATGTGTCTCTGTCCCAATATTTATGGTCATGACTGTAGTTGGTCAAGCGTCTTTTTGTGGTCCTTTTCAGACTTTCTGATTTTGACTTCTTTTTCCTGGATAAGGTTTTTTAATGTAGACATTTCTTGGAGAAAGGAGGACTTTTCTTTTGGTTTTGCAGCGTGGCAGATTGCCCTCATAGCATCACAGCCAGCTGTGAGCAGACACAGATGAAGGAGAAAACCGGAGCCAGCCTGAGGGGAACACCAGGATGGACAGATGAAGGGAACAAAAGGGGAAAAGAACAAGCATTTATGAATGGGACGGATGAAGGATGAGTTTCTTGAATGTAGCATCGGTGCCTGGTGGTGCCGGGACTGTAAAGATGGGGGGGGGGGGGGGGGGGGGGGGGGGTAGAAACACACCGCCCTTTTATTCTATCTTTGTCCATCCAGATGTCCTCTCCGCACAGATCCAGATGGCCAGGATACTCTCTCCATAGCACAGAGGTGCCCTTGCTGCACAACAAACGCACAAACACACTCGCACACATGGCGGCATAGCTGTATTTTTCTCTCATAGGAAAGATTAACTCCTCTTATTAGGACACTCACCCCCACCTCTCTCCTCTCGTGCATGCTGACCCACCCTCATTTTTCCTGCCTCGCTGTCATTGGCTGCTTCTGACGGGACCAGATTGCTGGACACTGGAGCGGGGAGGAGATGGGATTGGTTGCCACGGCAATAGAGGAGTCGACCACTCACCGTGGCCCTGAGCTGGAGGCTGAAACAGTGGAGGAAGTAAAAGTGACCGGGCCAGAAAAAAGGAGAAAAGGGGAAGAAAGGATTAAACATTGACCGAACAAACGGAAAGTCCCATCAGAGATTTCATCCCAGATCTCAGATGCTCGTACGAGCGAAGCAGAGATCTGATGATCTGGATCTGAAGCACTGATGGATTTAAAACGCTGTTGTTTTCGGTCGATGAGTGGGAGGAGGTGAGCTCGACAGCCTGATGCCTGCGTGAGAACGGGGAGGGGAAGGGGGGGGCTGCGAGGGCAATCATTGGATGTGTCAGCGCAGGATGAAGAACAGCCGGAGAGAGCAGTGACAGCAGAGAGAAACAGCAGGGGGGGTCAGCGAAAGAAAGAAAATCCTCATCCTGAACAGAAGACTTAAATATTACTCCGGAATAATCGCAATTTGAGGAACGCCGGACGCATGGAAATTGCTGGAGCACCTAGGAGCCGTCATTGCTTCAAAAGTAAAAGTGCTGACTCAGCATAAATGACGGCAACGAAGGCGACCTCTCATTAAGATGCGCCAAACTCTTCAAACATCCGGTGCTTTTCGATGACTGGGTTACTCGCTGACCGGGATGTGCGGGCTCTGAGGAGGCACCGGTGAAGGGTCGGATGCTACAGTCCCATCATGGGGGAGACGGCAGAGTACCAGAGGCTGCAGGAGACATCATCCGAATCCGACTGCCAGCATGTGCCCAGCGACGATGAAGAGGTAGAACCTCAACGGTCTCAGCCTTTCAAAAAAAATCCAGAGCGTTCGCAGCTGACCCTAAGGAGTGAATGTCTGTGAGATTGGCAAATATTGTCTTTCTTTAGTCCAGAATGCTTTTTTCCTTCTCCTCGGCTAAGACAAACTCTTTCCTAGATACTTGCATCCAGTTAGCAGGCAAGAAGATCTGCTTGGCATCTCGGTGTCTTGCTGTGGTGTCGACTCATCCTGAAGTCATCTCCTCTGCTCAGTGCACATTTGAAATCCGTTTGTTGAAACGGAAGTCTACTAGAAGATCTGTAAACCTGATGCTCTTCATTCTTGATGAAGCTTTCCCATACGAGCTGAGGGACAGCAATGCTCCGTGAGATGACTCTGAAGTGCCTCTCTGCACAGACCGAGCTCCCTTTAATTTGCTGTTATTAAGGGGTGTAACAATTATTCGACTTAATCAATGAAACGATTTATATTCCTACGACCAGTTCGATCTGTCTGAGAAAGTTGTTAAGCGAATCCACCTAAAACGTTAGAAAATCGGGAAAATGCAGTATGGATTGAGACGGTAGGTCAATTTACTATCACGTAAAAATGACCGAGGGCATCACAGCGAACAACACACATGTGATGTCGGCAAAAACTGATCAGTCCATCATTCCAGTCCATTGTGCGGAAATTTAGCATAAGGACATGTGACCAGTGTGCTAGAATGTTGTAATCATGTTCCCTTTGGATTATTTGGATGAGGAAAATAAATAGTGGCTTGACTTAAGAAAACTAAAATGTCAATGGATTTGGCATTAATACATGTTTGTTTGGAAAATTGACCTGCACTGCTCAGTACCCAGGTATTTATCCCGGTGGTTGAAGTTTTGGTTAAAGTTTTCCTGGACCCATCTTAGGTCAGAAATCAGATCAAATCAGATCAAAAGGACCAACCAAAACCAGTGAATCGAATCGGCAACCACAAATTAAAATCTGAATTGAATCTTTGTAAAAATGAATATATACACAGTGTTAACCTGACCGTGTCTAGTCGATGACTTATATAGGCTAGAGACGCTACGCCAGCCTGTTATTGTTACTCCACGTAATGGTAACGTAGAGATTGACGCCATATTGGAAAGGTCAGTAAACAATCAGACACGGCTTAGCAGACACAGCAAAATAACAATAAAATGCTTATTTTTGGTCCAATTTATAAAAGAAAAAATGGATCATCACAAAAATAAGATGCAGGCCGGGGTATTTGTAGTGTTTCTCCTTTAAATTCACTCTGAATTATTCACCGGACTCTGGATAGCAGTCACCATGCTTTTTATTTCTCTCCCGCCCTTTTTACAACTCCCTGATGACGTCATCACAAATAGCCCGTCTGTTGCAATACACTACATCCCTCCTTTTCTCAGATGACTTGTGCTACAAACAGTAACAGAAAATGAGTTAGCCTCTTATACTAAACTTGTAAACATCGGTCATAACATGAAATGAAATACTCCCAATAAACATATCTTGTCTCAAGTTTAACTGACTTCACAAAATAAGTTCCGTTTTACATCTGAAATGCAATCTTTAGTACTTAACTTAAAATATGCTTCACCACTTAACTTCCATCCAGAACAATGCACATTCTACTTAAAACAATCTGCTTAAACAATTTTTTTTCTTTCCTTTTATAAATGGAGAGGGGTGGACTACCCTTCCATTCAACAACGCCGGGGTTTATTCTGCCCCTTTTGTGGCTTTGTTTGTTTATGTGACAAAGTCCTTAAGATGTGTCGGAGCTTTCTTGACTCTTTGAGGTCGACCTTCCTGCTGCTGCGGTGGATCAGGCATTGATGTAATAGGTTCAGCCCCATCATAAAGCATAGAAGTGTCCTGTTCAGGCTCAACCCATAACTTCACGTGTGATACATGTCTCATCTTCTTTTTCCCGTCTTTCTCCAGCCATACTGATGGACCTTTTCGGCTGATGACAGTGTAGGGTTCAGGTTCAAACGGTGTTGACAGTTTGTTCTGCTTTTGCTGACGTAACAGTACTCTGTCCCCTTGTTTCACTGAACTTTCTTTAGCTTTTCTGTGTTTGTCTGCGTCTGAACGTCCTTTCTCCTTCCTCAGAGCATCGGTCCTCCGAACAGCAGCATCATCTGTCGTTGGAGTTTGTTGGAGATGTGAGAGTTCTGGAAGTTTGGTCCTGATTTTACGGTTGAACAGGAGTTCAGCTGGGCTGCGGCCTGTGACGCAATGAGGAGTGCTACGATAGGCCAACAGAAAAACATCCAGCTCGGCCCGCCAATCCTTTCCTTCAGCATGAGCAGCACGTATAGCCTTACAAAGTGTTTTGTTCTGTCTCTCGACCTCTCCATTAGCTTGAGGCCAATATGGAGTGATACGGCGATGTGAGATTCCATTTTCCTGTAGATACAGCTTAAATTCTTTTGAGATGAATGGCGTGCCATTGTCTGTTACAATACTTTCAGGGAGACCATGAGTGGCAAATAAATGTTTCATACAGTTGGTTATGTTCATAGACGTAGGGTTCTGAAGAACGTCCGCACTCACCCATCTGGAGTAGTAGTCTGTTACTACCAGCAGGTAATGTCCTGATGGAAATGGTCCACACATGTCCATAGCAAGCATCTGCCACGGTTTTGCTGGAAGCTCCGTCCTAACAGTAGGGACATCCTGCGAAGTAGAAGTATTGATTTGACAAGCATGACATGATCTCACCAGGTCTTCTACTTCTCGATCAATTCCAGGCCACCAAACTTTGGTTCTCAGTCTTTGCTTTGTCTTCACTATCCCTTGATGTCCTTCGTGTGCTAGCATCAACGTCTGTCTTTGTGCTGCTAAAGGAATCACAATTCGAGACCCTCTCATCACTATTTTGCCAACCGTGCACAGTTCCGTTTTAACAGTTTGGTAGGCTGGGTCACATTTCTTCCAGTCACCAGTTTCTATACAGCTGCGCACAATATTCAACGTGGGGTCGGCTGCTGACAAATCCTCCATTTGTTGTGGAGTGAAAGCGTGCGGCACTGCATGGTGAGCCACCCAGTATACATGGTCCTCCATAGTTCCACGTTGCACAGGGTGGTTGACTGTTAGCCGTGACAATGAATCAGCAGAATTCTGTGGTCCTGGTTTATACAGAACTTTAAAACTGTAGGGTTGCAGCCGCAGAGCCCATCTTTCAATCCTTGCTGGTGGTTTGGATTTTGGTGAGTAAATGGTTTCCAGGGGTTTATGGTCGGTGACCAAGACAAAGTCCTTTCCGTATAGAAACACGTGAAATTTCTCACATGCCCACACAATAGCCAGAGCTTCTTTTTCAGTTTGGGAGTAGCGCCGCTCCACATCAGACAAAGCTCGACTCGCATAGTAAACAGGTCTGAATGTTCCATCTCTTTGCTGTTGACTCAAAATTGCTCCTAATCCAACAGGGCTAGCATCAACAATCACATGCGTTTCTGCCTCTTGTCTGAAATATGCCATTACATGAGAACTGGTCAACTGCCTTTTTAACTCAACAAATGCAGTTTCCTGCTCAGAACCCCATGTCCACTTGTAAGATTGCCTTGTGAGTTTTCTTAGTGGCTCTGAGGTTGTTGCTAGACCAGGAATGAATCTGCCACAATAGTTCACAAGTCCTAAGAAACTTCTGACTTCTGCAGCATTTGTTGGTCGTCGTGTGTTTTCTACCGCTTCAATCTTTGACTGGGCTGCTCCAATTCCGTTTTTGGATAAGACGTGACCCATGAATTCCAGCTGTGTCATTTGAAATTGACATTTCTTTCTGTTGACTGTCAGGTGATTCTCTTTGAGTCGCTGCAGCACTTGGTGTAATCTCTCGTCATGTTGCTGCATGGTTTCCCCTGAGACAATGATGTCATCCGATATGTTGTGTACTCCGGGAATGCCTTGGAGTACCTGTCCAATGATGTGTTGGTATATCTCAGGTGCGGATGAAATGCCAAACATCAGTCTTTTATAGCGCCACAGCCCTGTGTGTGTGACAAAAGTGGTTATAGACCTGGATTCTGGTTCCAGCTCTATTTGATGATATCCCCATTTCAGGTCTAACTTAGAAAACATTGTGGCTCCTGTCATATTCTCCAAGATTTCATCTATAATGGGGATGGGGTGTCTTTCTCGTATTATGGCCTCATTTGCCCTGCGCATATCCACACAAAGTCTGGGCTCCTTTTTTCCATGCACAACAACCAAGGGTGAGACCCATGGGGTCGGTCCATTTACTCTCTCAATTACATCAGCATCTTCAAGTTGTTTTAGCTTTTCCTCCACTTGCTTCCTTAAGCTAAAAGGAACTCTCCGAACAGGCTGAGCAACTGGCTGCACACTTTTATCTATATGCAGTTTCAGTTGGAAGTCTTTGAGCTTCCCCAAACCCTGAAAACAGTCTTTGTACTTGTGCTCAAGCTCCGAAGTGAAAATTGCAACATCTTTTTGCTGAACTGAGTTCACCTGTTCAAATGGGCCAATGTGTAGAAGTCCCAACTTCATAGCAGTTTGTCTGCCTAATACACAAATTTGTGCTTCTTGCACAACTTGGATCAGTGCAGTGACGGCTTCTGACACCTCATTAGCTCTGAATGTAGCAGAAAAAACACCTTTAACATGGAGCGCTTTCTTTGATCCAAAAGGATAAACTTTCTTCACTGGGTTCTGCAGCTCAATATTGCTTTTTGATTTTAACAGTTGAAAAATGCATTCTGTGACAATATTACATGAAGCTCCAGAATCTATGAGCATTTTTACTGGTTGTTCATTTATTAATACTGTCAAAGTTCCTTCTGCGTCACAGTCTTTGATTGTAAACACATGATCCTCTTCACTATCACTGTGTTCCCTCTGAGTTTCAATGGTGACAACTCTGTTAACTTTATGTGTCATCTTTGTTTTACACATTTTTGCAAAATGTCCTTCTTTTCCACAGTTGTTACACTTTTTGTTTTTTGTTATAGTGCACTCTCGACTTAAGTGCCCTGATCTTCCACACCTGAAACATTTTATTCTGTGTTCACCACCTTCCTGCCTTTGAGTGGTGGGCATTTTGGGTTTACTCATTTGGTCTGCTTTTTTGTAACTTTTCCTCTCCACTGCATTTACTGTTAGTTTTTCCATTCTTGCAGCCTGTTGATCTGCTGTTTCCATAGTTCTTGCAATTTCTAATAGTCCTGCAAGTTTTAGATCTTTCTCACGTAACAACCTTCTGCGTAAGGTGTTTGATGTGCACTTGTCAATCACTTGATCACGAATGAAATCATCTCTGTTGTCTCCGAATTCACAAGTTGCTGCCAGTTTTTTTAATCTGCTCACAAAACTGTCCATTGACTCTCCTTGTGACTGCTCTGCTTGTCTGAACACGTGCCTCTCGTAAGGAATATTCTTTTGTGGTGTGAAATAGGCATTCAACTTGTTAACCGCAGCTTCATAGCTGTCGTCATTCCCAGCATCATCCAGAGTAAAGAAGATGTCTTGAACTTCCGCTCCCGACAAGTGAAGCAGTAAAGCTCTTTTCCGCGCATCCTCACGGACTCCTGACGCAGCTAAATAGAGTTTAAAACTACTTAGCCATTTCTGCCAGCGAACGCCGACGTTAGCTGAATCGCTGAGCACATCAAAGGGAGCGACCGCGGGTAAGTTTAGCGCCATTTCACTCACTTATCCGTTTTCTTGGGATCGTTACTTCTATCTTGAAACTTTATTTCCGTTTTCACCACAAGCAGGATCCCATCCTCGTCGCCATTTGTAGTGTTTCTCCTTTAAATTCACTCTGAATTATTCACCGGACTCTGGATAGCAGTCACCATGCTTTTTATTTCTCTCCCGCCCTTTTTACAACTCCCTGATGACGTCATCACAAATAGCCCGTCTGTTGCAATACACTACAGTATTAATGCAACAGATAAATGACAGTTTTCTATAAATAAACACGTCATTATAGGAAACACGATGTATACCAGATACACAAATGCTAATATTTACGCAAACCATTAGACTCCTTAGTCCAGTGTTTTTCAACCTTTTCTGAGCCACGGCACACTTTAACCTTGAAAAAATCCCGCGGCACACCGGCATCCAAAAATTAAAAAAAAAAAGGAGAAACTCATAGTCTGTATTGATCTACAGCCCCTCTGCAATCTCACATGCATTTTTGAGATAATTGTTGCAGAAAAAGCTGGAAACTGCAGCTGTTTTTTCTAAAAGATGCAATAAAAGTTAAGTTAGAAGATTTAAAAACAGTTTGATGTGTGTTCGTTGGTTTCAAGACGTTTAACAACAGATCTCCGTATGCGCTGTCACTCTCACAACCCAATGCATCATGGGAGATGTAGTGCATAAAACGGCCGGAGATCACTTTTCGGAGCTTCATTGTTTTGTTCACTTGTTCCACGGTCTGATTCCGGATTCTGTGGAAAGCTACACCGCTAAAGACGAGCTTTAGCTGGTATTTCTTTTTAGAACTGAGCGACTTTACGAGCTAAATCGGGACAAGGAAGTGAAGACTTTAACCACTTCTGATTGGTCAGACTGATGACATGTGATTAAGCCTTCAAGAATGATTGGTGGAGAGAGATAAAGGGACGGGACGTTTCCAAAATACAGCCGAAGGTGCAGCTGAATCGCGGTACCTTATCAAAATGTCTTTAATAAAATAAAATAAACGCAAAGAAAAAGTATTTTATGATCTTTTATATTCCCAACTCTTCAGTGTTTTATCAGGGCCTGTTTGGATGAACACAGAGCTGAAATCATGGAGATGGAAAATGTTTTTAGATCAGTTAATGAGGGCAATTTCCCACGGCACACTTGACCATCTCTCACGGCACACTAGTGTGCCGCGGCACACTGGTTGAAAAACACTGCCTTAGTCCATCTTTCAGATGGGTAGCAGACATCGCCGCAGAACCCTTGTGCCCGTTGTTCGGGGGCCTGTCCCCTCCTGGGGCGACGTTGCGGTCGACGGTCGCACCGGGAGCAGGGGTCCCCGTCGCCCGTCCCTCCGCTCATGGGAGAAAAGGGGCAGTGAGCACTTCAGTGCACAGCAACTGTACGGCAAGGTCTGGGTGGGAGGCGCTGCAAAGCAGGCAGCGAATGGGGCCCGCCGAGCCAGGATTGACTTACCACTGCGGGGGAATGCACCCGGCGGTCATGCCTCGCAGCCACAGAGGGAATCCTGGGTTGTTTTTGTTTCTGCTCCGTGCGAAACTATAAAAAAATAGAACAGGGAAATGAGCTGTAAAGAAGCAAGATTTTGAAAGATAGAAACTTTAGGGCTTGACAAAATAAACAATTTCTACATTTTATTTTCACCTTCGGCATCGTTTTTTTTTTTTTTTATCCGGGCTAGGGACCGGCACAGGGAAACCCAGACTTGGACCCCCTTGTTGTCACATAGTTAGGCAGTAGTGTGAAGGGTCTTGCCCAAGGACTCACTCTGGAGGAAGCTTGCTGTACCCCCTGGGAATTGAACCCTGATTTCCTGTGTGCCAGTCCTGCGCTTAACCAATTTGTAGGTCATGTTACCAGGTTGGATATTTGGCATAAAAATAAAAAACTGCACAAAAAAAACTATAGATAGGAAACTACCGGTATTCAAAAGAAAGATGATTGTGAGAAAAGTAAATTAAAGTTTGATAGCTTGAGGGTTTGAATCCCAGCTGTGGGATTTCTGTATCAAAGGTTTCCTCCCACACTCCAAAGGATTGTCGGCACGACTCATTTGAAACTATTTTTCTCTGTTTTTCTTAAATTCATTGGTGATTTCTCAAACTGTTACTCAACAGAAGCGTGGCGGCGCTTTTATCAATAAGCCGCTGTGGAAACAGAAAAGTTGCAGGATTGTGACTCTGCTAGTGGAAGCTCTCCCTGCAGCTGTCCTGGTGGCTGAATCAGATCAGTATCCTCCCACAGTATCCTCTTTTGTCCTAAAGAAGGGGGTTCACCATTTAACCGCATCAGAAAATCAAAAAAACAAAAAAAACAACCCAGAATGAAGTCACAGAACAAAGCCAGCAGGGGCAGAAAAGAGGATTGGAACACTTGACCCTCTTCTGTTTGGATTAAGCCAAACATGTTTTCTTAAGGATCTGCTATATTTTCTTAGAGGATGGAATAAATATTTCTTGCAGAAGATGGAGTTTTAGTACTTTCTTAATTGTCTTCGGTTCAGCTTTAGGAGATTTTTGGGTGTTTTGATTTCCGAGCAGGGTTGATTTTTATGAGCTGGTGTTTTTAGTTACAGGGTATTACTCAGAGTGGGTCAGGCGGAGTAAACAGCTTTTGGTGATGCGGGGGGGGCACACATATGATCCCGTCTTGGCCTAAAAGCTTTTTTACATTTATGTATTTATTTATCCTGTTGTTGTAGTTTATGTGTAGCTCATCATCAGGATGAACGAGGAGGCGGCGCAGACGGCAGAGGATTTAGGAGGCCAGACGTCGGCAGATGGTCTAAATGGCCGTATCACACAGCCACGACATACATTTTGCGCATTTTGAAATTGCTGTCTTCCATGATCCATGCGTGATAAACGTCGCTCATTAGTGTCTCTTGCATTCGGCGATGTGTGCAGATGTCAGTCAAGGGTTTTGGGCCTTTACGTGAATTTGGTTTGCAGCTGCTTAAAAATTTCGGGTAGTTGAGATTTACACACTTTATGCTTATTTAACGTAGTTTATTCGCAATTATAACGTACATTTAAGCAATTTTGGAGCCTGTAGTGTATCAGCTATGCTTTCATACGTGAATAAGAAAGGTTGGAGGTGTGAGGGGATGTAACCTCTTATTTGGCCTCTAATTTTTTTGGTAGATTGGTAACCTTATGCTCCTTCTGAGGGACTTTGCTTCTCCTTGTTGTGTCTTTTGTAAATCCTGGTCTCCTTTATGTTTTTTCTTACCAATACTTACATGTTTCAAGTGACTGTGACTCACCGTGAGGCTTCTGCCAAGCTGATGAAAACATGTCAAACATGTAGAGCAGTGGGTCCTAAAGAACTAGGATGGTAAATAAATGCAGAACCAATGAATTAGTGTTTTATTTGCTGCCTTTTAAATTTAATAAATTATTTTTTTTTTTTTTTTTTTTTTTTTTTTTTTAACTTGTCCTGTCCAACAGCTAGGCAGACAGATGAGAGCTGAGGGCCTCTTGGGTTGGACATATTTTACTTTAACAAGAGGGGTTATTAATCTTCAGACAAACCAAAGGTATGTCTGAATAAACCCCTTTTGTAATTGAGGCCAAACTTTATTAATTTCAAACATGTCTGAAAATCTTTGGTGTTGGACCGGACGGAAAAGGAAAGAGGGGAAGAAGAAAGAGGGACGTTAGAGAGAGGGGGGGTAGGGGGTGATAATAGGAGGGGAAGGGGGATAAGACCATGAAGCAGCATAAAGCAACAAGTTTACTGGTTGTTAATCATTATGGTAAGGTTCAAATGTAAAAAAAAAACAAAAAAAAAAGGGCGGAGCCTGTCCACACACACACTCAAATGTTATAAACACACCTGTTAGTTGCAAAAATGTCCACCTGTCGACATGTACACAAAACAGATAGTGTTCACACGCATACTTATGCCTTAAAACCAACTAGTGTGAAATATTTCAGTCATTCAGTCTGTTGAGCTGACACCTGTGCTCAGGTGAGTGTTTATGTTCTTCTAAAATGGATGGTGGAACGTGAAAAGAAGGAGGGAGAGTGCCCAGCCATCCCCACCCCAAGACCCCCACCGCACCAGCAGCGGCAGCCGGATTCCCCCCAACACCACACGGGAACCGGCAGGGAACAACCGCCGCCCGGGCGACCAAGCCCGCCACCCAGGCCAGGGCCAGCAGGGCCGCCGCAAGGCCCCCAGAGCCAGAGAGCAGGGAGGCACGGAGGGAAAGAGGGCGCCGCCCCAGCCCAACCAGGAGAGCAGCCCCCCCGCCGCGCCGGGAGAACCCAACGCAGGGCCCCACCGGAGAAGGACGCCCACAGCCCCAGACGAGCACCCCACCACCACCCAGGAGTTCCGGGCATCCCCCCGCCCCAACCCCAGGTACGGGCCAGGACCCCCCAAGGGAGACCCACTCCGCACTCCAGGCAGCCATCCGCCCGGCCAACGGTTGGTCCAGGGAGGAGCGAGGCAGGGGCCCGCCGCCCCCGCCCAGGAGGGGGGAACCCCGGGGAAAAAAGAGGGCCCACAAGGGGTGTTGTAAATATGGCCCGACCAGGCTCGGCCACAGTTGGAAATTTGGCGGGGCCCAGCACTCAGGAGCAAGGACCAGAACCCACCCCCCAGGGACACGAACACCCCCGGCTCAGATGTAATGTGAACCCCCCCACCGCGCGGAGAGAGCACCGCCGGGCCCAGGAAGCCAGCACCCCGGGGACACAGCCGCCGTTGCAAAGGGGCCCGTACCCCCCACCAGGGAAGAGGCAGGGGACAGATGGTCCTAGGTCCCACCTTCCTTGCAAAATGTGTGTGCGTGTATGTGTGTTTGAGAGAGTGTGTGTGTGCATGTGTGTGTGTTTATGTTGGGATGTATATATTGAGGGGGGAGGGGTGTGTGTACTAAGGGGGGTGCGGTTAAAATTGGCGGGTAGGGCACTAAGGGGACGTCTCCTGATTACTCACAGTGACGTCCCCTCACCCTCCCCACCAAGGGGCCCTAAATGTCTAAGGTGCGGTTAAAATTGGCGGGTAGGGTGCTAGGAGGACATCCGCTGCTTGCTGGCAGTGATGTCCAAGCACCCCCCCTACCAAGGGCCCTACATGTCTAAGGTGCAAATAAAACCGAAAGAGGGGGGGCCCACTCCATACGGCAACCACAGGAGGGGGGTCACTGCCTAGTAAACCCCCCCCCCCAAGGCTCATCGCAGGCTAAGCCCCCCAACCCTTCACCCTATTATGAGGTTATATGAGGAAGGGGGTAAGTTGGGGACAGATGATAGACTGTCCCCCGGTGGTCAAACAGCCGTCCCCCGCCCCCCCCCCCCAGCAAGGGGGCCAGGCCCACCCAGCCCCGGGGCCCCACCCCCGGAGGCGCAGACACCCCAGGCCCAGCACCACCACCCCCACACAGAGAGAGGGGAGCCAGAAAGCGCCGCCCTAAATTTAATAAATTAAACAAAGAGTGAAACACTTTACTAATGTACTTTAAATACATTTGTTTTTTTAGTTTAATATTATATTTTCTTTTAGAACTATTATGTAAAAAAAGAAAAAGTAAGCATTTCAAAAAATTAATATGTTGCATATTTTTCTTTTAATCTGTATACAGATGATCTAGAAATAAATATAGCATTGGAATAACTAATTTTAAGTGGAAAAGTTGCGGTTTGATTGCGTAATTGCTAAAGGTGGTTACTTTAATAACTTTATTGCAGGGAAACCCAATAAACTTGCATAACTTTTAGCAAACGAAGCAGAAGTTTATATAACAATTTCCTTTAAAATGTTATTTGCTCGTTTTATTTATTAGTTTGATTGCGTAACCCATTTAAACTCATTTGTTCAAATCAAATAAGTTTAATTGCATTACGCTATCAAACTTAAGAATAAAACAAGATAAACCTTTTTCTATTTTTAGGCAAATTTGAGGCTTGACATTGCAAAATATATATTTGAAAAAAGTTATGAATGCACATTTGTCGTTTGTTTGTGTTGAATTTCCTTTAAAGTTAAATCATGTGTCGTCACATCAACCATTCCAAGCAAAAGTGCAAGAAAAAAGCTGAAAGTATCGGTATATAAAAAATTCAGTATCAGGGACTTGAGAATGAGTTGGTTGCAACGTTTGGCTCCCTCTAGTGGTACCTCTGCAGTAGTACATACTGACCAACTAATTATTGCTTTAATCCTCTTGGTGAGGAGCAGCTGACAGGCGATGGGACACATTCCTTCCATTGATTTAAAGCCACCAATCATCTGGTGACCTTCTGATTTTTCATGGCGAAGGATAAATGAGCCTCTGCTGAACATTTAGGTTTAGCTCTTGAGAAGGTTCAGTTTTTTCTTTGTGTGGATATTAATTTATGTCATTATTGCAAAACTACCCGTTGGAAGTGGCAAAAATAAACCCAAACAAACCTAAACCTTTCTGAATTGGGACCTTAGAGTGCATTTTTTTAAATAATAAAAATGGCTCTTTAGCCAAAACTCCTGTCCTGTTTATAACTTAAACTAAATTCAGATACTTAGTTACATCTGGATGGTTTTGTTTCTTTTAGCCGAAAGCCTCATCATCATCAGCTCATTTGTGACCAATTTTTTTGGTGAATAAAGTTTCAACTTGAAATCAGAAACTGTAAAAGAACAAGTGAGGTCAGATTTTGGGAAAGCCAAGTCCAACAATGTCATTCGATTGACCTGCAAAGTAAAAAAAAAAGGTCCTCGACGATGCAGAAAAAGCGTTGGAACAAAGAGTTATTCAGAGTCCGAGGGGCAGCGTTGGTTCAGTTTGTTTACAGACGGCAGATTGCTGGAGAGGAGATAACAGTTTTAGAGAAAATTGTGGGCAGATAATATTAAGCAGCACCAGAAATTGCACATTTTTTTCACCTCGACTCCCAGAAAGTGAGGGTTTAAAAAGGAAGAAACATGTGACGGCAAAAGTTTAAAGACCCGCTCCAATGAAATTGGTATTCTTTACCTGTTTTTGTAGCATTTTTCTCATAATTTAGGACAGTAAAGATTAAAATTGAAATTAGTTTTATATAAATATGTCCTCCGTCATCAGAAATGTGATATAAGAATCTCTTAATAACACAATTTTCATTTGAGTGGGTGTTTAAGTTTGACCATGGGGGGGGGGGGGGATCTGGAAAAATAAGTGATGATAAACAGAAACGCCCAAAATTGACCTCAGAATAGCCAACTCCCTATTTGTCTGTTTTTTTTTGCTTTTATCAAAGCAATTTTATATTTATTTTAATTTCTGGTCTGTAAAAAAGCCTCAGATTGGGCAGGAGTGGACTGCAGTGGTTTCAGGGGGGGGGCTTGTGTGTCTGTGCTCGTAAGAGGTTGCATCATAGGAAGCGAACTCCCCATCCTGCCGCTGTATGTGACCCCTTTGGCCTCGGATCAAATGCTTCCTTCTCTGGGCTGAATACCATGAAGCCTCTGTCCTCTTTCAGGCTGCCTGTTCTGGCCCGGCGTGCAGCGGAGAGGAAGGGAGGGGGGAGACTTTAGGAGACAGAGGTGCTGAAGATAAAACAAAAAAACAAATGAGGTGATGAGAATGTTAAAAACGACTAGGTTTGGATTTAGGAAGCAAAGTGGCACCTGAGAAGGGTGCATCCGAAATTACGAAACCGGAGCCGGTTACTCTCAGACGGGCGCTGCCCCCCCCCCTCCTCAACTGCTGAGCAGTTGAATCAGGGAGAAGTCGCTCCTATTTTTAGCGCCATGCTCCACGAAGGGACGGAAAAGCAAACAGTCGGCGGCTGCATGCGCAAACCCCAGAGCCAGAGAGGAGGAGAGGAGAGCCAGAGAGGGAGGAAGGCGGAGTGACTCCTGCGTGGAGTCCTGCAAGTCCAGATCCCTGCCTCATTGCTGCCCGGGAGGCGGGCGCTGAGCTCAGCGGCGTCTCCTTCCAACGCATCCGGCTGTCTCCTCAGTTCCTCGATGAGGCTCGCTGGAGGGTTTCCTCGCCGTGAAACGCTGCCGTTTCGTTTACAGGGTCGCTGGGAGTTTTCCTTCCCGCCCCTGGGGTTCAGAGCCTCGTGCGTGGGTCCAGAATGTGCTCCTCTGTCCTTCCCCACAGACTCGTCCCACAAAAACCCGACTGTTTAAAGGACGAAGCCTTTACCGCCGCTGCTTTTACACCTGTAGCCATTCAGAGGATAGAAAGCAGCATGCGGCGATTTGACAAGCTGAAAAAGAGCTTTCCCCTCCTGGCCCACTTCCATGTGTACCGAGTAAGTTTTTCTTGTTGGTGTATCTTCTCTTCCTTTTTTGAAAGATCTGAACATTTTTGTGGTATTATAAACATCCTTATGGTGCATGAGAGAACGTCTCGGCTCTCCTCTAAGGCTGTTGTTCCTGCAGCAGGACGTGGGAGCAAAACAGATCTGATGGAGGACATAGGTCTTGGCCAGGAGACATGCGAGTGTGTGTCTGTGTGTGTCTGTGTGTGTGTGTGTGTGTGTCTGTGTGTGTCCCAGCCCAGAAACATTTCCCAGCTGAGACTTTGTCATGCACTCTCATTCTTTTCAGCTTTTCCTAATGTTTTTTTCGGAACTTTTTTTTGTTTCTTTTGACTTTTTTTATGGTAAACTTTTCTAGACAAAGTGAAAAAAATAAGATCTAAAATAAGGAAGGAACCCAAATGTAGCTATTTTTAGCCGGCACATTGGATTTGCTGCTGTTTCCCAACCAAAAACATGTGTCTCTGCAGGCAAAAACTAGCAAAGGGATGAGCCCTTACGTAAGCTCGAAGACAGCTTTATGGACGACCTTTTTGCCCTTTGTTGCACAATTTTCCAGTTTCAGAAGAAACTGAAACCGGAACATGAAACTTGACCAAAAACTTTGCATGAAACAGGTGCTTAAGATGACTAAAGAGAAGCAGTTTAGGTGTTTACTTCCGTGCTGAGTCTTCCCCGAGGAGCTCTGCATTTTGAATCTAGAGAAAAACCAAACAAAAAAAAGTGCTTCCTTCATTTTAACCAGCATGCATCAGCGACGACACCGCCATGGAGAGAGCCCCGAGAGGAAGCTGATTTGCGTCTTTTGCACCGTCCAGAGAAATAACACCTCCCTGTTGACTGCCAGTGAGGATGAGATGAGGAGCAGCACTGTGGTGAACTGAACTCCCTGCAGGGAACTGCTCTACATATGACCAGTGGGAATGCAAATGAGCATAGGAATAAGGCAATCAAGTTGCTTTGCCAGCAGCAGATCAGCCAGGCAGACTGTCTTAACTGTGTGGCATGATGAAGCACCATTCAAAATATGGAGGTGGGTTGGAATGACTGCAGCTGTGGTCAGTGTTGGAGCCACAGGCCCCACTGGCACTTTGGATCCCTCCACAATGCTACCAGGCTGTCACCAGCGATCGCGTTACCTCGGGTCGGTCATTGGCGTAGAATGGAGTTTCTGAAAAGTCACTGCAGAGAAACAACCTAAAACCTCGTGGATGTTCAACAGGTCAAAGCTGCAAGTCAAAGTTTTTGGATAACTCTTCTAAATTGATCTACTACGTAGGTCAATTCAGTCAAAGTCAGATTAGCGGACTTGAGTTGTAAAACAAGCCGCTGTCTTTTATAATGAAAAGGCACCAACCTTTAACCAAGCCCCTGAAGAGCGTTTAAATGGCGGGGAGGAAGCTGCCACCCCTGCGACCTCACCCGCACCAGCACAGGAAGTTCCTCATTGACTCGGTGAAGTGAGGACAGTCTGTCACTCCCTGCAGATCCAGAATGGTCGGTCAGTTTTGTTGTCGTCTCCGATCATGTCGGTCCAGAGCTTCGGCTCCTCTGTCACACGCTGTTTTTTCCTCTTAATGTAGCCTAAATTCTGCTGAGACACGATGAAGAGTTCCCTGGAGTTAGTTGCCCCTCTGGGTTTAAGGTGGATTTCAGTTGCATGCCGGGGTAGTTGGAGCTGAGTGTGTTGACGGTGATGGATGATGTTTTAAGATGGGGTTTGTGTTTTGACATTGCATACTGACGCGGCGACTGTTGCATAGACAGATATCCAATAGCGTTGGCAAAATTAGTTGATCCTTTCCACCTTAGTCACTTTTGGACACAAGATGGTTTTGTTTTTTCTGTAGTTATTTTTACTTGTCTGCTTTTGTTCACTTTCCAACCGCCTTAAATCCAATTTGATGTCATTGGACATCTGCAGTCACAGCACTTATTCCAGAGGGCTTTGAAAGCACTTGACTTTTTGGAGACTTAAGTGCTGAGACAGGTGCAATCCACTGACTGATAGGTGGAAAAATCTAAAGAGTTTAAGGATTCTTAAAGAAAGGTGTAAAGTCAAGAAGCGTCACTTTAGACAAATCTTTTAGACAAAAATCTAATTTCTTAAAATGTTTTCTGAAGAAATGACATGACTAGGTGAAAAAAGAGTCCGCAACCAATGATTCCTTTCTTATTTTCACAGAAAACACTTTCACTTTAAAAAAAAATGTATTATTAGAAGGCAGCGGAAGTGGCTTTGATTGACTCTAAATCTTGTTTTTGTTCTTTGGACCTTTTTTGTTTTTTTACTCTCCAGAGATTGGGCGGCAGCATGCAGAGTGAGGAGGGCACAGAATGGCTGCTGGAGCTGTTGATGGAGGTGCAGCTGCAGCAGTACTTCCTGAGGATTCAAGACGACCTGAACGTGACACGGTTGTCCCACTTTGATTACGTCAAGAATGAAGACCTGGAGAAGATCGGCATGGGTCGCCCTGGTGAGATTTAGAAAGCGGATCGCATTTCTGTTGTGATGGTATTATATGTAGTAATATATTTAAGGACCCACGGCGATGGAAAAAGGTGTTTTTGGGTGTTTTTAACATGTTATTGTGGCCTTTTTCTGATGTTATAAAGACAATTAAGCTTAAAATGCACTTTCTAAATCATTGTGAATCAGGAGCAGATGAAAAAAATGTTGTTGGAAAATGATTGTAGCCGTGATGTGGAAAATACAACAGATTAGGTTGGGGTTGTGAGGGGCTGTAAGCTAGTGGGAGAGCGTGTAAACAGAGAGCTCTCGGTTGTGGATGACGGGAAGTGGGGGTGGGCTGCGCCAACAGTCCCGCCCACAATTCCGAGATCATTTTCTGGTGAACTCCTGCCGCTCTTACAGAAACGATGTCCTAAAAAATGGACACAGGTTTTTGGATTTGGGCTAAAAACTCGATAATCTTAGTTAAAAGACCACTTGGAAACGCTTTGAAAACAACTCAATGATGATTGGAGTGGAACTTTCATGATGCCAAAATGATGGCAACTGCAAAAATTTGGTCTCCATCGGCAGAAATATTCTCTTTCAATGAAGTAAAACCTCTTTTTTTTCTACATTTCTCAGAAGTTTTTGCATTTGTTGTTAGCTAAGCAACCATTTGTCCGATTGTTTGGCTTGAAAATATATGTCTACCCAACTAATGAGGAAGTCGGAAGTGTCCCTTTCCCCCGCTTTCACCGTTTAAGACACTTTAATGTACAGAACTGCAGTGTTACCTGTTGAAACAATGGTTTTCTCAGGCTCACATCACAGCACAGAGTCTTCCAGCTTTCTAATCCTTTTTTCTATGGTGTGTTTTTGTTGTTTCTTTAATACGTTTCTTTGAAAAAAAAATTGATTAAATGTGGTTCCCCCTCTCCAAGAATCTTAAAAAACAGGTTTTTGCTGGTTCCATATTGGTGTAATGCCTCATTCTAAAGTGGAAGGAGTTCTGCTCTTAAGTGTCTCATGAATAATGAACTATTCTGTGCAGAAAGGACATTGCTCATGCTCTCACAGACATGTAAAAGTCCAAGTGTACGAACCAGCCTTAACCAGCCTCTGTCTTATACTAGAAATGTTGGCAATTTCAAGATCTGGAGCAATGTGGTGCATTCTCACTGCCCGAAAAAAATTAATAAAAGCACATCAGGAAGGATTTAAAGGAGAAACTGCGCCTGTTAACTGCAACTTTTCCTTTAAAAGTATAAAAAACAACAATAGCTTGTAAGGATTTATGGAGGGAAAAGAAATGCCAAGAACGAGTGGCACAGTTAGGTTTACAAAAAATAAAATAAAAAGAACTTCAGGAATCATTATCATTTGTTTTGTAGGAGAAGAAATTTACTAAGGCATAGAGGTGGAAGAATGGTGGTTTGGGCTTGTTCAGTTTGGGTAGAAGTTATTCTTCTGCAAATTATAATAAGTAACTGAAGAAGAAATCTTTTCAACCCTTATAATTTTACTAAATCTGGGATCTAGAAGAGACCAGCTGCTAAAAGGACACCAGATAATCTATAATAGGAGGGCAAAATATGTCTTTAATCTATAAATATTTGAGACGGTTGAAGTTAGACAGGAAATTGAATACATTTTAGGTTTTGGTAAATGTTTTAAAACCAAAAATTCATGGGGTAATAGTAAAAATGTATTATTATATCTTAAACTTTTTAAACAAATCCTTTTACACCTTATGCTGAAAACCTAACATTCAATACTCATGCTTAAAAACAATAGAAAGAGAAAAGGTTCAGTTCGTCGGTGCTGAATGTTACAGCAGTAAAGGCCTACATTTCTGTACTAAAACCCTCGTGTTTCTGATTACAGAGCTGCTTAAGACTTACTGCTCGCATATTCATTTAAACCTCTCACTGCTCTTCAGGAAGTTCTTAAAGCTGGTTGTTGGTGACTTTTTTCAAAATGGTATATTCCCACTTGAGGGGCTCTTTAGAATAAAAAACAAAAAAACCACTCGATGAATTCTTTGAGTGTTTTTCCACTAAGCAACCTTTAGTGTCTCCTTTCGCTTTGTTTTTGATGAAGGGCAGAGACGACTGTGGGAGGCTGTGAAAAGGAGGAAAGCCATGTGCAAGCGCAAGTCCTGGATGAGCAAGGTATCACACTTTTACACAAAAGCACACACACACACACACATGCTCTCTCCTGTTGCACATGTTACATTACATGCATGATATGGTTTCATCACTCTGGTTTAAATATAGATAAACTTTTAACACAAAGAATTATATCATAAAATTACTTTGCACAAAAATTTTTAACAAAATGAACAAAACAAAAAACTTTAAAATTAGAGTTGATTACATTTTACAGTCAGTACAAAGCTTAATGATTACTAAATATGCAGGTTTTAGCAGAAATGTCCTTCATGTGTTGTCAGTCATGGTGGTAGAGAGGTATTTATTTGGGCTTGTTAGTCTAACACATGCACACCTTAAAGTCCTGGATTAGTAATAAACCACGCAAAGAACATGTAAATCAACGTAGAACATAAACGGTGCGCTGCTTATATGCAATCCATAAGTTAATCATGCGTTAATTACGTAATTTAAACCTGATATATGCACTGTGTACGCATATAAAAGTTATACATAGGTGTTAAGACTTACCTAAGAATTGCAAATAAACTCTGTAAAATACACATAAACTGCGTCATTCTTAATTAACAGAAAATTTGAGCATTTTAAAACCAAAATTCACATAAAGACCTGTCGACTGAAACCCTCGCTGGACATCTGCGCACATCGACTTATTTCAAACACAAGAAACGCGTATTATATCACGCATGTATCATGAAACACCAAAATTCTGTTTGTGGAAAATGAGCAAAATGCAAGTAGTGGCTGTGTGACACAGCCTTCAGGCACTCCGGATTATTATGCCTACTGTTGTTTTTTGGTAAAAATATTAAGGCTTTTAGATGCGCTTTATAGTCTTATGAGTAGGGCTTTATAGTGTCATGATTTACAATAAGTGTAAAATGTGTTTGTTGGATTTTTTATTTGCCAAAAATGAAACACTTCCCCATCAGAGTGCTTTATGTGTTTATCAGATAATGATTTAAATGTGAAGATTACATTTTTTGTCACGCCTTTAAACCAGGGGTGCCAAACTCCAGGTGTCGAGGGTCGGCCTCTTGCTAGTTTTCCAGAAATCCTGTCTTATCTGCTGCTGATGACCTCAATCAGGTGTGTTTGGTCAATAAGGCGCTTCATTGGCAGGTTGGGTGGAAAACATGTCCAGTCGGGCAAAAAAGTATTCAGTCAGCCGCCAACTGTGCAAGTTCTTCCACTTAAAACGATGTGAGACCTGTAATGTTTTTTATAGGTAAACCTCAACTATGAGAGACAATGTGAGAAATAAAATTCAGAAAATCACATTGTCTGATTTTTTTTTAAAGAATTTATTTGTAAATTATGGTGGAAAACAAGTATTTGATCAACAACCAAAGTTCACCTCAATACTTTGCAATAACAGCAGTCAAATATTTACACATTACATTTGGACTATACAGGACACCAGCCCTCGAGGTCTGCATCTTAACACCCATGCTTTGAACAGTGTTGATGTCTGTTTGCTAAAATGGGAGGGTTTATACTTTTAGATTTTTAGCACTGAAGATTTGTGTAAATACTGTAAACAAACAATCACTCTGTGTTCAAACCTTGTCAAGGTATTGCTTGGGTGTTTGATGGAATCTGAAGAACTGCATGTATTTCCAAACACTAACACTAATCAAATCACAAAAGCTAGAAACTCAGAATGATGGTTACTCTGTTTCACTCTTTTTCTTTTTTAAATAAAGGTTACCGGTAGATTATTTCCTGAAGGGGAAAAAAGGGAAAATCATAAAAAACGGTGACAAATAAACGCCTAAGAGAGGCATACAGCCCCATGTGTGTCTGTTAGCTGGATGGAGTCACGGGATGGTGCTTGCAATCTATAATTACACCTGTCTGTTTCCGCCTCTGGCACCATCTGCAGATAGAGTAATCTGCTTCCTCAGCCCGCTCTGTTTTGCATGTGTGTGTGCAGCCTGCTCTCCCATACTCAACATTTAGGCCTCCTATTTGAAACTGAAGGATCACGCCAAGACCACGGGGAGAGGGTGTTTTTAAAACTGGTCTGCAGCATTATGTCATGTCTGGTTGAGCGTGAATGTGAAGCCACATGCCGCTCGCTACTGTTTATATCCAGCAGGTCAAATATGTGTGGCGCACAGGGACTCATTCATGGCTCTTTTTTACAGGTGGCACCATCTGCAGCTGCCGAGCTTCGTTCACGACTTAGCTATGAGCTAACATTCCGTTACATCTGTTAACTTAACACATTGAGACAAACTGCTTGTACTTGAAAGCATTCCTGGACATGCTGCTCTGGGGAAATCTTTTTTTTTTTTTCCAGCATTAGCGCTGGATTTTGTGTGTTGCTAATCTCCTCCTCGCTGGATCTACACAGCATTCACATTGTGTGTGCGGATGGCAAAGAATGGAAAGGAAACGAGATAATTACACACACAGGCATGCAATCACTCAGAGACATTCAGGTCACTTAATCTAATTCACTCCCCAATGAATACTTCCGAACTGCAAAGTCATTCCTGCACTGTGGTTGGTGCCTAGCAAGAGATTTGAGCTCAAACTTTGCTTCCCTATTGCTGCAGAAACTAAAGTTCTTGTGTTGTGTCTTCAGTTTTTAACCCATAAACAGATAATACTTTGAGTATGTACGCACTGAAGTTGAAAATATATACATTTTGGTGGATGTTGTTAATAGCTTCTTTGCTAAGATAGACCCAGACAGTAATTAGCTTTCACAACATTAATGGCTAAAAGTCTGCTTGGTTGAGCTAAGAATATAAATCAACAACTCGTAATATCTTTAAAAGACAATTAAAAAGAAAAAACTAATATCAGTTTAAATATCTGCTGTACAGGACTCCCAGCTGTAAGCTAATGTTGCTTCTGTTAGCTTTAATGGCTCTATAACACTGTAAACACCACCCTCTGCTGGCTAAACTTTAATCATGACAGACATTTATGGAAATACTGGGTTAGCTGGTGGTGCACACTGGAATTCATTGCTAAAAATAATAAAACACATTAAATGCATTTTATTTGTCATTGTTTGGTAATCTTTTGCTTTAAAATGATTATATTGTATAGAAACAATACCAGTATTTTACTTCATTTACATACGAACAATCGTAAATGTGAAGGTGGCTACTGAATTTAATTAAACTTTTCACTTCTCGAAACAAAACATTGCTAAGCTGTGCATATTTAAAAAAGAAAACTGATTAAAAGATCAGTGAAGCAACTAAAAACCTGCAAAAAAACATGTGGATTGTCTTTGCATAAGAGCTCACCATTTACTGTAATTTAAGGCGTCTTTGGAAATAATTTTAGTCCAAATGTTTGGATAGCCACATCAATGATAAATTAGCTGTAACTTATAACCATAACATAAAAAAATCTTATTTTTTGAATGTTTACATTTTGGGAATTAACACAACCAATAGACCAAATTAATGCTAATGTTAGTTAGGATTTCTTACAAGGTCCATTAAAATCCATTAAAACCTATGGAGAAACATGCTGGTTGAAATTTATAATTGTTTTATTCTGCAAAATATATATTTTTGCAGTACTTGGTGCACATGAGGCTTTTTTAAGCCACTCTGACACGCAGCTCCATTATTGTGTTTCTCTCAGGTGTTTAGTGGGAAGCGACCAGATGGAGGAGAGTTTCCGCAGCAGAGCCAACCGGCCTCTTCATTTCGAAAACTGTCTCCTACCCCTCCACTTTGTCTCGGGGAGGGGGTCCTGTCCACACAGTCCGGCGGGGGCACAACACTGGATGTGCAGCAGAAGGCCCTCACTTGCCTCATCTCAGAGAAAGACTTGACACTGTTTGAGAAACTTGGGGATGGCTCCTTTGGAGTTGTGAAGAGAGGGGAGTGGATGACGCCTTCAGGCAAGGTGGGGAGGAGTTCAGAGGAAAAAAGTTAACAATTTACTAAAACTTGTTCTGTATTTTAATTTCAATATAAAGGGCAAAAATATGTTTTTTTAATCTATTTTACTATTTTGATTTAAAACATTCTATTTTTCTTTAATAAAAGAATTATCTCATTAATTGGTGTCATAAATAATTATGTATCAAAAATATCCAAAATAATTACAGTACAATATAGAGACTGTTGTCTCTACGAAAAACTATTTTCTAATATTTTTTTCTGTTGTTTTCTTAAAATGGTTGATATTATGCCTAGCATGCACACTAAGAGTAGAAAAAGGATCATGATTCTATTTATTTGTCAATAAAAAAGAATTAAAGTTGCTAGTAAAAGTTTCTCTCTTTTTTGCAGTTGAATGTTGCTGTAAAGTGTCTGAAGACGGACGTGCTCAGCCAGCCCGACGCTCTGGAGGATTTCATCTGTGAGGTCAACGCCATGCACTCTCTGGACCACCAGAACCTCATTCGCCTCTACGGTGTGGTCCTCACACACCCGATGAAGATGGTAGTTCAAGAACACACACAATAGAAATTCACAGATATTAATCGAACCAACACAACCGGTGCAGCTACTGTAAAGAGTAAAGGCTCATGTTACATTTATATTAATACAAATGAGAAAACAAAAATGAAAAGTTGCTTTTACCCAGAATATGTACCTATTTAGTAACTACAGAGTAAAGATGAGAAGAAACATAATACCCAACTATTGCTAACTGAATACATTTATTCAGTTGTTGTGTTTGCCCTTAGGTTAACTGTGTCAAGAAAGGAGTTCATGCTATTCTGTAAAGTCCTCCAGATCCACCTTAATAGGACAGATCTTTAAAACAGTACAACAGTCGACCTCAGATCTGAAAGTTGTTAGTTCCATTCCCGCTCTCCTTGTTCTTGTGTCAAAGTGTTTCTGGGCCAGACAGTGATGGTGGTCTGGCAAGTGGCGCTGCATGGCACCTCTGCTACCGTCAGTGGGTGAATGGTACTTGTGACCATAAGCCAAGGCAGAAAAAGGTCTTTTTTTTTTCTCTGAAACTGTCACAACCTCAGGTTTAACCATTGACTGTATATGAGAACTGGACTGAGTGATCCCTCCTCCCTGGCATTCCAAAAAGAAAGAACCCTCAGACTCCAAAAAGCCAAATCCCATAGACTTCTTGTGAGAAATAAACAGCTACTCAATCATAATATTCATTAAAATAACCATTCTTGCTCTGATACCATATTCTTGCTAATCCTAAATTTTTTTCAAGATTTGTTTTCTTTATGACAAGTTATAAACTGGCCAATTAGATGCCACAAAGCACGTGGTGCCGCTGGCTTCCACCTCCAACGTTCAAAACATTTGATTGACAGATTCTCGCGAGCTCGATTTCAGTGGAAGGAATGTAGACTTCCGACAACCGTTGATTGGCAACGGTAGTTGCCATAGAAACAGTGACTCAGACCGACTCGGACCAATCATTACACACTATTTGGCTCCAAATGGCGGCGTACGTATTGCAGAAAAATGGTGACTGAATCGACATCATTTGAGTGGAGACCAAAGTAAGCTGGAAAGCGTCACTTTCTCTTGTACAGTCAATGGGTTTAAAGTTCTGTAAAAGATTACCTCAATTTGTAAATACTTGGCAGAAGCTACGTTTACATGGAACAATATACTGCAAATACTGTACAGACAGCACAAAAAATGCATTATCCAACTATTATTTGATAGCTTTATAACTTATTATATGTCGTCTTCTCTCTTTTTTATGTTTTCACTAAAAATAGTATTTTTTAAATAACATTTTTAAATCCTATTTGCTGTATAATCTGCAACAAATCCAGAGAGAGGTGACTCTCTTTAAATAAATAAATGCATGTAACATGAAAAAGTCAGAAAAACACAGAATTGACAGGATTCTGTGTCAGAGCGCTGATTTTTAAAAATGTTTTGGGTCTGTTCTACAGGTGACAGAGCTGGCTCCTCTGGGTTCCCTGCTGGGGCGTTTGCGGTGTCTACAAGGCCCAATTTTGATCTCCACTCTGTGCCAGTATGCCGTCCAGGTGGCTTGTGGGATGGCTTATCTGGAGCAGAGGAGGTTTATCCACAGAGACCTGGCAGCAAGGTACAGGACAGGCTGTTTTAACAGCTCCAGAGAGGCTGTAATGTGCTGTTGTAATGAATTATTCATCCTTTTTGTGTCCTCCACCCAGAAATTTGCAGACCATTACTAAGAAACCTGGCTGCAAAGTCGAATGAGTCAGTTTGCTGGGTGGTCAGAGTTGGTAGACTTACCCAAAGTTTCCCTTTAGTTGAAGTGCTGACACTATTTTGTGAAAGAACAAGCCTAAAAGCTTGAAAAAAAAACATTTTTCCAGTTGAAACAGCAACAAAAAGGTAAATGAATAGATTTTTTTTCTATAAACTTAAACAAAAAAGCTGTTTAAATAATCAGTTTTTCTGCAGAACTCTTTTACGCGGTTACACAAATCAGATGAGTAATCAGATTACTGCAATTATTAGATCAGATGGATTAATATACAATGTTTTATATACAAGTCTGAAGTTTGCTCTTAAAATACGTGCGGCCAATGCAGCCATGTGCCACCTGGGCCACACGCATGTACATGTGGCCAACATGAATTTCCATCAGTTTGTGTTCTAATGATGATTTATAAAAAAAGCACATTAATTATTACACTATTTCATCCCCCCAAAAATTGTTCAAATGCGGTCTATATTTGCTAATTCAGTAAGCATCGATGCACACTGGCTTTTCGCTGAGACTTCTGGGAAATTTCTACGGCACTGGACTTTGGAACTATAGATTCGAACAGCCCCACAAAGATGCGTACACACTATATAGTGCACAAAGTAGTGAGTAGTGAAGGAATTTGGACACAGTCCTACTGTATGATTGTCGTGAATACATGACTGCTTGCAGAATGGGATAAAGACATACTGTCAGTCTGACTGACTGAATGAGCGTAGTTCTTCTTTTACCATCAAAGCACTGACAATCATGCTTTCTCACATTCTTAATGAATATTCAGCCTGAAATACTATTGCTAAAATCAAAATGTTTTTTATTTTAATTTTAAAATATTGCTCAAGAAATTTACTGACCCTTAAAAAACCTTTTTTATTTATTTTTACGTGTGGCGCACTTTTGGTTATTTTTTTGATAATGACTTTATATTTATTTTTTGTATCTGCATATAAATAAAGGCAGATGTTATTCGCATGCATTTGTGTGCGACCAAGCTCGAAAACTGATGGAGATTTATGTCGGCCCTGCATAAAACCAGGCATTGCTGCAGTACAGCAACCCTAACCTCACCCTAAATACGTGTGAATAAGCACTTCCTTTAATACTATCTTTTATTTTGTGGTGCAGTTATGGTGAACTACAAGGGATTGAAGAATGCTGATAGATGATGTCTGTCGTCTCCCACTCTGTTCAGGAACATCCTGCTGGCCTCGGCTCAAAGGGTGAAGATCGGTGACTTTGGCCTGATGAGGGCGCTGCCTAACAACCACGAGCACTATGTCATGCAGGAGCATCGCAAGGTTCCTTTTGCCTGGTGTGTGCACACGTTTAGGTTTAGGATCGGATAAAAAGTGTGACTTTTTAAAGCAAATCTTCTGCTCTGACTGAAAGTCTGCTGCCTTGGTTCTTGCAGGTGCGCTCCAGAAAGCCTGAAGACGAGAACGTTCTCTCATGCTACAGACACGTGGATGTTTGGAGTCACTCTATGGGAGATGTTCACGTACGGCCAGGAGCCGTGGCTGGGCCTCAACGGGAGCCAGGTGAGCACACAAGCACAAAGAAAGTCTCGCGAAGCTGCCAAATGCCAGTTTACGTGTTTCTTTCTTTCTTGCTTTGTTAAAACATTTGAAGATTTTGCACAAGATCGATAAAGAAGGTGAACGGCTCCCTAAACCTGAGGACTGCCCACAAGACATCTATAATGTCATGCTGCAGTGCTGGGCTCAGAAACCAGATGACAGGCCAACTTTTGTCTCCCTCCGTGAGTTTCTGCTTGAGGTAGGAAGGAAGTATTGTTTGAAAAAACAAGATAGAGTTTGTGTTTGTCTAAGATCTACTGGTTATGTGATTTCCATTATTCCTCTGTTCTTTAATTAACAGATTCGTCTCCCATAGTTATTTACGTATCCAAGTTTCAAGTTTGTGGCTGATTAGAAATTGTTTTAAAGTTTGTTATTTTTTTCAATTTCTTTTACCTTTGACCTCATTACAGTTGGATTCAACATCTTATGAAAAAAATAACCTAAAAAAAAGAAAAAAATAAAGTTACTGCTTTTTAAAGCTTTCATTTGATGAATTCAAGTTTGTGGTGTTCCACAGGGCTCTGGACTAAGCCCACTTCTGTTTGTTACCTTTTTTTAAAAACAATAAAACCAAAGCAATAAAATAGAAACTACAGTCCCACTTTCCACTTACCACAAAGGAGCCACACTGCTTTTCCTATCATAGTTCTATATGATCAGAAAATTTTAGCTTAAAATTTGACAAACAATAAGATAATTTCTATTCAGGATTTAGATAGAAATGGCAGTTTTAAAATTACAAAGCCTTAATACCCACTTCTCCCTAAAGCAAAACCATAGAAATTCTTTATACTATGTTAAGCACTTTTAGAATTAAAATATATTTGTGACCTTTTTGTATCTTTTTATGTAACCATAGAGGGGATATTTCCCATTCAGGCCATACAAATGTTTCCGCACTGCAGCAGTGTGTGCGGCTCTTACTTCACTTGGAAGACTTTAAAAAAACTTTCATTTATTTATTTCTTCTTTTGATGTGTTTTCTCTGTAAAAATTTTTGGTTTCATATTTTCATTTGACACATTTTTTTGACAATTTGAGTCTTTGATTAAAGACAAATAATGTTGCCTTTAAAAAACAGTGTCTAAAATGCTGGTCAAAGGGGTGAGCAAATGGACTTTAGCTCCACCTAGTGGACATATTCAAAACCAACAATGTAAAAGTGATGCTTTCAAGCTCTTTCTTTAATTTTGGTTTTACACGCAGCTGTATTTGCTTGTTTTGCAGACTTTGCCCACAGACATGTGCGCTCTGCAGGACTTTGATGAACCCGACAAACTCCAAATCAAAGTCAATGAAGTCATCACTGTCATAGAGGGCAGGTGGGTTATTTATCATTTAGATTTGGTTCTAAATTTAGCATCATCATCATTTTTAAAAGCTTATATGAGATTAAAATACTATTTTTTGTTCATATGAATCCCTAATCTAAATATTAAACAAATCTGGATGAAAGATTTCATATTTTTTTGTAACTATTTCTCTTTATTTGTTCCAAAATGAAACCTTTTTTGAAATGTTGTTTTTATTTTATTTAAAAGCTGCTGGCGGTTTTCATTCACTGTCAACACCTTCACACATTTCAGGGCAGAGAATTACTGGTGGCGAGGTCAGAACAAATGCACCCTTCAGGTCGGACAGTTCCCCAGAAATGTGGTGACGTCAGTCGCTGGACTGTCGGCCCGTGACATCAGCAGGCCCCTGAAGAACAGCTTCATCCACACGGGTCACGGAGACACCAACCCTCATCGCTGCTGGGGCCACCGGGACAAGATTGATGAGTAGGAAACGGTTCTCATCTTTTAGCTTGAGTTCAAATGTAAAACACCATAAAGTTTACAGAAATGCATCAAGTTAAGCTTAATTTTTAAAGACCCACTCCGATTATCTTTTGATTAAAGTGGTCTTTCAATTATGATTGTCATTTTCTTGCCAAATTTTTAAAACCTGTGTGGTATTCTAGGACATAGTTTCTGAGCTAAGAGGTCTCTCATCTTCTCAGAAATGCAGAAATACCAATAAAACATGTTAAAAACCCCAAAAACTCTACTTTCATTGAAGTGGGTCTGTTAATAGTATGCTCACTTACTAATCCCTGCCACTAGATGGCAGTAACATGTCGTTTTGAATGTTGAAGTGGGGCCAGCGTTTTTATATTTATCTGAAATCCGGCTATGTCTTGGCTTTAGTTTGTATCTCGGGAACCCCATGGATCCTCCTGATGTTCTCGGGTTAGAACTGAATGCTGCTCGGCCCACACAGCTACCAGGACGGGCCAAAAGTGAGTGAAAGTTAATCATTGAATCCCCCCCCCCCCTTCTTTTTCTAATCCATTTGCAGCAACCAAAAACTTGCAAATAAATAAACAAAGAAATCGATGCTGAAACCCAAATTTTAAAGGAGGAATTTGTCTTTAAAGCATAAGATGCTCACAGGAATTACTATGTTTTTGTTTTTTCATTACAACTGCTTTCAGAGTGATGAAATTGAATATCCGACATGGTTTTTTGGTTAGAATAACCTCTGCAAAGCCTCTGCATGAGCTTAAATCTTTACTTTTACATACTCCTCAAATTCTTTTTTTTTTTTTGACCATTTGTGGTCTTTTCTGTTGAAGCATTAATTCCTTTGTTCTCCTCGGCCAGCAGTGCTGCTCAGGACGAAGCGTGGTTACTCTGAGCAGCTTCCCTCTCTGTTCCCTCTTAGCTATGTGATCCTGTTGTCTACCTTTACTCCTTTTTTTAAATTGGGACTGTTATTCTAGATTTGTGCCAGTCAATTAAAATGATTTTTCCATGACACCTTCTACTAGGATGCTTGGTTATGTTGTTCTAGTGGTTTGCTCGTTCTAGTAGCTGTTCATCTCTAGCTTTTCTTTATGGGGGACACCACATTAGCAGAGGGAGCTCATGTTCTCGACTGCAATAGCTAACCTGTTCCAAGTAGGACAACCCCTCTGGGAGGCATTTGGAAGGCATCCGTCGTCAGGCCCCTGACCTGCTCTAAATGCAGTATTTTTGTTCCTTTTTAGAACCCTACTACGATCTAGTGACCGAGGAGGAGGACCTGGCCTCTGCTGCTCTGAAAAGACTGTCGCTTCGGAAAACCGGGTCCCTCAAAGGCCTCAGACTCATACCCACCGTGTGGATCTCCGCTTCCAAACAGGGGGACTGCAGGACTTCCAGCTCGGGTCAAAATCCCAACAGCGAAGTGTCCCTCATTGACTTTGGGGAGGAGCTGTCCCCGCCCACACCCTCCCCTTCCCCTGTGGTTGAAGCTCCGATTCCTGCCTTGGCTAAACTAGCTTTGGAAGCAGAAAACATCCTGGACAAAACTCCACCAGAAAGTCCGTCGACATCTCTGCCTCGACCCCTGCACCCTACGCCTGTGGTGGACTGGGACGCCAAGCCATTACCCCCACCTCCTGCGTACGATGAAGTAGCACAAGATGAAGATGATATGGAGGTATGCTAGGGGTCTGATTAACTCTTTACCACTGAGACTTTAGCTCCAGTCTTTACTTTCTTCTGATTCCTATTACTCTAAAGCAACGTTGACTCCGTCCTCTGCAACACGCGTTCAAGCGACCACTGCCAATGAAAGTAAAACATGTATAGTTGCTTTTTCGGGCTTGTGCGTTCAAAACTCTTGTACTGACCTATTGTATAAACCTTAGCAAACGAAAGAGAAGAAGAAGCCCCTCCCATCTTATCCAGTGTAAACACGATGCGCTTAATGCGGATTCAAGAAAGCTTGCTTATTCTGTTCTTAAATGCGCGTCACAAGATTCAAAGGGTGAATATGAAAATGTGATCTAGCCAATCACAATCAAGAAATCGTACATTAAGTTTTTAGAAAGATTTTTATGAAAGGAGTCCGAGGGCTGTTGGAAACTTGAACGCAGGCCGGACTTTGCTTTTGTTTCTTTTTTAACTTGTCTTGTCCAGCAGCGAACAGAGGAGAGCTGAAGGCCACTTGCTTTGGACACATTTTACCATTACAGTAACATCTTTTCACACACTAAGGTGTCTATTTATAGAAACCCATTTTGTATTTGAGGCTAAACTTTATTTATATTTATTATATTTGTGTACATTTTGTGTGTTGGAGAGAAAAAAAACGAGAGAAGAGTGGGACGTTAGATGGGGTAGTAAGGGCACTTACTACCCCATCGTCGCTGGCAGCATCGAAGGGTTAAAGCAGATTTATTTCCACTTTTTGAAATCTTGAAAGTAGAAACGATTGCTGTATTCTCTTTCTTCTCATAGGTCAGCTCCATCAATGGTTCAGACCAACATCTTGAGGAAGAGTCCATTTGTGTCCATAATCCAAATGAAGCTCCTTTTTCTAGGCTAAGGCTGCAAGGGGAAGGCATCTTCTCAAAAGAAGTAGACATGGAATCTGTGGAGGACAACCTCTTTCTTCCCAGCCAGGGGAGTCGGGGTACGTCCACCTCTTTCTCTCAGTCTGCTGAGATCTTTCTGGAACTCCAGCGGGAGTGCATGCGGAGGCTCAATGCCCCCAAAGGAACTCTGTGTCATTTACCAGCATCTCCAAACTCGCAGACCCAAGACGGACCGCTGTTTTCTTCTTCCGGCGAGGATAAACCTCAGATCCCGCCTCGTGTTCCCATCCCCCCTCGCCCCATATGGAGGGCCGACCAAACATGCGCTCGCTGGTCACGGGAGCTCTCTGTTTCTCCAACTGACAACTCAGAAGGGGTTGCAGGCTCAGATCCGGGCCGCCCGCCTCAAATCCCTCCCAGAGACCCCCTGTCACAGCCAGCATCCAGGACGCCAAGCCCGATGGGTCTAGTGGTGGGCTCCCCCCAGCAGAGGCTGCACTCGGCCAGCCCCCCTACCCAGCAGGCTTTGCTCTCCTCCTGCGCCGCTGCACATGCATACAGCTCCTACCTCTCTACCTCTCCAGGTAAACTCATGCCAACCACACACAGCTTCGCCTCAGACCCCAAATATGCCGCCCCCAAAGTGATCCAAGTGCAAGGCAAGGACAAAGGCCCCTGTATTCTGCCCATCGTCCGCGACGGCAGGAAAGTCAGCAGCACTCATTACTACCTCCTGCCAGAGAGGCCGCCTTACCTTGATCGCTTCGGCCACTTCCTCCGGGAGGCGGAGCACCTCCCCACCAGCGCGACGGACGACAGGCACGTCCGGCACGCCAACACCGCCACGGTCAGACCCATGGTGGTCAGCGCTCAGACAGTCCAGGGACACACCCAAGGGCAGAGTCTGCTCCAAGCGGAGGATCTGAAGGCCAACTTCTCCTCCAATAACAACAGCAGCCTGGGCGGGCCGCAGTCAGAGGTGAAGACATCCGTTAGCCTCCCACGCGTGTGCTCAGACGGGGTGACAACCGCCGTCATTCCCGCTTCCTGTCTGCGGGCGGACAGTGGAGGAAATGGCCCTGACAAAGTCAAAGTGGTATGTGGGGATGAGATGTTTAAAATACTATTTTACACCATAATCTGAAATTATTATCTTTAGAATTAAATACATCAACTATGAGGTTATAAATGTGATTTTGCTGCAGGGAAAGACTTCATCTGCTCTTATTTGACTTATTATTAACATGAATTTGTGTAATTATTTTGGATGAATGTGTGACTCCAGCTCTTCTTTAAAAAACATTTTTTTATTGCAAGGTTAAGATTTTTTTCAATTTAGATTTATTTGACAGAAAATGATCCAGCTGTATGTGTTTTAAAATAACATCTTCATCTGATGGAATAAAAAGCATAAAAGTGGATAAATCTGGATTTCAGAAATTACTGTTGATTATTGAATCTACTTCAGGCTAAAGCTTTTTGATGCACACGTTTTTGATTTTACGACTAATAGCATAACATTTTTTTTTTAAATCAAAATGAGTCCCACCCATCTACCTATAAACAAACATAAAATAATAATAAAAAAAAGATATCTGATATGACGTAGCAAAAAAACAAAAAATGATTGAGTGATTAAAAGCTAAAAAATAATAATTAAACAGTGGAGAAGGGTAAAAACATGTCACGTTAACATTTTAAATATATATGGCGGGTGAGGAGGCTTTTAGAGGGTAGAGTAGTGAGGGTGGGGGGTGGGGGGTGGGGCTGTGGGTGCGCCGTGATTTCTGGGTTGCTTGGGTCGTGTGCCAGGGCTGGCTTGCAGAGACGGGGCTCCGGCTCATGGGTTCTCGGTGTCCGGCGCCCGGTGGCCCCCATTGCTGCTTGGGTCTCATTCCTGAGGAGCTCCCGGCCTGCCCCCCCCTGGTCTGGCTGGTCGGGCTGGGGAGGATCTGGTTCCCCTTATGAACACACGATTCACTTCGGCAGCATGCATGTATCTCCACCCCCACGTGCACGTGCAGACTGCCACACTGTGTCTGCTTCATACCTCCTCCTAACCCACAGTGTATTGATGGACAGATATTTTCCGCTCATCTTCGTGTCAGAATTTCACCTTTGATGTAATATTTGCCTTTCCAGCAATTCTGGTATAATTGTTACACAGCTTAAAATAATAACTTATTCAAATCAGTGCTTGTATCCCCCACATTCTCCACCTCTTTTCCTTTTACTCTCTTCCACCCCCCTCATATTCTTCCTAACAAAAAGGTGTTTATATACATTTACACTTTGGTTTTTTGAAGTTATATAACCTCTTTTTGTGATAGTAAAACCTGTCCAACACAAAAGGCCTTCAGCTCTAATCTGTTTGCTCAGTTGTTGGACAGAACAAGTAAAAAATATATAAATACATTTTTAAATATTTACAGTAAAAACAAAATGTAGAGAATCTGAAACAGCATAAATGCATCCTAAAACTAAATCAACCCAAAAAAAAAAATTCTAATTATTGAAAGATAAAGGAATTGATCTGGGAGGTTGAGGGTCGTGCACATTCAATTTGATCTGAAAAGAAATCAAATAAATGAAGGATTTGCTTGCAGACTTTCTTATGAGGATCCCCATCAAGTAAGAATAAAACTCAAACTGCTAGGAAAGTTTCTAAAGTTGGAGTCGTTTTAGACGGCAAACATGCACTCGTCTGTTGGCTACGCTCCTTTTATTTCTTTCTAATTCCTCCCCAAATTCTCCAACGTGAGCTGGGCCTGATTGGCATCCACTCTACGGCGGACGCCGGCTCCTCATAAATACTGCACTCGCTCTTTCTTCGGAATTTGTTTGGAGTTCTGCTCAACACCTGACCAATTGGATTCTTTTGAGCTTTCAGACGAAGCAGCAGCGGAGTCGGTTGTTGGTCTTGATGGTCCGATCTGAATTATTAAAGTCAAGTCCAGGCAGGCATATTTCATTACCGGGAGACGCTCCCTTCATGTCTGCTCCACTAACACGAGTGAGATGGCGTAGATTAAAAGACCGTGCTGCGTGTTTCAGGTTCAGGAGGCCGTGCACGGCGTGACGCTGGAGGAGTGTCAAGCTGCTCTGCAGAACCAAAACTGGAGCGTCCAGAAAGCTGTCCATTTCCTGAAGGTGAGACGGCCCAGACTCACTGATTACAGCTGTTAATAGTTTTCCTGAGGGGGGAGAGAAAAAAAGGTGACAAAGGATATGAAATCTTTCCCACCCGTCACATAACTGATGGTTCTTTCACTGTAATGAATCTGTAATTGAGTTTTTTTCAGTCCTCAATGAGGTGTTTCAATTGATTTTTTTTTCTTGCTTTTTCATTCCCACTTAGAAAGGATTGAATTGATTTTACCTGCTTTCCTTTTGTGTCTATTGCACATTTAATTATTTATAGATTGTCCAATGTCTGTCTGCCATATTTTGATCCTATTTATGCAAACTAGGGACAACGGGGGCGGGGCCAGACATGTAAATTGAAGTGAATCTTCATGGGTCCCATGGAAATGTATGTGTGAGCAGGGAACCAATGACTATTATTACACTATATACAATATTAGTGTTTTTTTCCTTTCCACTTGTCTAAAAAGACTAAAAATATGCCAACAAGACAGTTATGACATTATGGCTTTTAATTTGTTTTAGTTCTCTAGAGCTGAGGCAGGATAAACACAAAATTAGTTTTTATTGTTTCCTTCAAATAACCCTTACAAATGAATAATTCTCTACCTTATTGCCAGGTTTAATCAGGCCATATAAAGTTTTCTCCAGTGCATCCTATAGCTTCTTGAAGAAATGACTTTTCCTACATTTTTAAGCCTGAACATAGAAAACACAAAACTATTCCTTTGAAATTATTTCCTATAGGGAAGATTTAAAGATTTAAAGTGACTACAAATAGTTAAAACAGTAGAATGGCTCTTCCTTAAAGTTCTTCAAAGAACTGAATCATACCAGTCTTGAAATGTAGGTAATGATTTGTATTTTGGCATATTTCAACAAAGTGTTTGGCCCATTTTATTTCTTTCTAAGAGAGGAAGTTGATGCAATAATACCCTGTGAGTCATGTGACCGGACAGGACAGAATCCAGGTTCTAAAATGTATTGCTTCTCCACATTTCTCCTTCTAACCTTAAACCTTTACTGTCACACTGTCAGTGACTGAGATTCGGATGAATTTCTAATGATGGGATCTTGGTTCCTAATCACACTCTATAAATTACATTTGGTACAGTAAGTAACATAAAAAAAAGAAGCAGCTCTTCATGTTTTGACCAATACTTTCTCCAAAACAAAATGTTTTTCCTGAAGAATTTGAACAAATCAAATCAACAAATCTTTTTAAACTTTATCCCTGAGTTACCCCCAAAAATTGGATTTTGTTGCACTTTTTCTAAAGATGTAAACCTCTTAGCAGTAGTTGTTGGTGTAAGAGTATACTTTAATGTCTGTTGTCAACCGCAGTGATCTGCATAATGGCTTCTGTGCATTAAAATCATTAAGAATATTTAACTCTTGTGCTATCTTAGATGACCCCACCCTTATATTGACGTGTTCTCCCTACCATGACAAAGGTTGATAAAGGTGGAAAGATTTCATGTAATCCATGGACACCAGTGAAGATCACAAATCATTGAAGAAAAAAGGGTTCAGAGCACTGTCTAGTGGGTGTAGATGACCCAACTCCCAATGTTAAAGTGCCTAGGATGGCACAAACATTAACACAAACATTTTATGCTTATTTCTTCAGGGTATTGGGTACATTTAACAAACCTAGATGCGTGTGAAAAAAGATAGTTGTATAAAAAATGCTATAGTGTAGAATAGTGGCTGAATATGACTTCTCTTTACAGTTTTATAGACATAAATAGGTCTGAGATTGAGTTAACACAGACATTTGCAGGCTCTAAAGTTTAACACCCGAGAAATATGTCAGTCTTTGAAGCCGCGAAAGAATCAATTAGCACAGAAAGAGGGACCACACATTTCAATGTTTGTTCATTTGCTCCGTGTTCTTATAAAAACGTCCTAGATAGAAGATGACTGCATTTATTGAATATTAACTCAGAGAAAACCGAAAGTGTGGCTGCAGTAACAGGAAAAGTGTTTGGATCACACATTAAGAATTCCTTCTTCATTTCAGGAAATTTCAGGAAGCAACCGAGATATTCCAGATCAGATTTAGAGATGTGAGCTAAATTTTTCAGAAGGACGACTCTTTTCTTTCTCCCCCCTCATAACTGCTTTGTGGTTAATCCTCCTTCACTTGTCTTTGTTCTTGAGGTGGAGCAGCTCTTCTGTTTGGGTCTGAAGAGCAGGTCCGATTGTCTAAAGCTGCTGGAGACGTGTGATTGGAACCTGGAGGTGGCCAGTACTCGAATGCTAGAAAACTATGGATCCACAACATGGCAAGGGTACGGCAATCCACACACACCACATTTAAAGTAACACCTTTAGATTCTTTATATATATATATACATATACACATATATATAATGAATTACTAGTATTTGTATTTTATTTATGATCCAAAGAGGTTTCTTATCTATACTGAGAAGGTTATTAATGCGTGGATCCAGTTCTAGAAAATGGTTACGTCAGATAAGTTGTTACCCGCAAATTGATTCGTGTCCCCTCGTGACCCTATCCTTTCTCCTGACACAAAGTCTGTCTTGTCATCTGCATTTTCAGAAATCTATTAACATTTCCTCTTTGAGAGATTCTCCAAATATCTTCTCACAGCAGGCTGTCTTTACCTGTCAAACTGGCAGACAGCAGCAGGATGCAGCTTGAGCCCTGGTGGGCCACACAGCTCTAGTGCCTCAGACTGAAAAAGATCATATTTTGTGCTGAGTTTTGGTATCCCCCCCCCTAAAGTTTTATATATATATTTTTAAAGCCTGTTGATGTTCGAATCCTTAGTTTTACCCCACATTTCTCTTCATATGTCAAGGTGACACCTTCACCTTGTGCTGCATCTGTAGATTCTTCTGTCCTCTCAAGCTACGTTCACATTTGATGCACATTCAAGAACGTCTTTTCTTTTTTTGTTTTTTTCTACTGTTTACTAGCTCATATCCGCCACCTACAGTTGGAAGAGGGTTGATGCGAAATCTCAAACTCTCGTGAATCTTCCTTTAGGCTTTTTCTTTCACAGCTCCATTCCGATTTGTAAAAGACTTGCTGTCATACAATTTCGGCCGAACACAAACCGTAATTATTATTTTCTCCTTCATAATTAAACAGTTTTTGATTCTGTGAATTAAAAGGGGACGCCAGCCATATGTCACTAGCCAATCTGAGTCCCTGATTGGTCAAAGTTCGTCCTGGTTTATCCTTTAATGTGCGTTCAATGACTGTGCATTTAGAAAACGAAGCTTAAATGTCCTACTTTTTCTTAGCTAACTTTTTCCTCTAAACACACTCCGGAACTTCTTCATTTCAATGCCAAATCTCCTTATCAGCTTTCTTTATTCCAGATCACACACCAGGTACCTTCCTCTCCGTCTCCTCAATCACTTCAGCTGTAGCTGTCCAGTCATCTGATCTCTGTTTTAACTCCTCCTTAAAAGCCACACATCACTCTTCCTAATCAACGTCTCCCCCTTAGTCCTCTGCTCTGCCCTTGTCCTCTTCCTTTTCCTCACCGCCGGTCATCCTACACACTGCCGCCATATGGCGTCTGGTTACACTCCCCCCAGACACCACCAGTTGCTGATCTCTTAGATTTTCGATGTCTGCACTAGAGGTTATCAACTTGTTTGTCATCTGGACTGCTGATACATTCAGTTCTGGATGCCCTAAAGGTGGCACTTGTTTAGTGTCAAAGCTGAATGTTAATTAACAAATTGATTTGCCTGAAAAATGTAAAAAAATTGACGAGTAACCTGACATTTGTCACATTTAGTTTTTATTAGAAGCAGCAGGATATGACTTATGTGCTCTCATGCCCTTCTCTATCACAGTCATAAACCAAGAAGACAACATTATGATGATGAATTTCAACCTAACTATATTGTTTTGTTGACTTTTTGGTTGTATTCATATAAATTTATCCACATTGGCACGGGATGGAAAAATCTTTAGTGGGCAAATGCAGTTGTGTGAGGAGATGTAGGCAGTACATGACAGTTTAAGGGAAAAATGTGCAACTCCAAGCCTCAAGGGGCCACCGTGCTGCTTCTTTTTTCAAACAACCCTGTCATTGCAGCTTCTGACTAGTTCAGCACACCTGAACCAGGTAATAAGCAATAGGTAGGACAGGGATAGCTAGTTAAAAACAGGACAGTGGCCCCTGGAGGCCTGGAGTTAAACATCTTCCTAGCTTTTTTTCTTTTTTCCAGTTCTGATCTGAGCTTATTTCAGGCGGTGCTGCCCCCTAATGAGCATCTGTAAGAGCTCCAAAACGTTTCTGGAGGTTCTGGTTAATTGTTTGCGCCTATGAGGACTTTGTGAAGGGGCACCAAAGCAAACCAAGCAGAAAAACACCCATTCTGATTGTCGGCCTATCCCACTGACACTAATCAACCAAACCTGAATGATGGCCTTGATAAATACATTTACCCATAATGCATTAGGATGTCTTCTTATGGAAGTTACAGTATTTTCCGCACTATAGGGCACACGGGCCAACAATGAATGCTCTATTTTTTGAACTTTTGTCATACATAAGGAGCAGTAAGCGAGACAGAAGAGTCAGAGAAAAGTCCGTCAGTCGCTCAGTCAGACTTTATTAACTACATTCAGAATAAATCTAGAACTTGTTTATAACCCTGTTAGAGTATTCACAATAACATCCAACCTTGTTGGGATCTTGTAAAAGAAAAACAGACTGATACTGCTAAGCGAAGTTACTGTGACAACGTTAATTCCCAACTTTGATAGTAAAATGTAAAAAAAAAAAGAAAAAAAGTGCACAGTCCAACGCTACATTTTAGTCACACTAGTGTAATCACAGTAGCACCTAACCTGGGTGGCAACTTGCAAAAACACCAGACTATCATTGACAGAGCACTGTGTAACAGTAAGCACAACCAGAATGAATCCATGTATAGCTATAAAGGTCGCGTCAGACAGCCGCTACGTACATTTATCGCATATTGCATGGATGAAAAATAGTCATACGTGGAAAAACTGAGAAAAGTCGGGGTACCTTTCTACAGATGTATCACGAATGAACCACGTTAAAACCTCGGAAGAAGTGCGAATAAACTGTGCAAAAAGCACGTCAATCAGTGTAGAACATGAACCATGTGTGCTTATTGCTCTGTCTATATGCAATTCATTTGTGATTTGTGCTCCACTTATGTCATTCTAACGGGATACCGGCGCCGTGTACGCCATAGAAAAGTCACACATCGGTTAGACATACGGGGAACCGTTGTGGATGGCCACAAATTTTCGTATGCATCTCGCAAGGATCACACACAATCGCATAAGATTTATATAATGATTGCATATAAAATACCTGTACACTGAGTAATTCTCAACCGGCCAAAAATTTTGAACAGCTCAAAACCGAATCCATTAATTCTTTTGATAAAAAATAGATTTACAGTTCGACAGTAATTCACACATCAACAACGCAAGAATCACTTATGAATGACGTATCACGCGGGTAAAACGAACAACCAAAATTTCAAACGTGGAAAGTGTACGTAGTGGCTGTGTGACACGGCCTTCAGGCATTCTGGATTATTATGTTGTTTTTTTGTAAAATATTTATGGTTTTTAGGTGCACTTTGTTGTGCAGAAAATATATTAGTTCCTGTAAAGACCCTGCCATCACGGTTCAGAGTGTGCCCTGCCTTTGTCGTGCTGCATCTGGGATAGGCTCCAGCAACCATAAAAGGGATTAAATGTACTAAAACAATCTTATGGCAGAAGTAGTTAACGAATCAAATAAATCCATTTACCCTAATTTCTGGGACTATACATCGCACCTGATTATAAGCTGCACCCATTACATTTGTAAAGGATAAAGCATTTTGTACATAAGCCGCACCTGTCGATAGGCTGCATGTGCCCACATTGAAACATGTGTTGTAGAATGAAGAAGTGTATGTGCTGAAACCGCGCGTGTGTAAGAAAGGGGAGGAAGGGGAAAGAGTGAAGGGGAACTGTAATAAATGAAGGTTTTCCCCAGAAGAACGGTGAATGAATCCTTATTAACTCGCTCTGGAGGCTCTGAAGGCAGTGAACCCCGAAGGAAGATCCGCCTTCGAAGAGGATCTCCCCTGCATTTTCCGACCACCGTCAGAAAGAAAAAAAAAGCAATCGCAGGAAAGGTTCAATACATGATATATTTACAAAGAAAGACGGTACAGAAGAAGAGAGTTTTAATAGTTTTAATAAGTTTTAATAATATACCTGAGCTTTTCTTTCCAAACAGTGCCTGTGACGCGGCAACAACACGGCAGCAATATGGTAGTAACAGGGCTGGTAAAAAAAAACATACCGGTAAAAGTCACTGGGAGAGAAAGAAAACCAAAAAGTCACTATGAGCAGCAATAATTTACTAGCGCACGCGCTGCGCACCACTTGCCTCTGCGTGGCACCACCTCAGCGCAGAGGCAAGTGTCTGAAGTTTTCTTCCACAACAGTGACACACTGTAAAACAGCCCTAACAGGGCTGTTTTAAAATACAAAAACGTAAAAGTCACTGAGAGCTTTCTTCATCTTCCTCCTGCACTGAAACCATGGAAGTCTTCCTCCTCAGTGTGGGATTGGAGTAGCATCAGACATTCTTCGCCAAACACTCCTTCAGTCTCTCTTTCGTTGTCGCTGTCAGTGTCACTCTCATCCTTAGGCGACTTCTCTTCTGAGTTTGCTGTCCTCTCCGTCACGCAGTAGACCGGCTTTTCCAAACCCGTTGGTGATGGTGGATTTTTTCACACTGCTTTTAACGAATGCTTTTTTTCTTGAAAGCTGCGTCATATGCATTTTTCTTGCGTTTTCCATGATGGGTGTCTGTCCGTGCTATTCATTCACCAAGCAGGAATTTACATTAAACTTCCTCGACACATAAACCGTATTCACCCTGTCTCCCTCTTACCCTTTTTGCTCGAGCGCCCCTAGTGGTCATTAGAAAAAATGCATTAAAATTTTTTAAAAAAATGCATAAATTAGCCACATCATTGAAGAAGCCGCAGGGTTGAAAGCTGGCTTATAATCCGTAAATTACAGTATGCTTTTGACCAATCAGATGGAGCCCTTTTATGTTAGATGTTCACCTCCTATGTAGACGAGGGTCATTTGGAGTAAAATTTAAGTTATGTTGACTCTTATTTAAACTGTTGCAGTGAAATGGGAATGATGTATTTGGTTGTTTTGCTATCTGTTGATCTATTGCAAGTTATATCATCATCGCAATATTGATCACTAGCATCGCAAGTCTTCCTCATATGGTGGAGCTCTACTGGTGGTAAATGTATATATGATTAAGGAAAACACAACCATTACCATGAAATAGCCTCTTAAGTAAACTGCTGCTGAAACATTTTATGCCTCATGAAGCCACTGTAAGTATCATTAAAATCCCCATTCAAGAGCATGTGCTGATTATTATGCAGTGTTTTACATTGTAAACATGTATTTTGTGGGGCAGCAAGTTGCAGAAATCTTTTACCAAAAGAGAACTTTTCTGTGAATTTTTGAGCTAAACAGCCTAACTTAAAACCTCTAGATGACAATGGGAAGGTCATGAAAAAATATTTTAGGAGGGTTTAGTGTTTAATCTCATAATTTTCCTCCTTCTAATCTGAAGCTTCTTAATATTTGCAGGCGGTGACAAAAGCTGCTGAGCCCCAACTGGAACTTCATCCTCAGTGAAACATCATCAGACGGCAAATCTCCCCATTCTTCTGTTTGCCGCTTCACTCCCACCTCCAATCAAGCAGACTTTCATTTCAGAATAGAGAGCATAACACAATTTGGTAACCCCTCCACTCCACCCCGTCCGTCATGGTCCCACTTCCATTACCATGTGGGCGGAAAAGTCTCTGTGAAGGTTGTTCTGTTGTTTTGGTCAAAGAGTGCGTTTCCATCAAACACCAGACAGGGAAAAAGAAATGGGAACGCACTGATGTGAGGGACTGACAGTCTCCGTCACTGCCACACTGGGGTATGCATCAAGCTTTTGTTTTCAAGTCGATCATAAGGAAGCAAAAACGAAATGACAAGCAGAAGTATATTTTGAAAAACATCGTCTCCTTGCCTGGAAAGCATCAGATTAAACTAAAAAGAGAGTATTTAGTTCATGTAGAGCAGGGGTGTCAAACATACGGCCCGCGGGCCTTATCCGGCCCGCCAGGTGGTTTACTCCGGCCCACACATGAAGAGTAAAATTCATAAGGATGATTAAAAAAGAAAGCAAGTTTCTAGTCCATTCCTGTGGAAAGTTATGATTTTTTAAAGAAATAACCGAAATGTGCAATTCCGCCACTAGGGGGAGCAAAGGAAAGGAAAAACAGTTGAAACAGCATATCTCTGCACGTGCCAAAAGCGAAACATAACAGCTCTGCGTCTGGGTAGGATGAACCTTGGTTCCCTATGAGCCTTACCGATGTTATCTTGCTATAAGGATGATCATTAGCGACACCCTAACGACCAAAATCTTGTCGAACGTGAAGTGGAGTGATGAGCCTTCCAGGAAAAATGGACAGTTTTTTCTTTCTTTCACGAAGCTGAATGCAAAACCCAAATGCTTTGTATGTCATCAACATCGCAGTGCTCAAAGAATATGACATTCAGCACCGCTAAGAGACTTACCATAAAGAAAAGTTTTTGGATTGCTTCAGTGTCAGATGTAAAATATTCAGTCTGTATTAATTTGAATAGACCAACTTTTCTTTAATTGAAATTAATTTTATTTGAGATCCATTGGCCCCAAGTGATTAGGCTACTATGTTGATTGAGGCATTTTCTCCAAAAGAAAAACTAAAACAATGCTGTTATTTTGCTTTTATGTTACTGGTTCGGCCCACTTGAGATCAGACGGGTTAAATGTGGCCCCCGAACCAAAATGAGTTTGACACCCCTGATGTAGAGTATATATAATTCAAACAATAATTCAATAATTTGTGTGTATATATATATATATATATATATATATATATATATATATATATATATATATATATATATATATATATATATATATATATATATATATATATATATATATATATTTTTTTTTTACAGAATGCTGTGTCATTGAATAAAGCTAATTATAAATGACTTAAGCATAACAAAATTAAAGTAGTTAGTTGAGGTTTAAATGATGGCAGTGGAAAACATACACAGCTGCAAAGCTATTTCTGCACAGTCAACTGGAACGAGAGAAAAAGTCCAGCTAAGTCAAAAAGTTTGAGAGAAGACCTTTAAATCTTCAAGATAAAGTTAATATCCAAGAGCCCCACGTAACCGCTTTCTATACTTTTAGGTAAAAAAAGAACAGTTTAAAAGGAAAAAGGAAAGAGGCATGCACATATTTGGATAGGTGGCATTTCTATAGAAAAGCAAATACGATTTCTAATGTATTTTAAGCCTGTTCCTCGTGTGTGTTGCAGGTTACAGTATTTTTAGGTTTAGTTCTTCCTCCCTTGCAACAAGCAAAAAAACAAAACAAAAACAAAAAACAAAGAAGCAACCAATTTATGGAAATTTCCCCAATAGATAGTTCCTCATTTGTTCCCTGGAAGCACTTTCCCCAACCCCCACAGAGCTCCTGTGCATCAACTGAAAACTTTTGCTTAGGCAGAGTTTCGTTGGAGCGCAGGTTCAGTGTCAGCAGCTATTAAGGATTCAGAAATCATCTTAAAACTTCTACTCTTCCTTTTTGGTTTACAGGCAATAATATAAAAAAGCGTTTTTTTTCGCCCATATATTGGTGAAAAATGCGGTAATACAAGGTGGAAAAAGTGAGAAAAGTTGTGGTCTTTACGTGAAATTTTCACAGACGAATGAACCGTGTTAAAACTACAGAAGAAGTACAAATACACTATGCATAGAACAGGTAAATCAGCATAGAACATGAACCGTTTGTGATTATTCCGCTGTTTCTATACAATACATTAGTGATTCGTGCATCAATTACAGAATTTGAACATATGTGCAACGTATACACATATAAAAGTTATACATCTGTGTTACATGTGTGAAAAGTCTGTTAGACATATGTGGAACAGTTGTGGAAAACCACTACAATGCGTATGCATTTTGCAAAAATCACGCGCAACTGCATACGATTTTCTTAATAATTCTGTATAAAGTATGTTGAATACGCGTAAACTGCGTAGTTGTCAACCCACCAAAAATTTTGATTTTGCTCAAAACAGAATTTACGCAAAAACCAGTCGGTTGAAACCCTCAACCTACAACTGCGCACATTTACGAACGCAAGAAACACTTATGAATGACGTGAGTCACGCATGAATCACGAAAGACCAAAATTTCATTCGTAAAAAATGTACAAAATGTAGGTAGTGGCTATAGGACTCGACTTTTAGTATGATTGGCCGCCAATGTAAGATTTGGGTTTGAAACAAATTCTAGTTTCTGAAACTGCAGTTTAAAATTAAAGAAAATGAAACAAAAGAAATTCTGTTTGAAAACTCTGACCCAGGAAAAGTGTTTTTTCAAAGTAAAAGTCAAATTTTTCTTTCAGGAAATGTGTATAAAGAATTTTCTGCAATCTCTGCTTTAGTATCTATAGTTTTTTCTTTTTTTTTCTTGAAGAGAAGCCAAAGGAGGTATGGTGGGTGTAAGCTGCCTGTTCGTCTCAGTCTTTAGAGTAAGATGCTGTAGTTAAATTAGGATTGTGTTTTAAGTAACCCGAAGGATCTTTTTCCAGTTGAGACGACCTGCTTATTTTGGTTAATGCTCCTGCCCCCCACCCATCCACCACCACCACCATTTTTGTTTAAATATAAAACTGTAAAGATTGTCTTTGTTATTTCTCTCCTTTTGGCGTTTGTGGAATTGAAGTTCATGCTGCCGAATTGTAAATCAATTTTTTATTAAAATATTTATTTTCTACAAATTTTTGATATTTTTTTTTTTTACCTAACGGGTAGGAAATAATTATATACACAAAAGCACAATAGTAAAATATTCCTATTTATTTGACAATTATTCCAATGTCTTTAGAAAAAATGTTACAATCTAACAGGCTCATATTTTTACTGACTGTTTTAATAAGCACCGATGTCAGCCCTGCTAATAATGCAGTTGTCTTATTGGCCAATCACATCGCAGCAGGTCTGATCATAGAATGACCTGCTGAAGTTTAAATCAGACATCAAAATGGTAAACAACAGAGGTTTAAATGCACTTTTGGAACCACAAAAACCATCTGCCTTTTTTCCTTCATTTTAGGAATGCCAACAGTATGGTTTTTTCCTGTAATTTCTACAATTAAGAGGAGGAGAGGAGCACTGTTTCCTCCTCTGCTCTCGCCACTTCCTGTTGGTGGAACGCATCTGGTTCTGGTTATCAGCAGTAGGTGTGGCAAAGGGAAAAATGAAAGACTAGCAGGACACCAGAGAGAAGGATCAGACACCTTTCAGTCCTACAAAGAACAACATAATAATATGTATTTTCCAGATTTTAATCAAGGGACTAAACTTGTTTAAGACTAAGGGCATTCTTAACCCTTGTGCTATTCTATGGGGTCCAGGTGACCATTGACATGTTCTCCCTACCATGACAAAGGTGGATAAAGGTGAAGAGGATTTCATGTAATCCATGGACACCAGTGAAGATCACAAATCATTGAAGAAAAAAGTTCAGTCCTGTCTGATCCTAAAACGTTTGGGACATAGCTTGGAACAATAAAGATACAGAACCGTACATTTTATAAAGCAAATGAACATCTATACCAGTGCTTGTTGGCCAATATAGTGGCTTTTTTTGTTTTCATTTAAATAGTTAGGAATATTAAACAAATTACAAATATTATTTAAAACAATCAGATCCTACCAAATGATCTAAATCCATAAGAATCCAGACACATTTTCCCTTGACATAAAAATTATGTGGGATTTGGGAAAATGGGGATTTAAATTTGAGTGTTCATGTGACTTTTACAGATTTTCTACAGTGTTAGAAGAGGAGAACTACGGAAGCTCTGAGCTGCCACTGCGAAAAATATTTTTTGGAACAGCTTCTCGTAATAACGAGAAAGTATCTCGTTATAACGTGATACGTTTCTCGTAATAACGAGAAACTTATCTCGTTATTACGAGAAACCTATCACGTTATAACGAGATACTTTCTCGTAATAACGACATAGTTGTTTACAGTAAAACGTCATCTTCTCGCGGGACATTTCATTCTCGTCTTGATGACCTGTGGGAAAAGATGGAGAATCAGCGGGAGCCTCTTTATTCCTTTTTAAGGGATAGAAATGTGTCAGAGGACAGAATTTCCACCATGAGGAATGACAAAGTAAGTTATACTTATGAAAAACATAGTTTACGTGAGTTTCATATCGATTTAATTTATTTTTTTGTTACTGAATGAGCCTGCCGTGTACTGCGTAGACCTGAGACCAAGACCTCGTTAACTTAAGTATTGTAGTAGCTGCAAGGAAGCTCCTTAGGCGGGCGGTTGTCAAACAGCTCTTTATTAATGTTTCTGTATCTCAGAACGGTTACAGCACGAACCAACAGGCACAGCGAGCTTCTTCTAACTCCAGCGACAACGATCACCGAACGCACACGCACACACACCCACAGGTAGACCCCGCCCCCTCTCTCCCACCAGTCATCAGCCCACCGCTGATTGACACACACTGTGGTCTAGCATCTTGCAGAAAGAGGGGGGCGCCGGCCACCTGCAGCTCTGTCCAAACTCTGGGTCGTCACAGTATGTAATGTTTTAGAGTTGCAGGGTATAACTCTCTTCAGTATGAACGCTAATCATAGCGTATACTTTTATCCTGCAGAAATGACGAGTTGAGGATGATTATTTACAATTTATTAGGTGTCAACATCAAGCAGTTAATGTAGAACTTTATGTTGATAGCATTCATTAGCAAGTGAGTGAAACCTATTTTATTATTGGCTTCATCATGACATAAGAAGCCATGCCAACTAGTTATGTTTGATATTATGTGTAAAAACCACAACTGGAGCAAAAGCGCGTCCTGGTGGTGTGATGTAAAGCCCTGCGCGGGACTATTTTCTTCATCCCGCTCCCGCCCGCGTCCGCTGAATTTCTGACCAATCCCGCCCGCTCCCGCAACGTATGCGTTACACTCCCGCCCACACCCGCAATATGTATGTCCACTCCCGCCCGCACCCGCAAAACTCATAGAATTTAGTCCCGCACAGTAATAGAGATGCATTGATTTTGTATCGTCTCCCGTCCCGCAGGAAAAAAAACACGTATTTGTATTGATATTATTAAAGAGATTCATGTCCCTCCTCCAGCCTCATCTTTTCATGCATTCCTCTTTTGTGTAATTTGCAACTTAATTATTAAATATATTTTCACAAATCCCGTTCAGTTAAAAGTGTGCGTGTGTGCGCGCGCAGACAGACGGCCTGAAGCGCGCTCTTAGTAAGAGCCGGGGCGGGGCGCACCCCCAACAACAGGTTAGATGACAGAGGCCATTGGGCGTCTCTACCTGGTGCCTTCACGGAGCTTCAGTACATTAGACTCTAACAGCCGCTCAGCCTAACGTAGTCCGCTAATATATATTCATGAGATATTCATGGCAGCACTGATCCCGCGGGTTTTTTTTCTGCCGCCCGCTCCCGCCCGCAGCACAATTCAAACCGCCCAATCCCGCGAGATTTGGGTTGGGTCCCGCGGGACCCGGCGGGACCCAATCCCAATGCAGCCCTCTAGTGTGATGCACGTAGTGTAGCTCCAGATAGTCACAAACTGTCTTGATGCTTCTTGATGAATATGTTGCGTATACAATCCTACTGTTTTTTAAGGTACAGTAAACCACTGTTTAGTCCAGTTTAAAACAATTACTTTTACCATGAATAACTAATAATAAATTTTTTCTGTAGATTGACATATCAGTTATTGGAAGCATGGATGATGACAGCTTGGCCACCTACGTTCCAATCTACGGTGACAGGATTGCCACACGAAGGTTTTGCTCTGAATATAAAAAGAAAGGTGAGAGAGATGCACAACGCCAGTCATTGCTTCAAAAACTAAAAAGAAAGATGGGATTTGACACACAACCAGAAGGCCCTGACCATGGAGAACATGATACAACTCAAACACATCCAAGGGCATATTTGAAGAACAACAAGCTGGCTGTGACAAAGACCAAAAAAGTTGAGTTAGGATGGATACACGAAGGAAAGCAGCTACGCAAGAAAAATGGAGGTGGAACAAGGAGAATAGATTTGCCAAAGGAAGCAAAAAAGGCTGACATTTTAAGCATTGCAAAGGAACTATTTTTTCCAAATGGAAGATCTAAAAAGGGACAACTGGAGGATTTTACTTTTGATATTTTAGATTACCAAGAGGATGCAGTATTAGATGAAAACACCACAGTAGGAGAACTTTATTCCCTGCTAAAAATGGGAACGTTAAGATTTTATCTTTGCACAAGAGAACGGAAGGAATCAAGAATCCCAGAAATCAGTATTCCAGATGACCGCATGGACCACGATGAGCCAGAGGATGAAAACAGCTCCTCATATTCATCTAACTTCTCAGAGGTCCTGATAGGTCCTCACACTGGTGAACCTCTGGCATGGCAACTGGAAGACACTCTGCCCATTTCATCAAGTGATGAAGGGGAATCTGTGAGTCTTAATCTTACTTCAGCCACCCTGAACTTAAGTTCTGTGAACCAGTTTGTCTCAAACAACTCTGCACCAACGATAGCTACCTCCACTGAAGAGCCTGAACCTGCTCTTATGCTCCCACCATCTGCTGTGTCTATTTTGTCAAGTTATGAAGGAGACTCGGCAGTTCTTCTTATTCCTTCTTCTGCCCTTGAGCTGGCAAGTCAAAGCAATATCACAACCAGTGATGTGCCATCTACATCCAGTGTTACTGAGCAGCCTGCATCTACCTCTGTGTCCCACATACCTAGTATGACTTCATCAGATAATGAAGCACACAGTAATACTGAGCTGTCCGGATATGACACGATTAATGTTATTATTAAACTTCATAGGACAATGCTTATGGATGAACTGATAACACAGTTCAAAGATCCCAGCTTGCTCACCTGTCCTTTAAAATTTAGTTTTATCGATGAAATAGGAGCAGATGCAGATGGAGTTTCTAGAGATGTCTATTCTGCTTTCTGGACAGAGTTTTTAGACAGTGCTGCTGAAGGGCAAGACATGAGAGTTCCATTACTTTCCCCAAAGTGGCAGGAGGAAGAATGGAAATCTGTTGGACGGATCCTTGTAAAGGGGTTCCTAGACCATGGCTATTTCCCAAGCCGCCTTGCACCAGCTTTCACAGTGGCGCTGGTTTTTGGTGAGCACTTGGTGTCACCTGACTTGCTATTTGAGTCACTCCTCTTTTACATCAGTCCAGAAGAGAGAGATCTTGTGAACAAGGCTTTGCTGGAGGATCTTCTTGGTGAAGAGCATGAGGAACTGCTTGATTTATTAGATCGTGTGGGTGCTAAATTTATCCCAACAAGAGAAAACTTGAAAGCTGTGCTTTTAAATGTTGCACATAAGCTGATCATTCAACAGCCAAAATATGCTCTTGATAAAATGTCAGAAGTTGCAAGAACAACATTTGCACATGTCTTCAAGAGCCAACTAAAAATTCAAGAAATGTATGAAAACATGAAACCTACAGCAAGAAAGGTTCTGAAATTATTAGATGCTAATCCTACTACACAAGCTGAGAGCCAGAGTCTGAGGTACTTACAGCAGTACATCAGAGGACTTGATCAGGCAGGTCTCAGAAGGTTTCTGCGATTTACAACTGGCTCAGATGTGCTTTGTGTTACTAAAATCGAAGTTCTCTTCACACCCTTAGATGGAGTAGCACGGCGGCTAGTAGCACATACATGTGGTCCAGTTCTGGAGCTACCTTGGACATACTTGTCCTTCCCAGAGCTGCGTGTGGAGCTCGACAATATACTGAGCAGCAACAGCTGCTATGTTATGAACATTGCGTAATATTAAAAATAAGGTGCCTGTTGAAATCTTTTTTTTTATGTTGAAATGTTTCACAGAAATAACAGAAATGTGCACAAATAAATCTAAAGTGTTTTGGTAACGTTTTGGTTATTACTATGTAACATATTCCAAAAGAAGTTTTTTTTATTTGAAGTAAGAATAGAGACAATATCAGGAGAATTTACAAATGCGATGTACCACTGTAAAATTCATATTCAACAGTTTTTGTTATTGATGCCAATGGAAAAGAATCACTTATTGAGAAGGAAGACTGGTTAAAAGAATACTGTGAAAGACGAGCATTTGAGGTAACATTAACACTGTTCATAAAAAGATTTCCAAGTTAAGCAGGTTAAGCTTGAAGAATGCATCTACATATCTTTTTTTCTTTTTACAGGGCAGTATTATATGTTATATTCCTTTCTGGTTTGATGTGCATTAAGCACAATGATGTCCTGGTTCACAACAAAAGTATTTATTTTTGTACTCGTTTTTAATGTATGTGAAGTTTCTCATGTTCACTTTAGAGATTTGGTTTTTCAGATTTAAAACATATCTGCTCTACAGTTTTGCACTTTGATGGAGAGAACCTCCTCCCAATAGAACATTTTAGAGCACTTGTTAAATGAACATTTTGTTTACCATGTCAAAGCACATGTAGCAACATTTCTGAATGTTATGAGGAAAAGAACAAAATTGTTGGTTTGATCACCCAAATTGTTTATTTTGTGATGATTAAAACATTACACATTCAACATAATGAGTCCTTGATTTTTCAACTTTTTATCATAGCTGCATTTCCAGATTAGTTGTCAGTTTAAAACTGACCTCAGTCACCAGGTACAGAGAACTTTAAGGATAGTTGTTGTGTTAGACATAATGAAAAGTATATTTTATGTATTTACTGAGGTGGGGTGTGGTTTATAAATTGGACCAAATTTGAATAGGTTGTGTACTGTATTATAGATTTAACATTTTTAATGACATTTTCTAAATTGTTCTCCAACATGTACACTTAAATGTATATTATGTACAATTTACATATCTAAATATCTTACACATTTATGAGAAAACTGAGTAAACCTAGATCCATATCTTACTAACATTCCACTACTCTTATGTCATAGCATTTTTTCAGTCATACACAACAGCAAAAAGTTTCAAGTTCTGTAAACAAAATATATGAAGGTGCATGAAAGGACAATATGACACCAATTATGAGTACGCAGAAGTTGATTGTAAAGAAAGCAGGAAACTGTTGATTTGAACCAGTGTTACACGTCTGACAGGTTTGAACGTATGGAAGCTCTTAAAAATAGATACAGTTCAATTGCTTCATTTGGTGTGGTCGGTGCATGAAGACAGTTTTCTGCCATCAGGAGGCAGGATAGTGAGAAGACGGTTTCATCACATGTGTCTGGTCCCCTCTGAAGACAATGTGCTTTGCAAGTTGCCACTGCTTGCTCGGAAACTTGCTTCAAATAATCTTGTCCACCAAAAAGCTGCGGGAGGGTATACATCATGCATGGTCGGCCACTTGGAGCAATCGCATTTCTGCTCTGACGAATGATGTGAGTGTTCCATAAATGAACAACATTTTGAAGCTCTTCCTGAAAGGGAAGCAAAAAAAAACATGTTTATACATTACATATCCCTTATTTAAAAGCATATCCTTATCATATATTATTTTCTCTCTCAAATACATGTACACACCTCAATGATCTTCAAACAGGTGAAAAGAATCAGCTGCTTGTCCAAGAAGTCCCCAGTGAAATCATCTGAATCCTTCAGTTTTTGAAAAACGTTAATCCAGTACTGTGCATGGTGTTTCCTTAAGAAAGCCCACCAGCTCTCTATTCGCTGATTGTGGGTGCTGGATCCTAAAATGAAGCAATTTCTGGCAAAGCTGTCATCATTATCAAGGCGTAAAATTCTTTGAATGTCTTCCATTGTACCGTTCTCTGTCCCCATGTCTGTACGGACTCTGGCTGCAGTACCACCTCTTTTCTCAACTTCTGAAATGAAATATCCAGCAATAATTTTAGGATTACTGTTTGTAGAGTATGCATGAAGCCAGATAACCATTCTGGAAAACCCATCCACAGCCCCATTCAGACAAATTCCATATGGTTTCAGTTTATCATAAGAGTCCACATGCCAAATAAAGTTTGGTCCAGGATTACAATACAGTCGACGACGGAGACGATTACGTTGTCTCAACTCAACACCTCTGGGATCCAGAATTTTGATTAACTGTCTCACTGTGTTCTGGGTGACAACAAATCCCTCCTGTATACATCTAAGATGTTGCAGTTTGTATCCATTAAGTTGACCATAAGTCTGCAGTTGTCCAATAAGAAATAATGCAATGTCAAGAACGTCACTTTGGTTTTTTCTTCTGTGAAGTCTCAGTGTTGACAAGATTCTTCGAAGAGTCCGAAGGCTGATTATTATTCTATCAACAGCGCTGAGTGAAAGCAGTATTTCTCTATGGTTTAACCCCATTGAAAAGTACACTTTAATTGGAGAATGCAAATGTCCTCTATCTGCATCCATGAAGGAAGTCAGTCAGTAGGTTTTCTTAATCCTCTCAAAATCTTCAGGTAGTGTTTCTTCGTCCAGCCTCAGAGATGTCGATCTGTAAAAACAACAAAATTATTGGTGCTATGTTTTTTTCTTTTTTAAATAACAGTTTAAATAAGTGATTTTACTGAACTTTTCTACACGTTAAGCTTCACACAAAGTTTGCCTTTGTTTTTGAAAGAAATGTCAGAAGTTCAAGTCTTCAAAATTTAAGGTTGCTTGAAAATAGGCACTGTGAATTTTAAGAGTTTAAATATTAATTCAAATAAGTATGCATTCCAAAACGTAAAATAGAACCTTGTTTTCTCTGCATCTTTTGACGGATTATTGATACAGCCATCATCCTGTTCCTCTCCAGCGCGTCAAAAAAGCGCACGTATACGTGCATCACACCACCAGGACGCGCTTTTGCTCCAGTTGTGGTTTTTACACATAATATCAAACATAACTAGTTGGCATGGCTTCTTATGTCATGATGAAGCCAATAATAAAATAGGTTTCACTCACTTGCTAATGAATGCTATCAACATAAAGTTCTACATTAACTGCTTGATGTTGACACCTAATAAATTGTAAATAATCATCCTCAACTCGTCATTTCTGCAGGATAAAAGTATACGCTATGATTAGCTTAGGATAACAGCATTAATCGAGGTGTACTTTGTAATATTTTGATATACGTTTATCCTACTGCACTCGAATGCATCTCCGTTACGGTAAAGATGTATTGACAATAAGAATAATGCATTATGGGATATGAACGAAGCACGAAGCCTTCTGTTAAAAGCGATTGCTACCAGTTATGTTAATAAAAGATGTTAACACAGCACGTTCATACTGAAGAGAGTTATACCCTGCAACTCTAAAACATTACATACTGTGACGACCCAGAGTTTGGACAGAGCTGCAGGTGGCCGGCGCCCCCCTCTTTCTGCAAGATGCTAGACCACAGTGTGTGTCAATCAGCGGTGGGCTGATGACTGGTGGGAGAGAGGGGGCGGGGTCTACCTGTGGGTGTGTGTGCGTGTGCGTTCGGTGAACGTTGTCGCTGGAGTTAGAAGAAGCTCGCTGTGCCTGTTGGTTCGTGCTGTAACCGTTCTGAGATACAGAAACATTAATAAAGAGCTGTTTGACAACCGCCCGCCTAAGGAGCTTCCTTGCAGCTACTACAATACTTAAGTTAACGAGGTCTTGGTCTCAGGTCTACGCAGTACACGGCAGGCTCATTCAGTAACAAAAAAATAAATTAAATCGATATGAAACTCACGTAAACTATGTTTTTCATAAGTATAACTTACTTTGTCATTCCTCATGGTGGAAATTCTGTCCTCTGACACATTTCTATCCCTTAAAAAGGAATAAAGAGGCTCCCGCTGATTCTCCATCTTTTCCCACAGGTCATCAAGACGAGAATGAAATGTCCCGCGAGAAGATGACGTTTTACTGTAAACAACTATGTCGTTATTACGAGAAAGTATCTCGTTATAACGTGATAGGTTTCTCGTAATAACGAGATAAGTTTCTCGTTATTACGAGAAACGTATCACGTTATAACGAGATACTTTCTCGTTATTACGAGAAGCTGTTCCAAAAAATATTTTTCGCAGTGGCAGCTCAGAGCTTCCGTAGAGAAGGACTGGAGGATTTCTGAATTTATTATCGCGATATCAGGCTGTGCAATACGGAGATCACAAAAGACGGTAAAAATTGTCAGAAATGGTTACCTTAAATGTGCTAAAACAATCTTTTGACAGAAATATTTAATGAATTAAATAAATTATTTATGCATTTGACCAATCAGATGGACTCCTTTACACCACTGACCAATGAGATGGAGCCCTTTTATGTTAGATGTTCGCCTCCTATGTAGGCGAGGGTCATTTGTAGTATAATTTAAGCTATGTTGACTCTTATTTGGATTTACGAACATAATCATGTCATTAAAACAAGAAATTGAAACATTTCCAAGAAAATCTTGAAAATAAATGAATTCATTTTTCTAAAATACACCATCTCTTTCACTGTTATTGATAACAGAAAGAGTAAATGTGCACGAATCACATGGTTGCTTACAGGCAGACAGTGTTTTTGAGCTAATAATTAAAGTATGAACAGCAAAATACATTTATGCCATGGATACCGAAAATACATTACAAACCTAAAAAATGTGTAGAAAAAGCAATGAATGCAATAAAAACCATCAAGATCAGCTCCAAAGTAAAAAGACCGACAACAATTTGGAGTCAACATTTTTAAAGGAGGCGCAGAAAATAGAATGTTTGTCAATGCAAAAAGTAAGCATGTGAGGATAACAGATTGTTTAACCTTTTGGGAAAGCAAAAAAACTTCATTATATACGGATGGCATTTTCTACATGTGTGCTGTAATGCAAACACAGAGCAGATCAGATAACATTTTAAAATGTAAAGTTAAACAAATCAAAAACTATACTGAGAAATTTTGTTTTTCCTTTCGCTGGATGTGATTAGCAGAGTAAATAAAAATAAAAATGTTCTATGTAGGGTCATTAAATGTATTAGAGAGAAGAGGGCTGCTAACAGCTCGCGACTCACGAGACTTGAGTTACAAACCGCAGTTATTGATCTCTGCCATAAATTGAGCGTCGGAGCATCAAAGCGGGTCAAAGTTCTGCGGAACCTCACAGCAATAGATTCTAATTCAGTGACCTGATGGATCAAAATGATGTGTACAGCGCTCTGAAAAAAGGCCAGCGGCGTAGCGATGAGTGGTGAAATCCATGTTTCCTTTGGCGTGTGAGAAAACTGAACTGCAGCTGCAGTCCAGAATGTCATGTAAAGAAAGCATCTTAGCCACAAGGCGCTCTCCTTCACCCTGTCTTGCTGCCCCATCACCACACTTCATTGTTTCTGGAAAGAATGGGTGTTTTTCTCCCCCTTCATTTTTGAAGCACTGTTCAGGCTCCTGAACCATTTAAAAGTACAGGAGAAGCTATATTTAGCAATGTTGGAAACAAGCAGAGCTTTATTTCCTAAATCATACTTTTAGAACTTAATTGGTTCAAGCACATTCATTCTATTTTTTTAATGCTGAAAGTAAGCAGTATACTGAAATCAAACAATGTTGAGTGTTCCCTGTAACCCTTGTGCTATCCTAGGCCCTTTAACATTGGGAGTTGGGTCATCTAGACCCACTAGACAGATCTCTGAACCTTTTTTCTTCAATGATTTGTGATCTTCACTGGTGTCCATGGATTACATGAAATCTTTCCACCTTTATCCACCTTTGTCATGGTAGGGAGAACACATCAATGTAAAGGTAAGGTCATCTAAGATAGCACAAGGGTTAAGAACAAATGTATTTTAAGTTACCAAAATAAAAGCACCATGAATTTCTTTGGGTAAAAGCAACTTGTATATGAGACACAGTTGCAGTGCTTTATGTTGTGTTCATTAAATAAAATGAATGTCACCATTCTATTACAATTAAAGGCGTATTAATATTCAGGTAGAGGTTTTTTTCTCAGTCGTACTCTGTAAAAAAAATCCAAATGTGTTCCGTTACGATATCGCGATACATATTATATCGTTAGCCGTGTATCGGGATACGTATCGTGTTGCCAGACTCTTGCCAATACACACCCCTAGTATAGACTCCAGCAAGTTTGTGAGTACCTTAGATTGAAATGAATGGGGTCTGGCTCTCTTGCGGGATGGAGTAGAGGTAAGGGAACATTTAAGTTACCACCAAGAAGACAAGTTGATGGGATGTGATTAGTGAGTGTCTTCCTTAGAAATGTTGAGAAAAAAATCGGCTAGCTTATGTTAAATATTGTACAGTATCCTTTAGGTAATTTATGACCTCTTTCTGCTCAGCTCCGTTTGCTATGTGGGTGTTATCGATCTTATGTCTTTCTGTTTGTGGTCATTGATGCCTCAGCCTTGAGAAAACAAACGGTAGACGTTGCACGTGTAAACCATATTGATCTCTGCACACCATCAGTCAATTGACCTTCACGTTGTGGAAATACGTTGCCCTAGCAACACCGTAAGTTTCTTTAGATATCTGAAAGTAAGTATCAAAGAATCATTTGTTTATTGATGCTACAGTGAGAATCAGCATAATCGAAAAAGGAACGTCTTGTGGTCAGTATAACAAAAGAAATCCAACCTCATTTTTTTTTTTTCCACTCTACACACAAACAGATAAAAGGAATCCCTGCTTACTTATGGAAGACCCGTCCAGACCTTTGTTCATCTTTGGGCTGTGTTTGTTTGTATGCAGTATCATAACTTTGTCTCCTGGCAAAATTATTCATGTCTGGTATTTCACTTGTTTTAGGCTCCTGACAACATCTAAAGAAAAGAAAAAAATCTAAAAAAAAAAGAGTGTAAACAAAGAGAGAAAAAAAGTGCCAAACAGCATGAAAACATAAAAAAAGTATTTATACATGTGCGAGCAACCTTAAAGGTTTTTATTATTATTATTTTTATAAACTATGACCTCAAAAACTGTCTTTACTCTCCATAGCTTAGTATATTTCCTTCTCAAAAGAAATATCTATCTACATTTTTTTTCTGTCTTTTTGTGCTCTCTTCCTCACCCTCTCCTTTGTTGTTCAGAGTTGAAAGGACGACGGAGTGAAGTGCACACGGTGGCGCACACAAACCTACAGCGCTAGCTGCATCTGCTGGCTGAGGAGCCCAGAAAGACAGAGAGGTGACAGGATGCCGGGGAACGGATGATGTGCACAAATGAGTGACATGTGAGGAGCTGCAGCAGAAAGAGGAAGAACAATCAGGATGCAGAAGGATGGACCTGTGTCTCAAAAATAAAAACTAAAAAAAGGGAAATGTGAGAGAGCTGTGCCATAGTGTTTCCTTTGCTTTCTATTGCTGTCTTTGTTTATTACAGTGCTTTAGCAGCGCCACATTACCTATTTTAACCGCCAACTAAAATGGGTGGATTTTTATATTAGATTTGATTCTAAAACGAGATTTTAAAAGTGAACCTCGTGTGAAATTAAACTATCTCTCTTTCAAAAACACCCAAGAGTCTGTAATTACATTTGGGCGCCTGGGAAAAGTGCAGAAAATTGAAAGATGCAGTGGAATAAAAACACTAAAACAGGACAGACTGCCTAAACTAAAGCAAAAACAAGAACAACAACAGAAAAAGTCATGGAGGTAATGGAAGAGAGGCAGATGTGTCTTCTTTACCACTTTTAAGTGCTCACACCAACAAACAATGGAGATGGTCACTTTTTGGGTAAAACCTGCAAAAGTCTCAGCTGTTTTTCTTAGCACAGATGATGCTAAATCCAGGCAGTCAAAGAGTAAGGTGGTCATTTTTTTAAAACTGGAAAGTGGAAAAAAGGTAGTTGTTCCGGTAATCCTTAACTTCCTGGTTAGAATCCCGGCTTGGACCTTTCTGTGTTGAGGTTACCGGTACATGTTCTCCTCATGCATGCGTGGGTTTTCTTGGGGCACGCCGGCTACCTCCCACAGTCCTATACCAGGCTACATCTGTTAATTGGTATCTCTAAACATCTACACTCCCCTTAAAATGTCTCTTAGACCCTCCACAGGCTTGGACAACCCCAAAACTTGCAACCCCCCCTACGGGCCGGCTAAAGCACAAGTTGCATACAAGAACGGTTTGCTTAATCTAATCCTACAATGCTAAATGGTTGATTCTGTTACCAACTTTTGTTTGTGTGTTCTGAAGTTTGGAAGGACTTTGTGTTTGTGGATTGTTGTCACCATTCCTGTTGTAATTTATTTTTCCCCACTTTTAAAATCTAAGCTTGCTCTGACCTCGTCCTTCTCAACACATTTATAATTCTTGACATTGCAAATTTTTACCTCTGTTTTGAACATTTTCAATGTCAAAACAAAGACATTTCTAGTGCAAGTATTTTCGCCAAAGGTTTGAGTTTAAAGTTTCCAACCAAGTTGGTTAAAAACTTTAATTATTCAGAAATTTCTAAATTTGCTTCATTCATAGAAAAAAGTAGATTTTGCACAAAGAACAAATTGAACTGCATGTCTCTCTGTAGCTCCCCTTGTCGTTCCGTATCCTCTGACTTTGTTTACTGGTTCTCTTCTCGGGTTCCTTAACAATTCCCAAAAGTGCACACTGTAGATCAATAAGATGTTGGAGGACGATATGCTATTGCCTGCATAAGTTCACTTGGGTAGCAGAGTGAGAGCACAGAAAGTTGGGTCGAGTTTTGTCATTGAGAGCACGGCCACAGTAATGAACTTCCATGGAGAAAACATCAATTAATCATTGTGCTTTCGGCTAGAGGTAGCCTTTTGTTCACTGTCCCTCCGTGCTTGTTCATTATTATAGAATCATCTAACCTTTGGCAACTACAACACCTCCACCAGAACTTCTCTGAGTCTCCCCCTTTTTTTTTTTTTACATTTTTTATTATTTCATTATGTGGTTTGACCTCATTATCAATGTAAACCATTGTTGTGGCACCAACATTAATTTTCCAAGAGTTCTTTTTAAATCTAATGTTATACATATATGGATAGTGTAGAGGTTATCAGCAATTCTTTGTTTTAAAAAAACAAAACCCAAAAAAACGAAATCATTCTTCCGCCAGTAAGTCTAACAGGGGCGTTTGAGATTTCAGCCCAACTGAAATATTTTGTTTCTACCGGACATCTCCACTTTGGTCAAAGCTGTCCGTAAGAATCCAGCTTTCAGAAAACCAGGTGGGCCCTCATGTCCTGCTTTGCTTGCAAACATTTGAAACAAATTGTTCAGTATGAGATCTGCTGCAGTTTTTCTAAAAAAAAATAAAAGATGACATATTGAGTAACTTTAAATAGTGCATGCCTGGGGTTGTGCCAAAGTGCCACATGTAGTTAGGTTTTCTTATTTTTTGAACATAAAGCAGATAACAAAAAAGGGGTACACAAACACAGGAATGGTAAATTTTGGATATTTTAAAACATAAATCTGATCATTCACATTCTCTCAAAGAGGGTTTTGTATTGTTTTTGCGCTTCAAGGGGTAAACCGATTTAAAAGAAGAATGACATTCTATACATTCATGTTTTTTTCAGGAAAAACAAAAGAAATAGATACTTTTCCAAATGTGATTACACTTTAAAGTTTATTTTCAATGTGACGGAAGGTTTGGCTAAACACTGTCAGCTCTTTTTCCTCCAGCAGGAAAGAAAACTACAGTGCTTCATTAATCATGTTGCCTCTCTCCAAGCAGTATCAGTGGCTCACACTCGCTGACTTTATCTCCTTCTTCTTCCTGTTTCTATTGCTTTAACTTAGTTACTTATAATCTTTGGTGCAAAAGATACCAAAGGAGTTTAGGAAACGGATTATCTTTCTATAAAAAAAAACAGCTTTTTTTTATGTGAATTTATAGCTAATGAGTAGGTTTGTTTACAAAACGGTCATGAACTGTATTTGATGTATAGCATCTGTATCTCTGTTAATGAACAGAATCTGAAAGCACACTCGGATTCATCAGTTAGAAAATCAAAATGAATAAGAAAAAACCCCACATTTAAGCATAATTTGTATTCTGGAGTCTGCTGGCTGCTTTCAGCGTTGTCTGCCAACAGATGCAGGTGAGCAAACTAATCTGCTTGCAGACGGGATGCGTTTTGTTTGTGCGTGCGCTCAGAGAGAAATAATAAATACGGAGAAAGGCTCCTTCATCTCTTGTCCGTGTTGCTCTTTTCCTCTTTAAACTTTCATGGGTTCACCTCTTTCACCATCTGATCCTGCTCCGTACACACAGTGATGGTGATCTGCGAGGCTTAGAACAATTTGTGCCCAAAAAGGAAAACAAATAGACTCAGCCATGGCTACAGAAAGGTTATGTTTTAGATTCTAGAGAGAAAAACAGTTGTAAAGGCCTCCCTCTACCACACAGTTTTTGCTACAACTTGTGTAATTTTTCAATCAGCATATTATGAAAGTTTATGTCTGCTGATGACAAGTGGAAGCAGGTTAAAAAGTGTGGGACCATGGATGGAGCCTTGTGGCACACCACGTCAGTCTGTGCGACCCAGATGACGGTTTATTTACATCGACAAGAAAAATTCTTCCTCTGCTATGGTAAGATTCAAACTACAGTAACTCTTCAGTAGTTGATGCAATTAACATAATTCCAACTGATTATGTAGCGGAGAAAAGTGCCTTGCTTGGATATGTAGCACTTAACAGTTATAAAGTACTTATGTAATCAACGTAAATCAGCTGATTCTGGCGAGGAAAAAAGCGACTTTGTGCCGGTACACAACACTTTACGAATGTTAAATGTCAAGTTTTGCATAAAAGTACAAAACCGCTATTCTCTGCATCCAAATCCCCGGATTCACGATGATCACATAACTGGGCGAGAAGTTATGGGCCAAATCCAATTTCTTTCCCTACCCCTCCGGCTTCTCCCTATACCTACATGTAGCCCTCCAAAATGGAGAGATATGGAAAAGCATTGTCTTCAAATTCGGACGTTACTATTGCGTTCCCACAAGATACTATTCCGTTCCCACAAGATACTATTCCGTTCCCTAAAATACTATTCCGTTCCTTCGAAACGATAAACGCGTGCGAACGCAATGATAAATATGTTTGAACGCAATAATTATTCACGTCATAAGTCATTCACGCGGATATGCTCTCTGTACGCCGGCAAAAGCCGCTTTCAGCGGTAACTTCTGTGTCTCTGTGAGCATTCAATAGGGGTAAAAATAAAAGCAAGAATGGTCGATCTGTTATTGTCTCGTTGAAAATCTGAAAAATATCATATTAAGCTGGCTGCTTCAACTAATGCACCTACCTTTAGCTTGTAGAGTAACAACAATAGCAGTACGTCACCATTGGCCAATCACCGTGTAACCGAGGTGTAAAAACAAGACCAATGATTGGCCGCAAAGGGGAAACGTGACGTACTGCTATTGTTGTTATGCTACGAGCTAAAGGTAAGTGCATTAGGTGAAGCAGCCAGCTTAATATGATATTTTTCAGATTTTCATCGAGACAATAACAGATCGACCATTCTTGCTTTTATTTTTACCCCTATTGAATGCTCACAGAGACACGGAAGTAGCGGCAGGAAGCGGCTTTTGCAGCAAGATGACGGAGGGCGTACCAGATGTGAATGAACGTGAATAAGATGGATGCTTTTGTACTTTTTAAAATAAATACATTTGTTCTCTAAACATCCTCCGTGTCTTCGATGCAATGTAATGAGACACACACAGACAGAAATGTGAAGGTATCTGCTGTAAATCTATGACGTAAATGAATAACAGGATCAATGATCGGCTAGTCAGTTAGCATGTAGCCTAATAGCCTTCGCATGTAAAGCGACTGACTGCTAAAGTTAATAAAAGACAAGTCCTGAATATTATTATTCCTATTCGACCCAAAACTACAATATCAGCTGTCTGTCTGTCATCCGACCAGCCAGTTGCCCAAATACCGGCATACATCAAAGAGCTCTGCGGCGGCGCTAGTAGTAGCCTAGCAGGAGCTATCGTATGACAAAGCAGCCTAGTTATCATAAATCTTTTGATATTTTTCTTATATTCATTGAGACAGTGTTAAAGTGATCATTTTTGTTTTTTATGTTCCTTTTTTGAACAAATGTGGGTCACAGAGACACGGAAGTTACCGCTGAAAGCGGCTTTTGCCGGCGTACAGAGAGCATATCCGCGTGAATGACTTATGACGTGAATAATTATTTCGTTCGAACGAATTAATTATTACGTTCGTACGAGTTAATCATTTCGAGGGAACGAAATAGTATTTTGAGGGAACGGAATAGCATCTTGTGGGAACGGAATAGTATTTCGTGCGAACGAGATAATAATCTGTGGGAACAAGATATATTTTAGTATCTTGATGTCAGGAGACGGGCTCCGTAGATACAAGACTTTGCTGCCAAAAAAACCCAAACTTAAAATTATCTTTAGTTCTTTGGCAGTATTAAAGCAAGCTTTTCTTTTATTTTAGTGTTGGTGAACTCATTTATATCATGAGTTTAAAGTCTGTGTCTTGGCTTTCACTTCTCCCATGACCCTTGATCTATCCCTAATTAGTATGATTCTATTTATTTTAGGACCATCGGTTATTAGTTTGCAAACTGCCGTCCTGTGTCCAATAATTTCATGACTTAATTTCAACTGGCATCTACATCTTAACCCCCAAGCAAGAAGTAATGAAATGCTATGCTTATCAGAGGGACGCATTGCAGAATTGGAGACTAGACATTCCAGGTCTGCAATTTTTATTCTTATTTGAGCTGGAATTGGTTACCTTTCCAACCTGAGGACAAAATATTCAATCATTTCTCTTTCTCCAAATGTTATTATATTAGTGGTTCATCTGCCTGAAGCAGTTTTGGCCAGGCAGCTATTCAGATTGTGCAATAAAAAATGCAATCATGTCAAACAGATGTGGAGCATGGAGGAAGCTGAAAAGCTTGAGGCTTTGAAAGTGGGAAGGTCTTTGCATTTCTGCACACATGCTTTTTAAGCTCTGTCCTCCAATAAAAACTAATTTGTTGAAATGTCCACCAAGAATCTCTTGCAAGGCTTCAGCTGACAGCTGCTATGGCGGAACAGCATATAAAAAATAGATTTCTCAGTTCTTGGGATTTTCTGCTACAGAACCGCTGAAAAAAGCCTCACAGTCTTTCAAATTTGTCTTTAAAATTCTTTTTAAGTTTCACTTTAATACCGTATTTTCTGGACTATAAGTCGCACTTTTTTTCATAGTTTGGCAAGGGCTGCGACTTATATTAGAAATAAATTGAAATAAATACATTGTTAACCCTCCTGTTATGTGCATTTGTGAGGAACAGAGATGATGTTCCTGGGTCAATTTGATGTTTGAGGTATGTTAAGTGTTAAGAGGATGTTAAGTGACTCAGAGAATCAGCAAACTTTTTTTTACAATAAGATCTTGAAGGCTAACAACATAATATTCTATTTTCCAATGATTTCATAGATTCAGAAATGCAATAAAAGTGAAAACATTTTCTACAAATACAGGATGAAAACAGAGTATTAGTTAGCCAATGATGCTTCATGAAAAGAATAAATAAATAAGTTTGAGAAAAAATTACTGTGAAATTATTAAATAAACAGTCTGCTATGATTGTGTCATATAAGGTTGTGAAAGTTAAAATGCGACTTATAGTCCAGTGCGACTTATCTGTGTTTTTTTCTACTTTATAATGCATTTTTGGGCTGGTGCGACTTATACTCCGGTGCGACTTATAGTCCGGAAAATACGGTAGCTTTAGGAATATAAAGATGATCTCTGTCAATTTAAGCTCCAATACTGCCATCTTTTTAAAAACAGACCTGCCTTTCAGCCCAACAAAATTGTCATGAAATATTTATGTCAAACTGGCCTCATCTTGTGCAGAAGTACTCACGCACAGACTTGACGCTGACATGCAGTAATCATTTGACAGCATCCGTGATTTCATGCTGTTTGCTGAGCATGACAATGACTTTGTTGGCATTTCAGCCCGGATGCACTGAGAAGTGAATCCGCATGGCGTAAGGTCTATGTCACAGCAGGAATGAGCAGGAAGAAGGCAATTTGTGTTATTTATTTTTTATATCAACTGTTGAATATTCTAAAACCATTCATCCATCCACCCATCTCCAGAAGCTGCTTAGTCCCTACTGGAGCCAACCTTACTGTAGCTGCTTTTGGGTGAAGATGGGGTCACCAGTCTTGTGCGGGGCCCTTCTTAAAACAATTCATTTTATTTCAATTCAGTTCAATTACTTCATTCATTCATCTTCTTTACCGTTTTATCCCTTTTAGGGTCACGGGGCTGCTGGGGCCTATCCCAGCAACTTGTGGGCAAAGGCAGGGACACCCTGGACAGGTCGCCAGTCTGTCGCACAACCTGCGCGTGCATGGGGAGAACATGCTTACTCCACACAGAATGTTCATACTGATGTTCTGTTTCAGGTCCCCCAGCCGGGACTTTATCCGGGGCCCTTCTTGCTGTGAGGCAAGAGCGCCACCGTACAATAATAATTTCTTCCATTTCTAATTTCCTTAACTGTAATTTAGGAATGCCTTACTTGAGTGATCAACTGTGAAGAGGAAATTGGTCTTTAAAAGAAAAGAAAAGAAAAGAAAGGAGGAAAACCTTCAGCAAATCCAGACTCTGTCATGACCCCGAATCATCCACAAAATACTTGAACATCTGTCGCAGCACAAAAAAATATGGATCAGTAACTGGTAGGGGTGTAATGGTAAACGTAGTTAGACCGAACCATTTCGATACGACAATTTCGGTTCGGATCACTTTTGTGCTGTTTCGTTTTTTTGTCTGTTTATTTCTTCCCCACCAAATGTATTAACTTTGCACCGAGGCAGAACTAATGTTAACCGCGAGTTTCCACCAAAACGCTCAATGGTGTTGGCGCTCACACGCGTTTAGGAAGAAGGGGGGGGGGCAGAGCGTGGCAGCGTGCAGCGCAAGAGTGTGTGTGTGAGCGCACGTTCAGGGTGTGCTGCTCAGTTCGCCGGAACAGTACTAAAAAAAAGTTTCCCCTAAAAGAACAGAGACTGGTTCTTTTATTAACCCGCTCTGGAGGCTCTGAGGGTCCGAACGGGGAAGTGAAACCCGAAGGAAGATCCACCTACGGCGGAGAGGCTCTCCCCTGCGTTTTCCGACCACGGTCAGAGACCTCATTTCAGGAGGTTTAACAGCTAATAGCTGACGGAGGTGACAGTGAGCATGTCAACAGTATCATGCGGACCAGCCAGAGCTGGAGGAACAACCCCCATCTCCTTACGCTCGCCTGTGTGGGAACACTTTGGAGAAAGGAAAAGACAACTGGATAAGTCGAATGCTGTGTTTCAACGTTTTATTGTTACATGAAGATAGCATATGCCACAGTAACACATCTAATCTGTTAATGCACTTAAAATGGCATGACTTGACTGTAAAAATCGGGTCTACAAGAAAAAAATGTGCAACTTAAAGAGTTTTTTTTTCAGGCCAGTGTTTGTTTCCAAAGTGTTTGGTTCCTGACAGCTAATAGTTGTATTATTTTATATAGCAGATCACCTACATAGGTTAATTTTATTATTGTTATATAAAACCAATTAATATGTTTTGCAAGAATTTTTTTTCTGCTTTTTTTGTACAGAAAAAATACCAAAAACATATCGAACGAGCACTATGAAATTCTGAACCAAACCGAATTGAGATTTTAGTGTACCGTTAGTAACTGGAGAGAACATGGCGTATACTTATACAGTATAGCGCTTTTCTACCTACAAGGACAAAGCGCTTTACAGTCACAGACCCATTCACCCAGTCACACACACATTCACACACTGGTGGCTGCTCTGCTGCCAAACACAGGTGCCTGCCTACCACCAGAGGCAAGGTGGGGTTCAGTGTCTTGCCCAAGGACACTTCGACTCATGGGCGTGCAAGGCGGGAATTGAACCTGTAATCTTATGATCATGGGTCGACCGCCCTACCGCTCCAGCACGGCCGCCCAAGCAGACATTCAAATAACTCCAATAATGTGAGAACAGGATGGACAGGGGTGGAATTATCACTTGGCAAAGAAAGGCAATTGCCTAGGGCCGCAACTATTTGAGGGCCCAGAGCTGAATACTTATTCAAATGTCTAAAATTATTGCCACACCTATTATTATTGAGCCCAGTCATAAAATTAAAAAAATAACTCAAGTGGCATTGGACTGTTCATATGAAGGTGTTTCGTCCTCCTCCATCCCTGCAATAAACTATTCCATCAATTGCAACAGCAAGTTACAGCAGAGAGAGAGAATCTTCAAAGACATTAAAAACAGAAAGTGGTCAGATGAAGCGTCTAGTTGTCGGAGCAGCTGGCAAAGAGAAAGCAAGAAATGGGTCGCCCAAGTTCCTAAAGTGAAGGAAAAAGAACAGAATCAAAATAACTCAAAAAGAAAATTAAGAAAGTACAAAAAGGACAGAAAAAAAAGTCTAAGGGAGGGGCAGAAAATAGTCATTTTAATAGTATTTCTTTTTTTTTGGGACCCCACCATTCAAGTATTTCGTTTTTTTATTTGCATTCTTTAGTAAAACCGAACAAAAAAACAAAAACTGAAGAGCATATTTCTTTTCTACTAGAAAGTGAGTGGGTAACACATTAGAGCATTTAATAAATTCAGTGTTCTTTTTAAGTAAAATAGTGAATATGAAATACATTTGTTTAACATTTGTTTGGATTCTTGACATTTATGCTGTCTAAAGTTGGACAAGTGAAGAAGGTATTTGACTGAAGTTTTATCCTTTAGGTAAGGATTAAAAAAAAAAGAAGAAAAATCGTTGCAGAGAGCCTCCATGTGATTGTTCACCCAAGGCCCCCAAACTGCTACGGCCGCCACTGAGGATATAGACTAGCAAACCATTAATCCCTGATACAACAGGTGTTGGATCGAAAGAATAGGTTGCTTTTTGTAGTAATGAAAGAACAGAAAGTAGATGAGCATATAAAATCTGAAGAATGAGAAAGTAATGAGATAGAACCCTGAGGAGTTTTTTTTGGAGAGATAATTGAGCAGAGATCAATACTAGTCTTTCACAATTTGCTGTTTGGATGCTTACTAAACCACCCAGGGTTGATTAGTACTTGCCAGCTTAACAGCCGAGTGGTTAAGCTTCTGCCCGCAGACAGGAAGGCTGCAGTTAAAATCTACAGTGAGCAAAAGACTCAGTAAAAAAAAAAAAGAAGACCCCGTTCTTTTCTTCTTAAAACTTGGAATCAGAGGTTTCCTCTTAAATGAGGTGTTTTTTAATGGTGAATCTGGATTGACCTGGAATGAATGGGATTATGACACTTATAATTAATAGAAGTGAATTGCTTTGCCGTTTTTGTCTGTGTTAAACAAAAAAGGGTAGGAATAAGAATTGGTGGGTGTTAGACCAAAATGGAGGCAGTTAGTAAAGTAATTCTGCATTTATTGGTACAAGCAGCAAATTTGGCATGGATGTACCTTAGGATCCCCTCTTTCAGAAAAGCATGTTTGTCATGAGCAAATTCCAAGATTATGAAATATATATATTGTACAATAGTATGCAGTAGGTTGCCCTAAAGTTTAAAGACTGCATTTTGGGCATGAACAGCTCACACTGTTGAGAATGGGGCAAATAAATGTCAAATATTTTTGTACCAGTGGCCGATCTTTACAATTGCCTGTCATTTTGGATTTCGTGGCTAACATGCTTTTTTAACCCTTGTGCTATCCTAGGCACTTTAACATTGGGAGTTGGGTCATCTAGACCCACTAGACAGTGCTCTGAACCTTTTTTCTTCAATGATTTGTGATCTTTACTGGTCTCCATGGATTACATGAAATCTTTCCACCTTTATCCACCTTTGTCATGGTAGGGAGAACACGTCAATGCAAGGGTGAGGTCATCTAAGATAGCACAAAGGTTAAAAAAGGGGAGTTTAAGGTCCATCTCTGCCAAAGTAAGTGCTTGTACTATAAAAAGTACAATTTGAAATATCAACCTGCAAACACCAAATGATTCTTGAATGTGGCAGTGACTGAGGATCCCAGGTCCTCCAGAAAACGAGTCCAATTCAGAGAAATCTTTTTTGCACACCCTAGTGTCTTAGCAACTAATGAGACCTCACTGGCAGAGTTTGAAGAAGAAGGAATTATCATAACCACTTTTTTTTGTTTTAACACCAATTTGCAGCATTATAAGAGTGCTTTCACACTCGCATAGTCCAGTAGATTTGGTTTAAATGGGCCAAAAAACAGCAGGGACAGTTTGACTATCATACATTCTATTTCTTGAATTGAATTAAGAGCCAGTCACAAAGACTTTTGGGGTCTTGTGAACAGAGAGAATGTCCCCTTTTCCTTCCTGAGTTGCAAAGATCAAACCTTATATTATTTTTTGGCTCCACACACCTCTGTAAGATGCTGTTTTACTCATGAAAAAAATACAATGTTGCACAGGACCTACCTGACTGACAAACAGCTCACTGTGTAAAAATAAGTGTCTCCAGCCATTAGGCCAATCACAGTGCACGGACAGATCGGCCGCTGGCACAACCATCACACTAACGTGTCCTGTAGTGACAGCGTTTTTGTGTGTGTTTACTGTTGATTAGCAGATGTTGTTTTATTTACAGTTATGGGGTCAGTAGAACAAAATGTATGTAAAAGAGGCATGCTGTCCCTTTGCATTTAAATATGCAAATGCCTGTGCTGATGTGGAACTGTGAGAATTCTCAATCCTATATCGTTTCATTGAAAAGGTTTTCAAACATGACCCATTTGTTCTGTTGATCTTTATGTCATGCCTTCATATATGCAACCAAATCTCAACATTGTCAAATTAGAATGATATGATTTGAAAAAAGTTTTATGCATTTTTTATAGCAAATTAAACTCCAGGATTTTTACTCATTTATACTTATATTGCTCTTAGCTGCTCATCGCAGCCATCACATGTGGTAAGAAGGTTTTGCAATCAAATAATACAAGTCTTTTCCATTTTTAATATAAAATAAAAGGTTATTATATCCATTTGAAGGGACAGTGGATCTTATGCACGAAGCAGCAGACTTTGTACACTATATTTGAAAACATCAACTGTCTTTAAACTACAATACCTGCTGGGTAGTGAAGGCAGTAGTTCCCAGACATTGTTGTCATAGATTCAGGAGCAAAAAGGGTTCAAAATCCAGAGGTCACCATCTCAGGATTGACGATGTAATCTCATAGCTGAATGCAAAAGTAGAGGTTGACAAAATATCAGACAGCTGACTTTAGTGTCAGTTTGGAGAGGTCACAAAAGGCGTCTTTCAAATACTACGCGAGAACGTTGCAGTTAGCATAGGGACCTCATGGTGAACCGTGTCATTTTACGCCAGTCTTTTCTTGTCACATCACAGCTAGAACCCAGGGTTGCTCTGAGGCTATAAACATCTTCCTGTGAGAATGTTCATGCAGATAAATGCATGTGAAATTAGGAAGAAGACTTTGAAACGCTCAGTGAAACTCTGAGGTCAACGTGTCCTGTGGAATTAACAGACTATCTGAAGTGTTTCATTGAATTATGTCAAATTTCTTTCGTCTGCCTGATTCTGCGAGAACACTCGGGAACATAATGAGCACAAAGAAATTCCAGGGAAAAAAAAGAGGCTTGATTTATGACATGCAGCGGGACAAAAAAAGTCTTTGGAAGTCACTGATTCTGCAAGATGTCCCACTTAAAAAGATGTGCGAGGTCTGTAATATTCACTTTAACTCCAATAGATAGAATATATTTAAAGAAATGAGTCCAGGAAATCACATTGTATGATTTTTAAGGAACATATTTTTATACATTCCACTGCTGGAGAGTCCAGTGGTGTGCTTTACACCCGTACTCCCCAAACCTTGTTTAGGTCAGACCAGTCTGAACAGGGAGGAATTTGGCCTTCCGGTTTCAAAAAAATCTGTTTGTCAAATTAAAATGCAACCACTTGAAATTCAGTTTAAAAAGACAACTCGAAACTGAAGATATTCTACAGATGATTAAAATCCAATGAAGCAAAATTGTTGATATCCAGAAGACGTTTCTAATCTTGGCTAGAGTAGTTGATCGCGCTCTCGTCTCACAGCGAGAAAGTCCTGGGCCTTTCCATGTGCAGTTTGCTTGTTCTCCCTGCACATGCGACTCTGGCTTCCTCCCACAGTCTAAAAACATGCTTCATAGGTTAATTGGTTACTCTAAAGTGTCCATAGGTGTGTGTGGGAGTGCTTGTTTGGCCCTGTGACAGACTGGTGGGATGTCCAGGGTGTACCTTGCCTTTACCCAACAGTAGCTGGGATAAGCTCCGGCGACCCTGTCCCATAAGAGTCAGTCCCTGCATATTATGCAAAGTGGACTTTATACAAGGGAACTACTCTTGTAATAAATCTATATTTATAAACAGACTCCAGTTTTGTCTGAAGTAGCAGATTTTTTTTCCCTTTGAAGTCGAAGTCTTCCTCCATTTCCTAAATAGCTTCTTTCTCTCCAAAGAGAATTGGGAGATGGACGTCTGGTCCTCGCTGGTCCATGTTAACAGCCCTCGTCGAATGCCCGCGCTCCAATTGTTAGAAATCGTACGATGGCAGTGGGACGGCAGCAAAGGGGGGGCTGGACGGTGGCAGGTTGAAATCGGTCAATCATTAGACGATTTGGGGGACCTTGGAGACCCTCCTATCAGTCAATTATTGCACCGCTACTTTCCTGCCACCGGACTGCAACCATGTGATCTGCAAATGGGCCCGGGCAGCCATTGACTTATGTCAACAAATCATCCAGTCGCAGTTTAACCCTTGTGCTAGCCTAGGCACTTTAACATTGGGAGTTGGGTCATCTAGACCCACTAGACAGTGCTCTGAACCTTTTTTCTTCAATGATTTGTGAACCTCACTGGTGTCCATGGATTACATGAAATCTTTCCACCTTTATCCACCTTTGTCATGATAGGGAGAACACGTCAATGTAAGGGTGGGGTCATCTAAGATAGCACAAGGGTTAATGTAAACTCGTTCTCAAAACCGCCGCGTGGCGTGTCAAAATATGACTGGCGCAGCCCGATTACAACTGCCACCATGCGGCCGATTTGGCAGACAAAAATTGCATTTCGGTGGCCATGATGTGGCCTTTGGGGATATATGACTGTAGTCTCAACTGAAAGAAAGAAATTTCAGTGTAGCACATTCTTTTCCATTTTGATGACTAAAATTACGTATTTAATGACAAAATAATGCAATAAATGGAGGACATCCACTTTCCTTGGAATTTCAATGTGTCATTTTTAGCCAGTTGGAATTGTGTAAACAGTTTTTGATGAGTATTAAGTTGTTCACAAAATGAAGTAGATAAAGGACATCTCTTCAGATGTAACAAATGACACCGTTAATTGTGAGTAGCAGCATATAAAACCCCATGAACCGATCAACAAACTGCCCATCCGATCTAAAGGAACAAAGTAGAACAAAGAGGATGTGACAGTAACGCTAAAATCGGTGAGTACTTCTCCTCACACTATCCCTTTCTCATTTTAAACAGGCGTAATTAGATTTCTTAAACATTTACACTCTGGGAAAGTTTTCCAAAGCTGAAGAGTGGGGGAAAAAAATAGACCCCGGGGGAATGGATGCAGCAGTTTTATGTTTATGTTTGCCTGGTGTTATCTCACTTTACGTCACATTGTTGCAGTGTTATTTCACCTCTCTTGCCTGCAGCACGGATACAGTTGGCCACAAATAATACATTTTTGCAGCAATTTGAAATCAATCTAAAGTCACTTTAGACTTCAGACAGCCCAGATCGTGAGTCATAATTTCCTTGTTTTATGTATTAATGCCTGCTTCTATGTCCATTCTCAAGCTGTGTTTTCTTTTTTGTAATTCTAAGTCACGTTGCAAAAATCAATAATTGTTTGGCTTCCCTGCTGACGAACATTGCCTGGATGATTGGGTCAAACAGGAGCACTTGACACCTGAACAGAAAAACGAGAGCAAACAAACACCACCTGCTGTGTGCCCACTGTGCTGCCTTGCCCATGGGGCTCCAATATTGATCCGTCTCCCTTTTGCACCACCACTCAAATACCTCAATCGTCTGTTTCTTCCTGTGGATTCCTCCTCCTCTCTCTGTGCCCCATTAGTGCTGTGAACAGCCGCCAGGGATGCCTGGGGCTGCTGGGTAACACACTGAGCAGTGCTGACAGGGGAGACTGAGCAGAGGCCAGCAGGAGAAAAAAGGAAAACATTTTTCACTAAAGCAGACAGACTGATGAGAGCATGTGAGGCATGAGGTAAACTCAATAAAAGACTCTTCTGAAGTGGTTTAAAAGACAGAGGTATTGTTTTCCATAAAATCTTTATCACATATAACCTTTTTTATGCACCCTCATTTTTCTCTGCTTTCAAACTATAGTGTAAATGTGTTAAAAGTCTCCCTTTTATATCCTTGGAATTGGAATCCTCTTTATTATTGGGGTGCATATAGTGGCCATTCACTTGCTGAAAATAAAATGAAAAAAAATTGTCTGTGATCGTTTGTTGGTGTGATAGTGGCAGAAATCCAGAAATGTTACTTTTTTGACAGTCAATGTGGAAGGAGTGATCTCAGCAGAAACAGAACATAAGAGGCAGTGGACTAGTGAAGGCTGGGATCTCCTGCACCAAATAAGAACAAGTGTGCATGCTGTGCTAAGATTTTCACAAGACATGGTGGATGCAAGCAGACTTGACATATGTCATGACAGTAATCAAAAAGTAATCATGCTGAGTGTTCCAAAGTCAAACAAAAGAGCCAACCACCTCAAACATTTCGACGATGATTTTTAATACCTTTGACTTGCCATAACACAAATTCCATTTCCAGTCAATGGACTGATTATATGGACTTGGTTATGTGGCAATTCAAAGGCATCAATAAACCCATTGACTATATTTAGAGATGGACAAAGCAGCTGTGACGTCACCCATTGAAAATGCCTCACCTCCGGCTCCAGTGAAATGAAGCCAAGTAATTCACCATTTTTCCATGATACGGGCGCTGCCATTTGGAGCCAGTCGACAGTGATTCGCATGACTCAGTCTGAGTCAACGTTTTTTTGGGCAACTACTGTCGCTAAACATTAGTAAGTTTGTTCGAAGTACACACCTCTTCCACGGATGCGGGTTGGGAGAATCTGTCAACCAAACGTTTGAGGTGGGGGCCAGTGGGCAACACATACTTATACTGAGGCATCTGATTGGTCCGTTTATCACGGGAATAACTTGCAATAAAGAAAAAATGTCATGACAAAAAAACTTGGATTAGCAAGAAGATAATAAGAAAACACAGAACCCTGGAAGGATTGCTTATGCTTGTTAATCCCTTGTGCTATCCTAGGCACTTTAACATTGGGAGTTGGGTCATCTAGACCCACTATACAGTGCTCTGAACCTTTTTTCTTCAATGATTCGTGAACCTTACTGGTGTCCGTGGATTACATGAAATCTTTCCACCTTTATCAACCTTTGTCATGGTAGGAATAACACGTCAATGTAAGGGTGGGGTCATAGGATAGCACAAGGGTTAAAAAGACTGGAATTGGTCACTTCAAGATGCATTGCAGAGGGTGGTGTGAACGTATCTTAAAGCGCTTTAGACTTTAATCAAGGTAGCAATAAATAAATACACGCCATAAAAAGCTTCTGGAGATCAATACTTTAATTTTTTTTTCTTCGCAGGGTCAAGTGTTCACTGGATTATTTCCAGGTGATCCTCTAGGATAAAAAAAAAAACCTTTGGCATTGATGCAAGTGTTAATTTATAGCATGTGAGCAAGTATACATCAGATGCACATCATCAAAGTATAAAAAGGGTTGTAGTTGATATCTTATATTTCCATGGACATGTAAAAGTGTCAATTTTGCTCATTTTTCATGTTCAAAACAAAAAAGGAAGAATTTTTTTTTTTTTATCTAAACCATCATTGCAGGAATTTATGGAAGACGTTGTTCCTGTTTGGTCTTTAGCTGCAGTCAAACATGAAAGACTTCTCTTTTAACCATCAAAGATCCACTATATGAAAGCGATGGCTTACTCCTCTTTCATTTGGCACCTAACATTTAGTTCAAACATCTGACATTGCTCATCAAAGTGGAACAGAGAGGGGTCAAAACACCCTGATACCTTTAACTAAATTCTGTTTGGTAATGAGACTGTTAGAAGCCATTAGGTGATGATGATGTGTCGCTCATGTGTGACTTAAAAAACCTAAGTTGTACCAAAACTCCTTTGAGTTTTACTTCTTTCTCAGCAGGATGGCTGAAACTATTAAATTAATTTATTTATCAAAAACAAATAAACTGCTTGCTCAGGTATTCTTGTTTTTTTTTTCAGATGCAGGTTATCCACCACGACTTTGTCATTCATGATGGGCCCATATAATTTAATATTAAACTTTTTATTTCATGTACTTCTATTTTCAAGAAAAAAAGTTTGTTGCTAACAATTAACCACTTTTTTGTTGTTGGAACACCTTTGAACTTAGTTATTTCCGGTTTGAATAGAACCACATTTGTAAAGAAAATGGATTTGTGGGGAGAGCAGCAGAGCTGAGAGTGGAAGTTAGTCCTATAATGGAAGGGTCTGTCAGCAGGCCTGAACTCAACCCTAATGAATATTTGTGTGATCAGCCAGGCTGTGCAGCCTGCACTGGCTGAGATGTAACAAATACGGATAAAGGAATAGAATGCCAACCCAAATACAGTGTGTGACCATGTTCAAAAGTTGTTAATGCTCCTGTTTGTTGAACTGAAACATTGTGAAATTATTAACATGTTGTTTCAAAGCAACACCCAATCCACCACCAAACACAACTTTCAATCAATATCAAAAATAAGAGTTTGGATGTTAGATACATTGTGGCAAAGTTTTCATGAAAGGGAAGTAAGTGGATCAACAAACCTCACCTGAGAGCACGTTTCTTTCCAAGTGTGGAAGAATATGTTATTTGGAGAAGTCCAATTTTCCCAAAGAGCAGTTATTCTAAATCAAGGTAAGTTCATTTTACTCCGCCTTTGTGATCTCAATGATTGAAAAGTATTTGATCAGTGGCTGGACTGCTCAATTGGCTGCAGGCAGGACTGGTCCAACCTGACCCCAACCTTGCATTGACATGTTCTCCCTACCATGACAAAGGTGGATAAAGGTGGAAAGATTTCATGTAATCCATGGACACCAGTGAAGATCACAAATCATTGAAGAAAAAAGGTTCAGCGCACTGTCTAGTGGGTCTAGAGGACCCAACTCCCAACGTTAAAGTGCCTAGGATAGCACAAGGGTTAACAAAGTTAAAACATGCTTCACACAGTTAGAATGAGGTAGACTTTAAAATTGGACTGTGAGCTTATTTTGTATTCCAAGTAAGCAACAATCCACATCTGGTAAAAGAATAAAAAATCGTGCAAATAATAATAACACATGCTGGAAGCAGTACAAAATCTCGCTCTTCCCGATGAGTGGAACCTCTTCCAGTTTCTTTTTCTTTCCCAGTGCTTTCTCGCACACACCCATTTATCCTTACAGTGCAAGAGCTCACAGACAAGTGAAAGGCAAGTATATATGTGAAACAGAATTCTAATTCTAGAAGTTTTCACCCCAGAGTCTTCCTCACCGGTCTCCTACTGACACCATGATAAATGGCTTTGAATTTGCTGGATGTGGTGGTCTAGGTGTTCCTGCTTGTGGTTGTGTGTCATTAAATGGGTCTGAGGCACAGTCAGAACACTGTCACCCCTAGTTCTCTAATTAGCCGCCTCTGGATAATTACACCTAATTTTGAAAAGTGTCAATGTGGTGTGTTTTTTTTTTTATTATTCTTTTCGCTGCGAGGAGGGTTGGATTTTGCCAAGCAAGACAAATATGGGGACATGATCCCCGTTGCTGACATGTAACAAGGTCTTACTCTTTTATAGCATGTTGTGTGTGAGTTTATAGCATGTTGTCAACAGTTGTGACAAATTTTGCCTTCTAGCAAAATATCAATATGGGATCTTTCTTACCCACGAACTTGTAATCCTCAAACTGACGAGGTAACCAGGCAGGATCTGAGAAAAAGCCTGTGAACCACTCTCCTGAGAGTAAAAAGGTCTCTCCAAGTACACATTTTATATAAAAAAATTAAATAAATAAAAAACATTCTCCTGTTTGAATGGAAAATAGAAACATTTGTAAACACAAATACTCTGTTTTACTACAAATAAAGACAAAAAATTTAATTAAAAATTAATTTTTAAATATGAGTGTGGTGAAAAATTACATTATTTTGCCTTGTAAAGTTTTCAGTTTTACCAACATTAAGACAATCATCTACAAGACTGGAAATAAAGCAAATCCCACTCCTATCATCTTTTGATATTGTAAAAGTGTTCCCAGGGGTCTTTTAATTATGATTATGCTGTTTTTAGTTTTGAATTAAATAAATAAAAAAATACTCAGAAATAAACTTATTTTTCTTATAAAATGTCCTACATACCACAAGAACATGTTAAAAACACCTAAACATAATTTTCCTGAGTCCTTCTTTAAGACTGTTTTGCACGTCTACCAACAAAAGAAACACTTTGGCAGCAGCAGCCATGTCACTGAAAGCATTTATCTGCATGAAGGCTGACAGGAAAAATAGGGCCTGAAGTGTCAACTGTGTCATTGTCATAAAACATTTCAAATGAAGTCGCAGTGGGCTCTGAAGGTAATTAATTGCAGCCCACTGCTTTTCCTTCTGACTTTTTCAAGCGGTCATGCCACTAACTACAATGTTGCTATCACTTATATGTAACTTTCTATGGTAAATTTGGGAATGTTAAAAATCTACAGAAATCTTGGAATAAATTTCAGAAATTGAATGACAATACTGTAAATGAGCACTAAACCTTCAATGCAGATTCAGTCTGTAAACAAAATGATTAATTGGTATATTTAAATTCTAAAGGCCAATCATTTCAATCTGATGTGGTTTTTATTTCATTCACAAATATAAGAAAACCCAAAATAAAGTCACACAGAAAAAGAAAAAAGATCTGTAGTTTCAGGTCATACACAAAGTTGGCACCATCAATATATATTTATATACATTGCTTATAATTCTTGATGTCGTCCATAGGCATAATTGAAGCCTAATGTGGGATGCTCACATGACTCACAATGATTAGAGTTTTCTTCGCCTACCTTAACAATGTTCTCAAAACAGCAACTGGGAGAGACAAAGTAAAATTTGTTAGGCTTATTGTGGTTACTCACCTGCCAATCAAAGAATTCTTTTATTAATTTTAGCTCCAACAAACACACAAACAAACAAACAGATAAATAAATTAATAAAACACCCTGTTCATTTTCAAAGCAATACAAACCCAAAAGTTTAAACCAAGCTGTAATTAAGTTTAAAATCCCCTTTATGCAGCTTAGTTGGTTAAGTACACGACTGGCACCTCCCAAATCAGAGTTTGATTCCCAGGGGGCGCAATGAGCTTCATCCAGTGTGAGTCTTTGGCAAGACCCTTCGAGCTACTGCCTAAAATGTAGCCACAAGGGGGTTTAAGTCTGAATTTCCCTTTGCCGGTCCCCAACACGGATAAAATCTGTATCAGGAAAGGCATCAGACTTAAAAATCTCTGCCAAAACACCTGTGTGAATCAGTTGAAGCTGATCCGCTATGGCGACTCCTGAGGAACTGCAACAATTTGGCACTTACTTACTGGTTTGCATTATATTTGGTTAAAGAAAGGGGTTATTGGTAAGGAGACTCTAGTGGTAATTAAGGGAAATGCAATATTTAATACCTTTGCATTTGCTTTAAATTTGGAAAAGGAATGTTGGAGCTTCCTTTCACAACCACAGAAGGCTTTCCTGAAGCATCATTCCATTTTAAAACATGAATTTTGCTAAAAAATCAATTGTTGCAAATTCAGGCCTGGAAATGCAGCAAACTCTAACCTTTAGATTAAGTTTTGTTAATCTATAACATAAAAAAGATATTTAGCTTAGAAATACAACATTAGAGTCAGTCTTTAAAAAAATAAAGAGGATAATAATAATAACAACAATAAAATGATAATAATAACAGCAAAAATTTGATCTCTTAGATGTTTTTTTCAATTATCAAAGGTGTAAATTCAAGCCACTTTGAATTGATGCTTATTCAGTAATATGAAGACAATTTGAATAGAAGTTTGCTGATGACAAGTGATAATGTGATGGATGAAGCACTATTTATTGGAGTCTTTCAAAGCCCGGGTGGATAGGCATTTGAAAACATTTCGTGTTCTTCTATTGAGTTGCCTATTGACTTTACAGATACTGTACAGCAGTGAACAAAACACCTCATTACCAAACTTATTTGTACGAGCAGTACATAAGTTATTATCAAAACCAACTTTGATCCCCAAAGGGCAACAGAAGATCACTCTATCAATACTCTTGTCCTCATTCCTCTGAAACAGAATTTCAAAAGATATTTTAAAAAACTAACCTGTGCAGTGGATCATTGTCAGACATGCATTATGGTGTATTTAATTTATGATGCCTGCCCTATGAGTTGCCATAAAGAATAGGCGTGTGAGGTGGAGTATGTGCTGAAGTATTCCCACAATGTGCTGGCTCCACTTTATGTTTAATGCACAGGTCCCATGGTAAACCATTACTGTGTCTTCTGTTATAGAGCCTCCACTCTGGGGAGAGCTGCAGCCAATTAAAAAAGGAGAATAACATACAGGTCTGTGACAGGTGGGGAAGGGCGCCACATTCAGTTTCAGTTCAAGTTTTCATGCATTTTGTAATGTGGGCATCGTAAAACAGGAGTTCGGAGTGTTGGCCCCACTGCATCTGTGCTAACTGCTGAGATGAAAATACATGGGAAAGTAAATTGGTCATGAGGCGGATGGGCGGATAGGTGGGTGGTTGGGGGGTGTCATGACAATTTCTGTTTATAAATGGCTCATTGTATCCATATTCTGAAACCTGTCACTTGCTCTCTGACAGTGAGTAATGAGCTTCACTCCTGTCTGGGTTTCATTGACTGGACAAACCTCTCTCCATCAATTTATGTTTCACAGTTCCTGATGTTGCCTTGATCAGCTGAAGGCAGCTCTTTCACACCAGGGAGCACAAGTTAACATAAACATATTTACCATAAATATATATTAAATATATATATATATATATATATATATATATATATATATATATATATATATATATATATATATATATATATATATATATATATATATTAAATATATATATATATATATATATATATATATATATTTAAACAAACAAATAATTGCTAAATCTAATTTCAGAGAGCCACGGCATCTCGTTAAAGTGATAGAAAACGTTCACTTATAAGAGATTTTAAAGTGAACAACTCATCCATTATGTATTTTGATTGTGAAATTTAATTGAGCTGCTTCTTTGACGCAATACTGTTTAATATATAAACTGTTTATTTCACATGCAGTGTCAAAGACATTCCCATTCTAACACATCATTACTGTTCACATCAGTTCTGATTTGAAGTTCCTTTTCAAATTGCATTCAATGTTGCAAATGTTTTGGGGAAGATGATCCTTTTTCTGTCCCAAAATCTGGTGGATGAGCAGTGTCATGAGAGTCCATTATGGGTCTCTTTCTGGGGACATATATTTATCAGCTAACTTTTGATATTTATCAAAATATATTTATCAGCTACTTTACGTCTTTCCAGTACAAGGTTGGACTTAAGTCTTGAGAACTGCCTTAATCCTTGGTGGCATAGATTTTACATGGTACTGGAAACATTCGTCAGAGAGTTTTGTCCATAATGACTTGATAGCATCACACAGTTGCTGCAGATTTGTTGGCTGCACATCCATGTTGCCAATCACCCATTGTACCACATCCCAACAGTTCTCTATTGGGTTGAGATGTGGTAACTGTGGAGACCATTTGAGTCCAGTGAACTCATGGTTAGTTCAAGAAACCAATCTGAGATGATTACCAGCTTGACCTGGTGCATCTGTTGTAACCATGCTCTTTTGGTACCAAGAGGCCCAAAGTGTGCCCAAAAATATTTCCACACACTACATTACCATCACCAGTCTGAACTGTTGATATAAGGCAGGATGGATCCATGATTTCATGTTGTTGATGCCAAATGTTGCAGCAGATATGGAGAATCATCAGACCAGACATCATTTTTCCAATCTTCTATTTTCCAATTGTGGTGAGCCTGTGGGAATTGTAGCCTCATTTTCCTGTTTTTAGCTGACAGAAGTGACATGCGGTGTGGTCTTCTGCTGCTGTACGCATCTGCTTCAAGGTTGGACGTTTTGTATGTTCAGAGATGCTCTTCTGTAAACCCTAGAGATGGTTGTGGGTGAAAATCCCAGTAGATCAGCAGTTTCTAGTATCCTCAGACCAGCTTGTCAGGCACCAACAACCATGACACGTTCAAAGTCACTTCAATCACCTTTCTTCTCCATTCTGATGCTCAGTTTGAACTGCAGCAGATCATCTTGACCATGTCTGAAAGCCTAAATGCATTGCGTTGCCGCCATGCGATTGGCTTATTGGAAATTTATTACAGAGCACTTAGACAGGTGTGCCTAAAAAAGTGTCTATGATGGCTTTTCAGTGCTGTATACCTTAACTGATAGATACTAAGTACTTTAAAAATGAGAACTTTACTAGTGAAAGTTTTAGTAGTGATACACTAATAACATTTATGCTTTTTCATGCAATGAATTTGCATACATCTCTTGCGTATTTTAAGCATGGAACTTAATCTAGCTTTTGTGGCAGTTCTTTTCTGCATTTCTAAGGAAATTGTCAGAAACAGATTTGCATAAAAATGGATGCTGAAAAACTAAAAGGCACGTCAGAGCAAAGGTTCTCCAGTGGAGTACTACTGTACAAAGAAACGATCTGTGTCCTGCTGCTAGTTTTGAATGCTGTGGCTATGTGGAGCATGTTGATGTACTATTGAAATGTTTTTGTATGCTGGTTCATTAGACTAAGTAGATGAAATCTGGCAACAACATTATCAAACAGCATTAAAATGACTGGTCCTACTGTTTGTGCAGCACTTCCTCGCTGATCTGAAGGTAACACTTAACAAAAAGTTTCTTAATGGCCCCACAAAACAAAAGAACTCAAGTCAAACTTGCTTTTTTTCATTTTTTATTTCTAATAATGACAAATCCGTAGGTAACTTTGCTCTTATGGCTTTTTTTGAAAAATAGAGTTGTAAAGTGGTTTAGATTTTCAAAAATATTTAACATAAAGTTATTACTGCAGTTCCCAATGTTTTTGAATTTTTAATGTAATACAGTACTCCAGTAACTTTGACAGAATCTGTTGTTCATAACAGTTGTCACCTGTTTTGTAAGCAATTAAAATTGTTTTTTTTTCATTTCCATGATATGCACTGTCAGTTTAACCTGCCTCTCACCCACTTTTCAATTGACCCTCATAAAATTAGTGAAATACATTATTCTCAAACTTCTTTTGTTAAATTAAGCTGGTCATATTATTTTAGAATGCACTGGTTGTTCTTCTTCACACCTTCTTAAGGTCGGGTCTTACAGCCACAACATAAATGAACATGAACTGTGCTTGATTTTTGCGCTGTTTATATGCAATTAATTTGTGATTTATGTATGAATTACATAACTTTTCTGTGATATGTGTGCCGTATACATGATATAAAAGTTATACCTGCCTGTTTTCTATTCTTTCACTGCTGCATTGACTAACTTGTCTTTTCTGCTACAGCCTTGTAGTCACATGCATCCGTAAGGGGATGACTTTGCTTGTCTTAAACTTCTATTAATATTCTCTCCAACAAGGCCTCCAGCGCTGAAGCCCTTCCAGGTTTTCAAAAACATCCTTTTGCTTTTTAGCAATGGTTTTTTTTAATGCGTCGCAAGTCCAATTGGTTTCGCTGCATTTCCAAGGTTGGCTGGAACAAATATAGGATTTTTGAGTCAGGACATAGGAAGATTTCCATGTTAATGCTGATTTACTTTCTTTAAGAAGAGCTCATTATGATGTTATTTTCAGGCTCTTATTTACTCTATTCTGTGTTGTCTGGTTTCACCTGTCTTCAATGGTTTCTTTGAGTTTACCCTATCCATGTCACCCTTATACAACCAATTGTTTTTAATGCTAGCCAAAAAGAAATTGAAGCATCTGGCATTTTTGTTTAAATAAGAGGCTTGTCACAATTGTTATATCTTTCATTACCCAAGACTAGCATTTTCTACAAAAAACAGACAGTTATATTGTGCAATTTCTTTTATGTCAGCATGCAGACAGATGTAGCAATGCCAACCTCTTTTGAGCAACATAATCCAACTGCTATGGTAAAATGACAAGAAGAAACGCCTCTGCTTATTCTCTTATTTTAGTCTGTGTCTTTCTGTCTTAGTATTTACGATGGACATTTAACCCTTGTGCTATCCTAGGCACTTTAACATTGGGAGTTGGGTCATCTAGACCCACTAGACAGCGCACTGAACCTTTTTTCTTCAATGATTTGTGAATCTCACTGGTGTCCATGGATTACATGAAATCTTTCCACCTTTATCCACCTTTGTCATGGTAGGGAGAACACGTCAATGTAAGATAGCACAAGAGTTAATCCAATCTTTAGGTGTCCAGTTCAGTGATCTGATTGAAGAATTCTTCGCACCATAAGGGGCACTTAAAAGGTGTACCTGTCAAGGATTTGAATTCGGACACAAAAGCAGGACGGCAGAAGTTCGAATCAAAAAGGATCTTTTAATCCAAGGAAGGCTCTTAAGCTCGTAAAGACCGAGGGAAAACAAGTACAACGATCCGGTGACAAGTGAAACCAAAACAGGAGCTTATATACACACACATAAATGAAAACAGGTGGGTAAACAGGTGCCGGTGAAGACCGGGGTAAGTTACCTAAAGAACCAACAGAAGACAGAACATGAGTTAACAAAATAAAAGCCCGAAACCCGGAAGTGAGACAAAAATGAACCGCCCTGGCCCCGGCTCCTGACAGTACCCCATCCTCAAGGGGTGCCTCTGGGCGCACCACCGGGCTTGTCAGGGTGACGCCTGTGGTACTCCCTGAGCATGCCTTTGTCCAACATCCTCGATGTGGGTTCCCAGGACCTCTCCTCAGGACCGTAACCTTTCCAGTCAACCAAGTACTTCAGACCCCGGCCCCGACGTCTGACGTCCATGATACGTTTGATCGTCCATGCAGGCAGACCGTCGATGATGCAAGGTGGCGGAGGATGAGATGGAGGGGGCTGGAGAGGACTAGTAACATGGGGTTTGAGTTGGGAAACATGAAAAACTGGATGTATGCGCATGGACCGAGGAAGGCGTAGTCGGATCGCCACAGGGTTGACGACCTTCTCCACCTCGAACGGCCCGATGAATCGTGGAGACAGCTTTCTAGACTCTGTCCGCAGCTTGATGTTGGCAGTGGACAGGAGTACTAACTGACCTGGCACGTAGGTAGGCGCCGGTAACCGATGCCGATCAGCCAGTCTTTTGTTAGCTGCGGACGAGCGAAGAAGAGCAGCGCGAGCCTCCCTCCAGATCCGTCTGCAGCGGCGGTAGAGGTGTTGTACCGACGGCACCGCCACCTCCTTCTCCTGCTCTGGAAACAATGGGGGTTGGTAACCTAGAGAACCCTCAAATGGGGACATACCCGAGGCAGATGACGTCATTGAGTTGTGGGCATACTCAACCCAGGGCAGAAGGGTGCTCCAAGAGGTCTGGTGCCGGGAACAGATGCATCGGAGGGCCACCTCCAGGTCTTGATTGGTCCTCTCGGCCTGCCCATTTGACTGTGGGTGAAAGCCCGAAGAGAGACTGACCGTGGGACCAAAAGCTGCACAGAAAGTCTTCCATACTTGTGAGACGAACTGGGGTCCACGGTCAGAAACGATATCAACCGGAATCCCATGCAGTCTGAACACGTGTTCCACAATGAGTCTGGCGGTCTCAGAGGCCGAAGGCAGCTTCTTCAGGGGCACGAAGTGAGCTGCCTTGGAAAATCGGTCCACAACAGTCAGGATCACAGTTCTGCCAGCAGATGAGGGCAGGCCGGTCACAAAGTCTAGGGCTATGTGGGACCAAGGGCGGCTCGGAACAGGTAAGGGATGCAGCAGGCCAGCTGGGGGTCGATTGTTGACCTTGTTTTGGGCGCAGATCGTGCAGGCAGAAACGAACTCCCGGGCATCCCTCGCCAAACTGGGCCACCAGAAACAGCGACGCAGGAAGGCGATCGTCCTGTGTACCCCGGGATGACAGGTAAGCCGAGTAGCGTGCGCCCACTGGAGGACCTGGCTCCTTACGGCCCTGGGAACATAGAGTCTGTTAGGGGGACCCCCACCAGGGTCTGGCTCCCGGGCCTGTGCAGTCTTAATCTCCCTCTCCAGCTGCCAGGAGAGGGTACCCAGAACACAGGAGGCAGGAATTACAGTCTGAGGAAGGGAATCCTCCATAGCCAGTTCCAGTTGTCGGGAGAGAGCATCTGGTTTAATGTTCTTGGAGCCAGGGCGGTCCGACACCACAAAATCAAACCGAGCGAAAAAAAGTGACCACCGTGCCTGCCTCGGGTTTAGCCGTTTAGCGGTCCGGATATAAGACAGATTTTTGTGGTCCGTCCAGACCACAAAAGGCTGTCCCGCCCCCTCTAACCAGTGCCGCCACTCCTCCAATGCCAGCTTGATAGCTAAAAGCTCCTTATCCCCCACGTCGTATTTCATCTCCGCCGGAGTAAGCCGGCGGGATAAAAAAGCGCAAGGGTGAAGCTTGTTGTCAGCCCCCTGCCGCTGGGACAGCACAGCTCCAACCCCGACGTCCGAGGCATCAACCTCCACAATAAACTGGGCGGAGGGGTCCGGTTGGATGAGAACTGGGGCGGTGGTAAAAAGGTGTTTGAGCCGCCGGAAAGCGGCCTCTGCAGTCTCTGTCCAGACAAAAGGAGAGGAGGTGGAGGTCAAACCCGTAAGGGGGGCCGCGACCGAACTATAACCCCTAATAAAACGGCGTAGGTAATTGGCAAACCCCAGGAATCGTTGAAGCTGCTTCCGATTGACCGGAGCAGGCCAATCAACCACCGCGCTGACCTTAGCTGGGTCCGGTCGCACCTCCCCCTCCGCAATCACAAAACCCAAAAATGACACACTGGAGGAGTGAAAATCACATTTTTCTGCCTTGACGAAAAGCTTGTTCTCCAATAGGCGCTGAAGAACCAGACGAACATGCCGCCTATGTTCGCCGGGACTCCTGGAGAAAACAAGAATATCATCAAGGTACACAAAAACAAAGTGGTGAATGTAGTCCCTGAGTACATCGTTTATCATGCCCTGAAATACAGCTGGAGCATAGCTGGTCCTTCAGCTCTTCTGATAATCCCTCTAGAAAAGCGTCCGTAAGCGCTGCGGGGTTCCACCCGCTCTCTGAAGCGAGAGTCCGGAACTCAATAGCATAATCCGTCACTCGACGGTTACCTTGTGTCAGCCGCATCAGCGCCCGAGCCGCCTCTCTGCCGGGTTTCATGTGTTGGAAAACCTGGGTGAAGGCGTCGAGAAAGGCAGAGAGAGAGGTGCAGGTCGCTCCTCCACGTTGCCACTCCGCAGTGGCCCATGCTCCGGCTCTGTCAGAGAGGTGTGATATTATAAATGCCACCTTGGCCCGATCAGTAGGGAAACTGGCTGCCTGCAGCTCGAAATGGAGCTCGCATTGAGTGATAAACGCCCGACAATCCCCTGAGTCGCCGGAAAACCTCTCTGGTCGGGCCAGCTGAACCCCCGGGGCGAGTGACGTCGTCTGGACTGGAATCACCGGTGTCGGCGCAGAGGTAGAGTGATGTGGCGGATGAAATGACGGCGGCTGCTGGAGCTGCTTTGCCAATGTTTCAATGCGATCACCGATCATGGTCAGCTGTTGCTCCTGGCGCCCAGCCATCTCCAGCATACCTCGTCTGAGGTAATTTAGCTCTTCCTCCTGCTGGAGAATGACCCTCTCCTGGGCGTCGCTGCTCGTTCGTGGAACTCCTGCGTCCGCTGCGTCCATGGTGACCGGATCGTAATGTCAAGGATTTGAATTCGGACACAAAAGCAGGACGGCAGAAGTTCGAATCAAAAAGGATCTTTTAATCCAAGGAAGGCTCTTAAGCTCGTAAAGACCGAGGGAAAACAAGTAGAACGATCCGGTGACAAGTGAAACCAAAACAGGAGCTTATATACACACACATAAATGAAAACAGGTGGGTAAACAGGTGCCGGTGAAGACCGGGGTAAGTTACCTAAAGAACCAACAGAAGACAGAACATGAGTTAACAAAATAAAAGCCCGAAACCCGGAAGTGAGACAAAAATGAACCGCCCCGGCCCCGGCTCCTGACAGTACCATTGTTTTGTTTTCGCGACCTCCGTTAAAATGGGTGTGCATTTGCAAGAAAAACCAACGGACTGGGCCAAATGATTATTAGCGTTAACTGAGAAGGAGGAAGCTCTGTTAAAAGATCTCCCTGAAAGGACCCACAGATGTAGGGTTAATCAAAGGCGCTTTACTGTACCTTATAATCCAAAGCGCATTAAAATGGATTATTTCTGGTTGTGTTTACTGTTGGCAAAGCAATTTTGAGAGGTACAGGGTGCTCTGTCAAAATGTCAAAAGTCTAATTTTTTTTTACAATTTGCACATACGTTTCGGTATTATTGTATATAATCATATGATGCTGTTTTTTAACTGTCCCTTACAAGGTTGGGAGTTAGCGTAGTCACAGTAATATTGCTTTAGCAGTTTCAGTTTTTTACAGGTTTCAAAAAAGGTCTGGAGTTACTGGTGTAGTGAATAAGCTAATGCTTCTAATTCGGCCAATGTGTAGCGGGCAACAAATATGATCTAGAGAGTTAGTGTGAACACAGTTCATAAAGTCTGACTGATGGACTTATCTCGGACTCTTTTGCATTGCTTAATGCGCCTTGTAGGTCAGGCGCTTATCTATGATATAAGTTCTAAAACAGACCATATTATCCGGTGTGGCCTATAGTGCAGAAAATAAGGTGGCTTGAGTCAAATTGGTTTAATAGGTTCAAATTTCACTCTTTGCTTTTTTTTGAAATCCTACAAGTGGGCACTTCATTTATTTGCCTTTATTGTGATTCTAAATTTAATCACAATAAACTAATCTTCCCTTCCTCTTCTCTAATAAATTCCATTTTTGTTTGGATTTGTTGTATATCAGTTCAAGAACAATTTAAATAGAACATTCATCAATTACAGTTGTCAGATGCATGATTCCGTGTTTTTGATGTTTGGTTTTTGATTACCACTTCTTGTACTTCTTTGTGTTTCTAAAAGTCTGCATATTCAACGCTGTCCCGCTATGACTTGTTTTATTCATGTGGCGAAACAGTTATTTTTATTTTATTTTTTTATCTCTAAAGTGCTCTGGGATGTTGTGTTTTGGAAAGAAAAACAGTTTTTCAGACACTTGAAACATGCACAGAATGCCAACTTATTTTTTTGCTGTTTTGTTGCATTTCTAGCATATTTTCTTTAGTTCCTTTTGCACTGTTTGCCTTTACCACTCATGTCCTTTTTTTCATACCGTTTCTGTGAAAGAAGCGGTCATGATTATGATTATATTTTGTACCACTTTGAGAAATGGTGACAAGACAAGAGATGGGTTCCATTTGAATGCGGATGCCATTTTCTGTTTTATCTATAAAAGCAAGAGTCAACGGTTGCACATTTTGTTTTGAAATAGTTCAAGAATAAAGTAACTGAAGCCAGTTTACTTCCCCAGTTAACCACTAGGTGGCTTTTTACACCAACTATTCCATCTCCATGTATTCCAGTTTGAAATGATGCAAAACACAAACATTGGTGCTTTCAGACTGGACACATTTGGACACATTTGGTTTGATTAAAGTGAATCAGAGTTTGTTTTCCCCAATTATCCGGAACAAATTCTCAGTTTGAACACACCCAAGCGGACCCTGGTCTGAAAACAGACCAGGTGCAAGGTTCAGGACTTTATCCGGACCCAGTTAAGTGGACTCGGTCTGGACCAACTGACTTTTCCAGACTGAATGCACCCTTTTTTCTTTTTTTAGCCTCTGTGGATTTGATAGCTTTTCTAATGAAGCTTTGGGAAAAGTTGCTTTATTTTATTTGTAATAAAGTATTCTCAGTGGGCTTTTTTTACTCACCATGAGGCAGAGATCCCTTAAATGTATGGTTAATCTGAGTTGTGCCCTGACATCAAGGTTATTAGCTGTGAAGACAAAGTGAAGAAAAGCCTCTTTAAAATATATATATATATATATATATATATATATATATATATATATATATATATATATATATACACATTTATATATGTGTGTGTGTGTGTATGTATGTATATATATATATATTTTTTTATTTGAGCGTGAATTTATTCTACGTGTTATAATTACTTTTCAGTGTTTACTAAAGTCAGTCAATGCTGTCAGCCTCTGCCTTACTCACACACCCGCACACAACTTTTCACCTGAAGAACTCCTTTTATATTTTCACCTTTCAGAGGGTGAAGGCAGCACACCTTTAATTTCCATGAAAATGAGTGGAAGCGCGTGGAGCAGACACCAGCAACCCTGTCACCATGCTACTCATTCAAACTGACAGACAGCGTGTGAGCACAGGAAGCATGCTTTCACACTGAATGTCATCATCACCCAATCAGACAATGCCATCTCTTCATACACAACAATGCCACAGTGAATCTGCCAGGGGAATGTCAGGAATTAATATTTCAGCTGCTCTTTTTTCCTAAATGATTTAAAAATAAGTTCTTCCTTAATTCAGCAAATGAGAACATTGACAGAAAATTCATCTACCCCTCTCTTTTTTCCCATTTTCTTTCCACTCAACTGTATCCGTTTTGGTTTTCCCTCCACATTTTGCAGACTTTTGAGTTGATGTATTTGATGCAAAATAATTGATATCTCTGGCTGTAGAAGTTTGGCTTTGCATGGAACAGACATGCTTTAATGGGAGGAAATGCTTGAAATGTCTAAATTATTAATGTAAAAAGTTAAATAGGAGAAAATTACAAATATTGTGGCTTAATGACAGAAAAACCCACAATGTTCCTTAAAAACAACACATACAAACAGACCGCTCAGGATTTTGGTTGCAAACGAAAGTTGTTGCAAGCTGATTGCAAATATAAATATGAAGTTGCAACAGGTGCAACTTTATTTTATGCATGAACCAGGTGGGTCTAAGAAAAACAACCCCAGTTCTTTTTTTTTTCTTTTTCTGTCCATGCATTTTAGTTTGCACATTAACTGCAGATTTACTTTTTTCAAAAAATAAACTTTTCATTTAACAAAGAAATAAATATTTTATTCATATGTAATGTTGAATGTTATTGGTGATATTTAAGCTAAAGAGTACGCTATATTTTGGTTTTGGTCTGAAGCTCTAAGTTAGGGATACCCAAACTTTTGTCCTAAAAGGACCAAAACAAAGACATATAAGTCAGTGGGGAGCCAAATGCAACAATTTTTAAGCTGCCATAAATGGTCAATAATGTTAAAATCTAATAACTGGCTGATGCCGTGTTGTTTTGTGGATTTGCTGTCATTTTTTCATGCCAGAGCCTTTACCGCTCCATGTCTATCAGAGATAATCCACTGAAATCTGTAAAAGTCTTGGAGTCCAAATCTGTCTGTCACTATGGTTCATGGGACTTAAAAAAATGAATAAAATATAGGTGTATTATGTGAAGTTACATGTATGCACACAAAAATTTGAACTGCTATAAAGTTGCTTGTGTTTGACTTCTAAAGCTATAATTCTGATTTTATTGTAAGCAAGTAATATCAAGCACCAAAAGTGAGGGGATTGTGTTCTGTTCTTTTTTACTGGGAGCTCAAAATTGTACATGGATCTATTTGCATCAGAAGAGAGTGGAGCAGGAAGCTTCTGGCATGCCGAAGTAGCTTCTACGTTACAGCTACTCTTCCTCAAACACAATTTTTTTGTCTACTTCTGATTCACGATTTGGGTAAATAAATAGAAATGCAATTTTAAGGTCAATTACTTTTTCTTTATATATGTCCATCATCAGAAAAATGTCACAAGAACACGTTAAAAACACCTAAAGCACCATTTTCAATGGAGTGTGTCCAATGTAATGAAAAAGTATCTTGTGCTATTTCTCACATTTTCTTGCATATTTTTCACATCCATGTGAGTCTTATAAAGAATTTTAATATTTTAAAACGATAAGCTGAATAAAGCCAAAGTATATTTTTCAAGGATGATTTCAAAGGCCCATCTCAACCTGTATGCTCCTGTCTGAAAAAAGTAATTCCATTCTATTGTTTAATCATGAATGAACAGTAATTTACCACACTTGCAAGTTTAATTTTGCACCTTTTACATTACTGTCAGACCTGTTAAATCATTCAGAGAGTGGTGGTCTGACAATAAAACACGCTACCGATTTTTTTGCCATCCTTTAAAGAATTTCTAATGCTTTAGGACTCCAGAGAACCAAAGTCATCATCCATCAACGAAGAAAACTGAAACTGGAGAAATCGCTTCAAGGAGACCGACCAAAATAAGATCTTTAAGAACACAACAGCTCATCCAGGAGCTCATAAAAGAATCCAAGTAACATGGAAAGGAAAAAATAAGATAACTTTGAACTATTTCTTAGTCAAGAAGAGACTGGAGCTACCCATTCTCACCCCAACTCATCTTGAGGCTTTGTGTGAGCCCAACTGCTGCTTGCTCCGATTATATGGCTTTGGTAACATTGCACATATTCTGACTTCTGCCTAATAATAATAAAATAATAATAATAATAACAATGATAATAATGATATTTATATAAAAAAAATAAAGACAAATAGTCTGAAAGCAGCTTGTGCTACATTGCTTTCACTTAAAATAGTCTACATTTTTGTTGGTATATTAAACAGAAATTAAAGTAAAATTATTTTTATGGATGAAAGCGTAAATCAGTCACCAATGTTTGGGGATGTCTTATTTTCAGCAAGTCCAGAAAACGCCAAGTTATGCTCACCCAAAGTTTCAATATGTGAAGTTGACGAAGAGGTCGCTACCCATGCATCCATATATGACGAGTAGGGGTGAGAATCTGTTGAAATGGACAGAATTTGCACGTGAGTCAGCTTCTCCTTGAGTACAAATCTACCCCTAGCCTCGCTTCCCAAAGAATCACACTTTCTTAATCATTCAGGTACATTTTGTCTGCCAGGGCACACCAGACGACAATATTTCAGAAACGCAACTACCAATCAGAACAAACTCTCGTTTTGGTAGACTGGTGTTAAAAAAGCACAGGATGGTAAGAATGACCTTCATGCATTCAGTTATTGTTCTGGATTAAACCATAATCATGAGCTAATGAGGTTTTACTCCTAACATTTCTGTCATACTTTTTGGTAATATTTTGTAGAAGTAAATTAATTGAGGTTTTAATTTACACACGTCGCTAGAGGCTTATGAGTGTATCTATCATGATAAGCCTCTTTGTAGCTTGCAGAGCATACCTTGGATTGGTTAATTTGAAAAAATTTAAACCTTGGGTCCAGAAAATACCATGGTTTTTTAATAAAAAATATAACAAAATTAAAGCTACAAGTAGCATTTAGCGGGCCCGAGCACGTGCGACCGCCTGGCAAGAGCGACTGCCCCATGAGCAACGCCCCGCTCGAGCCATTCTCGTCGTTCTTTCTTGTCCATTCTGGAGCTTCAAGCTAATGTCAATAGGAAAGCAGCCTGTGGGGGGTTTGGGGGGGGGGGGGGGGTACTGTAATCTGTTGCCTTAAGGGACAAAGACTTTTGCATATAGCATGAACGAGTGAGTGAATGAGCAACGCCCTGCTCGAGCCGTTTTGTGTCGTTCTTCCTTCTGCATTCTGGAGCTGCAAGCCACATTTAACATGACAGCAGCCTGTCGGCGAAAGGTGGGGGTGGGGGAGGGGGCTGTAATCTGTTTCCTTTAAGGACTGATATTTTTGCATATATTGTGAAAAAAAAAAATTCAAACAAAGCTTTGTTTAGTCCTGCTCATTTTCTCATCCAGAAGGCCTTTTCAGATTAAAAAGTTGTCAATCAAGCAATGATGATAATCACTAACACTGTACCTCAAGATGTGAAAAATAGAAGTGATCTAATTTCCACTACAATGTCTAGACATGTGTCAGCTATGTTTGATAACTTGGCCGATCAGGTGGACCGGTGATATTGCAAAGCGCATGTTGTTTTGCATCCAGTTTGAAGAATCTCTAGACAGCAGCAGTGCAGCGCAGCTGTGTGTTTGTTTGTTTTTTTTGTTTTTCTTTACATCAAGAGAAGAACTCTTGACAGAACTGCCCTTACAAACAAATATAGGAGGAGTTGAAATGTATTACACGGTAAAGAAGTTTTTGTGCAGAAAAAGGTACCATTAGAAAAGCTGGTAGCAGTGACTGCAGACGGGGCTCCTGCTATGATCAATAGACAAACAGGTTTCATCACTCACTGTAAAGCTGACCCAGACTTTCCAAAATGTCTGCTTCATTCACCAGTAGGCCTTAAGTGTAAAAGTGATTGGCTCTGGACACTAAGTTGGAGATATGTAGGAGGCATCTCATTCTGAAATCTCAGCCTCGTGATACAAACGGCTGATTTTTTATGAATTTTTAATTATCTGACTACAACGCAATCAACCACTTCCTGTTCGGCGGTGGCTTGCGCAGGCACCGTCAGGTGTACACCCATGAAACTTTAAACGATGAGAGAAGACCCTTCTGAGTATCTCCTGTTGTAATTTTATGAACATCGGACAAAGCACAGAGAAAAAACAGGGCATAATGTGCCCCATGCAATAACTAGGTGGCGCTATAGAGCTCGTCCAAAGTTGTCATATCCATGGGTTCAGAATGGAAGCTTCATCATGTCCATTGAATTTCAGTGAGATTGGACAAGGAATGTGCACGTGAGAGCAACATTTATGCATGGCGAGACGCCCAACTCTTTGACTTGGTGTATAGTGCAATTAAGAATAAGTTAAAAATTAAGTTAACAACAACAACACACTATATACAGTAGAGTAAGGTGAAGTAAAGTGGGAGCACAGGTGGGCTGGGATGGTGGGGCCTGTAAGTGTCACAGACAGTCCTTTGGTGGGCGGGGGGAGGGTCAGCTGGGGGAGTTGGGGTACTGTTCAGCAGGCTGACTGCAGTGGGGAAGAAGCTGTTCTTGTGGCGCGAGGTCCTGGTCCTGATGGACCGGAGCCTCTTGCCAGAAGGGAGGGGCCGAAAGAGATTATGTCCTGGATGAGATGGGTCCGCTACAATCCTGGCTGCCCGCCTCCAGCTCCTGGAGAGACGGGAGCAGAGGTGAAAGTAAGCCGGAACGGTCCGGAGCGGCGTTCCGTTAAAAGATTTCGAGACGGAACGCCGTTCTAGTTGGGAGGAGATCCGCTGTGTTCCTGTTTTCACTTCATAACACATGACAGAAGCATTTTTTTATTTGGCGTATCGACCGATAAAATGCTCTGGATCCCTTTCCCGGTCTGCCTCGTAGCTTTCGCTCTCGCTTCCGTAAACAAGCCTAATGCGCATGCGTGGAAACGTGGTACGTTTGATTTTTTGTTGGGGGACATTCAATTCGATCAGCCAACTGAGCATTAATGTTTATGCCACACGGAGGAGCAACGGGACGCGAAAAACAATAAATGAATCAAACTTCACGTCACTAATGTGATTGGTCAGTTTAAATTCAACATAAATTTAGTTCACGATAGACAAAGGAAATCTTGATATGGAAAAATAACGCAGCACGTTATTTAAAAGAAAAAGCAAAAAAAGAAGAGCATGCAGAGAAAAATAAATCAGATATTTAAGAGGAAATTCCAAAGTGAGGATGAAGATGTGCAGACGAACACTTCTGAAGGAGAGGATGAAAAAGTGAAAAGTCGAAATGCAAATTGCATTGAAGAACCCACTGAGACACCAGGGCCATCAAGCTCAGGTGACCCTTTTGTATTGCCAGAGTATCCTTCAATCTGGACAAAAGAACAGTATGAACAGTGTAAAGAGAAAAATGAATGGATATTTGCCAAAAACGGAATGCTTGGCTGCCAAAAATGCCACACTGTAAAAGATCTCGGTGTTGCCTCATCTCGGGGGGTAAATATTGCACCTAACTGGGTAGCAGGAAAGATATGCCCATCTGGACACACAAGAGATGTTCAGCTATCGTCATTGAGAAAAAAAATACATGAGCACAAAAACTCAGCAGCTCACAAAGAAGTTGTGAAAATTTTAGAGACAGCGAAAAAAGACACTCTTTTAAACATGAATACCAAGAGTCAAGATTTTGCCTTTGAGACAACTGCCAGGGTCTTCAGGACAGCCTATTACGTGGCCAAGTACAATAAACCATTCACTGACTTTGAAAGTTTGATTGATCTACAGGAGACCAACTCAATCAACATGGGGAGAGTTTTACACAGCAAAACTTTGTGTGTTGATATTGTGGATCATGTGGCTTCACAAATGAAGAAAGAAATTATGACAAAAATTATACAAAATAGGAGCAAGATAACAGTATTGGCTGATGAATCAACTAATGTTGGTAACAAATCAACGCTCATTGTTTTTGTGAAAGCAAGTGTAGATGGAGCTATGGAACCTATTTCTTTTCCCTTGGACCTTGTGGACCTGGACAGCCTATGTGCTGCCCACATCAAAGAAAAACTCATAAACTGCCTGTTAAAAAATGGTTTTACCATGCAGTTGCTGCAAGAACTACTGATAGGATTTTGCAGTGATGGGGCCAGCGTGACGTTAGGGGTGAAGTCAGGAGTTGGAAAGTTGCTGAAAGACGACTTTCCATCTATTGTTCTCTGGCACTGTTTGAATCACAGACTGGAGCTTGCTGTAGACCAGGCACTTGATAAAACAGGGGGGACAAAAGATTTCCAGGCCTTCCTTGACTCCCTTTATTCACTTTACAGCCAATCACCCAAGAACACGAGAGAGCTCAGTGAGTGTGCGCACAATCTGCACATCACCCTTAAAAGGATTGGTAGAGTATTCAGCGTTCGCTGGGTGGCTTCATCCTGGAGGGCAGTCAATGCAGTGTGGCAGTCATATTCAGCCTTGGCACAACATTTCCAGAAAGCATCAGAGGACAACAGCAGAGACAGCAGAGAGAGAGCCAAGTTCAGTGGTCTGCTATCTAAGTTGTGCACTGTTCATTTTCTCAAAAGTCTGGCACTGATGGTGGATGTTCTCACTGAACTAAAAAACTTGTCTGAAATTCTCCAGAACAGAAAAACTACTATTCCAAAGGCCCATGAGCTCATGACCAACTACCTGAAGTGCATTGAGAGCCTGAAAACATACCCAGGAAAACACACTGTTGAAGCAGAGCAGGCCGAGCAGAAGATGGAATTTAATGGACATCAGTTAAAGGTGGGCAGGTCTCCCACCATTGACTCTGCTCTCTTCATAACTGCAGTGGTGGAGAGCATGAAGGAAAGACTGTTTACAACAACAGCCAACAAAGCACAAAGTAGCGTGACAGCTGACCGCAAGGAGGCTTACAACAGCCTTATCAATCAGATGGCAGTCCTTCACCCAGAAAACTGGGATCAAGACAATCCTCGATTTGGAGAAGAGGAAGTCAGAACTTTGTGTGAACGTCTCAACATCAATGAGCAAGAGGCCCATCTTGGGTACGTTGAGTTCAAGGCTAGTGGAGGGAGAAGCATTCCTCCTCCATTAAAAAAATTACTTCTGGCAGTAGACACACTCTCAGCCAGTAATGCAGATTGTGAAAGAGGGTTTAGTACCATGAATAACATAATGACTGACCTCAGAGGCACCATGACGACAAAAAATGTCTCAAACCTCCTGTTCATCAGCTCATTTGGACCTCCCTTTATGAAGTGGGATCCAATGCCATACGTCAAAACCTGGCTAGGAAAAGGCAGGAGACCAGCGCACACAACAAGTGGCATGGCCCGCAGATCCCCTAAAACTGATGAGGAATATTACCAGCCTCTTTGGGACATTATGACTTAGTTCAGCTAATTAAGGATGACTCAAGTTCTGATCAATTCGGATGTTCACATTTTTCATGTTCTGAAAAATTCACAATGTTCAATTAAATATTGTTTTCACAAAAACACCTTGTCTACACACGTTATTTATGTATAAAATTTGATATCAAGTGCATTTATTTCCTTTAACTGCTTTAAAAAATATATATTTGGAAATAATTTGTCATAGTACCGGCAAAAGAAAAATTCTACTTTCACCCCTGGACGGGAGGTGGCAGCCGATCACCTTCTCTCCTGAGTGGATGACGCGTTGCAGCTTGGCCTTGTCTCTGGCCGTGGCCGCAGCGAACCAGACTGTGATGGAGGACGTGAGGGTGGATTCAATGATGGCAGTGTAGAAGTCTACCAGCATCTTTTCAGGGAGGTGAAACTTCTTCAGCTGCCTCAGGAAGTACATCCTCTGCTGGACCTTCTTAGTGATGGAGCTGATGTTCTGCTCCCACTTGAGGTCCTGGCTGATGATGGTTCCCAGGAAGCAGAAGGACTCCACAGAGGTCACCGGGGAGTCACAGAGGATGACAGGGGGGAGGGGGGCTGGGGCCTTCCTGAAGTCCACTGTCATCTCCACTGTCTTCAGAGCATTAAGCTCCAGGTTGTTAGCGCTGCACTATGACACCAGCCTGGCTATTTCACTCCTGTAGGCCGACTCATCTCCGTCAGAGATGAGGCCGATGAGTGTGGTGTCGTCAGCAAACTTCAGGAGTTTGACAGACAGGTGACCAGCTGTGCAGCTGTTTGTGTACAGGGAGAGTAACAGGGGTGAAAGGACACAGCCCTGGGGGGATCCGGTGCTTGTGGACCGAGTATCTGAGACGAGCTTCCCCAGCCTCACATACTGCTGTCTGTCCGTCAGGAAGTCTGTGATCCACCTGCAGGTGGAGTCAGGCACATTCATCTGGGAGAGTTTTTAATACTAAAGATGTATGAAAGACATACCGAAAAAATATGTCTTTCAGTGTTTAACTGGCTGTCTTTGGATTATGCATGCCTGAGTAATTCATTCTTACTCCTCATCTCTCTGTTCACTGCTTGCTAATTTACATAGCAGGGGTCCCAGCAGGAGGGGGCGGGGTTGTAACACGACTCCTTCAGCAGAGCCAGGCTGAGAGAGGCTTTGACATGTAAGATGTTAGATGTTAGAATGCTAGATGTTAGAATGACCAGTTCATTTTATATCTATGAAAATATTCAGGTAGCTATGGGACATGTTTAGCTATAGGTCTGTGAAAATTGGTGTCGATTGTTGAAACATAAGTTACCATAAAAAAATGTTTGTTTGGAGTCTAGACAGATTTAACACAGGTTTTTGGATGAAAAAGGATTTTTTATAAATCATCTGTTACACTTTTAAGTCTGAAAAAAATATGGAAGGCAGCAAACACAGATCCCTACCGTTTTTAATTTTTTTGTGCTGATATTTGAAAGATAAGTTATGCAAAAAAATAGGTGTTTGCAGTTTTGCCTAAAAAGACGTTTTCGGACCTTTTTGGATGAAATGATGTCTAAAAGTTCACCTGTAACTTCAATAATTCTGAATTTATTTAGGAAGCAGTAGCACATAAATGCCTATGAAAGTGTAGTCTTTGGTGCTGATAACCTAAACAGAATTTATGCTAAAAATCTTTGTTCAGTCCAAAATTGCATAGGAAAAACACCGGTACGAAGTTTCTCGTAGACCCTATAGTGCTATCTATCAAAGTTGGAGATTTGTAAGAGGCATCTAACTCTGAAATCTCAGCTTCCTGAGACAAACGGCTGATTTGCTATGAAGCTTTGTTTTATGAGTAAGTGCAATTGACCACTTCCTGTTTGGGGGGGCCTTATGAAGGCACAGTCAGATGTACACCCATGAAATTTTAGATGATGAGAGAGGACCTTTCTGAGTATCTCCAGTTTTAATTTCATGCACGTCGGACGAAGCGCAGAGAAAAGATAGGTCAGAATGTGACATAAAATGTATTTGTCAATATCTAGGTGGCGCTGTGGAGTTCGTCCAAGATTGTCATATCCATTGGTTCAGAATGGAAGCCTCATTACCTCCATTGAATTTCAGTGAGATTGGACAAGGAATGTGCACGTGAGAGCAACTTTTGTGTGCACGGCGAGACGCCCAACTTCGCCGCTCTGTCACGACCACACCCCTGCGTTGAAAGTTATGGCTTTTTATCAGAGTAAACTTCAATGGCTTTTCAACAGGTGGACATCATTTTGAGGTGTGTCGGCTCATCCTACTTGGAGCAGTGATGCTCCAAGTCAAACATGTCATTTCCTGCTGCCAGCAGGTGGCGCTACACTTGTTCCAGATTCTTCCACTGCAGATGTGTTCAGAGTCAGACTACAATCATGCATATCAACTTTGGATCAGATTGGATTTTGCATGGCTGAGTAATGGCCATTTTTATTTTCATGGCGTGTTTTCAAAATGACCTCCAAGTTCGACGCGCCGCCACGGTCACAAACATCCGTAATACCTTTAAAGCTTCGCAATTTAACATCGGACATGGGTCTAGTTTACAAAACCAAAGTTTGGAGTCATTATTCATAAATCTCTAGGAGGAGTTCGTTCTAGAAGGAGGCCTACAAATGTCCAAAATAGAGCAAAAATGACATATTGACACCAATATAGCAGACTTCCTGTGCGACTGACAGCTTGGTACCAAGAGACTTTTTTGTAGGTTTCCATCTGATGAACATGTCCTGAAAAAATCAAGCTTGTATGTCAAAGCATATGCGGGGGCTCGGGACAAATGTCACTGTAGGTGGCGCTGTCGAGCCGTTTTTGTGCGCCCATGCCAATCTCCTGTAAAATACGAAATTTTTCGCGACTCCTGATGTGTGTGCCAAATTTGGTGAGTTTTGGGGTATGTTAAAGGCCTCAAAAAGGCGACTCTTCCGTCGGAAGAAAATGAATAATAATAATTAAAGCTACAAGTAGCATTTAGCGGGCCCGAGCACGTGCCACCGCCTGGCACGAGCGACCGCCCCGTGAGCAACGCCCTGCTCGAGCCATTCTCGTCGTTTTTTCTTGTCCATTCTGGAGCTCCAAGCTAATGTTAATACGACAGCAGCCTGTGGGGGGGGGGGGGGGGGGGACTATAATCTGTTGCCTTAAAGGACAAAGACTTTTGCATATAGCATGAAAAAAATTCTTAAATCTAAGCCTCGTTTAGACCTGCTCATTTTCTCATCAAGTAGAAGAAGGTTTTTATCAGATTAAGAAACAAGCAATGATGATAATTGCTATCACTGTCCCTAAGGATGAGAACAATAGAACTCATTCAATTTTCACTACAATGTCTAGATGAGTGTCAGCTATGTCTGATAACTTGGCCAATTAGCTGGACCGGGATCTTACAAAGTGCAGGTGGTTTAACGTCCAGTGTGATGAGTCTGTGGACGGCAATAGTTCAGCATAGCTTTTGGTTTCCACAAGAGAAGAATTCCTGACACATCTGCCCTAACAGACAACTACAAGAGGAGTTGAAATGTATAACACGATGAAGGAGTTTTTGTGCAGAAAAAGGTACCATTAGAAAAGCTGGTAGCCATACCTGCAGACGGGGCTCCTGCTATGATTGACCGACAAACAGGTTTCATCACTCACTGTAAAGCTGACCAAGACTTTCCAAAATGTCTGCATTACTGCTGCTTCTTTCACCAGTAGGCCTTATGTGCAGAAGTGATTGGCTCTGGACATATAATGACTCCTATTGTGAAAATCATAAAAAACCTCAGCTGCAAAGCAAAACAGAACAGGATTTTTAAGGTGCTATTGGTGGAGATATCTGCTGAATATGGTGAATATGAACATTGTGAATCTGAACTTGTATTCTTGACTGACATTACTGGAAAACTAAACCACTTGATCTGCGAGCTGCAAGACAATGGCAAAACTATTTTTTTTTTGACCAGCCTGCCTGAGCCAGTGTTTTTCTTGTGGGGATCTTTTCTGCCAGGGCTTGCCAGCTTGGTCAGTGGATGTTGCTGCAGTTGTCTCCCTTGCTGGGACAGCTGGAGTTAAACACAGCAGCCTCACGGCTGTGAAGTGGACCCCGTTGCTGTCCCAGTCTGGATGGGCACTGTGGTGATGTTCCAATGTTCAGGCTGGCTCCTGGTATGAAGAGATTCCCAAATACCATTTCCTAACCGCAGAGCCAAGGATGTGTTTACATGTTTAGGTCAAAAATGTGATGAACAGCTTCATGTTGTCTATTGATGTAAGTTTAAACCTAAACATGTTTCCCTGTTACTAATCCAGTTGATATGGTTCTCCATCTGTGTCTAGGTGATAGAAAAGCATTTTTTTATATTTAGAGCTCCAAGCAAACAAACAGTTGTCTATATAAGAGCTTTTACAATTGTGGACTTTTAGCAGGTCTCTGAATACATGTGACCAATGCATGGTGGATTTTCACAGACTTTGTGTAAAACTGAAGGTGACAGAGACTTTGGAGAAGTGGCTACATTGCTCTGGACTTCTTTGTTTCGTCCACAGAAGAGTAAAATATGTGATTGATTTTGAAAAGCTGCTGAAAAATGTATCTTTTTAAAATTGCAATTTCTAATTTGGGTTTTACATTTTGTGTTCCATTTTTTGTGATTGTATTAGAAAGATTTGTTATTTATTTGGTGTTTAAAGGTGGTACATAATGTATATACACAATCTTCTTAGAGACATTTGCGATATGTTGTGTTTGTTGTCGTTGTAGTTTAATTTCTTTGGATGTATTGAAAGGAAATGAAAAGAAGTTGCAGCATTGATTAAAAAAGCATAAAAGAGACATTTACTGTCTGATGTTACATCTGTAGGAGTGTACTGAGACTGGGTTTTGTTTTGGAGCACATTCATATATTTTGTTTGTAAAAAAAAAAAAGATAAAATATAAAGTTAATTGTATTTTGGATGAATAAAAAAGCAATGATTAGTGCTAAGGATGTATAAAAGACAAACAAAACAAAGGAAAATGCTGTATTTTAGTGTTGAACTAGGCTTTCTAACTGTTCTACTTTCTGTCTGCCACTCCTGGCTAATATACATGTAAGCACACACAACAACTCCACTCCTGCAGCAGGGGAGACTGATGAAAAGCTTGAGGATGTAAGATTGAATAAAATAAAATCCTAGAGTTGACCAGTTCATTTTATAAATGTAAATATTTTTTATTTTGGTGCTGATAAACTAAACAGAAGTTATGATAAAAATATTTGCTTGAGTCAAAATGTCCAAAAATTTGCTTTCAGCACAATAGGGTGATTAAGGTGGTTAAATGTTTCTCGTACGTATAGTGCTGCTTTTCAAACGTGGAGCTTTGTAAGACGCATCTAATTCTGAAATCTCAGCTTCCTGAGACAAACGGCTGATTTCCTATGAAGCTTGATTATATGATCATGCTTCATGATCATTTATGAACATATATAGCTCGTCCAAAATTGTCATATCCATGGGTTCAGAATGGAAGTTTCATCAAATCTACATTTGTGCATGGCGAGATACCCAACTTCGCTGCTCTGTCATGACCACACCCCCGCGTTGAAAGATTTGTTTTTCATCAGAGTAAACTTCAATGGATTTTCAACAGGTGGACGTCATTTTGAGGTGTGTTTGCTCATCCTACTTGGAGCAGTGATGCTCCAAGTAAAACATGTCATTTCCTGTTGCCAACAGGTGGCGCTACACCTGTTTCGGATTTTTCCACTGCAGATGTGTTCAAAGTCAGACTACAATCATGCACAACAAATTTGGATCAGATTAGATTATTTATGGCTGAGTAATGGCCATTTTTCTTTTCATGGCGTGATTTCGAAACGACCTCAAATTTTGACGCGCCGCCACGGTCACAAACAACCGTAAAAACTTAAAAGCTTCGCAATTTAAGATCGGACATGTGTTTAGTGTACAAAACCAAAGTTTGGAGTCATTGTTCAAAAATCTCTAGGAGGAGTTCGTTCTAGAACGAGGCCTGCAATGGACCAAAATAGAGCAAAACTGACATATTGACATCAATATAGCAGACTTCCTGTGCGACTGACAGCTTGGTCCCAAGAGACTTTTTTGTAGGTTTCCATCTGATGAACATGTCCTGTAAATATCAAGCTTGTATGTTAAAGAACATGGCGGGGCTCTCAAAAACAAACATGGTAGGTGGCGCTATTGAGCCGTTTTTTGTTCACCCATGCAAGTGCTCTGTATCTAAGTTGGAGATATGTAAGAGGCCTCTAATTCTGAAATCTCAGCTTCGTGATACAAACGGCTGATTTTTTATGAATTTTTAATTATCTGACTGCAACGCAATCAACCACTTCCTGTTTGGTGGTGGCTTGCGCAATCATTGTCAGGTGTAAACCCATGAAACTTTAAACGATGAGAGAAAACCCTTGTGAGTATCTCCTGTTGTAATTTTATGAACATCGGACAAAGCACTGAGAAAATACAGGGCAGAATGTGCCCAATGCAATAACTAGGTGGCGCTATAGAGCTCGTCCAAACTTGTCATATCCATGGGTTCAGAATTGAAGCTTCATCATATCCATTTATTTTCAGTGATATCGGACAAGGAATGTGCACGTGAGAGCAACATTTGTGTGCATGGCGAGACGCCCAACTTCGCCGCTCTGTCACGACCACACCCCCGCTTTGAAAGATTTGTTTTTTTATCAGAGTAAACTTCAATGGATTTTTAACAGGTGGATGTCATTTTGAGGTGCGTTTGCTCATCCTACTTGGAGCAGTGATGCTCCAAGTAAGACATGTCATTTCCTGTTGCCAACAGGTGGCGCTACACTTATTCCATATTTTTCCACTGCAGATTTGTTCAGAGTCAGACTACAATCATGCACATAAATTTTGGATCAGATTAGATTATGCATGGCTGAGTTATGGCCATTCTTCTTTTCATGGCGTGTTTTCGAAACGACCTCCAATTTTGACGCGCAGCCACGGTCACAAACAACCGTAAAAACTTAAAAGCTTCGCAATTTAACATCGGACATGTGTTTAGTTTACAAAACCAAAGTTTGGAGTCATTATTCACAAATCTCTAGGAGGAGTTCGTTCTAGAAGGAGGCCTGCAAATGACCAAAATACACCAAAAATGACATATTGACACCAATATAGCAGACTTCCTGTGCAACTGACAGCTTGGTACCAAGAGACTTTTTTGTAGGTTTTCATCTGATGAACATGTCCTGTAAATATCAAGCTTGTATGTTAAAGAACATGGCGGGACTCGCGAAAACAAACATTGTAGGTGGCGCTATTGAGCCGTTTTTGTGCACCCGTGCGAGTGCTGTATATCTAAGTTGGAGATATGTATGGGGGAATTTCATTCTGAAATCTCAGCCTCGTCAGAAAAACGGCTGATTTTTTATGAATTTTTAATTATCTGACTGCAACGCAATCAACCACTTCCTGTTTGGCGGTGGCTTGCGCAGGCACCGTCAGGTGTACACCCATGAAACTTTACACAATGAGAGAAAACCCTTGTGAGTATCTCCTGTTGTAATTTTATGAACATCGGACAAAGCACAGAGAAAAGACAGGTCAGAATGTGACATAAAATGTATTTGTCAATATCTAGGTGGCGCTTTAGAGCTCGTCCAAGATTGTCATATCCATTGGTTCAGAATGGAAGCCTCATCACCTCCATCGAATTTCAGTGAGATTGGACAAGGAATGTGCACGTGAGAGCAACTTTTGTGTGCACGGCGAGGCGCCCAACTTCGCCGCTCTGTCACGACCACACCCCCGCTTTGAAAGTTATGGCTTTTTATCAGAGTAAACTTCAATGGCTTTTCAACAGGTGGACATCATTTTGAGGTTTGTCGGCTCATCCTACTTGGAGCAGTGATGCTCCAAGTCAAACATGTCATTTCCTCTTGCCAGCAGGTGGCGCTACACTTTTTCCAGATTCTTTCACTGCAGATGTGTTCAGAGTCAGACTAAAATCATGCATATCAATTTTGGATCAGATTGGATTATACATGGCTGAGTAATGGCCATTTTTCTTTTCATGGGGTGTTTTCGAAATGACCTCCAAGTTCGACACGCCGCCACGGTCACAAACATCCGTAAAACTTTTAAAGCTTCGCAATTTAACATCAGACATGGGTCTAGTTTACAAAACCAAAGTTTGGAGTCATTATTCATAAATCTCTAGGAGGAGTTCGTTCTAGAAGGAGGCCTACAAATGTCCAAAATAGAGCAAAAATGACATATTGACACCAATATAGCAGACTTCCTGTGCGACTGACAGCTTGGTACCAAGAGACTTTTTTGTAGGTTTCCGTCTGATGAACATGTCCTGAAAAAATCAAGCTTGTATGTTAAAGCATATGCGGGGGCTCGGGACAAATGTCACTGTAGGTGGCGCTGTCGAGCCGTTTTTGTGCGCCCATGCCAATCTCCTGTAAAATACGAAATTTTTCGCGACTCCTGATGTGTGTGCCAAATTTGGTGAGTTTTGGGGTATGTTAAAGGCCTCAAAAAGGCGACTCTTCCGTCGGAAGAAAAAGAATAATAATAATAATAATTAAAGCTACAAGTAGCATTTAGCGGGCCCGAGCACGTGCGACCGCATGGCACGAGCGACCGCCCCGTGAGCAACGCCCTGCTCGAGCCATTCTCGTCGTTTTTTCTTGTCCATTCTGGAGCTCCAAGCTATTGTTAATACGACAGCAGCCTGGGGGGGGGGGGGGGGGGGGGGGGGCTGTAATCTGTTGCCTTAAGGGACAAAGACTTTTGCATATAGCATGAAAAAAATTCAAGCAATGATGATAATTGCTATCACTGTCCCTAAGGATGAGAACAATAGAACTCATTCAATTTCCACTACAATGTCTAGATGAGTGTCAGCTATGTCTGATAACTTGGCCAATTAGCTGGACCGGGATCTTGCAAAGTGCAGGTGGTTAACGTCCAGTGTGATGAGTCTGTGGACGGCAACAGTACAGCATAGCTTTTGGTTTCCACAAGAGAAGAATTCCTGACACATCTGCCCTAACAGACAACTACAAGAGGAGTTGAAATGTATAACACGGTGAAGGAGTTTTTGTGCAGAAAAAGGTACAATTAGAAAAGCTGGTAGCAGTGACTGCAGATGGGACTCCTGCTATGATCAATAGACAAACAGGTTTCATCACTCACTGTAAAGCTGACCCAGACTTTCCAAAATGTCTGCATTACTGCTGCGTCATTCACCAGCAGGCCTTATGTGCAGAAGTGATTGGCTCTGGACATATAATGACTCTTATTCTGAAAATCGTAAACAACCTCAGCTGCAAAGCAAAACAGCACAGGATTTTTAAGGTGCTATTGGAGGAGATGTCTGTTGAATATGGTGAATATGAATATGGTGAATCTGAACTTGCATTCTTGACTGACATTACTGGAAAACTAAACCACTTGATCTGCGAGCTGCAAGACAATGGCAAAACTATTTTTTTTTGACCAGCCTGCCTGAGCCAGTGTTTTTCTTGTGGGGATCTTTTCTGCCAGGGCTTGTCAGCTTGGTCAGTGGATGTTGCTGCAGTTGTCTCCCTTGCTGGGACAGCTGGAGTTAAACACAGCAGCTCACGGCTCTGAAGTGGACCCCGTTGCTGTCCCAGTCTGGATGGGCACTGTGGCGATGTTCCAATGGCCAGGCTGGCTCCTGGTATAAAGAGATTCCCAAATACCATTTCCTAACCGCAGAGCCAAGGATGTGTTTACATGTTTAGGTCAAAAATGTGATGGACAGCTTCATGTTGTCTAAACATGCCACCCTGTTATTAATCCAGTTGATATGGTTCTCCATCTGTGTCTAGGTGATAGAAAAGCATTTTTTTTCATATTTAGAGCTCTAAGCAACCAAACAGTTGTCTATATAAAAGAGCTTTTACAATTGTGCACTTTTAGCAGGCTGAAAAAATTATCTTTTTAAAATTGCCATTTCAAATTTGGGTTTTAAATTTTGTGTTCCATTTTTCTGTGCTTGTATTGGAAGGATTTGTTATTATTTTGTTTAAAAGTGCTACATATTGTATATACACATAATTTATTTAGAGAAATTTGCTATACGTTGTGTTTTTTGGTTTTGTAGTTTAATTTCATTGGATTTATATTAAGGAAAAGAAGTTGCAGCATTGATTAAAAAAGGATAAAAGAGACATTTACTGTCTAAGTCTTATGTTACATCTGTAGAACTGTACTGAGAGTTGGGTTTTGTTTTGGAGCACATTCATATGTTTTGTTTGTAAAAAAAAAAAGATAAAATATTAAGTTAATTGCATTTTACATGACTAGAAAAGCAATGATTATTCATAAAAATCTATGAAAGACATACAAAACAAATGAAAAAGCAGTCTGCCCTCCCTCTTGTGTCTAAACTATTGTCACCTCACTTCTGGGTTAGTTAGCATATGAACTGGCAGCTGGTGTGTGTGTGTGGGGGGGGGGGGGGGGGGGGGGAGGGTGAAATTTGACTCCAGCAACAGAGCAGGCTGAGGAACAAGCTGCAGCATGAGGAAAAGCCTGAAGCATGTAAGAGGAAATGACATCCTACAGTTGACCAGTTCATTTTATATCTGTAAAGAATATTCAATAAGCATTTAGACATGTTCAGCTATATGCGTGTGAAACTTGGTGTGGATTTTTGAAGCATAAGTAATTTTAAAACACACTTGTTTGGAGTCCAGACGGAAAAAGCACAGGTTTTGGGATGAATCAGGATTTTTTTAAAATCATCTGTTTCACCTGGACTTCTGAAAAAAATATGGAAGGCAGCAAACACAGATCCCTACATTTAAAAAAATAAATGGTGTTGATATATGATGATTAAGTTATGAAAAAAAATAGGTGTTTGTAGTTTTGCCTAAAAAGACGTTTTCGGACCTTTTTGGATGAAATGTTTTCTAAAAGTTCACCTGTAACTTCAATCATTCTGAATTTTTTTAGGAAGCAGTAGCACATAAATGCCTATGAAAGTTGAATTCTTGGTGCTGATAACCTAAACAGAATTTATGCTAAAAATCTTTGTTCAGTCCAAAATTTCATTAAAAAAATCAAGTGATGAAGTTTCTCGTAGACCCTATAGTGTTACATATCAAAGCTGGAGGTTATTAAAGGCATCTAATTCTGAAATCTCAGCTTCCTGAGACAAACGTCTGATTTATAATAAATTTCTATTATTTGGGTGCACATAATCGACCACTTCCTGTTACGCAGGCACCGTCAGGTGTACACCCATGAAACTTTACATGATGAGAGAGGACCCTTCTGAGTATCTCCAGTTTTAATTTCATGCACATCGGACAAAGCAAAGAGAAAATACAGGGCAGAATGTGCCCAATGCAATAACTAGGTGGCGCTATAGAGCTCGTCCAAGATTGTCATATCCATGGGTTCAGAATAGAAGCTTCATCATATCCATTGAATTTCAGTGAGATTGGACAAGGAATGTGCACGTGAGAGCAACTTTTGTGTGCATAGCGAGATGCCCAACTTTGCCGCTCTGTCACGACCACACCCCCGCATTGAAAGTTATGGTTTTTTGTCAGAGTAAACTTCAATGGCTTTTCAACAGGTGGACGTCATTTTCAGGTGTGTCGGCTCATCCTACTCGGAGCAGTGATGCTCCAAGTCAAACATGTCATTTCCTCTTGCCAGCAGGTGGCGCTACACTTTTTCCAGATTCTTTCACTGCAGATGTGTTCAGAGTCAGACTACAATCATGCATATCAATTTTTGATCAGATTGGATTATGCATGGCTGAGTTATGGCCATTTTTCTTTTCATGGCGTGTTTTCGAAACAACGTCGAATTTCTACGCGCCGCCACGGTCACAAACTTCTGTAAAAACTTAAAAGCTTTGCAATTTAACATCGGACATGTGTCTAGTTTACAAAACCAAAGTTTGGAGTCATTATTCACAAATCTCTAGGAGGAGTTCGTTCTAGAAGGAGGCCTGCAAATGTCCAAAATAGAGCAAAAATGACATATTGACATCAATATAGCAGACTTCCTGTGCGACTGACAGCTTGGTACCTACAGACTTTTTTGTAGGTTTCCATCTGATGAACATGCCCTGAAAAAATCAAGCTTGTACGTTAAAGCGTATGCGGGGCGTCGGGACAAAAGTCAGTGTAGGTGGCGCTGTCGAGCCATTTTTGCGCACCCATGCCAATTTCTCATAAAAAACGAAATTTTTCGCGACCCCTGATGTGTGTGCCAAATTTGGTGAGTTTTGGGGTATGTTAAAGGCCTCAAAAATGCGATTCTTCCGGCAGAAGAAAAATAATAATAATTAAAGCTACAAGTAGCATTTAGCGGGCCCGAGCACGTGCGACCGCATGGCACGAGCGACCGCCCCGTGAGCAACGCCCTGCTCGAGCCATTCTCGTCGTTTTTTCTTGTCCATTCTGGAGCTCCAAGCTATTGTTAATACGACAGCAGCCTGGGGGGGGGGGGGGGGGGGGGGCTGTAATCTGTTGCCTTAAGGGACAAAGACTTTTGCATATAGCATGAAAAAAATTCAAGCAATGATGATAATTGCTATCACTGTCCCTAAGGATGAGAACAATAGAACTCATTCAATTTCCACTACAATGTCTAGATGAGTGTCAGCTATGTCTGATAACTTGGCCAATTAGCTGGACCGGGATCTTGCAAAGTGCAGGTGGTTAACGTCCAGTGTGATGAGTCTGTGGACGGCAACAGTACAGCATAGCTTTTGGTTTCCACAAGAGAAGAACTCCTGACACATCTGCCCTAACAGACAACTACAAGAGGAGTTGAAATGTATAACACGGTGAAGGAGTTTTTGTGCAGAAAAAGGTACAATTAGAAAAGCTGGTAGCAGTGACTGCAGATGGGACTCCTGCTATGATCAATAGACAAACAGGTTTCATCACTCACTGTAAAGCTGACCCAGACTTTCCAAAATGTCTGCATTACTGCTGCGTCATTCACCAGCAGGCCTTATGTGCAGAAGTGATTGGCTCTGGACATATAATGACTCTTATTCTGAAAATCGTAAACAACCTCAGCTGCAAAGCAAAACAGCACAGGATTTTTAAGGTGCTATTGGAGGAGATGTCTGTTGAATATGGTGAATATGAATATGGTGAATCTGAACTTGCATTCTTGACTGACATTACTGGAAAACTAAACCACTTGATCTGCGAGCTGCAAGACAATGGCAAAACTATTTTTTTTTGACCAGCCTGCCTGAGCCAGTGTTTTTCTTGTGGGGATCTTTTCTGCCAGGGCTTGTCAGCTTGGTCAGTGGATGTTGCTGCAGTTGTCTCCCTTGCTGGGACAGCTGGAGTTAAACACAGCAGCTCACGGCTCTGAAGTGGACCCCGTTGCTGTCCCAGTCTGGATGGGCACTGTGGCGATGTTCCAATGGCCAGGCTGGCTCCTGGTATAAAGAGATTCCCAAATACCATTTCCTAACCGCAGAGCCAAGGATGTGTTTACATGTTTAGGTCAAAAATGTGATGGACAGCTTCATGTTGTCTAAACATGCCACCCTGTTATTAATCCAGTTGATATGGTTCTCCATCTGTGTCTAGGTGATAGAAAAGCATTTTTTTCATATTTAGAGCTCTAAGCAAACAAACAGTTGTCTATATAAAAGAGCTTTTACAATTGTGCACTTTTAGCAGGTCTCTGAGTTCATGTGACCAATGTATGGTGGATTTTCACAGACCTTGTTTAAAACTGAAGGTGAGAGAGACTTAGAGAAATGGCTTCATTGTTCTGGAGTTCTTTGTTTCATCCACAGAAGAGTAGAATTGGTGATTGATTTTGAAAAGCTGCTGAAAAAAGTATCTTTTTCAAATTGCAATTTCTAACTTGGGTTTTACATTTTGTGTTCCATTTTTTGTGCTTTATTTGGGACGCATTTGTTATTTGTTTGGTGTTTTTAAGGTTCTGCAAATATACACATCATTTTTTAGAGACATTTGTTATCATTTGTGTTTGTTGATTTGTAGTTTAATTTCATTGGATGTATAGATGTCGTGTGGGGGGGAGGCTCGAGAGCAGGTAGGACCCAGGCGCAGAGACGGGAGGCAAACGGGTTCAGGGCAAGTGGGTTTATTTAACTAACAAAAAGCGCTGCAGAGCAGGATGACAAAACTAAAAACAAAAACTTACTGTGGCATGGCAAGGGACATGGACGCCAGACAAGAAGACGTGATCAACATGAGCAGAAGTTAATGGACCAGCACAGGAGGAAGGCAGAGACAAGACTTATATACAGACAGGGCAGACAAGACACAGGTGAACACGATTAGGGCAGATGGGGACCAAAGGAAGTAAAACTCAAGAAACATGACAAGACAGGAAACCTTTCAAAATAAAACAGGAAACAGAACCAAACAAGACAGAAAAAGAACTAAAGCGAAAAAAAAGACAACAAACTGAAACCATGACAATAGAAAGGAAAAGAAGTTCAAACATTGATTATAAAAAAGGATATAAGAGATAAAAAAAAAAGAAAAAGGAAAAGAAAAAAAATAAAATATTGATTTAATTGCATTTTGAATGAATAAAAAACAATGATTAATAGAATCAGAATCAGAATCAGGAATCAGAAAAAGTTTTATTGCCAGGTTCAGTAGAGCGCACTTTACAAAACGAGGAATTTGACTTGGTGTATAGTGCAATTAAGAATAAGTTAAAAATTAAGTTAACAACAACAACACACTATATACAGTAGAGTAAGGTGAATTAAAGTGGGAGCACAGATGGGCTGGGATGGTGGGGCCTGTAAGTGGCACCGACAGTCCTTTGGTGGGCGGGGGGGGGAGGGGGGTCACCTGGGGGAGTTGGGGTTCTGTTCAGCAGGCTGGCTGCAGTGGGGAAGAAGCTGTTCTTGTGGCGCGAGGTCCTGGTCCTGATGGACCGGAGCCTCTTGCCAGAAGGGAGGGGCCGAAAGAGATTATGTCCTGGATGAGAGGGGTTGGCTACAATCCTGGCTGCCCGCCTCCAGGTCCTGGAGATGTGCAGCTCCTGGAGAGACGGGAGGTGGCAGCCGATCACCTTCTCTGCTGAGTGGATGACGCGTTGCAGCTTGGCCTTGTCTCTGGCCGTGGCCGCAGCGAACCAGACTGTGATGGAGGACGTGAGGGTGGATTCGATGATGGCGGTGTAAAAGTCTACCAGCATCTTTTCAGGGAGGTGAAACTTCTTCAGCTGCCTCAGGAAGTACATCCTCTGCTGGACCTTCTTAGTGATGGAGCTGATGTTCTGCTCCCACTTGAGGTCCTGGCTGATGATGGTTCCCAGGAAGCAGAAGGACTCCACAGAGGTCACCGGGGAGTCACAGAGGATGACAGGGGGGAGGGGGGCTGGGGCCTTCCTGAAGTCCACTGTCATCTCCATTGTCTTCAGAGCATTAAGCTCCAGGTTGTTAGCGCTGCACTATGACACCAGCCTGGCTATTTCACTCCTGTAGGCCGACTCATCTCCGTCAGAGATGAGGCCGATGAGTGTGGTGTCGTCAGCAAACTTCAGGAGTTTGACAGACAGGTGACCAGCTGTGCAGCTGTTTGTGTACAGGGAGAGTAACAGGGGTGAAAGGACACAGCCCTGGGGGGATCGGGTGCTTGTGGTCCGAGTATCTGAGACGAGCTTCCCCAGCCTCACATACTGCTGTCTGTCCGTCAGGAAGTCTGTGATCCACCTGCAGGTGGAGTCAGGCACATTCATCTTGGAGAGTTTTTAATACTAAAGATGTATGAAAGACATACCGAAAAATGCTAATTTACATAGCAGGGGTCCCAGCAGGAGGGGGCGGGGTTGTAACACGACTCCTTCAGCAGAGCCAGGCTGAGAGAGGCTTTGACATGTAAGATGTTAGATGTTAGAATGCTAGATGTTAGAATGACCAGTTCATTTTATATCTATGAAAATATTCAGGGAGCTATGGGACATCTTCAGCTATAGGTCTGTGAAAATTGGGGTCGATTGTTGAAACATAAGTTACCATAAAAAAATGTTTGTTTGGAGTCTAGACAGATTTAACACAGGTTTTTGGATGAAAAAGGATTTTTTATAAATCATCTGTTACACTTTTAAGTCTGAAAAAAATATGGAAGGCAGCAAACACAGATCCCTACCGTTTTTAATTTTTTTGTGCTGATATTTGAAAGATAAGTTATGCAAAAAAATAGGTGTTTGCAGTTTTGCCTATAAAGACGTTTTCGGACCTTTTTGGATGAAATGATGTCTAAAAGTTCACCTGTAACTTCAATCATTCTGAATTTTTTTAGGAAAACTAAACCACTTCAACTGTGATCTGCAAGGCAATGGTAAAACTATATTTTTTATGGAACAGCCTGCAGTGTTTCTTGTGGGGATCTTTTCTGCCAGGGCTTGCCGGCTTGGTCGGTGGTTGTTGCTGTTACCAATCCAGTTGATATGGTTCTCCATCTGTGTCTAAGTGATATAATCAGAATCAGAATCGTTTATTGTCATTGTACATGGGGATACAATGAAATTGCAGCAGCCTTGGAGTGAAGGAGTTACATAAAATAAAAATAAAAATAGAATAGAAAAATAAATACTGTATTTACAACTCTTAACAAAAAATGAACAATATGGACAGAAACTGTTAAATATTAAATATTTGTGAATAAAATAGAAAGGAATTACATGAGTTGCTGTGAGCACAGCTTAATAAATATCAAGTTATTGCACAGTGACCCGGTTAGACAGTCAGGATATTGCACGCATTGTAGTAAAATTAGAGTGAGGTGTGGTTGGTGGACGTATGTGCATTCCGTATGATAATTGCCTGTGGAAAAAAGCTGTTTCTTAGTCTGTTTGTCCTGGTTCTGATGGACCTGTACCTCCTTCCAGAGGGCAGCAGTTCAAACAGAGGGAAAGCAGAATGGGTGGAGTTAGTGATGATGCTAGTCACTCTGCTGATGCAGCGAGACTGGTAAATGTCCTTCAGTGAGGGGAGGGGGCAGCCGATGATCCTCTGCGCTGTCTTTACCACTCTCTGGAGACTCTGCCGTTCTGCTTCAGTGCAGTGGGAAAACCACACTGTGATGCCATAGGACAGAATGCTCTCAATGGTTGAGCGGTAGAACGTTACCAGCAGCTCCTGGCTGACGTCGTTCCTCCTAAGTTTTCTCAGGAAGTGCAGGCGTTGCTGGGCCTTCCTGATGACAGTCATGGTGTTGTTAGACCATGTGAGGTCAGCTCAGCGTCCGGGTGGAGGAGAGGTGGGGGTCAAGTTTGACTGTCTGTGGTCTGTTTGTCAGGAAGTCCTTGATCCACGTGCAGGTGAGTGGGTGGAGTCCTAGTTCAGACAGTTTGTTGACCAGAATGTCAGGAATGATTGTGTTAAAGGCTGAGCTATAGTCCACAAAGAGCATCCTGGCGTAGGTGTCTCTGTGTTCCAGGTGGCTCAGCGCAGTGTGGAGGGTGATGGAAATGGCATCATCCGTTGATCTGTTTGCTTTGTAAGCAAACTGGTGGGGGACGAAGATTGGAGGGAGGGAGTCTTTGATGTGTCCCAGGAGCAGCCGCTCCAGACACTTTGTGATGACAGCAGTGAGTGCAACTGGGCGGAAGTCCGTGAGGAAGGCTGTGGATGAGGACTTTTTGGGTATCGGGATGATAGTGGATGACTTCAGGCAAGCAGGGATGAAAGCCTGAGCTAGCGACAGGTTGAAGATTTTTGTGAAGACCTGGGAGAGTTGATCGGCGCAGGCCCGCAGAACCTTTCCGGGAACTCCATCAGGTCCCGCCGCTTTCCTGGGGTTTACCCTGCTGAACATCCGTGCCATCCGTGCCACGTCCATAAAGGCATTGTTTTTATATTTAGAGCTCTAAGCAACCAAACAGTTGTCTATATAAAAGAGCTTTTACAATTGTGCACTTTTAGCAGGCTGAAAAAATTATCTTTTTAAAATTGCCATTTCAAATTTGGGTTTTAAATTTTGTGTTCCATTTTTCTGTGCTTGTATTGGAAGGATTTGTTATTATTTTGTTTAAAAGTGCTACATATTGTATATACACATAATTTATTTAGAGAAATTTGCTATACGTTGTGTTTTTTGGTTTTGTAGTTTAATTTCATTGGATTTATATTAAGGAAAAGAAGTTGCAGCATTGATTAAAAAAGGATAAAAGAGACATTTACTGTCTAAGTCTTATGTTACATCTGTAGAACTGTACTGAGAGTTGGGTTTTGTTTTGGAGCACATTCATATGTTTTGTTTGTAAAAAAAAAAAGATAAAATATTAAGTTAATTGCATTTTACATGACTAGAAAAGCAATGATTATTCATAAAAATCTATGAAAGACATACAAAACAAATGAAAAAGCAGTCTGCCCTCCCTCTTGTGTCTAAACTATTGTCACCTCACTTCTGGGTTAGTTAGCATATAAACAGGCAGCTGGTGTGTGTGTGTGGGGGGGGGGGGGTGAAATTTGACTCCAGCAACAGAGCAGGCTGAGGAACAAGCTGCAGCATGAGGAAAAGACTAAAGCATGTAAGAGGAAATGACATCCTACAGTTGACCAGTTCATTTTATATCTGTAAAGAATATTCAATAAGCATTTAGACATGTTCAGCTATATGCGTGTGAAACTTGGTGTGGATATTTGAAGCATAAGTAATTTTAAAACACACTTGTTTGGAGTCCAGACGGAAAAAGCACAGGTTTTGGGATGAATCAGGATTTTTTTAAAATCATCTGTTTCACCTGGACTTCTGAAAAAAATATGGAAGGCAGCAAACACAGATCCCTACATTTAAAAAAATAAATGGTGTTGATATATGATGATTAAGTTATGAAAAAAAATAGGTGTTTGTAGTTTTGCCTAAAAAGACGTTTTCGGACCTTTTTGGATGAAATGTTGAATAAAAGTTCACCTGTAACTTCAATCATTCTGAATTTCTTTAGGAAGCAGTAGCACATAAATGCCTATGAAAGTTGAATTCTTGGTGCTGATAACCTAAACAGAATTTATGCTAAAAATCTTTGTTCAGTCCAAAATTTCATTAAAAAAATCAAGTGATGAAGTTTCTCGTAGACCCTATAGCGTTACATATCAAAGCTGGAGGTTATTAAAGGCATCTAATTCTGAAATCTCAGCTTCCTGAGACAAACGGCTGATTTATAATAAATTTCTATTATTTGGGTGCACATAATCGACCACTTCCTGTTACGCAGGCACCGTCAGGTGTACACCCATGAAACTTTACATGATGAGAGAGGACCCTTCTGAGTATCTCCAGTTTTAATTTCATGCACATCGGACAAAGCAAAGAGAAAATACAGGGCAGAATGTGCCCAATGCAATAACTAGGTGGCGCTATAGAGCTCGTCCAAGATTGTCATATCCATGGGTTCAGAATAGAAGCTTCATCATATCCATTGAATTTCAGTGAGATTGGACAAGGAATGTGCACGTGAGAGCAACTTTTGTGTGCATAGCGAGATGCCCAACTTTGCCGCTCTGTCACGACCACACCCCCGCATTGAAAGTTATGGTTTTTTGTCAGAGTAAACTTCAATGGCTTTTCAACAGGTGAATGTCATTTTCAGGTGTGTCGGCTCATCCTACTCGGAGTAGTGATGCTCCAAGTAAAACATGTCATTTCCTCTTGCCAGCAGGTGGCGCTACACTTTTTCCAGATTTTTTCACTGCAGACGTGTTCAGAGTCAGACTACAATCATGCACATCAATTTTGGATCAGATTGGATTATGCATGGCTGAGTAATGGCCATTTTTCTTTTCATGGCGTGTTTTCGAAACGACCTCCAATTTTGACGCGCCGCCATGGTCACAAACATCCATAAAAACTTAAAAGCTTTGCAATTTAACATCGGACATGTGTCTAGTTTACAAAACCAAAGTTTGGAGTCATTACTCTCAAATCTCTAGGAGGAGTTCGTTCTAGAGCGAGGCCTGCGAATTACCAAAATACAGCAAAAATGACATATTGTCATCAAAATATCAGACTTCCTGTGCGACTGACAGCTTGGTCCCAAGAGACTTTTTTGTAGGTTTCTATCCGATGAACATGCCCTGTTAAAATCAGGTTTGTACTATAAAGCATATGGAGGTGCTCACGAAAACAAATTTTGCAGGTGGCGCTATCGAGCCATTTTTGTTTACCTATGCCGTTCTCCTATAAAATATGAAATTTTTCGCGACTCCTGATGTGTATACAAAATTTGGTGAGTTTTGGGGTATGTTAAAGGCCTTAAAAAGGCGACTCTTCCGTCGGAAGAAAAAGAATAATAATAATAATTAAAGCTACAAGTAGCATTTAGCGGGCCCGAGCACGTGCCACCGCCTGGCACGAGCGACCGCCCCGTGAGCAACGCCCTGCTCGAGCCATTCTCGTCGTTTTATCTTGTCCATTCTGGAGCTCCAAGCTAATGTTAATATGACAGCAGCCTGTGGGGGGGGGAGGGGTACTATAATCTGTTGCCTTAAAGGACAAAGACTTATGCATATAGCATGAAAAAAATTCTTAAATCTAAGCCTCGTTTAGACCTGCTCATTTTCTCATCAAGTAGAAGAAGGTTTTTATCAGATTAAGAAACAAGCAATGATGATAATTGCTATCACTGTCCCTAAGGATGAGAACAATAGAACTCATTCAATTTTCACTACAATGTCTAGATGAGTGTCAGCTATGTCTGATAACTTGGCCAATTAGCTGGACCGGGATCTTGCAAAGTGCAGGTGGTTAACGTCCAGTGTGATGAGTCTGTGGACGGCAACAGTACAGCATAGCTTTTGGTTTCCACAAGGGAAGAACTCCTGACACATCTGCCCTAACAGACAACTACAAGAGGAGTTGAAATGTATAACACGGTGAAGGAGTTTTTGTGCAGAAAAAGGTACCATTAGAAAAGCTGGTAGCCATACCTGCAGACGGGGCTCCTGCTATGATTGACCGACAAACAGGTTTCATCACTCACTGTAAAGCTGACCAAGACTTTCCAAAATGTCTGCATTACTGCTGCTTCTTTCACCAGTAGGCTTTATGTGCAGAAGTGATTGGCTCTGGACATATAATGACTCCTATTGTGAAAATCATAAAAAACCTCAGCTGCAAAGCAAAACAGAACAGGATTTTTAAGGTGCTATTGGTGGAGATATCTGCTGAATATGGTGAATATGAACATTGTGAATCTGAACTTGTATTCTTGACTGACATTACTGGAAAACTAAACCACTTGATCTGCGAGCTGCAATACATTGGCAAAACTATATTTTTTTATTGACCAGCCTGCCTGAGCCAGTGTTTTTCTTGTGGGGATCTTTTCTGCCAGGGCTTGCCAGCTTGGTCAGTGGATGTTGTTGCAGTTGTCTCCCTTGCTGGGACAGCTGGAGTTAAACACAGCAGCCTCACGGCTGTGAAGTGGACCCCGTTGCTGTCCCAGTCTGGATGGGCACTGTGGTGATGTTCCAATGTTCAGGCTGGCTCCTGGTATGAAGAGATTCCCAATTACCATTTCCTAACCGCAGAGCCAAGGATGTGTTTACATGTTTAGGTCAAAAATGTGATGGACAGCTTCATGTTGTCTATTGATGTAAGTTTAAACCTAAACATGTTTCCCTGTTACTAATCCAGTTGATATGGTTCTCCATCTGTGTCTAGGTGATAGAAAAGCATTTTTTTATATTTAGAGCTCCAAGCAAACAAACAGTTGTCTATATAAAAGAGCTTTTACAATTGTGCACTTTTAGCAGGTCTCTGAGTTCATGTGACCAATGTATGGTGGATTTTCACAGACCTTGTTTAAAACTGAAGGTGAGAGAGACTTAGAGAAATGGCTTCATTGTTCTGGAGTTCTTTGTTTCATCCACAGAAGAGTAGAATTGGTGATTGATTTTGAAAAGCTGCTGAAAAAAGTATCTTTTTCAAATTGCAATTTCTAACTTGGGTTTTACATTTTGTGTTCCATTTTTTGTGCTTTATTTGGGAAGCATTTGTTATTTGTTTGGTGTTTTTAAGGTTCTGCAAATATACACATCATTTTTTAGAGACATTTGTTATCAGTTGTGTTTGTTGATTTGTAGTTTAATTTCATTGGATGTATAGATGTCGTGTGGGGGGGAGGCTCGAGAGCAGGTAGGACCCAGGCGCAGAGACGGGAGGCAAACGGGTTCAGGGCAAGTGGGTTTATTTAACTAACAAAAAGCGCTGCAGAGCAGGATGACAAAACTAAAAACAAAAACTTACTGTGGCATGGCAAGGGACATGGACGCCAGACAAGAAGACGTGATCAACATGAGCAGAAGTTAATGGACCAGCACAGGAGGAAGGCAGAGACAAGACTTATATACAGACAGGGCAGACAAGACACAGGTGAACACGATTAGGGCAGATGGGGACCAAAGGAAGTAAAACTCAAGAAACATGACAAGACAGGAAACCTTTCAAAATAAAACAGGAAACAGAACCAAACAAGACAGAACAAGAACTAAAGCGAAAAACAAGACAACAAACTGAAACCATGACAATAGAAAGGAAAAGAAGTTCAAACATTGATTATAAAAAAGGATATAAGAGATAAAAAAAAAGAAAAAGGAAAAGAAAAAAGATAAAATATTGATTTAATTGCATTTTGAATGAATAAAAAACAATGATTAATAGAATCAGAATCAGAATCAGGAATCAGAAAAAGTTTTATTGCCAGGTTCAGTAGAGCGCACTTTACAAAACGAGGAATTTGACTTGGTGTATAGTGCAATTAAGAATAAGTTAAAAATTAAGTTAACAACAACAACACACTATATACAGTAGAGTAAGGTGAATTAAAGTGGGAGCACAGATGGGCTGGGATGGTGGGGCCTGTAAGTGGCACCGACAGTCCTTTGGTGGGCGGGGGGGAAGGGGGGGTCACCTGGGGGAGTTGGGGTTCTGTTCAGCAGGCTGGCTGCAGTGGGGAAGAAGCTGTTCTTGTGGCGCGAGGTCCTGGTCCTTATGGACCGGAGCCTCTTGCCAGAAGGGACGGGCCGAAAGAGATTATGTCCTGGATGAGAGGGGTTGGCTACAATCCTGGCTGCCCGCCTCCAGGTCCTGGAGATGTGCAGCTCCTGGAGAGACGGGAGGTGGCAGCCGATCACCTTCTCTGCTGAGTGGATGACGCGTTGCAGCTTGGCCTTGTCTCTGGCCGTGGCCGCAGCGAACCAGACTGTGATGGAGGACGTGAGGGTGGATTCGATGATGGCGGTGTAAAAGTCTACCAGCATCTTTTCAGGGAGGTGAAACTTCTTCAGCTGCCTCAGGAAGTACATCCTCTGCTGGACCTTCTTAGTGATGGAGCTGATGTTCTGCTCCCACTTGAGGTCCTGGCTGATGATGGTTCCCAGGAAGCAGAAGGACTCCACAGAGGTCACCGGGGAGTCACAGAGGATGACAGGGGGGAGGGGGGCTGGGGCCTTCCTGAAGTCCACTGTCATCTCCACTGTCTTCAGAGCATTAAGCTCCAGGTTGTTAGCGCTGCACTATGACACCAGCCTGGCTATTTCACTCCTGTAGGCCGACTCATCTCCGTCAGAGATGAGGCCGATGAGTGTGGTGTCGTCAGCAAACTTCAGGAGTTTGACAGACAGGTGACCAGCTGTGCAGCTGTTTGTGTACAGGGAGAGTAACAGGGGTGAAAGGACACAGCCCTGGGGGGATCCGGTGCTTGTGGTCCGAGTATCTGAGACGAGCTTCCCCAGCCTCACATACTGCTGTCTGTCCGTCAGGAAGTCTGTGATCCACCTGCAGGTGGAGTCAGGCACATTCATCTTGGAGAGTTTTTAATACTAAAGATGTATGAAAGACATACCGAAAAAATATGTCTTTCAGTGTTTAACTGGCTGTCTTTGGATTATGCATGCCTGAGTAATGACCATTCTTACTCCTCATCTCTCTGTTCACTGCTTGCTAATTTACATAGCAGGGGTCCCAGCAGGAGGGGGCGGGGTTGTAACACGACTCCTTCAGCAGAGCCAGGCTGAGAGAGGCTTTGACATGTAAGATGTTAGATGTTAGAATGCCAGATGTTAGAATGACCAGTTCATTTTATATCTATGAAAATATTCAGGGAGCTATGGGACATGTTCAGCTTTAGGTCTGTGAAAATTGGTGTCGATTGTTGAAACATAAGTTACCATAAAAAAATGTTTGTTTGGAGTCTAGACAGATTTAACACAGGTTTTTGGATGAAAAGGATTTTTTATAAATCATCTGTTACACTTTTAAGTCTGAAAAAAATATGGAAGGCAGCAAACACAGATCCCTACCGTTTTTAATTTTTTTGTGCTGATATTTGAAAGATAAGTTATGCAAAAAAATAGGTGTTTGCAGTTTTGCCTAAAAAGACGTTTTCGGACCTTTTTGGATGTAATGCTCTCTAAGATGTCACCTGTAACTTCAATCATTCTGAATTTTTTTAGGAAGCAGTAGCACATAAATGCCTATGAAAGTTGAATTCTTGGTGCTGATAACCTAAACAGAATTTATGCTAAAAATCTTTGTTCAGTCCAAAATTTCATTAAAAAAATCAAGTGATGAAGTTTCTCGTAGACCCTATAGTGTTACATATCAAAGCTGGAGGTTATTAAAGGCATCTAATTCTGAAATCTCAGCTTCCTGAGACAAACGGCTGATTTATAATAAATTTCTATTATTTGGGTGCACATAATCGACCACTTCCTGTTACGCAGGCACCGTCAGGTGTACACCCATGAAACTTTACATGATGAGAGAGGACCCTTCTGAGTATCTCCAGTTTTAATTTCATGCACATCGGACAAAGCAAAGAGAAAATACAGGGCAGAATGTGCCCAATGCAATAACTAGGTGGCGCTATAGAGCTCGTCCAAGATTGTCATATCCATTGGTTCAGAATAGAAGCTTCATCATATCCATTGAATTTCAGTGAGATTGGACAAGGAATGTGCACGTGAGAGCAACTTTTGTGTGCATAGCGAGATGCCCAACTTTGCCGCTCTGTCACGACCACACCCCCGCATTGAAAGTTATGGTTTTTTGTCAGAGTAAACTTCAATGGCTTTTCAACAGGTGGACGTCATTTTCAGGTGTGTCGGCTCATCCTACTCGGAGCAGTGATGCTCCAAGTCAAACATGTCATTTCCTCTTGCCAGCAGGTGGCGCTACACTTTTTCCAGATTCTTTCACTGCAGATGTGTTCAAAGTCAGACTACAATCATGCATATCAATTTTTGATCAGATTGGATTATGCATGGCTGAGTAATGGCCATTTTTCTTTTCATGGCGTGTTTTCGAAACAACGTCGAATTTCTACGCGCCGCCACGGTCACAAACTTCTGTAAAAACTTAAAAGCTTTGCAATTTAACATCGGACATGTGTCTAGTTTACAAAACCAAAGTTTGGAGTCATTATTCACAAATCTCTAGGAGGAGTTCGTTCTAGAAGGAGGCCTGCAAATGTCCAAAATAGAGCAAAAATGACATATTGACATCAATATAGCAGACTTCCTGTGCGACTGACAGCTTGGTACCTACAGACTTTTTTGTAGGTTTCCATCTGATGAACATGCCCTGAAAAAAATCAAGCTTGTACGTTAAAGCGTATGCGGGGCGTCGGGACAAAAGTCAGTGTAGGTGGCGCTGTCGAGCCATTTTTGCGCACCCATGCCAATTTCTCATAAAATACGAAATTTTTCGCGACCCCTGATGTGTGTGCCAAATTTGGTGAGTTTTGGGGTATGTTAAAGGCCTCAAAAATGCGATTCTTCCGGCAGAAGAAAAATAATAATAATAATTAAAGCTACAAGTAGCATTTAGCGGGCCCGAGCACGTGCGACCGCATGGCACGAGCGACCGCCCCGTGAGCAACGCCCTGCTCGAGCCATTCTCGTCGTTTTTTCTTGTCCATTCTGGAGCTCCAAGCTATTGTTAATACGACAGCAGCCGGGGGGGGGGGGGGGGGGGGGGGCTGTAATCTGTTGCCTTAAGGGACAAAGACTTTTGCATATAGCATGAAAAAAATTCAAGCAATGATAATTGCTTTCACTGTCCCTAAGGATGAGAACAATAGAACTCATTCAATTTCCACTACAATGTCTAGATGAGTGTCAGCTATGTCTGATAACTTGGCCAATTAGCTGGACCGGGATCTTGCAAAGTGCAGGTGGTTAACGTCCAGTGTGATGAGTCTGTGGACGGCAACAGTACAGCATAGCTTTTGGTTTCCACAAGAGAAGAACTCCTGACACATCTGCCCTAACAGACAACTACAAGAGGAGTTGAAATGTATAACACGGTGAAGGAGTTTTTGTGCAGAAAAAGGTACAATTAGAAAAGCTGGTAGCAGTGACTGCAGATGGGACTCCTGCTATGATCAATAGACAAACAGGTTTCATCACTCACTGTAAAGCTGACCCAGACTTTCCAAAATGTCTGCATTACTGCTGCGTCATTCACCAGCAGGCCTTATGTGCAGAAGTGATTGGCTCTGGACATATAATGACTCTTATTCTGAAAATCGTAAACAACCTCAGCTGCAAAGCAAAACAGCACAGGATTTTTAAGGTGCTATTGGAGGAGATGTCTGTTGAATATGGTGAATATGAACATTGTGAATCTGAACTTGCATTCTTGACTGACATTACTGGAAAACTAAACCACTTGATCTGCGAGCTGCAAGACAATGGCAAAACTATTTTTTTTTGACCAGCCTGCCTGAGCCAGTGTTTTTCTTGTGGGGATCTTTTCTGCCAGGGCTTGTCAGCTTGGTCAGTGGATGTTGCTGCAGTTGTCTACCTTGCTGGGACAGCTGGAGTTAAACACAGCAGCTCACGGCTCTGAAGTGGACCCCGTTGCTGTCCCAGTCTGGATGGGCACTGTGGCGATGTTCCAATGGCCAGGCTGGCTCCTGGTATAAAGAGATTCCCAAATACCATTTCCTAACCGCAGAGCCAAGGATGTGTTTACATGTTTAGGTCAAAAATGTGATGGACAGCTTCATGTTGTCTAAACATGCCACCCTGTTATTAATCCAGTTGATATGGTTCTCCATCTGTGTCTAGGTGATAGAAAAGCATTTTTTTTTATATTTAGAGCTCTAAGCAAACAAACAGTTGTCTATATAAAAGAGCTTTTACAATTGTGCACTTTTAGCAGGTCTCTGAGTTCATGTGACCAATGTATGGTGGATTTTCACAGACCTTGTTTAAAACTGAAGGTGAGAGAGACTTAGAGAAATGGCTTCATTGTTCTGGAGTTCTTTGTTTCATCCACAGAAGAGTAGAATTGGTGATTGATTTTGAAAAGCTGCTGAAAAAAGTATCTTTTTCAAATTGCAATTTCTAACTTGGGTTTTACATTTTGTGTTCCATTTTTTGTGCTTTAATTGGGAAGCATTTGTTATTTGTTTGGTGTTTTTAAGGTTCTGCAAATATACACATCATTTTTTAGAGACATTTGTTATCAGTTGTGTTTGTTGATTTGTAGTTTAATTTCATTGGATGTATAGATGTCGTGTGGGGGGGAGGCTCGAGAGCAGGTAGGACCCAGGCGCAGAGACGGGAGGCAAACGGGTTCAGGGCAAGTGGGTTTATTTAACTAACAAAAAGCGCTGCAGAGCAGGATGACAAAACTAAAAACAAAAACTTACTGTGGCATGGCAAGGGACATGGACGCCAGACAAGAAGACGTGATCAACATGAGCAGAAGTTAATGGACCAGCACAGGAGGAAGGCAGAGACAAGACTTATATACAGACAGGGCAGACAAGACACAGGTGAACACGATTAGGGCAGATGGGGACCAAAGGAAGTAAAACTCAAGAAACATGACAAGACAGGAAACCTTTCAAAATAAAACAGGAAACAGAACCAAACAAGACAGAACAAGAACTAAAGCGAAAAAAAAGACAACAAACTGAAACCATGACAATAGAAAGGAAAAGAAGTTCAAACATTGATTATAAAAAAGGATATAAGAGATAAAAAAAAGAAAAAGGAAAAGAAAAAAGATAAAATATTGATTTAATTGCATTTTGAATGAATAAAAAACAATGATTAATAGAATCAGAATCAGAATCAGGAATCAGAAAAAGTTTTATTGCCAGGTTCAGTAGAGCGCACTTTACAAAACGAGGAATTTGACTTGGTGTATAGTGCAATTAAGAATAAGTTAAAAATTAAGTTAACAACAACAACACACTATATACAGTAGAGTAAGGTGAATTAAAGTGGGAGCACAGATGGGCTGGGATGGTGGGGCCTGTAAGTGGCACCGACAGTCCTTTGGTGGGCGGGGGGTGGAGGGGGGGTCACCTGGGGGAGTTGGGGTTCTGTTCAGCAGGCTGGCTGCAGTGGGGAAAAAGCTGGTCTTGTGGCGCGAGGTCCTGGTCCTGATGGACCGGAGCCTCTTGCCAGAAGGGAGGGGCCGAAAGAGATTATGTCCTGGATGAGAGGGGTTGGCTACAATCCTGGCTGCCCGCCTCCAGGTCCTGGAGATGTGCAGCTCCTGGAGAGACGGGAGGTGGCAGCCGATCACCTTCTCTGCTGAGTGGATGACGCGTTGCAGCTTGGCCTTGTCTCTGGCCGTGGCCGCAGCGAACCAGACTGTGATGGAGGACGTGAGGGTGGATTCGATGATGGCGGTGTAAAAGTCTACCAGCATCTTTTCAGGGAGGTGAAACTTCTTCAGCTGCCTCAGGAAGTACATCCTCTGCTGGACCTTCTTAGTGATGGAGCTGATGTTCTGCTCCCACTTGAGGTCCTGGCTGATGATGGTTCCCAGGAAGCAGAAGGACTCCACAGAGGTCACCGGGGAGTCACAGAGGATGACAGGGGGGAGGGGGGCTGGGGCCTTCCTGAAGTCCACTGTCATCTCCACTGTCTTCAGAGCATTAAGCTCCAGGTTGTTAGCGCTGCACTATGACACCAGCCTGGCTATTTCACTCCTGTAGGCCGACTCATCTCCGTCAGAGATGAGGCCGATGAGTGTGGTGTCGTCAGCAAACTTCAGGAGTTTGACAGACAGGTGACCAGCTGTGCAGCTGTTTGTGTACAGGGAGAGTAACAGGGGTGAAAGGACACAGCCCTGGGGGGATCCGGTGCTTGTGGTCCGAGTATCTGAGACGAGCTTCCCCAGCCTCACATACTGCTGTCTGTCCGTCAGGAAGTCTGTGATCCACCTGCAGGTGGAGTCAGGCACATTCATCTTGGAGAGTTTTTAATACTAAGTCTAGACAGATTTAACACAGGTTTTTGGATGAAAAAGGATTTTTTATAAATCATCTGTTACACTTTTAAGTCTGAAAAAAATATGGAAGGCAGCAAACACAGATCCCTACCGTTTTTAATTTTTTTGTGCTGATATTTGAAAGATAAGTTATGCAAAAAAATAGGTGTTTGCAGTTTTGCCTAAAAAGACGTTTTCGGACCTTTTTGGATCAAATGTTGTCTAAAAGTTCACCTGTAACTTCAATCATTCTGAATTTTTTTAGGAAAACTAAACCACTTCAACTGTGATCTGCAAGGCAATGGTAAAACTATATTTTTTATGGAACAGCCTGCAGTGTTTCTTGTGGGGATCTTTTCTGCCAGGGCTTGCCGGCTTGGTCGGTGGTTGTTGCTGTTACCAATCCAGTTGATATGGTTCTCCATCTGTGTCTAAGTGATATAATCAGAATCAGAATCGTTTATTGTCATTGTACATGGGGATACAATGAAATTGCAGCAGCCTTGGAGTGAAGGAGTTACATAAAATAAAAATAAAAATAGAATAGAAAAAGAAATACTGTATTTACAACTCTTAACAAAAAATGAACAATATGGACAGAAACTGTTAAATATTAAATATTTGTGAATAAAATAGAATGGAATTACATGAGTTGCTGTGAGCACAGCTTAATAAATATCAAGTTATTGCACAGTGACCCGGTTAGACAGTCAGGATATTGCACGCATTGTAGTAAAATTAGAGTGAGGTGTGGTTGGTGGACGTATGTGCATTCCGTATGATAATTGCCTGTGGAAAAAAGCTGTTTCTTAGTCTGTTTGTCCTGGTTCTGATGGACCTGTACCTCCTTCCAGAGGGCAGCAGTTCAAACAGAGGGAAAGCAGAATGGGTGGAGTTAGTGGTGATGCTAGTCACTCTGCTGAGGCAGCGAGACTGGTAAATGTCCTTCAGTGAGGGGAGGGGGCAGCCGATGATCCTCTGCGCTGTCTTTACCACTCTCTGGAGGCTCTGCCGTTCTGCTTCAGTGCAGTGGGAAAACCACACTTTGATGCCATAGGACAGAATGCTCTCAATGGTTGAGCGGTAGAACGTTACCAGCAGCTCCTGGCTGACGTCGTTCCTCCTAAGTTTTCTCAGGAAGTGCAGGCGTTGCTGGGCCTTCCTGATGACAGTCATGGTGTTGTTAGACCATGTGAGGTCAGCAGAGATGGTGGTGCCCAGGAGGGTGAAGCTGTGGACCCTCTCCACACAGTTTCCATCGATGTAGAGTGGGGGTGGATCTGTTCTGTTTTTTCTGAAGTCCAGGATGATCTCCTTGGTCTTGGTGGTGTTCAGGATGAGGTTATTAGCCTGACACCACCTTGAGAGTTTCAGGACTTCGTCTCTGTAGGCCGTCTCGTCGTCCCCAGAGATCAGCCCCACCACAGTAGTGTCGTCTGCAAACTTCACCACGGTGTTGCTGGTGTGGGCTGGTCTGCAGTCTGCTGTGTACAGTGTATACAGCAGAGGACTCAGCACACATCCCTGTGTGGAGCCTGTGCTCAGCGTCCGGGTGGAGGAGAGGTGGGGGTCAAGTTTGACTGTCTGTGGTCTGTTTGTCAGGAAGTCCTTGATCCACGAGCAGGTGAGTGGGTGGAGTCCTAGTTCAGACAGTTTGTTGACCAGAATGTCAGGAATGATTGTGTTAAAGGCTGAGCTATAGTCCACAAAGAGCATCCTGGCGTAGGTGTCTCTGTGTTCCAGGTGGCTCAGCGCAGTGTGGAGGGTGATGGAAATGGCATCATCCGTTGATCTGTTTGCTTTGTAAGCAAACTGGTGGGGGACGAAGATTGGAGGGAGGGAGTCTTTGATGTGTCCCAGGAGCAGCCGCTCCAGACACTTTGTGATGACAGCAGTGAGTGCAACTGGGCGGAAGTCCGTGAGGAAGGCTGTGGATGAGGACTTTTTGGGTATCGGGATGATAGTGGATGACTTCAGGCAAGCAGGGATGAAAGCCTGAGCTAGCGACAGGTTGAAGATTTTTGTGAAGACCTGGGAGAGTTGATCGGCGCAGGCCCGCAGAACCTTTCCGGGAACTCCATCAGGTCCCGCCGCTTTCCTGGGGTTTACCCTGCTGAACATCCGTGCCATCCGTGCCACGTCCATAAAGGCATTGTTTTTATATTTAGAGCTCTAAGCAACCAAACAGTTGTCTATATAAAAGAGCTTTTACAATTGTGCACTTTTAGCAGGCTGAAAAAATTATCTTTTTAAAATTGCCATTTCAAATTTGGGTTTTAAATTTTGTGTTCCATTTTTCTGTGCTTGTATTGGAAGGATTTGTTATTATTTTGTTTAAAAGTGCTACATATTGTATATACACATAATTTATTTAGAGAAATTTGCTATACGTTGTGTTTTTTGGTTTTGTAGTTTAATTTCATTGGATTTATATTAAGGAAAAGAAGTTGCAACATTGATTAAAAAAGGATAAAAGAGACATTTACTGTCTAAGTCTTATGTTACATCTGTAGAACTGTACTGAGAGTTGGGTTTTGTTTTGGAGCACATTCATATGTTTTGTTTGTAAAAAAAAAAGATAAAATATTAGGTTAATTGCATTTTACATGACTAGAAAAGCAATGATTATTCATAAAAATCTATGAAAGACATACAAAACAAATGAAAAAGCAGTCTGCCCTCCCTCTTGTGTCTAAACTCTTGTCACCTCACTTCTGGGTTAGTTAGCATATGAACTGGCAGCTGGTGTGTGTGTGTGGGGGGGGGGGGGGGTGAAATTTGACTCCAGCAACAGGGATGATTGAGGAGCAGGCTGCAGCATGAGGAAAAGACTTAAGCATGTAAGAGGAAATGACATCCTACAGTTGACCAGTTCATTTTATATCTGTAAAGAATATTCAAGAAGCATTTAGACATGTTCAGCTATATGCGTGTGAAACTTGGTGTGGATATTTGAAGCATAAGTAATTTTAAAACACACTTGTTTGGAGTCCAGACGGAAAAAGCACAGGTTTTGGGATGAATCAGGATTTTTTTAAAATCATCTGTTTCACCTGGACTTCTGAAAAAAATATGGAAGGCAGCAAACACAGATCCCTACATTTGAAAAAATAAATGGTGTTGATATATGATGATTAAGTTATGAAAAAAAATAGGTGTTTGTAGTTTTGCCTAAAAAGACGTTTTCGGACCTTTTTGGATGTAATGCTCTCTAAGATGTCACCTGTAACTTCAATCATTCTGAATTTTTTTAGGAAGCAGTAGCACATAAATGCCTATGAAAGTTGAATTCTTGGTGCTGATAACCTAAACAGAATTTATGCTAAAAATCTTTGTTCAGTCCAAAATTTCATTAAAAAAATCAAGTGATGAAGTTTCTCGTAGACCCTATAGTGTTACATATCAAAGCTGGAGGTTATTAAAGGCATCTAATTCTGAAATCTCAGCTTCCTGAGACAAACGGCTGATTTATAATAAATTTCTATTATTTGGGTGCACATAATCGACCACTTCCTGTTACGCAGGCACCGTCAGGTGTACACCCATGAAACTTTACATGATGAGAGAGGACCCTTCTGAGTATCTCCAGTTTTAATTTCATGCACATCGGACAAAGCAAAGAGAAAATACAGGGCAGAATGTGCCCAATGCAATAACTAGGTGGCGCTATAGAGCTCGTCCAAGATTGTCATATCCATGGGTTCAGAATAGAAGCTTCATCATATCCATTGAATTTCAGTGAGATTGGACAAGGAATGTGCACGTGAGAGCAACTTTTGTGTGCATAGCGAGATGCCCAACTTTGCCGCTCTGTCACGACCACACCCCCGCATTGAAAGTTATGGTTTTTTGTCAGAGTAAACTTCAATGGCTTTTCAACAGGTGGACGTCATTTTCAGGTGTGTCGGCTCATCCTACTCGGAGCAGTGATGCTCCAAGTCAAACATGTCATTTCCTCTTGCCAGCAGGTGGCGCTACACTTTTTCCAGATTCTTTCACTGCAGATGTGTTCAGAGTCAGACTACAATCATGCATATCAATTTTTGATCAGATTGGATTATGCATGGCTGAGTTATGGCCATTTTTCTTTTCATGGCGTGTTTTCGAAACAACGTCGAATTTCTACGCGCCGCCACGGTCACAAACTTCTGTAAAAACTTAAAAGCTTTGCAATTTAACATCGGACATGTGTCTAGTTTACAAAACCAAAGTTTGGAGTCATTATTCACAAATCTCTAGGAGGAGTTCGTTCTAGAAGGAGGCCTGCAAATGTCCAAAATAGAGCAAAAATGACATATTGACATCAATATAGCAGACTTCCTGTGCGACTGACAGCTTGGTACCTACAGACTTTTTTGTAGGTTTCCATCTGATGAACATGCCCTGAAAAAATCAAGCTTGTACGTTAAAGCGTATGCGGGGCGTCGGGACAAAAGTCAGTGTAGGTGGCGCTGTCGAGCCATTTTTGCGCACCCATGCCAATTTCTCATAAAATACGAAATTTTTCGCGACCCCTGATGTGTGTGCCAAATTTGGTGAGTTTTGGGGTATGTTAAAGGCCTCAAAAATGCGATTCTTCCGGCAGAAGAAAAATAATAATAATAATAATTAAAGCTACAAGTAGCATTTAGCGGGCCCGAGCACGTGCGACCGCATGGCACGAGCGACCGCCCCGTGAGCAACGCCCTGCTCGAGCCATTCTCGTCGTTTTTTCTTGTCCATTCTGGAGCTCCAAGCTATTGTTAATACGACAGCAGCCTGGGGGGGGGGGGGGGGGGGGGGGGGCTGTAATCTGTTGCCTTAAGGGACAAAGACTTTTGCATATAGCATGAAAAAAATTCAAGCAATGATGATAATTGCTATCACTGTCCCTAAGGATGAGAACAATAGAACTCATTCAATTTCCACTACAATGTCTAGATGAGTGTCAGCTATGTCTGATAACTTGGCCAATTAGCTGGACCGGGATCTTGCAAAGTGCAGGTGGTTAACGTCCAGTGTAATGAGTCTGTGGACGGCAACAGTACAGCATAGCTTTTGGTTTCCACAAGAGAAGAACTCCTGACACATCTGCCCTAACAGACAACTACAAGAGGAGTTGAAATGTATAACACGGTGAAGGAGTTTTTGTGCAGAAAAAGGTACAATTAGAAAAGCTGGTAGCAGTGACTGCAGATGGGACTCCTGCTATGATCAATAGACAAACAGGTTTCATCACTCACTGTAAAGCTGACCCAGACTTTCCAAAATGTCTGCATTACTGCTGCGTCATTCACCAGCAGGCCTTATGTGCAGAAGTGATTGGCTCTGGACATATAATGACTCTTATTCTGAAAATCGTAAACAACCTCAGCTGCAAAGCAAAACAGCACAGGATTTTTAAGGTGCTATTGGAGGAGATGTCTGTTGAATATGGTGAATATGAATATGGTGAATCTGAACTTGCATTCTTGACTGACATTACTGGAAAACTAAACCACTTGATCTGCGAGCTGCAAGACAATGGCAAAACTATTTTTTTTTGACCAGCCTGCCTGAGCCAGTGTTTTTCTTGTGGGGATCTTTTCTGCCAGGGCTTGTCAGCTTGGTCAGTGGATGTTGCTGCAGTTGTCTCCCTTGCTGGGACAGCTGGAGTTAAACACAGCAGCTCACGGCTCTGAAGTGGACCCCGTTGCTGTCCCAGTCTGGATGGGCACTGTGGCGATGTTCCAATGGCCAGGCTGGCTCCTGGTATAAAGAGATTCCCAAATACCATTTCCTAACCGCAGAGCCAAGGATGTGTTTACATGTTTAGGTCAAAAATGTGATGGACAGCTTCATGTTGTCTAAACATGCCACCCTGTTATTAATCCAGTTGATATGGTTCTCCATCTGTGTCTAGGTGATAGAAAAGCATTTTTTTTATATTTAGAGCTCTAAGCAAACAAACAGTTGTCTATATAAAAGAGCTTTTACAATTGTGCACTTTTAGCAGGTCTCTGAGTTCATGTGACCAATGTATGGTGGATTTTCACAGACCTTGTTTAAAACTGAAGGTGAGAGAGACTTAGAGAAATGGCTTCATTGTTCTGGAGTTCTTTGTTTCATCCACAGAAGAGTAGAATTGGTGATTGATTTTGAAAAGCTGCTGAAAAAAGTATCTTTTTCAAATTGCAATTTCTAACTTAGGTTTTACATTTTGTGTTCCATTTTTTGTGCTTTAATTGGGAAGCATTTGTTATTTGTTTGGTGTTTTTAAGGTTCTGCAAATATACACATCATTTTTTAGAGACATTTGTTATCAGTTGTGTTTGTTGATTTGTAGTTTAATTTCATTGGATGTATAGATGTCGTGTGGGGGGGAGGCTCGAGAGCAGGTAGGACCCAGGCGCAGAGACGGGAGGCAAACGGGTTCAGGGCAAGTGGGTTTATTTAACTAACAAAAAGCGCTGCAGAGCAGGATGACAAAACTAAAAACAAAAACTTACTGTGGCATGGCAAGGGACATGGACGCCAGACAAGAAGACGTGAACAACATGAGCAGAAGTTAATGGACCAGCACAGGAGGAAGGCAGAGACAAGACTTATATACAGACAGGGCAGACAAGACACAGGTGAACACGATTAGGGCAGATGGGGACCAAAGGAAGTAAAACTCAAGAAACATGACAATACAGGAAACCTTTCAAAATAAAACAGGAAACAGAACCAAACAAGACAGAACAAGAACTAAAGCGAAAAAAAAGACAACAAACTGAAACCATGACAATAGAAAGGAAAAGAAGTTCAAACATTGATTATAAAAAAGGATATAAGAGATAAAAAAAAAAAGAAAAAGGAAAAGAAAAAAGATAAAATATTGATTTAATTGCATTTTGAATGAATAAAAAACAATGATTAATAGAATCAGAATCAGAATCAGAAATCAGAAAAAGTTTTATTGGCAGGTTCAGTAGAGCGCACTTTACAAAACGAGGAATTTGACTTGGTGTATAGTGCAATTAAGAATAAGTTAAAAATTAAGTTAACAACAACAACACACTATATACAGTAGAGTAAGGTGAATTAAAGTGGGAGCACAGATGGGCTGGGATGGTGGGGCCTGTAAGTGGCACCGACAGTCCTTTGGTGGGCGGGGGGGGGGGAGGGGGGGTCACCTGGGGGAGTTGGGGTACTGTTCAGCAGGCTGACTGCAGTGGGGAAGAAGCTGTTCTTGTGGCGCGAGGTCCTGGTCCTGATGGACCGGAGCCTCTTGCCAGAAGGGAGGGGCCGAAAGAGATTATGTCCTGGATGAGAGGGGTTGGCTACAATCCTGGCTGCCCGCCTCCAGGTCCTGGAGATGTGCAGCTCCTGGAGAGACGGGAGGTGGCAGCCGATCACCTTCTCTGCTGAGTGGATGACGCGTTGCAGCTTGGCCTTGTCTCTGGCCGTGGCCGCAGCGAACCAGACTGTGATGGAGGACGTGAGGGTGGATTCGATGATGGCGGTGTAAAAGTCTACCAGCATCTTTTCAGGGAGGTGAAACTTCTTCAGCTGCCTCAGGAAGTACATCCTCTGCTGGACCTTCTTAGTGATGGAGCTGATGTTCTGCTCCCACTTGAGGTCCTGGCTGATGATGGTTCCCAGGAAGCAGAAGGACTCCACAGAGGTCACCGGGGAGTCACAGAGGATGACAGGGGGGAGGGGGGCTGGGGCCTTCCTGAAGTCCACTGTCATCTCCACTGTCTTCAGAGCATTAAGCTCCAGGTTGTTAGCGCTGCACTATGACACCAGCCTGGCTATTTCACTCCTGTAGGCCGACTCATCTCCGTCAGAGATGAGGCCGATGAGTGTGGTGTCGTCAGCAAACTTCAGGAGTTTGACAGACAGGTGACCAGCTGTGCAGCTGTTTGTGTACAGGGAGAGTAACAGGGGTGAAAGGACACAGCCCTGGGGGGATCGGGTGCTTGTGGTCCGAGTATCTGAGACGAGCTTCCCCAGCCTCACTTACTGCTGTCTGTCCGTCAGGAAGTCTGTGATCCACCTGCAGGTGGAGTCAGGCACATTCATCTTGGAGAGTTTTTAATACTAAAGATGTATGAAAGACATACCGAAAAAATATGTCTTTCAGTGTTTAACTGGCTGTCTTTGGATTATGCATGCCTGAGTAATGGCCATTCTTACTCCTCATCTCTCTGTTCACTGCTTGCTAATTTACATAGCAGGGGTCCCAGCAGGAGGGGGCGGGGTTGTAACACGACTCCTTCAGCAGAGCCAGGCTGAGAGAGGCTTTGACATGTAAGATGTTAGATGTTAGAATGCCAGATGTTAGAATGACCAGTTCATTTTATATCTATGAAAATATTCAGGGAGCTATGGGACATGTTCAGCTATAGGTCTGTGAAAATTGGTGTCGATTGTTGAAACATAAGTTACCATAAAAAAATGTTTGTTTGGAGTCTAGACAGATTTAACACAGGTTTTTGGATGAAAAAGGATTTTTTATAAATCATCTGTTACACTTTTAAGTCTGAAAAAAATATGGAAGGCAGCAAACACAGATCCCTACCGTTTTTAATTTTTTTGTGCTGATATTTGAAAGATAAGTTATGCAAAAAAATAGGTGTTTGCAGTTTTGCCTAAAAAGACGTTTTCGGACCTTTTTGGATCAAATGTTGTCTAAAAGTTCACCTGTAACTTCAATCATTCTGAATTTTTTTAGGAAAACTAAACCACTTCAACTGTGATCTGCAAGGCAATGGTAAAACTATATTTTTTATGGAACAGCCTGCAGTGTTTCTTGTGGGGATCTTTTCTGCCAGGGCTTGCCGGCTTGGTCGGTGGTTGTTGCTGTTACCAATCCAGTTGATATGGTTCTCCATCTGTGTCTAAGTGATAAAATCAGAATCAGAATCGTTTATTGTCATTGTACATGGGGATACAATGAAATTGCAGCAGCCTTGGAGTGAAGGAGTTACATAAAATAAAAATAAAAATAGAATAGAAAAAGAAATACTGTATTTACAACTCTTAACAAAAATGAACAATATGGACAGAAACTGTTAAATATTAAATATTTGTGAATAAAATAGAAAGGAATTACATGAGTTGCTGTGAGCACAGCTTAATAAATATCAAGTTATTGCACAGTGACCCGGTTAGACAGTCAGGATATTGCACGCATTGTAGTAAAATTAGAGTGAGGTGTGGTTGGTGGACGTATGTGCATTCCGTATGATAATTGCCTGTGGAAAAAAGCTGTTTCTTAGTCTGTTTGTCCTGGTTCTGATGGACCTGTACCTCCTTCCAGAGGGCAGCAGTTCAAACAGAGGGAAAGCAGAATGGGTGGAGTTAGTGGTGATGCTAGTCACTCTGCTGAGGCAGCGAGACTGGTAAATGTCCTTCAGTGAGGGGAGGGGGCAGCCGATGATCCTCTGCGCTGTCTTTACCATTCTCTGGAGACTCTGCCGTTCTGCTTCAGTGCAGTGGGAAAACCACACTGTGATGCCATAGGACAGAATGCTCTCAATGGTTGAGCGGTAGAACGTTACCAGCAGCTCCTGGCTGACGTCGTTCCTCCTAAGTTTTCTCAGGAAGTGCAGGCGTTGCTGGGCCTTCCTGATGACAGTCATGGTGTTGTTAGACCATGTGAGGTCAGCAGAGATGGTGGTGCCCAGGAGGGTGAAGCTGTGGACCCTCTCCACACAGTTTCCATCGATGTAGAGTGGGGGTGGATCTGTTCTGTTTTTTCTGAAGTCCAGGATGATCTCCTTGGTCTTGGTGGTGTTCAGGATGAGGTTATTAGCCTGACACCACCTTGAGAGTTTCAGGACTTCGTCTCTGTAGGCCGTCTCGTCGTCCCCAGAGATCAGCCCCACCACAGTAGTGTCGTCTGCAAACTTCACCACGGTGTTGCTGGTGTGGGCTGGTCTGCAGTCTGCTGTGTACAGTGTGTACAGCAGAGGACTCAGCACACATCCCTGTGTGGAGCCTGTGCTCAGCGTCCGGGTGGAGGAGAGGTGGGGGTCAAGTTTGACTGTCTGTGGTCTGTTTGTCAGGAAGTCCTTGATCCACGAGCAGGTGAGTGGGTGGAGTCCTAGTTCAGACAGTTTGTTGACCAGAATGTCAGGAATGATTGTGTTAAAGGCTGAGCTATAGTCCACAAAGAGCATCCTGGCGTAGGTGTCTCTGTGTTCCAGGTGGCTCAGCGCAGTGTGGAGGGTGATGGAAATGGCATCATCCGTTGATCTGTTTGCTTTGTAAGCAAACTGGTGGGGGACGAAGATTGGAGGGAGGGAGTCTTTGATGTGTCCCAGGAGCAGCCGCTCCAGACACTTTGTGATGACAGCAGTGAGTGCAACTGGGCGGAAGTCCGTGAGGAAGGCTGTGGATGAGGACTTTTTGGGTATCGGGATGATAGTGGATGACTTCAGGCAAGCAGGGATGAAAGCCTGAGCTAGCGACAGGTTGAAGATTTTTGTGAAGACCTGGGAGAGTTGATCGGCGCAGGCCCGCAGAACCTTTCCGGGAACTCCATCAGGTCCCGCCGCTTTCCTGGGGTTTACCCTGCTGAACATCCGTGCCATCCGTGCCACGTCCATAAAGGCATTGTTTTTATATTTAGAGCTCTAAGCAACCAAACAGTTGTCTATATAAAAGAGCTTTTCCAATTGTGCACTTTTAGCAGGCTGAAAAAATTATCTTTTTAAAATTGCCATTTCAAATTTGGGTTTTAAATTTTGTGTTCCATTTTTCTGTGCTTGTATTGGAAGGATTTGTTATTATTTTGTTTAAAAGTGCTACATATTGTATATACACATAATTTATTTAGAGAAATTTGCTATACGTTGTGTTTTTTGGTTTTGTAGTTCAATTTCATTGGATTTATATTAAGGAAAAGAAGTTGCAGCATTGATTAAAAAAGGATAAAAGAGACATTTACTGTCTAAGTCTTATGTTACATCTGTAGAACTGTACTGAGAGTTGGGTTTTGTTTTGGAGCACATTCATATGTTTTGTTTGTAAAAAAAAAAAGATAAAATATTAAGTTAATTGCATTTTACATGACTAGAAAAGCAATGATTATTCATAAAAATCTATGAAAGACATACAAAACAAATGAAAAAGCAGTCTGCCCTCCCTCTTGTGTCTAAACTCTTGTCACCTCACCTCTGGGTTAGTTAGCATATGAATAGGCAGCTGGTGTGTGTGTGTGGGGGGGGGGGGGGGGGGGGGGTGAAATTTGACTCCAGCAACAGGGCGGATTGAGGAGCAGGCTGCAGCATGAGGAAAAAACTGAAGCATGTAAGAGGAAATGACATCCTACAGTTGACCAGTTCATTTTATATCTGTAAAGAATATTCAAGAAGCATTTAGACATGTTCAGCTATATGCGTGTGAAACTTGGTGTGGATATTTGAAGCATAAGTAATTTTAAAACACACTTGTTTGGAGTCCAGACGGAAAAAGCACAGGTTTTGGGATGAATCAGGATTTTTTTTAAATCATCTGTTTCACCTGGACTTCTGAAAAAAATATGGAAGGCAGCAAACACAGATCCCTACATTTAAAAAAATAAATGGTGTTGATATATGATGATTAAGTTATGAAAAAAAATAGGTGTTTGTAGTTTTGCCTAAAAAGACGTTTTCGGACCTTTTTGGATGTAATGCTCTCTAAGATGTCACCTGTAACTTCAATCATTCTGAATTTTTTTAGGAAGCAGTAGCACATAAATGCCTATTAAAGTGTAGTCTTTGGTGCTGATAACCTAAACAGAATTTATGCTAAAAATCTTTGTTCAGTCCCAAATTGCATAGGAAAAAAAGAGGTATGAAGTTTCTCATAGACCCTTTTGTGTTACATATCAAAGCTGGAGGTTATTAAAGGCATCTAATTCTGAAATCTCAGCTTCCTGAGACAAACGGCTGATTTATAATAAATTTCTATTATTTGGGTGCACATAATCGACCACTTCCTGTTACGCAGGCACCGTCAGGTGTACACCCATGAAACTTCAGATTATGAGAGAGGACCCTTCAGAGTATCTCCAGTTTTAATTTCATGCACATCGGACAAAGCAAAGAGAAAATACAGGGCAGAATGTGCCCAATGCAATAACTAGGTGGCGCTATAGAGCTCGTCCAAGATTGTCATATCCATGGGTTCAGAATAGAAGCTTCATCATATCCATTGAATTTCAGTGAGATTGGACAAGGAATGTGCACGTGAGAGCAACTTTTGTGTGCATGGCGAGATGCCCAACTTTGCCGCTCTGTCACGACCACACCCCCGCATTGAAAGTTATGGTTTTTTGTCAGAGTAAACTTCAATGGCTTTTCAACAGGTGGACGTCATTTTCAGGTGTGTCGGCTCATCCTACTGGGAGCAGTGATGCTCCAAGTAAAACATGTCATTTCCTCTTGCCAGCAGGTGGCGCTACACTTTTTCCAGATTTTTTCACTGCTGATGTGTTCAGGGTCAGACTACAATCATGCACATCAATTTTGGATCAGATTGGATTATGCATGGCTGAGTAATGGCCATTTTTCTTTTCATGGCGTGTTTTCGAAACGACCTCCAATTTTGACGCGCCGCCATGGTCACAAACATCCATAAAAACTTAAAAGCTTTGCAATTTAACATCGGACATGTGTTTAGTTTACAAAACCAAAGTTTGGAGTCATTACTCTCAAATCTCTAGGAGGAGTTCGTTCTAGAGCGAGGCCTGCAAATGTCCAAAATGAAGCAAAAATGACATATTGTCATCAAAATATCAGACTTCCTGTGCGACTGACAGCTTGGTCCCAAGAGACTTTTTTGTAGGTTTCTATCCGATGAACATGCCCTGTTAAAATCAGGTTTGTACTATAAAGCATATGGAGGTGCTCGCGAAAACAAATTTTGCAGGTGGCGCTATCGAGCCATTTTTGTTTACCTATGCCGTTCTCCTATAAAATATGAAATTTTTCGCGACTCCTGATGTGTATACAAAATTTGGTGAGTTTTGGGGTATGTTAAAGGCCTCAAAAAGGCGACGGAAAAGTCGGAATAATAATAATAATAATAATAATAATAATAATTAAAGCTACAAGTAGCATTTAGCGGGCCCGAGCACGTGCGACCGCATGGCACGAGCGACCGCCCCGTGAGCAACGCCCTGCTCGAGCCATTCTCGTCGTTTTTTCTTGTCCATTCTGGAGCTCCAAGCTATTGTTAATACGACAGCAGCCTGGGGGGGGGGGGGGGGGGGGGCTGTAATCTGTTGCCTTAAGGGACAAAGACTTTTGCATATAGCATGAAAAAAATTCAAGCAATGATGATAATTGCTATCACTGTCCCTAAGGATGAGAACAATAGAACTCATTCAATTTCCACTACAATGTCTAGATGAGTGTCAGCTATGTCTGATAACTTGGCCAATTAGCTGGACCGGGATCTTGCAAAGTGCAGGTGGTTAACGTCCAGTGTGATGAGTCTGTGGACGGCAACAGTACAGCATAGCTTTTGGTTTCCACAAGAGAAGAACTCCTGACACATCTGCCCTAACAGACAACTACAAGAGGAGTTGAAATGTATAACACGGTGAAGGAGTTTTTGTGCAGAAAAAGGTACAATTAGAAAAGCTGGTAGCAGTGACTGCAGATGGGACTCCTGCTATGATCAATAGACAAACAGGTTTCATCACTCACTGTAAAGCTGACCCAGACTTTCCAAAATGTCTGCATTACTGCTGCGTCATTCACCAGCAGGCCTTATGTGCAGAAGTGATTGGCTCTGGACATATAATGACTCTTATTCTGAAAATCGTAAACAACCTCAGCTGCAAAGCAAAACAGCACAGGATTTTTAAGGTGCTATTGGAGGAGATGTCTGTTGAATATGGTGAATATGAATATGGTGAATCTGAACTTGCATTCTTGACTGACATTACTGGAAAACTAAACCACTTGATCTGCGAGCTGCAAGACAATGGCAAAACTATTTTTTTTTGACCAGCCTGCCTGAGCCAGTGTTTTTCTTGTGGGGATCTTTTCTGCCAGGGCTTGTCAGCTTGGTCAGTGGATGTTGCTGCAGTTGTCTCCCTTGCTGGGACAGCTGGAGTTAAACACAGCAGCTCACGGCTCTGAAGTGGACCCCGTTGCTGTCCCAGTCTGGATGGGCACTGTGGCGATGTTCCAATGGCCAGGCTGGCTCCTGGTATAAAGAGATTCCCAAATACCATTTCCTAACCGCAGAGCCAAGGATGTGTTTACATGTTTAGGTCAAAAATGTGATGGACAGCTTCATGTTGTCTAAACATGCCACCCTGTTATTAATCCAGTTGATATGGTTCTCCATCTGTGTCTAGGTGATAGAAAAGCATTTTTTTTATATTTAGAGCTCTAAGCAAACAAACAGTTGTCTATATAAAAGAGCTTTTACAATTGTGCACTTTTAGCAGGTCTCTGAGTTCATGTGACCAATGTATGGTGGATTTTCACAGACCTTGTTTAAAACTGAAGGTGAGAGAGACTTAGAGAAATGGCTTCATTGTTCTGGAGTTCTTTGTTTCATCCACAGAAGAGTAGAATTGGTGATTGATTTTGAAAAGCTGCTGAAAAAAGTATCTTTTTCAAATTGCAATTTCTAACTTAGGTTTTACATTTTGTGTTCCATTTTTTGTGCTTTAATTGGGAAGCATTTGTTATTTGTTTGGTGTTTTTAAGGTTCTGCAAATATACACATCATTTTTTAGAGACATTTGTTATCAGTTGTGTTTGTTGATTTGTAGTTTAATTTCATTGGATGTATAGATGTCGTGTGGGGGGGAGGCTCGAGAGCAGGTAGGACCCAGGCGCAGAGACGGGAGGCAAACGGGTTCAGGGCAAGTGGGTTTATTTAACTAACAAAAAGCGCTGCAGAGCAGGATGACAAAACTAAAAACAAAAACTTACTGTGGCATGGCAAGGGACATGGACGCCAGACAAGAAAACGTGAACAACATGAGCAGAAGTTAATGGACCAGCACAGGAGGAAGGCAGAGACAAGACTTATATACAGACAGGGCAGACAAGACACAGGTGAACACGATTAGGGCAGATGGGGACCAAAGGAAGTAAAACTCAAGAAACATGACAATACAGGAAACCTTTCAAAATAAAACAGGAAACAGAACCAAACAAGACAGAACAAGAACTAAAGCGAAAAAAAAGACAACAAACTGAAACCATGACAATAGAAAGGAAAAGAAGTTCAAACATTGATTATAAAAAAGGATATAAGAGATAAAAAAAAAAAGAAAAAGGAAAAGAAAAAAGATAAAATATTGATTTAATTGCATTTTGAATGAATAAAAAACAATGATTAATAGAATCAGAATCAGAATCAGAAATCAGAAAAAGTTTTATTGGCAGGTTCAGTAGAGCGCACTTTACAAAACGAGGAATTTGACTTGGTGTATAGTGCAATTAAGAATAAGTTAAAAATTAAGTTAACAACAACAACACACTATATACAGTAGAGTAAGGTGAATTAAAGTGGGAGCACAGATGGGCTGGGATGGTGGGGCCTGTAAGTGGCACCGACAGTCCTTTGGTGGGCGGGGGGGGGGGGAGGGGGGGTCACCTGGGGGAGTTGGGGTACTGTTCAGCAGGCTGACTGCAGTGGGGAAGAAGCTGTTCTTGTGGCGCGAGGTCCTGGTCCTGATGGACCGGAGCCTCTTGCCAGAAGGGAGGGGCCGAAAGAGATTATGTCCTGGATGAGAGGGGTTGGCTACAATCCTGGCTGCCCGCCTCCAGGTCCTGGAGATGTGCAGCTCCTGGAGAGACGGGAGGTGGCAGCCGATCACCTTCTCTGCTGAGTGGATGACGCGTTGCAGCTTGGCCTTGTCTCTGGCCGTGGCCGCAGCGAACCAGACTGTGATGGAGGACGTGAGGGTGGATTCGATGATGGCGGTGTAAAAGTCTACCAGCATCTTTTCAGGGAGGTGAAACTCTTTCAGCTGCCTCAGGAAGTACATCCTCTGCTGGACCTTCTTAGTGATGGAGCTGATGTTCTGCTCCCACTTGAGGTCCTGGCTGATGATGGTTCCCAGGAAGCAGAAGGACTCCACAGAGGTCACCGGGGAGTCACAGAGGATGACAGGGGGGAGGGGGGCTGGGGCCTTCCTGAAGTCCACTGTCATCTCCACTGTCTTCAGAGCATTAAGCTCCAGGTTGTTAGCGCTGCACTATGACACCAGCCTGGCTATTTCACTCCTGTAGGCCGACTCATCTCCGTCAGAGATGAGGCCGATGAGTGTGGTGTCGTCAGCAAACTTCAGGAGTTTGACAGACAGGTGACCAGCTGTGCAGCTGTTTGTGTACAGGGAGAGTAACAGGGGTGAAAGGACACAGCCCTGGGGGGATCGGGTGCTTGTGGTCCGAGTATCTGAGACGAGCTTCCCCAGCCTCACTTACTGCTGTCTGTCCGTCAGGAAGTCTGTGATCCACCTGCAGGTGGAGTCAGGCACATTCATCTTGGAGAGTTTTTAATACTAAAGATGTATGAAAGACATACCGAAAAAATATGTCTTTCAGTGTTTAACTGGCTGTCTTTGGATTATGCATGCCTGAGTAATGGCCATTCTTACTCCTCATCTCTCTGTTCACTGCTTGCTAATTTACATAGCAGGGGTCCCAGCAGGAGGGGGCGGGGTTGTAACACGACTCCTTCAGCAGAGCCAGGCTGAGAGAGGCTTTGACATGTAAGATGTTAGATGTTAGAATGCCAGATGTTAGAATGACCAGTTCATTTTATATCTATGAAAATATTCAGGGAGCTATGGGACATGTTCAGCTATAGGTCTGTGAAAATTGGTGTCGATTGTTGAAACATAAGTTACCATAAAAAAATGTTTGTTTGGAGTCTAGACAGATTTAACACAGGTTTTTGGATGAAAAAGGATTTTTTATAAATCATCTGTTACACTTTTAAGTCTGAAAAAAATATGGAAGGCAGCAAACACAGATCCCTACCGTTTTTAATTTTTTTGTGCTGATATTTGAAAGATAAGTTATGCAAAAAAATAGGTGTTTGCAGTTTTGCCTAAAAAGACGTTTTCGGACCTTTTTGGATCAAATGTTGTCTAAAAGTTCACCTGTAACTTCAATCATTCTGAATTTTTTTAGGAAAACTAAACCACTTCAACTGTGATCTGCAAGGCAATGGTAAAACTATATTTTTTATGGAACAGCCTGCAGTGTTTCTTGTGGGGATCTTTTCTGCCAGGGCTTGCCGGCTTGGTCGGTGGTTGTTGCTGTTACCAATCCAGTTGATATGGTTCTCCATCTGTGTCTAAGTGATAAAATCAGAATCAGAATCGTTTATTGTCATTGTACATGGGGATACAATGAAATTGCAGCAGCCTTGGAGTGAAGGAGTTACATAAAATAAAAATAAAAATAGAATAGAAAAAGAAATACTGTATTTACAACTCTTAACAAAAATGAACAATATGGACAGAAACTGTTAAATATTAAATATTTGTGAATAAAATAGAAAGGAATTACATGAGTTGCTGTGAGCACAGCTTAATAAATATCAAGTTATTGCACAGTGACCCGGTTAGACAGTCAGGATATTGCACGCATTGTAGTAAAATTAGAGTGAGGTGTGGTTGGTGGACGTATGTGCATTCCGTATGATAATTGCCTGTGGAAAAAAGCTGTTTCTTAGTCTGTTTGTCCTGGTTCTGATGGACCTGTACCTCCTTCCAGAGGGCAGCAGTTCAAACAGAGGGAAAGCAGAATGGGTGGAGTTAGTGGTGATGCTAGTCACTCTGCTGAGGCAGCGAGACTGGTAAATGTCCTTCAGTGAGGGGAGGGGGCAGCCGATGATCCTCTGCGCTGTCTTTACCATTCTCTGGAGACTCTGCCGTTCTGCTTCAGTGCAGTGGGAAAACCACACTGTGATGCCATAGGACAGAATGCTCTCAATGGTTGAGCGGTAGAACGTTACCAGCAGCTCCTGGCTGACGTCGTTCCTCCTAAGTTTTCTCAGGAAGTGCAGGCGTTGCTGGGCCTTCCTGATGACAGTCATGGTGTTGTTAGACCATGTGAGGTCAGCAGAGATGGTGGTGCCCAGGAGGGTGAAGCTGTGGACCCTCTCCACACAGTTTCCATCGATGTAGAGTGGGGGTGGATCTGTTCTGTTTTTTCTGAAGTCCAGGATGATCTCCTTGGTCTTGGTGGTGTTCAGGATGAGGTTATTAGCCTGACACCACCTTGAGAGTTTCAGGACTTCGTCTCTGTAGGCCGTCTCGTCGTCCCCAGAGATCAGCCCCACCACAGTAGTGTCGTCTGCAAACTTCACCACGGTGTTGCTGGTGTGGGCTGGTCTGCAGTCTGCTGTGTACAGTGTGTACAGCAGAGGACTCAGCACACATCCCTGTGTGGAGCCTGTGCTCAGCGTCCGGGTGGAGGAGAGGTGGGGGTCAAGTTTGACTGTCTGTGGTCTGTTTGTCAGGAAGTCCTTGATCCACGAGCAGGTGAGTGGGTGGAGTCCTAGTTCAGACAGTTTGTTGACCAGAATGTCAGGAATGATTGTGTTAAAGGCTGAGCTATAGTCCACAAAGAGCATCCTGGCGTAGGTGTCTCTGTGTTCCAGGTGGCTCAGCGCAGTGTGGAGGGTGATGGAAATGGCATCATCCGTTGATCTGTTTGCTTTGTAAGCAAACTGGTGGGGGACGAAGATTGGAGGGAGGGAGTCTTTGATGTGTCCCAGGAGCAGCCGCTCCAGACACTTTGTGATGACAGCAGTGAGTGCAACTGGGCGGAAGTCCGTGAGGAAGGCTGTGGATGAGGACTTTTTGGGTATCGGGATGATAGTGGATGACTTCAGGCAAGCAGGGATGAAAGCCTGAGCTAGCGACAGGTTGAAGATTTTTGTGAAGACCTGGGAGAGTTGATCGGCGCAGGCCCGCAGAACCTTTCCGGGAACTCCATCAGGTCCCGCCGCTTTCCTGGGGTTTACCCTGCTGAACATCCGTGCCATCCGTGCCACGTCCATAAAGGCATTGTTTTTATATTTAGAGCTCTAAGCAACCAAACAGTTGTCTATATAAAAGAGCTTTTCCAATTGTGCACTTTTAGCAGGCTGAAAAAATTATCTTTTTAAAATTGCCATTTCAAATTTGGGTTTTAAATTTTGTGTTCCATTTTTCTGTGCTTGTATTGGAAGGATTTGTTATTATTTTGTTTAAAAGTGCTACATATTGTATATACACATAATTTATTTAGAGAAATTTGCTATACGTTGTGTTTTTTGGTTTTGTAGTTCAATTTCATTGGATTTATATTAAGGAAAAGAAGTTGCAGCATTGATTAAAAAAGGATAAAAGAGACATTTACTGTCTAAGTCTTATGTTACATCTGTAGAACTGTACTGAGAGTTGGGTTTTGTTTTGGAGCACATTCATATGTTTTGTTTGTAAAAAAAAAAAGATAAAATATTAAGTTAATTGCATTTTACATGACTAGAAAAGCAATGATTATTCATAAAAATCTATGAAAGACATACAAAACAAATGAAAAAGCAGTCTGCCCTCCCTCTTGTGTCTAAACTCTTGTCACCTCACCTCTGGGTTAGTTAGCATATGAATAGGCAGCTGGTGTGTGTGTGTGTGTGTGGGGGGGGGGGGGTGAAATTTGACTCCAGCAACAGGGCGGATTGAGGAGCAGGCTGCAGCATGAGGAAAAAACTGAAGCATGTAAGAGGAAATGACATCCTACAGTTGACCAGTTCATTTTATATCTGTAAAGAATATTCAAGAAGCATTTAGACATGTTCAGCTATATGCGTGTGAAACTTGGTGTGGATATTTGAAGCATAAGTAATTTTAAAACACACTTGTTTGGAGTCCAGACGGAAAAAGCACAGGTTTTGGGATGAATCAGGATTTTTTTTAAATCATCTGTTTCACCTGGACTTCTGAAAAAAATATGGAAGGCAGCAAACACAGATCCCTACATTTAAAAAAATAAATGGTGTTGATATATGATGATTAAGTTATGAAAAAAAATAGGTGTTTGTAGTTTTGCCTAAAAAGACGTTTTCGGACCTTTTTGGATGTAATGCTCTCTAAGATGTCACCTGTAACTTCAATCATTCTGAATTTTTTTAGGAAGCAGTAGCACATAAATGCCTATTAAAGTGTAGTCTTTGGTGCTGATAACCTAAACAGAATTTATGCTAAAAAATCTTTGTTCAGTCCCAAATTGCATAGGAAAAAAAGAGGTATGAAGTTTCTCATAGACCCTTTTGTGTTACATATCAAAGCTGGAGGTTATTAAAGGCATCTAATTCTGAAATCTCAGCTTCCTGAGACAAACGGCTGATTTATAATAAATTTCTATTATTTGGGTGCACATAATCGACCACTTCCTGTTACGCAGGCACCGTCAGGTGTACACCCATGAAACTTCAGATTATGAGAGAGGACCCTTCAGAGTATCTCCAGTTTTAATTTCATGCACATCGGACAAAGCAAAGAGAAAATACAGGGCAGAATGTGCCCAATGCAATAACTAGGTGGCGCTATAGAGCTCGTCCAAGATTGTCATATCCATGGGTTCAGAATAGAAGCTTCATCATATCCATTGAATTTCAGTGAGATTGGACAAGGAATGTGCACGTGAGAGCAACTTTTGTGTGCATGGCGAGATGCCCAACTTTGCCGCTCTGTCACGACCACACCCCCGCATTGAAAGTTATGGTTTTTTGTCAGAGTAAACTTCAATGGCTTTTCAACAGGTGGACGTCATTTTCAGGTGTGTCGGCTCATCCTACTGGGAGCAGTGATGCTCCAAGTAAAACATGTCATTTCCTCTTGCCAGCAGGTGGCGCTACACTTTTTCCAGATTTTTTCACTGCTGATGTGTTCAGGGTCAGACTACAATCATGCACATCAATTTTGGATCAGATTGGATTATGCATGGCTGAGTAATGGCCATTTTTCTTTTCATGGCGTGTTTTCGAAACGACCTCCAATTTTGACGCGCCGCCATGGTCACAAACATCCATAAAAACTTAAAAGCTTTGCAATTTAACATCGGACATGTGTTTAGTTTACAAAACCAAAGTTTGGAGTCATTACTCTCAAATCTCTAGGAGGAGTTCGTTCTAGAGCGAGGCCTGCAAATGTCCAAAATGAAGCAAAAATGACATATTGTCATCAAAATATCAGACTTCCTGTGCGACTGACAGCTTGGTCCCAAGAGACTTTTTTGTAGGTTTCTATCCGATGAACATGCCCTGTTAAAATCAGGTTTGTACTATAAAGCATATGGAGGTGCTCGCGAAAACAAATTTTGCAGGTGGCGCTATCGAGCCATTTTTGTTTACCTATGCCGTTCTCCTATAAAATATGAAATTTTTCGCGACTCCTGATGTGTATACAAAATTTGGTGAGTTTTGGGGTATGTTAAAGGCCTCAAAAAGGCGACGGAAAAGTCGGAAGAATAATAATAATAATAATAATAATAATAATAAACCTAACAGATACAATAGGGTCCTTGCACTCCGTGCTCGGGCCCTAATAAACCTAACAGATACAATAGGGTCCTTGCACTCCGTGCTCGGGCCCTAATAAACCTAACAGATACAATAGGGTCCTTGCACTCCGTGCTCGGGCCCTAATAATAAACCTAACAGATACAATAGGGTCCTTGCACTCCGTGCTCGGGCCCTAATAATAATAACTCTAACAGATACAATAGGGTCCTTGCACTCCGTGCTCGGGCCCTAATAATAATAAACCTAACAGATACAATAGGGTCCTTGCACTCCGTGCTCGGGCCCTAATAATAATAATAAACCTAACAGATACAATAGGGTCCTTGCACTCCGTGCTCGGGCCCTAATAACTCTTACAGATACAATAGGGTCCTTGCACTCCGTGCTCGGGCCCTAAATATTATTTAGTTTCCATAAATGTCTATGGGAAATCATGCAATATTTTACAAGAAGCTGCAAAAACAAAGAAATAAGAAAACCAGAACACAATTAAGAACAGGAAACACCAGTAAAAATGCACGCCAAAGTGGGGAATTGTCTTAGACTTAAAGTGGAGGTGATTAACCCTTGAACTATCCTTTGGGGTCCAGATGACCCGATCCTTAAACTGACGTGTTATCCCTACTATGACAAAGGTGGAAAAAGGTGAAGAGGATTTCATGTAATCCATGGACACCAGTGAAGATCACAAATCATTGAAGAAAAAAGGTTTAGCGCACTGTCTAGTGGGTCCAGATGACCCAACTCCCAATTTTAAAGTGCCTAGGATAGCACAAGGGTTAAAAAATAGTTTTTGTCAGGCTTCTTGTGTAATATAAGTTTGCTAAGGACGTGGGCATTTGCAGTGCTGTTCGTCATATGAATGATTCGTTCTGTGGGGCATTCATTATGTAAGATACCCCTGCATCCAGCTGGTCGAATGCCTCAACCTTTGGGAAATTGTTATGCTCCAACATCCTATATGGAGCAGAATCTGTTTTTGATGCAACCATTCTCTGCATCTCTGACAGCTCTATAGCTGCCAATGCACAGTGATTCCCAAAGTTATTCATACCCGTGTACCTAAAGTGTGGAGAAAACTGACTAGGGAAGTGTCAATAAAAAAGTTTGAAAAAGGAAGACTACAGAAAATCACCACCTAGTTGGACTTGAGCAACACCAAAACGACAAAATTCCTTGGATTTATAAATAATAATAAACAAATATACTTTATTGATCCCAGCTTGGGAAATTGGGTTGTTGCAGCGTCGGCGTTAGGCTCAAGATACAAACATACACACAATAGACGACAACAGAGAACCAGAACAATCAATCGGAAGAAACATCAGTGAATTAGAACAGTTGTATTGCTTGCCACATCAGGAGAGAAAAACAGACTGACCATAAATGACTTTATCTATTGCACATGGATGACAAGTTATAGAGTCCAATGGAGTGAGGTATGAAAGATCTCCTGAAGCGGTTGGTGTGACAGCGAAGCTGCCTTAACCTAATTTAAGGGTGGAGTGAAGTGCAAATACACACAATCTAACTTAAAAACATGTGATGGCTAGTGAGTGTTTAATCAAGTGTTGTTTTAAAATTTAAACTAAATTTATGAAAAAAATACCAAACACTGTTGTTGCTGATAGAAGCTGGGCAGCTTGAGTCATCAATTCCCACTCCAACGTTGTCCTTTTGTCCAAAGGGCTTCATGCCGAAGGTTTTGTGATAGTGAGGCACAGGCCGCACAACCCTATCTTTGTATTACATACTAAATAGATTCAAGTTAGACACAGGTAGCTGTCTGCGACAGAGTATTAGGGCCACCTTAAAAAAAAAACATTCACGAAAATAAAGGCATCAACTTCTGAGAAAAAAGTTGTAATTTAACGAGGGAAATGCCATGCTTTTTAGAAAATATAGTTGCGTAAGCCTCTATCCACATTACATGCCAACTAAATCCATCAATGGAGCCATTTATGTTTTTTTTTTTTATCATAAGAATCTTCGGATGCTTTTGAACCTCTGATATTGTATTGCAGATTGTGTAAATGCCTGAGATCCACACCTAGTGGGTCAACAGTCTGTTTCTGAATAGATCCAGTGTCCTGCAAATTCTTTTCAATGTCCTTATACTCACAATGTTAAATCATTACAATACTAAGTATTTCCTTATTTGTGAAACCAAATGCTGAATGAAGGACAATGTGCTCCACAAATTGGTTTGCTTTTTAGTTATAGTTTATAACTTTTCAGTAATTATTTTCTTAGTTAACAGACTAATGTCTCGTACCTGTAAGAATTTAACCTCATAAATTCTCAACTTATATCTAACTTATGAAATTATAACTTAATCATAAAAAATTGAAAATTTTACATATAATTTTATGAGTTTTTTCCATTAAATCTTTTTTTTCATAAAGTTCGACTTCAATGTCTTACATTTTTGACATTTTTTTCTCATAAATTCACAACTTTTTTCTTGTAGAGTTAGAACTTTTTTTCTCATAATCTTACAGCCAGCTGTATTCTTGAAAACGTTTTTACAATTTTTTTATGGTGGCTTTAATCCTTCATCGTAACTGTCCATATATCCAACTTTTTTTTTCTTTTTTTTATCTCTCTGTGGTATCGTTTTACGTTGACTTGAGAACCTTTCAGGTTGGAAGGTCATAGCTCAGATCTTGTTTGTTCAAAATTGCTCTGAAGCTTAGAACCTTGATAAGGCCACAAATCCACAAAATTCACAAGCACTTTAACTATCTAATATTGGAGATGTAGCTCCTGTGTTGAAATTCTATGAGTTATCGCAAGTCTTTAACTGTCTTTTGCAATGAATCCGTTTACAGTAATACCAGAGTTTTGGCTCCAGGGTTTACTTTCTTTTGACAACCGTGAATCTTTAACCGCATATTCTATTAACATCATTCCAGCAGATTCAGAAGCGGAAAAAAGCAGCCTGCACCAGTATGCAACACTTTACATTAGTGAAGTAGCTACCATGTAAATCGGCGTTTTGTAACACTTTACAGTGTAGGTTGCATATCTGTATAAAGCAGCCTTTCTTGGCATCAGAATCCGCTGATTTACATTGATTGTGTAAACCATGGAAGAGTAACGGTATGTGAAAGAGGTTGTGTGATTTAGGTGTCACAGAATATCTCTGGTTTTAAAGGGTTAAAGTTATTTCAGACTCGGAAGCTGAGAAAAACAAATGTTGCAAATTTTTTTTATAGAAGTAAATTGTTTACATAATTAACGCAAACCAACGGATTCAGATGAAAAATGCATCTGCATAATCTGTTGGAATTAGGTTAACTGCGTAAATGATTGAAGTTTTACGGTTGTTCAAAGAGCATGTGTCGCTGAAGACAGCTCAGGTATTAAATGGTTAAACCAGTTCTTTTTGGCTCCCACTAGACCTCACAAAATCTTTAACAAGTAGCTGCTCAAGATCTTGACAGATGTAATCGACTAGATATTGTTGAAAACCTGCAGCTGATGGAGTTCTACTCGTGCATGTGTGGCGGGTTCTCTTCATGCACTCTGGCTTCCTCCCTAAAAATATGCATCATAGGCAATTGGTAACTCTAAATTGTACCTTAATGTGAATTTGAGGTTGGCCCTGCAATGGACAAGCAACCTGTCTAAGGTTAATCCCCAAAAGGGATTAAGCGGGTTTAGATGGATGGATGGATGGAAGTGAAGCTGTTAGGAAAAATGTTCACTGGGAAAGTAGTATGTCTGGAATCAGATTTAAACATGAGGGATGGAGCTCATTTCTTATCTTTCAAACAATGCATGACTTTGCTCAGCTAACCCAGCAAGGGAGCCGGGTCCACAAAGAATGTTTATGTTGTCAGGCCCCCCAGAATGATAGGATGAGAGCTCCACAAATGCTGAATCCCAAATCGTGTCCTCTTAAAATAGATGGGTTGTCTTTCACATTATTGTACATAAATCTTGCTCTTTTTGGGGTTCTTACTCCAATGTAAACTTATATATAAAATGAAACACCCTACAAGTAGCATGACGGTAGTTTTGGCTATATTACCTAAAGTTCGTAAAATCGGCAACTAGGTGGTACAAGGTCAAGTGAGAGCTTTGTGCCGTTCACCCCAAAATTAAATTCTACTAAATTTGAGTAAGCTGATTTAAAACAAAAACTCCCCCACTGTTGTCATCATGTGTTTAAAGGCAGCAACATGCATCAAAAGCGTTTTTCTCTCCTGGGCGTAACCACATTTTTGTGTGTGTAGATTTTAACTTTTGAATATTGAAGTCAATAGAAAATTGATCCATTCTGTAACCCTAGTGGTTATGTCAGGAACTGCAACATGTGTAACTTGTAGGTTGGTTTAATTTTCTCACAATTATGTAAAAAGCAAAGAACCATTGTTTAATAGTCATGGAAATACTGCATTTCTGTTTAAGAAAAAAAAACAAAAAAACAATTGGAATAACAACTTTAATTTTTCAATTGCAAAGTACATGTCAAACGTCCTTCTTCGGGACATATAAACAGCTTTTTTAAACTATAAAGTTTGTATTTTTAATTAGTAATATCAGCTGAGCTTATTACCTGGAATGGATGGATGGACAAATTAATCCTTGATTTGGTTTTATCCATAGCTGCGACTGCTAGTGGTTTCCTTCAAAAACGAAAAAAAGTGTTGCTGGCAGGCATCATACTTTTTTTGGATTATAGTTCTCTGCTCCAAGATTGCATCCTACTATGTTACATGGAGTGTTGACATTGTTTACCCCCCTACATTATGGCATATTAAGAGCCCTGTCGATCTGGTGTGGCTGTATGCTCTACGGTTCTGCTGAGTGGCCATCACTGCATGTGCTGCTTGCTCTTTGCCCTGTGGCTCCATGCAAGGTGATCCAAACCAATTTTTCCCTGAACTTGTAATTGCTAAGATAGGTAGAAACATTTCGAAAGGAAAAAATGTTTTGATATTTGACAGACCTCAAAGGTTGTTAATTCTTACTCTCCGATTTTTATTTTAGGGATTTTTATTGACACACTTTGTAAAATTTGTCTTGAACAAACTTTTTGAAGGCGTAACCCAACATACAGACTAATAATGCCTCATGAGACATAAGATGTCATTACAAGAATGAAATAATCTACCAAACACAAATGTTTCTTAGTTTTTGTGCTATAACCATGCTTGTGTAATGCTAGGGTTACATATAAAACTGCCACTGCGCAATAGACATCAGTAGAATCTTCAAGATTAGCTGCAGCCGCCCCATTTGTATTTGAAGATTGTTGGCGGAGTCATGAAACTTTTTAGACAACATGCCTCCCAAGAAAAAAACAATGTTGTGTCTTCTTTGTGTTCTGCTCAGCATCAACCACAATTTGTCGATATTCAGGTCTTTGAGTTGCCATAGTGCTATCAAGTCATGACGAGCTTTGTGCAGCATCATACCGTCTTCCCATTTGGACCCATGTTGGCTGGGATCACCTCGTCTGATAATCCACCCCGGCCCATGTCAACACCTCTTGTTGAGTGTCCGCCCTGCTACTATACAATTTCTAACAATCGGATGGCGGCAGTGGGATGGCAGCACTGTGGCCGGGGGGTGGTTGGAGGGTGGTAGTCTGAAATCAGACGATGATTAGACGATTTTGGAGGCCTTGAGACCCTCTTATCAGTTGATTATGGCCATGCTGCCTTCCTGCCTCCCGCCTGTCGCTGGACTGCCACCACATGATCTCCAAATGTGCCTGGGTGGCCACTGTCACCTTTAATTGAAACTTTTTCTCAAAACCTCCTCGGCCGTGTACAAGTGTAACTGACACCTACTGAATTTGCCGAAAAGCTTTCATTTAGGTCGCAGCGCAGCGGCATTTTGGCAAATGTGACCATAGTCTTAGTGAAACAAGCATTAAATGTTTTTAATAAACGAACATACATTTTCCTAAACTACATTTAAACTGTTTTTCATAGATTGTTTTGTTTTAGGATAACATCATGAATATTTTATTCTAAAAGTCGACAGTAAATTGTATGCTGTTTATTGCTGTGCAGAAAACATTCAATACATGCCAGTTTGATCCAAGTTAACTAGACAAATTACCTTTCTATATGGAAACCGTTTAAATTTATTATCATTATTGAATGCCTTTAGTACCTACATGCACTCAGTACATAATAAAACAATAAAAACACAAAAAACTATTACTAATTTATTTTGTTTTCTTTTTCCAATGTTGTAGTTTTTCTCATTTGCACTTGTTTGGATAATATTTTACCCACATTTGGATGTAGCTGCTGAAAGGCTCACATGTCAGCTCCCAAAATGCAGTTTCATTCTCTCTGCACCCTAAGCCTGTTGTGTTGTGAGGGTAACGTGGTGGACAGAGGGCAGGTTGTTATTTATCCTGCCTTGTGTGTGCTCATGATTGGTATTCCAGAAGGAATCCTGTGCATGTGTGAGGTAATCCTTCTATGCCTGTGGCTCTGGTAAAAAAAAAAAAAAAAAAAAAGGTAATATGTATTCTATCTCTCTCCAGGTCTCCAAGTCTCAGCCCATACTTCCATCCTCTGCTTTTTTTTTTTTGCAAGTTTGTTGGATGAAAAAACGTCTTAAATCATACTTGAGACAACATCAAGGTCTGATGCACCATACATTTTCTACAGGCAGACACGGATACTCAAACTTTATCATCATGCCAAATCTTTTCCTAAGAGCAAAATGTTTTTCTGTAAAATTTAAAAGTAAACTTTGAAGAATCTCTTCTGGCGTAAGACACATTAAGCCCTTTTGTCCTTTTTGCACTTTGAAGCTTGGCATCGTCACTTTGGTGTTTTTGCACCTATGAAAGACGTAGGGTCCTGTCTATGCTTTGATTGCACCATTCAATGTATCTGCCAATCCCGTTCTCTCTTTGCTTTGCTCTTTTGAGGTGCACTATTGATTTCTTGAGTCATGGCCGTATCTAACGTTGCCATTAGAGAAGTAATTTGGGCTCATGTTTTGACAGGTAAGAAAGAAAAAAAACTAATCACAGTTAATGTTCACCGGGCAGATGAATGACAGCTTCTGAATAGATCTCACACAGAGAAGCCCACCCTAACCAAAAACTGTATGTTTGATGGTTTAGATGCAGGTAAAAGGATGGTTATTTGATAAATGTGAAGAAATCCGGTGTTGTCAGTGGGAAGTAGTATGAAAATATTATTTTATAACAAGTTTTTGAGTCTTTGACAACCATTCCTTTTTTTGTCTGTTTCACAAAAATTTGGTATTTGACTTGAAATACTTAAATTTTACACAAAACTTCTAAAGCATGGTGTATTCATGTGGTGTTTAGTCTTATCTTAGTGCACTTTAAAGACCCACCCTGATGAAAATAGTGTTTGTAGGGTTTTTTACATAATTTTGTAGCATTTTTCTCATTATGAGGGCATTTATTAGGAAAATTAAGCTTAAAACTACATTTCTTCGTATTTCTTTATTCAAATTGTGAATTAGGAGCATACGAAACATTGTCATTAGAAAAAACTTGTACTAACACAGCTGCTACAGCCTGTAGGCCATGAGCTCCCTGCTTTGCTCCATTTCGATGCATCAATTTGCAGACAAATAGATCCAGCTATGTTTTTCTTTGCCTTAGCTAAGCTGGCATCTGGCTGACTGTACGACTGGATAGCTCTAATTTTTCTCGCCATTGTTGTACCCATAATACTACGTTGGGATTGTGAGGGGCTGTGAGCCAGCTGGAGAGAGTGTAAATGAATGGATGATGGGAAGTGGGGTTGGGCTTACTCTGAGTCAACAGTTCTGGCCACAACTCAGATGAATCTCTGATGAACCCCTGTCACTATGAAACTCAGAAACAATGTGGTAGAAAATGACACACATCTCTTGATTTTGCCTAAAAACTGCATAATCACATTTAAAAAAACTCAACACCCAAGGCATTCCCTAAAGTACCAAGAATTAGAGCCAAAATTAAGATGCACCCTCTCAAAAATACAATACATCAAATGATGAAAGTGGGTCTTTAAGTAACTGTCAGGTTCTTCTGCAGGTCATTAGCAGGATTATCGTGTTTGGAACTTCCTGGGTTTCATAAAAAATCCTGCCACTCACCTGTCTCCGATTATTGCAGATGGCCTGAACACATACGAAGCTACCAGTTGTCCATTAAAAGGAAGGGCTTCACGCATTTAAGGAAGGGCAAGCTTGAGATGGGGTATGCCTCTTTCCTCTGTTACCACCACCAAGAAAACTGTTTAGATACGTGTCTAAAGTAAGTCCATCAATGGAGAGGTAGCCATTGACTCCAGATCTGTTTGTAATTTTATGGACCACAGGTTCATCAAGAAACTTGGTCCATAAAGACAGTCCCTTTTTACTTCATCTAAAGGTCCAAGCTACATATGATCACTTGATCTACTATGTGATCATATATAGGACTATAGGTCGCTCTGGCATATAAATTGGAGCAGCCACTTCATCTTTAAAGGCAAATCATAATAATGGAACAGACGACAATAATAGACAGAATATATGCAGGTTTCACTGCCGTAACACATTGATGATTATTAAGCTTTATGAAACATGGCAGGAATCTAGTATATTAGCACAACATATGAACATTTTTTCATATACCCATTGCATAAAGAAGATGCCAACAAGTCAAATAAACTAGTTAAATCACTGTGAATCACTAAATCCATTGAATTCTTTATCCTCTGTGTCGCTTTGAAACAACTCCACGAAGCCCGGTGTAAGACTGGGTGGCGCTTCTTCTGTCAGTAGCAAATACTGATGCACATACCCTCAGTGCCCTCCAGTGGTTTGTTGCTATTTGTTTATTAATCCCTGGAATCTTTGGCTGCCGATTTAGCCCTTTGATACTGTTGTTTCAGCTCCAGTGTTGTCATTCTTTTCACTGTACCGTAACTCTTTAACCGTGTACGCAATAACGTAATTCCAGCTGATTCTGTCGCGGAGAATCCACGTTGTACCGTTATTCAACACTTTATGTTAGTAATGTGTTGCATATTGGAGGATATGAAAAACCTATATCCACATCAGAATCAGCTGATTCATGTTGATTTCGTAAAGAGTTAGAGTACCGGTAAGTCAAAGGGCGTGTGATACATCTTCAGTGTTAAAGGGTTAATTCGTTGCTCCACATCACCAGTTTGGGCTTGGTTTTTTCTTTTTTAAGAGAAGATGGGGCTTGGAGACCATAGAGGATTACAGATCACTATTAATGGATATCACCTCATCAGAATTTTTGAGGGTGATGAATGAAAGTCGACATTCAACACCCCACGTGGACTTAATGAATATTTGGTCATACTAGTTAGACTTACAATTGTTCCTGCTACCTTTCCAAACATGGTCAGTGACATCTTAGGAGACAATTCACATACTGTAAAATTTGTTAATGAAATCATAGACCAATAAGATCGGTGAATACTTTGTTTATCCATATTTGGAGGATATTTTGATATTTTCTTGTGCTGCATCACATGCCCAGTGTGAACGTATTATACAAGATAAGCATTTTATAATAGTGTTTAATGTTTAAATCACTAAATTGGAGAGTAATTACTTTGCTTTTAAAGTAGTTTTTTTAAAGTAAAATATTTTGATTGAAAAGAAATTACTGTTTCAATATTGTTTATTATCATATTATTGACTAAAAATGTTTTTCATTATGTGTTTATTTTCATTAGAGACCAGAAAAAAGTGTTTACATGCTCTAAACAGACAGATTTGTCAGCGTTTTTACACAACTTTTATTTATTTCATAGGAAAATAAATATGTTTAAAGAGATTTTTAAGTTTCTGACTCCTGATTTTCTAATAGATTTCTAATGGCATTTTAAATGATGTGATATTTTTTATTTTATAAAGTTTTTTTGTGTTTTAGACTGTGTGTATAAGTTTGCAGTACCATAAAGTGCCTATAATAAAAATGTAAATAAAAAAGAGTGTATAAAACTTTGTATTTTAAGTGTATGTGTGTGTAAATATATATGGTCTTACATTATAATTGGACAAAAGCTGAAAGTTTAATTCTCAGTTAAGAACTAGAATGTTCGCAAATTTATTTTTACAACCAATTTAGTTTCATTTTGACTATTTTGTTGGCCTAATTGAATAAAACATAATCATTTTTAATACCACCAATGACTCCACTGACGTATTTTACTCATGTGTGTTAAACATATTCCCAAAGACTTTACCTTTTGTGTGTTGATAAAAACCTTGATGGTGTCTCCGGTAATGAGGAAGGTTGAGTCACAAAAAGAGAAGAAGCAGGTCATTTATAAAACACAACCTCCCATCAGACCACAAAAACGTTCCAAGAATGAAAGCAGGGCGCACAATGTGTTGTAATGTACTGGCGGATATTATTATGGATACTATTATGGCCTTTTGTGGAACTTAATAAAAGTGATTATAATCTTTTAGAGAAAAAGAAGAACTAATTATAGCCTCAAATTAGGTCATTAATATATGGACTTATTTTTTAATGTCGTGTTCTGGTTTTCTTGCACTTTTGTTTCTCTAGGTTTTAAATATAGTTTCACATGTTTCACTTTATGTGGTAATTATATTTATATTTTTTATATGGTGCTTAATTTCCTCAAAAGCAGTTGTAAACATAAACATGGAAGGGTCTGTTGGTGCGATATTAAGCAACCTCCTTGTTTGTTTGTTCACCTAAGACCAATTTTTATCTACTTAGATATAAATTGTAAACATAATCCACTTCCTGGCTGAAATCATGCCAGCAATGATTAGAACACATATTCTGAACATGTAACCCTTGTGCTATCCTAGGCACTTTAACATTGGGAGTTGGGTCATCTAGACCCACTAGACAGTGCTCAAAGAAATGTTGCAAATTGTTAAACTATAGTGAGATGACAATTGTAGCAAAACCCTAAAGGCTGTGTCATCCAGTCACTACGTACATTTTGCGCAGTTCCTTGTGTTCAGCATTCGACGATGTGCGCAGATGTCAATAGAGGATTCCGGCCGATGGGTCTTTACAAGAATTTAGCCTTGAGTGTTTCGAAAGATTTTCTTGGTTGAGAATTTTTTCTCACGTATATTCACCTAAGACCAATTTTCATCTGTGCAAAATGTACATAGTGGCTGTGTGACATGACCTTTAATTTGTCATTAACTCTATTTTTAATTTAGATTGCTCAGCTTCTTTGCTCCTCGGTTGTTCACTTTCTGAAACATCTAAAACCATAAAAAACTCTTTGGGTGTGTGAAAGCGAGACAGCTCATATAAATGAAACAGAGTATACTATTTCTGTCTGACATCGCCTAGAGTTTATCCCATCTACTGTAATCTATAAAACTTTTCATTAGCTTGTCACAAAATTGAGCAGGTTTGGCTGGTGGCTGGTGTTAATTTTCTGCCCACCAACAAATACCCTTTTGCAGACTGTATTGTATTCTTCTCCATTATCAGCTGCTATTCCACGTGGGAAATCATCCATCTTTGTGCCCCAAGGGCATTATGCTTTCATACACTGCTATCTCATGTGCACAAAGCACCGATCTAACTCTGTAATAGAGGGTCTGTAGATTGGAAAGCAATGGTATTTTGTGGCCCAGTAATTTCTCAGCACAAATAGTGCAGTGATTTGTCACAAAAGGTGTAACCTCCCAGCAAGGGGTGAGAGTGTTGACCTCTATTGTTTGGGCTCTTTATTTTGGACTTAGCTGGTCTCGTCATCCACCAACTTGTGGGTGGCTGTGGTGATAGAGTAGAACGATTCGGTTTCTGCCTTGCCCGTCTTGGCCGTGTCGAAGTGTCCTTGGACAAGACACTGAGCCCCACATTGCTACTAATGGTTGTCGAATGGCGCCAGTGTTTAGCAGCGGAGCCACCACCAGTGTCCGAATGTGTGTGTGTATGGGTGTATGGGACTTTTAAGCCCTTTGGGCCCTCTAAGAGGAAAATAAAGTGCTATTTAAGTATGTGCCATTTACCATTTTAACGCAGGTGTAGAACACCATCTACAGTCATATTTGGCTTCCATGGGTATATTTATTTTTGATGTTAGGTCAGGGTTCTGCAACAGTCATTGTCTTTGCATACGCGTAGTGTTTTTATTTTTTTATTGGCAAAAGAAAAAAAAAACGATTCCATAAACTGCATGTGACAAAACAATTGTCCTTAATTATTTTGCTACAATAACGCCCCTTTCTTGACTCTTGAGTTCAAACAAAATGATAAAGACAACAATACACTTCAAAACAAGTGACAAATGTGCATGACTAGTAAATCTGATATGGATGCTCAGGAATTTAAGGAAAGCAAATGATTGACTGTACATAGCCATGAAAACTGGAATGAGTGAGTCTGACGTCACCCATTGGAAAGGACTTACTTCCAGCTCCAACCAAATGAAGTCAAATCTGTTGCCTTTTTTTGCAATATGGAGCCAGACGTCGTCAGTAAGCAGTGATTGATTTGAGTCAGTCTGAGTTAAAAGTTTTTATGGCAACCACTCTCGAAGTGAGCTTGTTGGAAGTCCACACTCCAACCACTTTAAGCAGACTCATGAGAATCTGTCGATCAAATGTTTCGAACGCTTGACGTGTGAGTCAGCAGGCACCACCTACCGTAATTGAGGCATCTGATTGGTCAGTTTATAACTTGCAATAAATAATGATATCATGAAAAACATATTAGGATTAACAAGAACTGATTAAAAAAAATATATTATAGCAAGAACGATTTATTCTGACAAATACAATGACTGATTCATCCAAAGCTGATTATTCAACCCACTTCCTGATTGGAATGCAATGAAGGAGGGGCCACTGAGTCCAGTTCTCATAAAGCAGTCAGTGGTTTGAACACAGTTTTCAGTTTTAAATGGGAAGGAAAGGAGTTACTGTTGGAAAGGTCTGGAGCAGTGAATTCTATAGCTGGGGGGCAGAATGGATGAATGTTCTTTTTCTTATTGAAGTAAAACTGAAAGAAGGGGCAGTGAGGAGAGGACAGAAAGAAAGATCTGCTATGATTTTGTTTGTAAGTTCAGTGATAGATATAGCAGAACCTTAAAAAGTAAGAATTTCACGTTTTGTAGCTGAGTTGTATAAGACGTCTGGAACAGCTGTACGAAGATCTGGTGATGTGTACTGCCAAGTTCAGGACGAGGTGCGGTTTATTAGAAAGTCCCAGCTATATTGTTGCAAAACTCAAGCTGTGACGGGACTAGACTGAACTAAAATCGCAGCAGCATGGGGTGTCAGGGATGTCTGTAAACAGCTGAAGAAAGTATATCGATCGAGTTATACTTCTGATGTATGACAACAGAGCGGACGCCACCACAATGAACTTGTGGTCAAAACATGATGTGAAGACAATCATTCCTTTAATAATAAAATAAGCATTTGCTTGAGTTTGTTTCACACACCTACTTAATAATCCCGGCACAGGCAGAATTGTTGGCTTCTGCACTGTGACTAAACAGTTGGGGTGTTCTGCACTCCGGATTTCTTTTGAGTTAAGGAAAAAGGCTGAGCTTGCAGCAGCAGGGATGAAAGGTGAAAGGTAAGCTGACCCTGATGGTAAAGAAATGAAAGTCAGGTAGTAGTGAGTCTACAGCATCTATTCGTGATGAGGCCTGAAACCAAATTAGGATTCACTTTAGTTGGCTGGGTGTAGGACTGCCATGCGAGAAACCAGGGTTTGTTTACCTGGGTTGCGCAATGAACTTTCACCCGGTGTGGGTCCTTGGGCAAGACTCATCACACTACTGTCTAACTATGTCCCCATAAGGGGGCCCAAGTCTGAGTCTCCTTGTGCCGGTCCCCAGCCCGGATAAAATACAAAGTTGTGTCAGGATGAGCATCTCGTGTGAAATCTCTGCCTAACCACCTGTGCAAATCAGTGAAAGCTGATTCCCCTGGAGTATGCTGATAGGTGAACAGCATTAACGGCGTAGATTCTTCATGAAATTACCTGGTGGTGAAAAAAAAATCCAACAGGACATTTCGCCTCTGGATGTTTACCAGGGAACACCTTTGTAAACAAGGTGTTTACCAATGGCACAGAAAGACTCATAAATCTGTCTTATTCTGTTATGCTTATGTTTTTTGCTTTTATCCTGGAATAAAAAATTCTTTCACAGGTATACATTTGTTGCATGACAAAAAGAATAAAACAATCTGGTGAAGAGCTCTATCATTTTTTTTAACTTATAATTAATTGTTACCTATAAATAATTCAGTTTTCATCTTTAACGAAAGATTTACTGTTTTGTTGAATTACCTGAATTAGCTTTTTGACTTCCTGTGGCGGCACAGGAATGACCAGCTAAAATCCCATTTAACCTGGTTACTTGGTAAATACTATAGATATATTTGGACTGGATGTATAATCTCTGTTGTCACTGACTGGATTCCAAATGTGGCAGCTATTGATCAGAACTTGATCTGCTCATCTTAGCAACGTGCCAAAAATAGCAAGTGAGTAGATTGAATAAAATTTAAAGCTTTATTGAGTCCCCCTATAGATCTACCCGCCTGTTAAACAAAAACAAAAAAACTTTGAGCTCTTTTAATTTCAAAGCACAGAAAAAATCACAAGCTCTCCCCAAACTTCCACAGTTGTGAATAGGGCAGAGTTGATGAAATCAATTAATCAATCTGAATTGATCAAAGTTTCATAAATCAACAATCGATCTATAAAAGTAGACATCGATTTTTTATGCCTTTCTTTTTCTGGTGACCTAATGCATAACAGCAGTAAGAACTTATTTGATATTTTTGTGTTCTCTTTACCATTTTGATATGTGTGTATGTGTATATATATGTATATATTTTAATCTATTTATTTATTTTAATGTATTTATTCACGTTTACTATTTGATATGCATATTAAGGTTTATTTATGTACTTATTTGTTTTTTGATTTTAATCTATTTTAATTTTTTTCCTTTTACATTTTAGTTTTTACTCCAGTGTTTTCCTCAGAGGGATCCTCTACATCGGTGACTGACCCTTCTCAGAGAACGGGGTTGCTGCAATGGGATCTGGCTTGGGTCTGGCTCTTTGTCTAGATCTGGGGGGGTCCTGTGGCAGTGTATTCTGTCAATTCGAGTGGGGGTCACTGATGTGAGCATTTTCCCAAAACAGCGTTTCCCCATTTCAGTACAAAGCCAGGTTTCTACATTGCATCATTTTTTCATTCTGTTTATCTCCGTGTGTGTGTATGTGTGTGTGTGTGTGGCGGGGGGGGGTCGGCATTGTGCAGGTTTTAAATAAAAAATTTCGTTTGTTTGTCCTTTTGTTTTGTTTTCAAATTTGATTATGTTTTTATGTAAAGCACTTTGAGTAGCTCACGTTATAAAAGTGCTCTACAAATTAAGTTTGATTTGATTTGATTTTTGCTTAAATCTTCTGGAACAAAGTGTGATGCCATGTCATGACTTTCACCTAGTGGCCAAACTGAAACTCCTTCCAGGATTGGCAGAACATAATAATCTGCACATTTTTGTTGGAGCTTCTCCTTTTGAGAAACCATGTAACACTGTATGGTGTTAACAATCTCAATATGATTATTTTACTAACAAATTTTACAGTACTTGAACAGTATCAGATTAATATGAATATCCTCAAAACGTAAATAGATTATAATTGTATTATTATGTAAAGACGTCTAAATGTGTAAACTGGTCTGGATTCAAGACTGGATAAAAAAAAAAAATCCAAAAATCATCAATCCTTGCTCTGGTGAATTGAATCAAATCGGTTCTGGAAATTGTTGGTGATACCCAGCCCTAGTTGTGAATGAAAAAAAAAATCAAAATAGAAACTATAGGTTTAGTTTTGGTGTCAAACCGGATTTCATTGTATGGGAGTCACCTTGCTGATCTGTCCGAGGTGCACCCTGCCTTCACCCAACACTAGATGGGATAGGCTCCAGCAACCCTGTTACCACGAAAGGGATTCATTAGGTTCCAAAGATGGGTGAATGAATGAGAGTGGTCATTAAAGTAACTGCAAAACTTAGTGAATCCTGGTCTCCATCAAATTTGAGGTAAGAATTGTCTGATCTGTTGCACACTATTACCTGTCAGTGTTTTGTAAGAGAGTAAATATATTTGTGAACCATCTATTGTGAATATTTAAACACCAAACTACAAAAAAGAAAACATTAAACACAAACTTAAGACTTGTTTCTTTGTTTTTTTAAGAATGAATAATAATAATATGATATCGTTTTTGTCTATAGATAAGTACGACACTTCTTGAGGCAACTGCAAGCTTTTTTAACATCAAATTTCCATACAAACACAAATAAAAATGTCCAGGTGGGAATAATTCATTTATTCCGAGGTCAGTGTTCCGGTTTGTTTACTCTGCCCCAGCAACCACTGCAACCAGAGCACACTGGGCTCGCTGTAATGAAGCCCACCTTGTACTACTTACAAGTTTCACCTTTGACATCTTGCCTCCACGAGATTCTCAGCTATTTTTTTTTTTGGTATAATCTTGATTCAGCACACTCATCTAACACATTGTGAATACTGAACAGAGAAATGTCCCACCTCTTGGCTGACAATCAGACTGCAGCCTCTCAAGCTTGGAAAAGACTAAAGAGCTATAAAAGACACCAGGAATAAGATTGTACATATGAACAAGACTGGAAAGAACCAATCTACATAAAAAAGCAGCTTGATGAGAGGAGATCAACTGTTGAAACAATTTTATAAAATGGAAGAAATAGCCCATAACTACACCGGGAAACTGGTCAATGACCTAAAGAGATCTAGGACCACAGTGTCAAAGGTTACCATAGGTAACCATTGGTACCATTAGTCCAATAAAGCTCCAAAGGTCCCCCTACTTAAGTCAGCAGTCTAGGCTCATCTAAAGTTGACAGGAAACTATCTGGATGATCCAGAGGAGGATTGGGAGAATGTTATGTGGTCAGATGAGATTAAAATAGAATTCTTTTGGATTAACCATTTGCTGTTTTTTGAAGGGGAAGAATACTGAGTTGCATCCCAGAAACACCATATCCACTGTAAAGCATGGGGGTGGAAACTTCATGGTTTGGGGCTGCTTTGGTTTGGATGAATGGATTTTGTATGGTAAGAGTTTGGCAAAAATCTCCTTCCATCAGTGGATAAAACGTGTCCTCCAGGTTGACGATAATCCCAAACACATCACCCGAGCAACCCAGACGTTTCTGCGTTTACAGCATTTCAAGGTTCTCAGAGGTCCAGTCTGTCCCTTGACCTCAAACTAATAAAGAAGACCTGCAGATACAGAGACCTGGATACTTTTTTACAGTCAACATCATAGACCCATCTTTTTAAGAGGGAGAATTAACAGAATCTGTGACTGACAAATGCATTTTTGTTGCAATTTATATTTCATTTGAATAATTTTAATTTAAAAAATTGACTTCACAAATCTCAAAAGAAAAATGTAGGTCTTTAAGGGATAAGTGGTCAATTATTTTCATTGTAAAAGTACTTTGTGTGCTTTTCTTAAAAGAAGCAAATCTGAAGAAGCTTCTGACTGAAGGAACCCTGTCGTTTTATTAATCACTTGTGCAGAACCTTGTGTTCTATCTAAAGTTGGAGATTTGCAAATTAAAATGAGGTTTTTTCCTGCTGTTGTCTGTATAAGTAACTCCCCTTTTTTTGTTTGTGCTAAAAAAAAGAACGTCAAGAATGTTGGTGCCAGATGGGCTGGTTTCAATATTTTAAAACTTGTTGATCTACCAGGAACAATCTCTGAAGTTTTCAAGAAAAAATCCATAAAGTGACAAATGTCCTGTCAGTGATTGTTTCTGTGGATAAAAATGCCTTCTGCACATTTCAATGGACCTTTAACTGAATGTGAAGCTGACAGCTCACAGAAAGAGGCCACATAATAGAGCTACTCTCCCTGTGAACTGTGGGTACTTTGTGTTGACTGTGTAAGTGGGTTACTTGTTTGGAAAATAGACATTTACTTTATTTCTTTTTTTTTGGTAGTTAAAAAAAAGTTTACAAAAACAGTCAAAAAACAGACACTCCCTGGCCACTCTTCCATCCATTTGGATCGATTTTCCCTTCAAGAACCACTTTGGTTCTTCGTGGAATAGAATCTCGAAAAAAAAATCTTCAGAGATTCGGTTTATATTGACATAAAAACACTGTGTGATTGATGTAGATTTTCAGATCTGTTACACAGAGATCTGGTGAGTGGGAAGACAAATAACAGACAGGAAGTCCACTCTGTCACCTTCCTGTCACCCATTTTATCCACTGTCTCTTAATACCTAAGCTGGGAGAGTGTAATGCAGACGTAAGTCTTTTTCTAAATGTAGCTGCTGACAAGAGAGGTCGACTCTCCCTTCAATCAAGTGAAAAAACTGTGGTGGCAACTCTTGCTTGACTGTGTGAAAAATGCCTACTTTTTGGCAAACAAAAAATAACTTCCTCTTCAACGGCTATTATTTTGAAATTCTGTCATCTTTTTTTCTCTCTGCAATGACCACTTGAATGAAAAAAAGGTTTGATTTGATTTCCTTTTGTGGAAAAATATGAAGATTTTTTAAAGTGCTCAAATTTTTACGAAATCAGTCCAAGTGAGAATGGAAAAAAGTGATGTTAGATTAGCATCCTGCTGTTTTATGGGGATAAATTATTTTTTCAAACAAGCAATTTTGTCCCAAAAATCTCCTAGCAACAATTTATGTTATCATCTATGAAAGACTCTTAACCTTACCAGTCTCTGCAGTAGGAAATCTCTCGGGATCTCATTTTTACGTTTTAAAAATACTGGAGAATGAGTCACAGGAGCCAAAGAATGCATAATAAAGTAGAAAAAAATAACATATATAGGTCGCTCTGGAGTATAAGTTGCACTTTTGGGAGAAAAGTACAATGATCCTGACCAAATCTGCCATATAATGCTGCGTTTATAACGAACGCGATTCATTTGCAAAATTTTCGTCCGCTGCCTCTTTTTCGATGTACAGTAAACCCTTGTTTCTCGCGGGGGTTACGTTCCAAAAAGTACGGAGCCCATGTCCTGACATTAAGATATAAAAACATATCTTGTTCCCACAGATTAATATCTTGTTCCCACAGGTTATTATGTCGTTCGCACGAAATACTATTCCGTTCCCACAAGATACTATTGCGTTCCCTCAAAATACTATTACATTCCCTCGAAGTGATTAAATTTCGTACGAACGAGAAAATTATCTGTGGGAACAAGATATTAATCTGTGGGAACAAGATATATTTTTATATCTTAATGTCAGGACACGGGCTCAGTAAAAAAGAACCCGTGATAGGCAAAATCCGTGAAGTAGAAACCTCTAATTTTTTTTACAATTATTATACAATTAAATACTCTATTATACATTGAAAAGAAAGAACAAACCATTTTACAGGCTCAAGCTTTGTTTCACAAATAAAAGTAGAAACGTTTTTTTCAACAAATAACTTCTGTACTGTACTGTCAAATAATAATTTTAATCATCGATGTGAACAGAAGGCTTCAAATTGCGGAGATTAGCACCGCCCACCGTGACCCGATTCATTGGATTAAACGGGAGAAAATTTCAAATGATTATGAAAAAAATACAAAATACAGTCGGACATAGTGACTCAGGTGTATTTCACTGCTCTTTAGACTGAGCCGCTGCATCCTGACTCCGCTCTGCAGTGTTTTCTTCTTTTGCAGCCCGCGGTGCAGGTGTGTTTGTTCGGGTGAAGAACATAGTGACGGGCAGTTGTCGCTCTTTTTTTTATGGGTTTTAGAGAAACTCAAAATTGCAAAATGATTTGCACGTACAGTAAGTAATGTAAATTTGGCCAGCTGTTTTACGTACGTCTACATATTAAACTGCAGTGTTATTGACGCACAGATAGAGAAGAAGCGGAGTGACTTTTTAGCCAATCAGAATGCAGAACACAATGCAACAATGTAAATCTGTGAAGTAGCGAAACTGTGAAAAGTAAACCGCATTAAAGCAAGGGATCACTGTACATCAAATTTGTGTCCACTGCCTCTTTTTCAGCATGCATTAAATTCGGTGGTCAATGCTGGTCCAAGGATTCTCCTCCATGTTTGGTTTGGAAGACTCTTCTTCTTCTGTGTTGCTGTCAATGCCAAATACTGATACACAAACCTCCAGTGCTCTCCAGTGGTTGACAGTGGGAAAAAAATAAACATGTTTGAAAAAAATGAAAAATAAGTTGCTTCTGAATATAAGTTGCACCCCTGGCCAAACCATGAAAGAATATAACTTGCGTAAGTTATATTTCTAAAATTAAGGTAGTCTCTTATAACTTGCATTTTTTTGGTATGATTTTATTGTCTTCCCAGTAGTTTTTCTCATGTGATCTGCTTGACAGCAATAGCGGTGACAAGGTGACCTGCATTTGACCCAAACGTTCAGTTTGATTAAGACTAAAGGCAGTGACAATGAAGAGACATTTTACAGTCAAGAATGAGTCAAGAGTCAGACTTTTTCAACATAGAAGTTAACAGATTTTTTTTGTTTTTTTTGCGACGTGGAATAGAAATCCAGTGCACTAGTGCTCATAGAGTTTGAATGCATATCATTTTCCATTATGATATTATAAATAAAAAACATATTCCATGTTTATACAGGTTGCACCATCAATAACATTTTTATATATGTTCCTGAAAATATTTTTTACATATTAACACTATATGTGCTCAAATAAATAACATTTTTTCCAGAGTAAAATCCCTGCTCCAGACATACAATGTTTTATTTATAAAAAATAAAAAGAAGGTAAAACTCATAGCAGCTGCACCTTTTTTTAATCATGAAACATTCAGACTTTGGCCATGCAGAAAGATGACCTGACATGTGGATACACCTGGCAAATTTGGATTAAAGTTTAGAAAGAAAAATTATAGATTGATGAGAGAAGTTCCACAAAAGTCCATTAAGCTAACATCATCAGCTGAATCGTAAGTAGCCAGAAAAGCTTTCGTCTTTTGCTTACTAATTTATATTTGTCATGATTACAGGCTTAAATGTTACAAATAACAACAGCATATACCTCATATTTAATTTTCAACATGGCTAATCTCAAATTTGACCCTAAAGCCTATGAGAATAGAGGGTTGACATTGTAAAGTCTTTAATTAAGTATCTCTTAACAGAATGGAATCTAAAACATGTTTTTTTTGCCAACAGACTCTCAGTGATTCTTTCTACTTTTTTGAGTGGATCCTTTTTAATCAATAGAAATTGCTGTTTTGCATCATCAGCCAAACATTTGCAATAAACATAAGAGTTTATTAATAAGTAAGTAACCAATAATTTGATTTGCCATGCCACCAGTAGCAGAGTCAGAGAACACTGTATGACTGACATGGCTGGTGAAAGGGTACAGCGTGAACAGTCAATATTAACTATAAATGAAGCCTAATCAACCCCATTCTCTGAAGGATTATGTCTTTACCGCTCAGCCAATCTGCAATAAAAGACAAGCTTGTAGAATATCGTAGTTAATTAAAACCCTTTTGAGTGTTTGATTACCGAGTGGAAATGCCATGTCCTTTCATTGCAATCTTTTCTTATTAAAGGAAAATATGTGGCTTCACTGCAGGATAATTGTTTCCACCCCTGAGAGCTTTCTAGCAATTTATTTTTTGTCAGTTTTTGTTGCATTTTTTTCCGCTTCTTAAATACAATACTGTATTTTAACAGTATACCATTTCAATTACAGTCTTTTGCTTGTGTTGCCCCTTGTCTTTCTCTGTTTAGACGTTACCTTTCAACAGTAGTCTTGATTGTGTATTTCCTACCATAGAGCAACCACATGTTCAATTCTTTAGTTCTTCCACCATTCTCCTCATGCTTTTTTTTCTCTGACCTGGTCAGCTCTGTAGAGTAATTTAGCAGCTAGTGAGTCCTGGGTCTAATCTGTCACTACAGACTTACCAGCAGCAGGATGAGTGATTTCCCACTGGGACCAGAGACACAACTAATCACATCCTCAGGGACACCAGGAGACAGAAGACTTGTGCAAAGAATAACAGACAGGTGGTGAGAAAGGGGAAGGCCATTAGGTAAACAGGCGGGCACACCGTTGTGAATACATTTAGATGTCCTGACAGTGAATTAATTAAGTGCACTAGTGTGTCAAGTGGGGAGAGCGATATATTCTAAGGGGATTTCTTCTGAATTTATGTTTGATCGTTGTGGTTTATTGCTAATATTAGCACAGTCATAAATAAGATGGTGGCAGTGTCTTTTTTTTCTTCTCATAAATGAGCTCAAACTTGGTTAAAAACTGGGACATTTGTTGTGAATATTTTGTTATAAGGCAGAACGGAGTCCATTGGTGTAAAATCCTGAGATCTTGGAGAACTTTTACTGTAGCAGATCCCTTAGCAGTTAAAGCTATGTGCTTTGTGATAAGATTCAGTGCAATAATGAGAGGTTATGGGTATCAAAATTCCAAGCTATAATTGAACTGATCACAGCAGGGAACAACATTTCTAGATCGGTTTGACTTGGGTAATTATTTTTTAATGAAATCAGTTTTCTTTAATTGTGTGGTGCTGATGTCACATAGATGTAGATATATGATAGATCTACATCTATGATCCATTGAAGATTTTATGGGAAAAAAAGTAGAGTAAAATTAGGTCAATTGGAACTAACATTAAAAATATATGATAATGTACAAAATTGGATGACAAACATTCATTGTACTTTGAAAGTTTTCACAGCTACATATTTCACAAAACAGTTTTATTTCTCTTATTTAGCAGTTGCCCCCAATGGTTAATAAAAGTTAATTTTCACCCATTTATGTTTATTTTTAGAGTAAAATTTGACTTTAACTTTGGAGGTGCCTCCAAAATTTGAGGCAGGGAGAGGAGTACAGTGTTTCTAATATATTTTTTGGCGTTGTTATTCAATGCCTAGACAAAGTACAACATTAACCTCCAAAGGTCAAACTGCGTTTTGCTTAATTTGGCAAAAACTGTGTAATGACATTTTCATGACAATTTCATGTTCGATGAATGAATCAGCAATTTTCTTTATTAAACAATTCTTCTTTACATTAACATTCATCTAACATAATTTCCTGTTCAAATGTATAAACCCGTTTGAATGACACTAATAATGTAATTAAAAACTCTTCACACTATCATAAGCAACGGCCTTTCTGTTTTTTTTTGGCACACCATCATTTCAAAATAAGGTGCACATGCAATATCTGAATATTTATAATAGCCCTACTCCCGATTGGAATAAATGTTTGAGAATACTTGATTACATGTCAGTTAGAACGAGCCTTCACCCATCTTCTCCAAATTGAAATGGTCAAACTAAACAACGTAAAACGTTCATTGTTGTTTGCAGTTGGTCACTTTCATAACTTTTATCCCATCTTTAAAAAAAAAAAAAATCTACTTTATCTTATGCCAATTATCAGGATTAAACCCAGGAGATTCAGAAGCCAAATTAAAAGGTAGATTCAAAGTTTTATTAAAATAAACAAATTCAATAAAAAAAAAGATTGCCACAGGCGTCAGATAAAACTCTGAAAACTAAACAACAGGAGTAAATCCTCTGAATGCTGCTGGAAGAGAAAACATACAAAGTGAGCTGAGACTGAGGACCCAGAGACAACTCTGTAAATACTGAATCAGTTAACTAAAGTACAGGGAGCTGTGACAGCTCAACAGAGAACCACAGGAAGGGGGCAGAGCTTCTAGGAGTACACACTGCCAACTGCATACTAACAATTAAGACAAAAAGCCTAATGCCAGATTTACACTGGTCCATCTGCGCTGCATCTCAATCCATAATCTTGCCCCTCTGTACCTGTCAGACCCCCTTCATGTTGCCACACCCACCTGTTCCCTCAGATCTTCCACTTCCCTCCAACTGGCCATCCCCACTGCTTGCCTCGTCATCATGGGGAGCAAAGCTTTCGGCTGCTCTGCCCCCCAGCTCTGGAACATCCTTCCCCTTGATCTCCAAAACACTGGCTCTCTCTTAACGTATCACCATGGTGCTGAAAACCCACCTTTTCCGACACTTCAAAGGGCTTTATCCCGCTTATGCCATGGTCACTAACAAAAGAAATAAATATTCAATCAACTGAACTTTATTCCTGTTATTTATTTGGGTTTAAATCGCTTTGACACAAAAAGCTGACTATTTGAAATGTGGTGCGGCGTGTTTTCATGATAACTGCTGAGCTGGCGCTGAAGACTGCAGTGGCAAAGGAAAGCGATGTATATACTGATCGGCATGATGGATAAATTCAGAGAGAAAGTTCACCTTTTATTACTTAACTTTTTCCAGATGATGAAGCAAAAGTTGTTTTAAGGAAGCCAGTGATTTAGAGCATTTAAGCTATGTGACTGGAACTTATTTTTTAGGTGCGCATTATCACTTTTTAATCCACACCCAGCATCCAATCAGAATCAGGTATTCACCCCAACCATGGTGTACAACTGGATATTTTACTGCTGCTTTGTTGTTGTTTTTTTCATCTTATGTATGGCGACCTTGGGTTCCCACAAAGGTCACAAACATAAATTTTGTGATAAGAATTTAAAAACTGAAATCAAGTTTAAATGATAAAAAAATTTATTTTTTTACATTACACATTATTTCCATTTGGAAACACTTCAAGTTTATGAAATGCTTTAATTTGTCAATCCCTCACTTCCTAGAAGGAACAAATGATGATTTTCTGTCTTTTCTTTAATTTGCCAGGTTAATTTTCCAGATTAGAAGCAGGTCATAGAAGCAATAGAAGTTTTTTTAATCTGTTCTTGCTTTTCATATTTTATCTGTTTTCCAGCACATTTGGAAGTATGGCAACAAATGTTTTGCTTTAACTTTGCCTTTTCCTCTTTATTTATAACCCAACTTCACTCAGGATTGCGTAATCTCTCTTGTGGCAGAGCTGTCAGCCTTGCACTGAAATTAAACAGGAAATAGACAAAATGGTGGTTTTGAGGATAAAAGTGATCAAAATTATTACAATCAAACTCATAAATTGCATTTATGGAAAAGGTTAGTTGACAAATATTATTAGTAGGTTTTACATCTCATGACTGCAGGTGAAGAAGACAACAGGTGAAGCACTGCCTGTCACCTGCCTCTCCCAAGACCGCACATCCCTGCTAGAAATTTATTTATTTCAAGCAGGAACTAAAAGCTCCCGAACCCATCCCAAACCCACCCAAAGTGTGCCCATCCACCTTAAGCTACACTGACCAAATATATAAACGCAACACTTTTGTTATTGCTCCCATTTTTTATGGAATGAACTCAAAGGTGTGAAACATTTTCCACATACACAAAATAACCAGTTCTCTGAAATATTGTTCACAAATCTGTCTAAATCTGTGATAGTGAGCACTTCTCCTTTGCCAAGACAATCCATCCCACCTCGCAGGTGTGCCATATCAAGATGCTGATTAGACAGCATGATTATTGCACAGGTGTGCCTTGTTTCACATCTTTGAGTTCATACCATAAAAAATGGGAGAAATAACAAAAGTGTTGCGTTTATATTTTTGGTCAGTGTATTTATGCCCACAAAGTCAAAATATAAACCGTCCTATTGAGCTGAAAACCGCCCAGTCTGGTAATGTTGCCTCTTTTTTGTAACTTGCAGTTTCTCGATTTGTTGTTGACTGGAATATACCATTGCTGCGGAAGGACAGAGTTAGACCAAACACACTACAGGATACATTTTATGCCAGCTCTGTGATTTTGGGTGTTTTTTCATGACAGAGTTAAATAATTATGGACGTAAAATTTATTTTAGTCATTTTTATCAAGTGTTCAGCTCGGGGCCCCCAACTATCGCCTACCTTTGCCTAATGGTAAGTCCGCCTCTGCATCAAGCTTGGGTTGTGTTGCAGAGGGACTGATGTTGGACGCAGACGTATCTGAGGCAATGTAAACATTTTGATTGATTAATAAATGTTCAATTTGTTGTGTCAATGGAACGCAATGCACACGGACCAGTGGAAATCAGGCTTTAGAGTGTGTAAAATTGTGGTCATTAGCAATGCAAGTTTGAGACAGCAGAAACCAAGTGGGGGAAATGATCAGGTTGGTTTTTAAAACCTAGCTTTTAGCCTGTTCAAATGATTGATTTTGTCTCTCCAAGGTAAAAAATCATTAAATAATTTTAAAACTTTAAGCATCTGTTTTTTTTTAAAAGTGGGACTAATTAGAGGCCAGTATTAGTTCATTTGGTTCCCATCCATCTTTTCTTGTTTTACGGGACATCCCTGGGGTCACTGACTTGTTGAAGTTTACACCCCCGGCCATCTGTCCTCCCAGATTTTGATTCTATGTATAATTGGGTATATTTACATACTAATTGAATGGCTTAAATGCCTGAAAATGATTGGTTTCTGGCAAGCAGGCATTGAAAAATGTCAATATGCGTTCATTTATGACAACATTTAAACTATAATGCTTTTAGTTCAGTATTAAGGCAATTATTTTACCAGGACTGCAAAAATAAAAATATAAACCTCACTACTAAAAGCTGCATTAAGCAGATCAAAGTGAAAGCATAAATTTTGCAGCTTGCATAAACACATTTAAAACGTGTGAGTCGGACGGTACAAATTAATGTTCGCATTCAAACATTTAATGGTGTTTTGATTTCGCGGCACTTTTTGCCAAGCTGCCTACTAAGCCTTGGCTCATCAAAACAGAGGAGGCACCTTTTTTGCAGACTGTGTTTAAAATAGGATTATCTGCTTCTCTTTTATCTCATCATACCATCAATTGTGATCTCATCAGGATCCACATCCTCCAAGAAAAATCACTTTAAGTTGATTAGATGGCGATACCAGATAAAATGATAAACAATCGCATCCCACTCATACATCACAGATTTCTGCCTCTTCAGCTCAAAGCTGAGAAAGACGTATTTTTTCCTGAGGAGAAACTGAGAGCTGCGTGGCATTTTTCATCTCTTTATGGCATATGTAATGGCAACAGTTCATCTACATGGAAACGATGATTGTTTTATGTAGTTGTGGTGTACTCTGCACTAACATGAAACCTGATTGCTCATTGCTTATATGTTGTGGGGTTAAAAAAAGCCCTTTTTTCAGGTGTATTGCAAATTGTCTGCAATTCTATTTTTAACTACCCACTATGTTATTTGACTATCTTTTGCTGCTCAAAAAAAAAAAAGGGAGGGGGGGGGGGATAACCTGTGAGTAAAAAGGAACCGCATGGCCTTTGTCCTCGAGCAATGAAAACAAATGACAAAGCAATGTTCTTGCAGAGTTATAGCTCTTGGTAATACAATAAATCACCCCTGCTGTTTTTATGTACTTATTATCTCTGCTGTAATTATTGAATTTACTAAGCTTAATGGAGAAAAGGTGAGCTAGAATGCTTGTTGCCTCTGTTTTCCAATCAAATCATCTTTTGTCTACCAAATTTTCTAATAAGGTCAAAGTACAAGTTTTTTTTTTTTTTTTCTGGAACCAGCTATTCCTTCAAATGCCTTATTCCGCACCGTCTTATCTTTTTGCTCAATTTTGCCCATTAATCATAATTTATTTAATAGCTATCTCCCCAGGGACTGATGTTGTCTCAATAAAATGGAGAGGTTTTACCGTGGAACCATGAGCTAAAGTCTTCAATACCAGATAACACGCTTGTCACTTCTAGTACCTGAGTATTTGTGATGATTAATGTTGCATCAAATGTTCTGATGTGATATCATAATGACCCTCTGTGTAACTCTGTGACACGTACAATCCATCAGGTTCCTCCAGTGGTATCAGGCTGAGCCTGCAGGTTATTGGGTAGGGCTTTTTTTGGGATCTTTCTATACATTTTCTCATTAACCTTCATAGATTTGAATAACCTAGTCAAGCCCCCTAATAATCAAGGGTAAGGGGCTTCGCCAATGAATTACTTTATAGTTTAAATCTGCGATTCAATGAATACATTTTTCCTATCAGCTCAAAAAAAGTCATATGGACCAAATTTCAACAGTTTTTGCAGACGTTGGGAAGTCGCTAGCATTTCAAATGAGAGGAAATTGAATAGAAACTTTATTGTCATTTCAAAAAGAACAACAAAATTGTTTGGGCAAGGATGGCTTGCCCTCTACTCACACTGGGAGTGTGATGAAAATTTAGAATTTCGAGGTTTTAAAACAAAATGTAGTTTTAAAACAGTCACTCTGCAAACAAGATTCTGCTGTGATTTGAACTTCAGGGCCACCGTACTCTAGAATCGTTAAGCAGAGACACAACACACAATTCAAAATGCTGTGCTATGGTGAGAGCGGTTTGTTTTGACCATATCTTTAAGAGCCACTTTAATTTACAAAGCATGAAAAAATCCTAGTTGTTCCCAATTTTTTAAATATGATGATTTGATAGACATTTTTTTACATTTGTTTGATACTTTTCTTTAAGTTTAGGATGTGCCTTCAAGCAAGGGGTTGTTTCCTGTAAGTCAGGCCGTGTGCAATTATTAAAAGCCGTTTCCCTCTGCGTACATTTTGCGCATTTTCCACGTATGACATTTTGGTCTTTCGTGATACATGTGTGATACACGTCATTCATAAGTGTTTCTTGCGTTCGCCATTCATTGCTGTGCGCAGATGTCCACCGAGGGATTCGGTCGACGGGTCTTTACACGAATTAAGTTTTCAAAATCTTTGGTTGGTTGAGAGTTACGCATGTTAGGCCTATGTTATGTTGTTTGTTCGCAATTATTGCGTAAGTCTTATGCAATTGTGCGTGATTTTTGCAAATCTATGTACCACCAATGTATACCTTTTATATCTCGTGTAAGGCACACATTTCATGTTCAAATTATGTAATTGACGCATAAAGAAATTGCACATAAACAGCACAATAATCACTCAGGTTCATGTCCTACGTTAATTTACGTGTTCTTTGTGTGGTTTATTTGAATGTCTTCCATTGTTCTAACGTGTTTAATTCGTGATGCATCTGTGAAAATTTCAAGTACAGACAACAACATTTTCCACGTATATTAACGCATGATCAACTTTCATCCATGCAACATGGACAAAATGTATGTAGGGTCTTTGTGACATGGCTTTTACCCTTTTACACCGGGATTTAACCCCAGTGTTGACAATCTTTCGACTATCTGAACTATTCCAGCAGACTCTGAAGCAGAGAAAATAAATCTTCCAGAAAGCTGCTTTTCTCCGCTTTACATTCATAAACAAATGCATATGGATATGAAGAGTCACTTTTCTCCCCATCAGAATCAGCTAATTCACGTCAATCATGTAAACGGTTAATTACAGTGTGTCAAAGAGGGCGTGTCATTTAGACATTGCCAGCGACAGCTCTGATGTTAAAGGTTAACAAAAGTTTGGCAGTCAAATTTTAAAAAGGTTTGTGTTGAGCTGTTTATGTACACGCTTATGAGTCTGTTGAACCTTATGAAGCTAAGGTTCATACAGGGAATTTTCAGCGAGCTGGTTCGCTTAGGTAGTAGCCATTGGTTCACATGTAATCTATCATGTGACCACTTCCACAGCAAAGCAAGCTTGGAAAGGACTCTTCGGGGAAAACAAAGTTTAAATTTGAACTCTATATGTTATGTTTTGAGAATGTAGGCAAGGGGCGTACACATTTCATGTGAACAGCACTAACTGGTTAAAAAAAAGAAAAATCTGTACAACACGCCTGCGTCTCACCCCCTTTCTTACCTTTAAGTGTGTTAAAAGAGTTCGCTAAAATCTGACACCCACAGAAAAAAAGCCTCAGTCATATGTAGGACCTGCAGATTTTCCCCTTATTCACCTGCTGAAAGCATCTGTAAGGGCAGTTGCGTCTAAAGGCCCATACACACTGGGACGAATTTCGCGCAATAATTTCTCACTTCGCTGGAACTGGAGCTAGAGCTACTGGTGCTGGAAATATTCATGTTTTCTTTGTTTGATTCTGACAAGCGCGTAAATATTTGCTCTCTTCTTCTGAGTGAAAAGCGATTTTAGAAGCGTAAAGTTGCGCAGCGCCACCTTGTGTACAGGGGTTTTTCTGTTTTACATTAAGCGCCATCTAATGTCAGGGAATGAAATTGCATGTTCGCTCGGCTCATCGTCAGTGAAAATCGCCTGGGTGTGAACACAAAAAAACGTGTCAAAAAACGCTGGCGAATAACGGCTGGCGAATATTCGTCCCAGTGTGTAGGGGCCTTTAGGCTTAAAAAAGGTAGGGCAGGTGTTTGTTGCAGTTCCCTTGAGGCTTGTGCTGCCACCCTTAGGAACGTTATGAAAATGAACCATGCGATTGTTGTGCATGAGGTAGAAGTATCATGAAGTATTTGCAAGGTTAATGTAAGTTACACGCTCTTACATTATATGGGTGGTGATGTCATACAGTGCCCTTTGCCACACTCGTGTCCACAGTAAGGTGCGCACATTAACTGATCGTACACAAATGCTGCATGCATGGGGTTTTCAGGTGATACTGAAGTGCCCATAAGATGTCCACACAAACTATCCTCTGATTTTTTAATTTCCTCATTTCTGTCAGTCAGGCTGCACATATGGAATGCGCAAGGAGCGCACACTACTAACATGCCCCTTGTGAATTGTGCAGAGTTCTGAGGGACTGAAAAAAAATCTGTCCGATTTGCCTACGTCTCACCTACTTCACCTTTATTTAGCCTTACATGTTGTTGAAGTGTTAGTTTTGACCTGTGTGCATGAACATTTTCACTCTAGGGGTTGACAGAGTTGTCCACGGTCCAAAAATTACATGCCTGTAAGGACGGCTGGGACTAAGGCGTTATGTTTGGTCATGATATATTTGAGTCTGTTACTCTAAACTAAATAGCTAACTTTGAACCAGTGTGGCAATTGTAATTTTCTTGTTTTGTTTTTGGAAAGATTTAACTCCTTTTCTGAATTTTTTATTGACCTGGCATCGAGAAAAATATCTGCATTTTAACTGCATTGGCCGAGGATGCTTCTTTCTTTCTAAACTTTTTTAATAAATAAAAAATATATGTTTTTTTTATTTTTATGAATTTTTATGAAAGTGGGTTTCTCCTCCTATTCCTGCTCCAATTCTTCATTTACATCAGTCTATAAAGTTCTGTGTGTTTTATGTTGCACTGAATTGTAAAATACATAGCTCTTTTCAATTAGGCATGAAAAGAAGTTTTCAACCACCGGACTCGAGGAGGCCTCGTTCATCACTTCGTGCTTTTAGCGCTTTGCTCCTTTCAGGCCGGACAGCAAACTGCTTTTCTTCGTTTGTCAAGAAAAAGCGTTTGAGCTGGCAGAGATGACACACCTTCTGAAAAGAACCTTCAAAGAAAACCGTTAATGAGCGCTGAACCAAGAGAAAACACCATGTGCTAATCCAAAAGGGAAAAACCTAACTCTGCATCTAAAACAGACTTCTAAGCAACACATGCTTGAAATGTTAAGTTTTTTGATTCAGTGTAAACATATTAGTATCAATAAATATAAAAGTTTTAAAAAATACAGTGCAGACCAAAAGTTTGGACACACCTTCTCATTCAAAGAGTTTTCTTTATTTGAAAAATTTACATGAAAATTGTGGATTCACACTAAATGCATCAAAACTGTGATGTGGAATTATGTACATAACAAAAAAGTGTGAAACAACTGTAAATATGTCATATTCTAGGTTCTTCAAAGTAGCCACCTTTTGATTTGATTACTGCTTTGCACACTCTTGGCATTCTCTATATAATTCCAGGTGTAAATTCATAGTTTTGATGCCTTCAGTGTGAATCTACAATTTTCATAACCATGAAAATAAAGAAAACTCTTTGGATGAGAAGGTTTCCAAACTTTTGGTCTGTACTATACATTACTTAAATCTTTTAAAGAACAGTTTTATTTCATTTGTAGCACAGAAAAAATGATTTTGCAGGCAACAGATTTGTTTAAAACATTTATCGTATATTTTAAAAGAAAAAAAATAGTCTTATAGTACACATATGTATGAATGAATGTAACAGCAACATGCGTACTTGCAAATATTAAAACAACTATGGTTTTTTTGTTGAATAGCATTAAAACATGATGATATTGACGCACTTCACACTTCTATCTCTTCCATTTTACAATCTCCAAAAGACCAAAATTAAAGACAAAAAGACAGAGAAGCCTCTCAAATATTATCCCCACATAATTATTACATCAAAAAAAGTCATATCACGTACAGCAAGAATCAAGGAACAACTTTAGATTTTATCATTCAGATTGAACAGTTAGATTCACTTGAGTGCAGTGTTTGGACATCAGAATTGGTCAGTTTGACCTTAAAGTCTGACCATTTCTACCCAATTGTCACACCAGATGGGAAATCTGCTCTTTGCAAAAGTAGCACGTTTGAATCTGTCCTTTTCATTGTTTTTTTCTGCATTTCTATGTCACACACACAAACACATCCATCCATTCACTCCACGTTCTCCTCCAGCTCCTCCCCAGGATATACCACTGAGATGTACATATACATATAAATACATATTAAAGTAAAAACAAAAGCACTCATGGTTTAAAGTAACTTTTCTGGTCACATAAACAAAGAACAGATTTGCCATTATTTCTCTCTTCTGCTGCATCTACACAAGAGGAAAAAGCACATTAGCATGCATTTAACCCTTGTGCTATCCTAGGCACTTTAACGTTGGGAGTTGGGTCATCTAGACCCACTAGACAGTGCACTGAACCTTTTTTCTTCAATGATTTGTGATCTTCACTGGTGTCCATGGATTACATGAAATCTTTCCAACTTTATCCACCTTTGTCATGGTAGGGAGAACACATCAATGCAGGGGTGGGGTCATCTAAGATGGCACAAGGGTTAAAGGAGTACAATTAGGGCTATGATATTTGCTTTAAATTTAAAAGAAAATATAGATCCTGATGTAAAAACAAAATAACTGCAAGAAGGCTAACAATTAAACAGTTAAAAAAACAGAATTAAACTTTAGTGATGTAGATCTGAAACAGGTCAAACGCATATTACAATCTACGTGCAGAATCTTCTTTTTTTGTGTGACCTCATCATCTTACGTCCTGCTTTCTGATCACAGTCAGCTGAGTTTTAATGCCAGGCTGACAAGCAGCCATCTGTTCTGATGTTTATTCAAAGACTGGCAAGGTGAAACCCAGTCTTTATTTAGCATATGCAATTTAGACAAGGTGTGAGCAGGGGTACATTGTGAGAAGAATATTAATAGACTGGTTTGTATTTCTTTAGGAATTCAGCAACATAATGATATTTTGATTTTTTTTGTCTGTAAGTCTATTTCAGAGCAAAAAGCTGTAATCTTGAAATAAAATAAGTTAATTTAACATAAGTTGAACTGTTGGGACATTGTTTATCGCGCTTTTTTTTTTGCACCTATTTCTGCTGATTGCTCCTTATATTTAAATGGAAAAATGCTGCTATTGTATGGAGTTATTGCCATTTGTTACAATGTATGTTTCTTTTTTTTTTTTTTAGAATATCTGAGTTTACTTTTGTCTTCTTTTTATTCTTTTTACTCATCTGGATGTGCAAATATAGTTTTCTGTTTTTAACCCATCCCCTACTGCAGTGAAAGCTACGTTAACTCACAATCCAACCCTTAAATACTGAGTGTCAATCAGGGAAGCATTCTGTCACATTTTAGTCTTTGAACCAAAAAACGTCCAATCTTCAGGGTAGACACTACCCCACTTGGCCGCTGAGTTAGTTAAAAGTCCCCCTATTGACTGATAGTGACTTACAGTGTCTAACAGTCCCAATCAAAGCTGTTATTGCACTCAATTATGAACCAAATTTGTACTTGAATTTGTGCTTTGGTGGTCTAACTGATTCTTGGAATAAACTTGGAGCACATTGCCCAGTCACCACTACCTCACTTGTCACTGTCTGCAGCCTGAAGGATGAGGGATGAAAGAAAGCAAATCTACAGTATGTATCATATTATCATGATCCAATAAAGTGGAGACTGATTTCTATGATAACTCACGAGGATCTTCGTCAGCCTCTGATTCTGGAACAGTTCAGACAAGTGTTTCCCCAATAATCCAACCATCCTCGCATGCGTCAATGAAGAAACCCTCCAAGTCTGACCACTTTCTTCATCTCATCTCATTTCTTTAAAGCCAGTATTCTTAATTGCTTCTGCGGTATGCTGGATCTAATGATGAAAAAACATCACATCAGCACCCCCAGTTAAACCGTATAAAAAAACTCAGGCAACTACTGGTTCACCCAAAAGACAAGATCGAGCAAAATAAGAAATGCAATGTCACACCTGCAATAAAACATACATCAGAGAAACAGGACGCACATTCATCACAAGAAAAAAAGAACATCAAAAAGAATGTGAAAAGGAAACAAATAAAATACTAATAAGAGCAAGACGACAACAGGCAGTACAAGCAAATATGAAATCAGCCATAACGGACCACTGCAAACAAGAAAACCACATCATGGACTGGGAAAAAGGCCAAAGTCTTTGCATTGAAGACAACAGACACCGCAGATGGATCCTGGAGGCGGTGGAGATAAGAAAGCGAGCCCATAATTCCATGAACAGGGATGAGGGGGCCTTCCTGCTCTCTCACACCTTGAGCAGCATCCTCCAGCAAAAAACGGACGTCAAGGGGCGGAGTCACTTTTCAAAGTTTGACAGGTGACTCCGCCTCAGTCACAATCATCAAGATCAATCAAGACGTCACACACCACCACCTGATGGCGACCCTGACGAAGGCGGAAGGTATTCCACCGAAACATGTCGGTACGTTTTACAAAAAACAAACCAGTGTCTGATAAAAGAAAATTAATAATAATAATAATTTAAGTACGCAGTATAATAGGTAAAATAAATAAATAAAGATGCAACTATGAGCCTGCTTTGACTGCACTGACTGGAGCGTCTTCGAGGCTGCTGCTTCAGACCTGGATGAACTCACTGACACTGTGACATCCTACATCAGTTTTTGTGAGCACATGTGTGTGCAGACCAAAACCTTCTGAACATTTAACAACAACAAGCCATGGTTCACTGCTGAGCTGAGGCAAATATGTCAGGACAAAGAAGAAGCCTACAGGAGTGGTGATCGGGACTGGTACAAGCAGGCCAGGAATAAGCTGACAAAGGACATCAAGGCTGCAAAGAGGACCTACACTGCAAAGTTGAAGGACCAGTTTTCTGCCAACAACTCTACTGCAGTTTGGATAGGCCTGCAGACCATCACAAACTACCGGAGACCATCCCCTGCCCCTCAGACAGTTACCACCTGGCTGAGGAGCTTAACGACTTTTACTCAAGGTTTGAAAGAAGTACACCTTCCCCCTCAGCCACCATTTCCATCACACAGGATCGACCTGCAATCCTAACCTCCCCCACAGCTGCCATCTCATCTGCACTGGGGACCTGTGAACGAGATGTGCGGCAACAGTTCCAAAACCAGAAGATCATATAGCTCCAGGACCCGATGGAGTCTCTCCCTCTTGCCTGAAAGTCTGTGCTGACCAGCTGGCTCCCATCTTCACCAGGATCTTCAACAGCTCCCTGGAGATGTGTGTGGTCCCTGCTTGTCTCAAACTCTCCACCATCATCCCTGTCCCTAAGAAGTCCCCAGTCACAGGATTAAATGACTACAGACCAGCCGCCCTGTTCATGAAAACTTTTGAACGACTGGTGCTGAACCACCTGAAGGTCATCACGGACCCTCTGCTTAACCCCCTGCAGTTTGCCTACAGAGCAAACAGGTCAGGGGATGACGCAGACAACATGCCTCTCCACTACATCCTGCACCACCTTGACTCTGCAGACACGTATGCACAGGTCCTATTTTTGGACTTTAGCTCTGCATTTAATGCCATCGTCCCAGAGCTTCACCACCACAAACTGTCCCAGCTCACCATGCCTCTCCCCACCTGTCAGTGAGTCACCAGTTTCCTGACTAACAAGAGGCAGCAGGTGAAACCGGGACGCTTCACATCCAGCACCCGGATCCTTAACACTGGCGCCCCCCAGGGGTGTGTTCTCTCCCCTCTGCTCTTCTCCCTCTACACCAGGGGTGGGAACACACGGCTCTCGACCAATCAGCATGCGGCTCTTTGCAGCTCATCATATTTTCTTTATACTGTGCCTCATTTCATAGTTTTTCCCTCTTAAACCACACTCGAATCCATCAGAGGGTATTAAAAACAAATAATAATAAAAGTAATTTAGCAGTGTGTGTGTTTTGATGTTGCTCCCGACACGTAAGTGACCGCCAATCATTTGCGCGGGTTACGCCCAATGCTGGAAAAAATAAGTAAACATTTGATGTGTGTGCAGACTTTTACCCCCATGTCAAAATGGCTTAATTCAGAGTATAAAGATAAACACAGGACATTTCTGGAAGAATGGAAAGATTCTCACTATTTTACTGAATGGAATGGCAAGTCACTATGTTTATTATTATGAGCTTTTGGAAGCAGTAAAATTGTTCATGGCTGAAAAGAACTAAACGTATCCTGACACAAATAGTCTCTTTTATTAACAAGTTGAAGCTTTTCAAAGTGCACAATCAAAGAGGCCATCGTCCAACATTCCTTCTTTGTGGAGCTCACAGCAGAAAGCTGCAATCAAAATGAATAAAGTGCAGTATGTGACACTGCTTGCGCAACTGGACGGAAACTTTACTTTGCGGTTTGAGGAGCTGCAGCAGAAACGACCGCAGATTACTTTTCTCATCGACCCTTTAATGCAGAGACTCACTGCCTGAGATCCTCGCTTGTCACTGATGAGGCAGCGAGCGAACTGGAGATGACTGAGCTGAAATCTCTTTGAAAGAAGTCCTGTTACGTTGTGGAGAATGGAAAAGTCCCCGTGTGTAAAAGAGCTGCTCTCAAGCTGCTGTCGATGTTCTCCTCAATATTTGTCTGCCATTCCCTATTTATTACCTTGAAACACGTGAAATCAAGGGATCGGTCCGTTCTGAGGAACTCCTCAGAGAGGCTACAACTGAATATAAACCTGATCTGCAGAGGATTACTAGAAACAAGAGATGCCAGAAATCCCACTGAGATCATCATCCCATCACTCCAGCAAGGTAAGGAATTCTGAGATGTAGTTATGAAAACACACCTGCCTGAGCATGCTTGTGTGAATATTTTAATATTCCATCAATTATCAGTTTTTCATGCAAAATCTGAAATGTAATGTGTTTAATGTGTTTAATGAATTACTTAGACAGCAGAAGGATGCTCTGTCCAGATGTTTGTGTTTTTGTTGGTGTAAGGGTCATTAAAAGAGGAATATTGATGAGACAAAGAATTAAATGCTGTTGGATGAATGGTGAAATATTCAGTTTTTAATCATAAATCTGACTTTAGAGGAGTCAGTGCCTCACCAGCCATCAACCTCACTGCCCGTCACAGAGAAAAGAGTGAGATAGAATGTGTGTGTGAGATGAGAGAGAGGTGCCTGTGTGTGTGGAAGGGGTACTTGACCTCCAGGATAGTCGCAGTGTTAACTCTGGCTAAGCAGCATTTGATGTGTGTATTGAGGGTGGACACTCTCCTTGAAATAAACACAAGTACAATACTTGCTGTTGTGTTGTAGGGAGAGGAGTGTGTTATGGAAAATAATATGGCTTTAATTGCTTGTTTGTGTGTACGTCTTGGCAGGTCAGTGTGTGGTGTGGCTTTTTGACTCTCACTGTGAAAAACTTTGGCTCTTGGTGTCAAAATTGTTCGCCACCCCTGCTCCACACCAATGACTGCAGATCAGGAGCCCCCTCTGTGAAACTCTTGAAGTTTGCAGACAACACCACAGTCATTGGGCTCATCCGGGTGATGAGACTGCATACAGAGGAAAAGTGTAGAGGCTAGTCCTCTGGTGCAGCAAGAACCACCTGGAGTTGAACCCACTTAAAATGGTGGAGATGACAGTGGACTTCAGGAGGAACCCCCCCCCTCACAATTTTCAACAGCACTGTACCCTCAACAGACTCACACAGGTTCCTAGGGTCCACCATCTCACGGGACCTTAAGTGGACCGCTCACATTGACTCACTCCGGAAAAAGGCTCAGCAGAGATTGTATTTACTGCGACAACTCAAGAAGTTCAACCTGCCCCAGGAGCTGCTGACCATATTCTAAACGACAATAATCCAAGCTGTCCTGACCACATCCATCACGGTCTGGTTTGGATCAGCAACTAAACACGACAGGAACAGACTACAGAGAATCATCAGATTCCGGTCCAGGGTCAGGAAGCAGGCTGGCAGAACTGCAAAGGACACCAATCATCCTGGACATTGCATTTTTAGCCTTCTCCCCTCAGGGCGGCGCTTTAGGACTATGCGCACCAAAACTACTCGCCACAAGGACAGCTTCTTCCCCCGAGCTGTCACTCTAATGAACTCCTAAATCCAGACCACTCAAGAACACTGAACAAAACTACTGTTGCATTTTTTATTTAGTTATGTTTAAATATTGCAATATCTACCTCATAGTACTTTATTTTTATTATTTATCCTCTCTTGTCTTACTCCTTTAAACTTTTTTCATATCTTTCTAGTTTGCACAAGGGCACAAGACACCGAAGCCAAATTCCTTCTACATGTACTGTATTTGGCCAATAAAGCTGATTCTGATTCTGAAATAAGTGTTTTCTTTTTGTTGACAACGGTAATGTATAAGTCAACAGAGAGAAATCGGTATTTTCTTTCTGTTGAGTTCTACATTATTGGTTTCTTGAGTCAAAAGAATCTATAAACATTTAATTAATTATCTCATTGACATGAACTTGAAATTGAGAATGGGGCATGGGAGGACACACGCACACATTCAAGTTGTTTTTTTTTTCCCTTGCTTCCAGACATTGTCATATACAATATTCCAAGTTGAATAACATAAAATCACCAACAGAGTAAGGACTGGTATTTTTGAGAGGAACACACAAAGAAAAACCAAACAGAAGCCAGGGAACATGAACGTTCTACATAAATATGTCCCTACTGATATTTTAGCCAGACTTTATCATGCATTGTGATGCCACCCACCTTCAGCATCTCATCTGACAGCTTTACTTCATTCCCTCTTTTCCAGCCACCCTCCCAGATATATGTTCCTTTTCTGGATCATGTCATGGCAGGGGTAGTGTCTAGCATTTCAAGCATGCGGCTCAAACAGCACATTTGTCTGGATGAATTAGAGTCTGGAGCTGACTCGTGTGTTAGAGCCCCAGACCATAAATTTGTATGATCTGTGATATTGTGTGAGCTTTTCTTAATGCTTTGGCCTTATTGAGTTGCAGAGCAAGGTCAGTGTCAAATGGGAGGGCACCAGTGATGAGGAAGAATAGAAAGAAGAAGACAGAGCTGAGAAGAGATGGAAGCAAAATACCAATGGGATTAGGCGTTTGAAACCTGTTTGCAGGAGGAAAAACAAAAACTGCCCACCTTTGTTGATGCACTATTCATCCATCGGCTTTATCTTTTGGCTTCTAATTTCTTTTCTTCTTTTTCTTTCTCATTCATGATTGAGTTTTTGTGCAGATTTGGACAAAAGAACAACATGGAAAGATATCAGAGCTTCAGCATTTTCTCAAGCAGTTTCAACAGCTGATGCTTACAGTAGATCACAATTAAGAAATCTTTGACCTCACGTCTGGATTCAGTCATTATAGTTAACTTTAGTGTGTAATATTTCAAATGTTTCTTGCATTTCTTACATAACTTGTCACTTCTTGTTTTGTCTTGTCAAACCATATCATCACGTCTTTCCTGTCATTTTGCAGTAGCACTTGCATCAAATCAGATAAATCCTGGCTCCCCCAAAACTTTCCCACATGACATTGTGGGAGATGTAGGAGGGGCAAACAAAACTGGTTTGTAATGTGTATAGATTTTTTGAAGCAAGGTAAAATGTTCTGCAAGTGTAGAAGTTTAAGATCGAACACCCCAGACACCCTATATACCTTCTTTGAGGTAAACATTTTATGGAGTTGTTTTTATATATATAGGTAATAAAAAGCTATATATACCAGTCGACACTTTGACACTCATGAATGGGGTCGAAGTTGAACAGGGAATCCTTCGATCAGAGCGGGACTGCTCAGCAGCCCCACATTACAAATGCACATTAATCATCCAGTTAGTTCTGTTAGTTTCTGCCAAGCTTCTCTCTGGTCTCATTTTGACTGAAAACTCTATAACCATGACAGCGAGGACTATCCAATGATGATGATGTGGCCGGATCTGGTTTGGAAGGTGAGTTTGAATGGACACAAGATAAACCCACTGTACCCACTTTGGGCAGCGGTGGCTCAGGTGGTTGAGCAAGTGGGTCAATGATTGTAGAAATCAAAGTTTACAACTTAACACAATGTGAAAGCACATTCTGTGTGTCACACATATCATATTTTCCACATTATAAGGAAGTACCAAATTATAAGGTGCATAGTCAATGAATGGTCTATTTTTGAACTTGTCATACATGGGGCACACTGATCTATAAGGTGCATTAAGCGAGACAATGGAGTCTTTAAAATGTGCCTTATAGTGCGAAAAATACAATAATGAACACAGGACTTCAGTCTTAGTCATGCCATCTGAATTCAGGAAGCAGACAGTCTAGTTCATGTTTTTATTGTACACATAAGCACTACTTTTGATTTTTAAAACACATTTTATTCAGATTCAAACATCCTTATAAATACAGGTGTTGTCACTGTAAAAATACTTATTTCTCAGTGCATTTAGAGAAAAAAAAAGATTTACCAGCTGTTTAGTAAAGCACACCTCCACAGAGCTTATAAGATAATATGGCGCTAACAGGCCGCACTAAATCAAATATATGTGATAACAGCCTCGATTAGGCTGCTGGACCTTTCCTCTGACGCTCACATTACATAGATCACCAGTAATGAACTTCCAACCCCATTTACACTTTCTCTCTCCCCAGGACATCAAGTCAGAGCACTGCCACCAAGATGACCCAGAAATCCAGCTAAATACCAGCTTCTCAGCCCTTCTGCAATGATTAAACGAGGGTGGTATTCACAATAGAACCCAAGTGTCTCAACTCAGCTCAATTAGGCCTGTATACAGCGAAGAAGTTGTCAGAATAAATGTCGCTCTACAGTTTTCATTGGTAATTACCTCCCTTCCAGTGTAACAAGGGCCCTATTTGGGGGAAAGAGGTTAGAGCAGGGGAAAGCTTAAGTTTCTCTATCTGATTCTGCAACTTTCCAAATGCAGTCAATGTCAGGAATGGCAGAGGGCACACATATTGGAGAATTCTGCTTTTGTGCCAAATGTCAGCGCTTAACCTTAAGAATGAACTTTTGATTATCAATCAATTGGTGACATTTGAATAAATCTTATAGAATCCTATATTGTTGGCTTTCTAAGCAAAAAAGAATGTAGTGGCGAAGAGACCTCACCTCCTGTATCTGCAACTGTCTAAGCATGTGTAATCCCATTTCAATACTTTTGTTTTTACATCAATTCATGATAAAAGTATATCTTCTTGTTTAAGATCTCAGTTAGGACCAATGGGGCAATATTTTGGCCACAAAATAGAGCAAAAAGGGCAATATTAGGTAGGTCTGTTATTTCACAGGTTCTATGTTCTTTCTTTTGCCGTTTACTGTGTTGCTTATTTTAAAAGAGGCTTCTTTCCATTCACATAGAAAGAAACCTTTACCTCATCACTGCCTTTGTTGTGAGTTATGATGAAATTCAAAACTTTCATTATTTGTTGTCTAGTCTACTGCGGGAACGATCAAAAGCATTTCCAGGCCATCTCGGAGACAGCCTCTCCAACATTTCCTGGGTCTTAATCTGGAGCACTGGCATACCCCCTCAAGGAGGCATCCAGGAGGCGCCTAAAAGAGATTCCTAACCCACCATAAATGTCTTCTCTTGATGGGTTTGAGCAGTGGCCCTAATATTGTCCTTTCTTCCTGAAGAATATCTTAAGATACATCATCTCCTCAGCTGGCCTCGGGAGCCACCCCAGTGCATACTGAAGGTCACTCATATGTAAATGTGCTGCTTTACTTTAGATCATCATTCAGTTACATGACCTACTTTTAATAAAACCTTGACAGTCAGATAAAAAACAACCATCATATTCCTTTAAAATAATCAGATGAAATGAACATAATATGGTGGACAAGATGTTTGAATCATGTGGCAGGAAAAAAAGCTACTTCTAAAACATTTATAGTTGTCTTTAATATTTTTTTATTTGTTAATAATCTGTGTCACTGTTGTATGGCAAGGTCTAAGATGTCTGACAATACTTCAATGATTATTTTCAGATTGCTAAGTAGCAAAATTGGTCAATCACAAACATATACAGATTTCTATAGCACACATGCTGAATGCTGCATTAGAGGAGACGTCTGCACTGTTCATCTACTCACAATCTGTTATTAAGGCTTGATTACTAGAAGCAGAGTATTGCTATTCAACCTTACATCCTATGGACGCACTGTAGGAAGTACTTATAATTGCCTACCTTCTTCTTTTTCCCTTCTTTTTAGTGCTTACATATATTTCTCAGGCACTCAAATCAACTATGATCACGTAGGTAATTTTTCTTTTGTAGCAACAAATATTTAAAAAAGTATGAAAAAAAACAGATAAAAAACTGCATTATCTCCATGTTTAGAACATTGAACTAAACAAACACATACTTTTCCTTTACTGAATTAGCAGATACTTTCAGCTGAAACTTCTGTAACAGAAAATAGAATGCAAAAAGGAACTCAAAAATTAAGCATCTGAGAAAATTCCCTCAAACAAAGTACTGCTTTGTTTTTGTTCATTGTGTTTTTTACAACTGTTATTCAGAATCTGCAGAGTCTAAAGTTTATTTAAGATGAAAAAATAAACTGGTTGCATTTCATGACACTGATAAAAAAATTGCTGACAGGAACTGGTGTCGTCAGAGCCTAAATGCAGGAGACCACGCACGGAAGCAGAAATTAAAACATGCATTAAATAAACTAAAACATTACTAAAAGCACGGAGAAACAAAAAAGGTGGCAAAGCAGAACACATGACCTGACAAAGAAAAACTGAAAAGTAGACACCTAAATACACTGAGGATAATTGACAGAAATGAAAACAGATGGGGATGATCAATATGAACCTGGAGTGACTGACAGGGGAACAACTAAAAACATTGAAAGAACCAAGGAAATAAGACTGACAGCCATATCCAAGAGCAAAATCCTCACATTTGCTCAAGCATTTTCTTCATAAGACACCAATTCAACTTAATATTCTCTATGATTTCCAACACCCATTCCTGTAAAAATGGATTTATTCAGCTAATTGTGTTATTTAATCCAAATACACTAAAATAACGGTCTAAAATGTCCATAGAAATAATAAAACAAGCATATCCAACTCATTTGTAGCACAAATTGATGACATAGACTTTCCATTTTTAGTTTATAAAACTTAAAAATAAAACACAAATTTGGGTGAGTTCATATACCACAATCCGGAGTCAAGGACACGCATGTAAACACACAATCTAAGCGTGGTGCGTAAGAAAGAGCCGATCGGAGGTGCTGGAGCTGGGAAGGTGTTCAGCACCACGGACAGCGCCACGCATCGTCAAACAGCAGCGCGGCACTTGGAGGAGCTCCCGAAAGTTGAAGAAGGACCTCTGAGCGCAGCGGGGCTGCGCAGCGCTCCCAAAGACGCACGGCTGACGTCCGACTCGTTTCCATGCCGCTCTCTTCCTTCCACACACGCGAACGCGCGCAGCCCAACAGAACACGTCAGCTGCTGGAGAGCGGCTAACAGTGATTTAAATGCGGGCAGAGAGGGAAGGTGTCTGCTTGAGATAAGAGCGACTCTGGGAAGAGTGAGTCTCAGACTGCCACACGGTGGAGCAAAACCCGACAAAACTTTTTTTTTATTTTTTGCCAAATCCCCCCCTCCGTCGAAAAAAAAAACCCATCACCCTATCACAAACTAAAATAGAAAGTTTTGAAATCCCCCTATAACAATTTATCATGTTTGATTCTTTTGGTTGACTTGTCTTTTTCCAAACAAGTTCCAGCAACTCTTTTTTATACTGTTGTTGTTTTTTGTATTTATTTTTCTAAAAAAGAGAGAAAAAGAAAAGAAAAAAATGTAGAGGCCGTGGCCTCCCGCTGTGCCACCGCAGTGACACGGACTGCCATGCTGGTGTCCAACGTGAGCCTGGGCGGCTGTGCGGAGTTCAACAGCGCTCTGTGCGCCGGAGCCGGGGAAGAGCACCTGGGGGGCGGTTCATACAGGACCACCCTCACCCCGACAGGACACCTGATCGTAGCTGTGTGCCTCGGCTTTATCGGCACTTTCGGACTGGTCAACAACCTGCTGGTGCTCGTGCTCTTCTGCCGTTACAAGATACTGCGGTCTCCCATCAACCTGCTGCTGATTAACATTTCCATCAGCGACCTGCTCGTGTGCGTGCTCGGGACTCCGTTCAGCTTCGCGGCCAGCACGCAGGGAAGGTGGCTCATAGGGGAAGGGGGCTGCGTGTGGTACGGTTTCGCCAACTCCCTTTGCGGTGAGTACAAATGCGTCTCTTGTTTTTGCGCGTTTTTGTTGGATTTCTGTGCCGGTTGGGTACGTTGATTAGCTCCAGTCCAGCTCCATCGCTCCATGGCGGTCGAGGTTTGGGATGCGGGTGAGCGCTGCGCGGAGCCTCACCATTCGTTTCCACGATATGATAAAGCTTGTCTTGTGGCTCGCTTATGGTAAATATCCGCGTGGGGACGCGCACTTTGCACGAAAGTTAGTGAGATATAACCTGAAGATCTTTGCAGCTCAGTTTCTGAGTTCATGCTGGTCTCATGCGCACACCTAGAAAACCAAAACCTATCAGAGTTATTTATTAGTTCGATCAGTTTCATGTCAGGACTTGATCTTTTTTTGTTTTTTTAATGAATTCGATTGGAGTTTATAGTATCATATAATTCGTCCCTTAAGTCGACCAATCATAGAGTAATCCACTACCACAAAGCTGTGGTGGTGTGTCCATGAGTGGATGCTTGGTTCCGATCCATAACAGTTGTGTGGCACATTGCGCAGGCATTATCTCCTAATGGAGCTGCATTACAGATTGTTAAATCACATCTTTGCGCAGTTATGGAAGCATGCGGCGCTGCTTCCTCATTTGTTAAAAGTCTGAGCTGCAGGTTCTGTGCGCAGAACCGTCTTGTGTCCTCTGTTATAAATTTAATGTCCGCTAAAAGCTCATTGCTGTAGAAGTTGATACCAGTGGCAAAGAAAGCCAGCTCTCCGATAGTTAGGGGGACTGTTGCACCATTTGATCAGGCTGCGGCACATGCGTTTGCGCAAAAAAAGTCAATCACCGTTAAGGGGAAGCCATTACCTATGTCCTGGAGGGGTAGTTCCCATTTATGTGGACCAAAATCACGAAATCACCTACATGTGAAGACATACAAAGGAAAAATAAAGGTAGACTAAACCACAAGGGAAAATTGTGGATTATTTAGTACAAAAAAATGTTTTTTTTTTCTCTGAAAAGCAAGAAATAACTATTTTCACAACAAAAAGTAATGTATGCTTTTTTTTTTGTCTTCAAAACACAAAATAAAGTTGTATTTCTTTGTGATTAAATCGACTCAAAAGAACCTTAAATTATTCTAATCTTCTACTTCAATTTGGGGGTCACTTGTAGGGCAATTTATGAGACGGGTGGCTAGTCCATAACAGTCTTTTTTTTACATACTCACTCTTTTTCTAAATTGCACATGCAGCTGTTAGTCATAAATAAATGCTAGAAGGCATTTTAAAAATCTAAACTCATTGCAAGTAAGTAGAAAGTACATAAAAAGGGTATAAAGTATAAATGTTTGCCTTTGGTCAATACTACTTGGAAAACATTCATACTACTGAAAATACAAAGACTGGTGTGAATTAAAGCGTAGAAAGGATGTGACTTAGCTGATTCAGGGGAAAAGCGAAGATGCTGCAGTGTATTTTTTACCCAAAAGAAAACTTGGAGAACAAATAGAAAAGAGGTCCAATTTCTGGGGGGAGAAAGATGCCGTTAAACTCTATATTGCTTTGGGAAGGGATGACCTGCACAGATCTTTATTGCAACACTGCAGCAAAAGAAGCCTCACACCGACGACACTGTTTCATCAAGTGTATTGTGTACAAGTTGTGTTTTCCACTATATTTGTCAGCTTGTGCAACATTCTCTCTTCACATAGATAGATAAACTCAAATGATTAAGAGTCAGGCTATGTTAAAGGTTTCTGACTCCTTTGACCTTTTCTTAGAAACCACCAGTCATGAAAATCTCTGGGACATTGCCTACAAGTTTGGCAATATTTCATAGTCTGTCATATAGTTTAGGAAAAAAATGTATTCAAATCAAACTAGGAAAACATTCATTCATCCTTTTCATTTTTCAAAGCTTAAATTGAGACATGTAAATATCAGTTTTTGAACACAAAAGTCAAAAAGAAACTTTTCTGTGGGGGAAAAATGTGACAAGAAGAAACCAATTAAGCACAGTAGTGGTCTGATCATGGTTTGGTAATTTGTTGTAACTTGCTGAACAGGTACTGTTTCACAGCAGCGTTGAGGAAAGATTTAAATTAGTCATAGACCAAAATTGAATGCCTTTAGGCTCGAAGTCTTACAGAACCCCCTAAGTTTCCTGCTTTAAGCACTATCCAAAACATTTAGACAGAAAAGAAACACAAATGTTTCAGAATATTGAAAAAAAGGCAGTCACTAAAAAAAAGCATTTCAAGGTATGGTATTTGCCCAAGGGGGGGTTTTAAACTGACTATGCACGAGTGTTTGTCTTAAGTCAAATTGTTCTTTGCTGTTATAAAACTCTGAATGATAAAACATCTAAACTGAGAAAAAATATGTATATGTATATATAGCTAAATGAAATTACATTATTATTATTTTTATTATTATGTATTATGTGGGATGGACAATTTTTGATATAATTTTATCACGGAAATAATTTATCAATGTCAGTACAGATTTAGAAGTCCTCAAGTTCATTGGTCCCTAAAAAAGAAGCAACTTTGACAGGTTTAAAAAAAAAAAAGTCATGATGTGAAGTGAAAATGAAAGCCGGGATTATCTTCAGATATTTAAAATTGACTGCATGTTCTCTGCTTGCCGTAGTTTTTCATTGATGACATTAGTATAAAAGGTCTTATAAATCTTTCAGAGCATGGATCCCCCTCACATTCAAGTTGAGTGCATCTTAACTCCCTAATGTTTAAAGACTTGCCGTAAGGAAAGCAGATGCTGAAACCAGTCAACTCTAAAGCAATACATCTGGGCTTTTGAGAGGTGTTGTCGTTTTAAAAAAAAAAATGTATTTTAGGTTTCATGCGCTGATTTGCTGAAGAGTTTGAGTTTTTTCTTTCATAACCGCCATGAAAACCTTGAGACATTGGAAAAGATGCAAAGGAAAAAGATATGACAGAAAAGTATGGGGTTAGATTACTGTCAAAATGAAACATATGATCATAGACAAAGTTGTCAACATTGAAAAAAATACACTTAGTTTTATTTCTTTGACTACGCCTTTTCTTTGTCTTGAAAATAACATTTCCTCTGTAAATTAATGACAAAAATACGTTGCAGGGTTACAACCATATACATCAAGTCATGAAACATTGATTCAATAAAGAGCGCATGCCTATTGAGGCTTATTCTTTTTTTTTTAATCAATGCATTTAATTATTTCTGTTATGAGTTTGAAATATCTGTATGTTTTTCTTTTTTTGTTTTGTCTACAATTGATGCTTAAAATGATAAACTGAGATCAAATCAACAGAATTGAACTTAACTGATGCCAGGGAAAGTTTTTTGTTACCATAACTGTTTAAATAAGTAAGATATAATAATAACAGCATCCTCCATCTCTTTTCCAGTGGCATTTTGCCAAGCGACAACCGCTGATTGTGTAGACAATGCACCCGCAAACATTTCAGAACCAGAAGTGGTGGGAAATGGTCCCAAATAGGAGTAGCAGACATGGAAATACATTTATTTAGTGTACGTAGCACAAGCATTAAATCGATGCTTCATGACTTAATATACATGCCTAGGACCTCACCACTGATTTTTTTGACAGTAATGTAACCCTTGTGCTATTTTAGATGACCCCACCCTTACATTGACGTGTTCTTCCTACCATGACAAAGGTGGATAAAGGTGGAAAGATTTCATGTAATCCATGGATACCAGCAAGGTTCACAAATTATTGAAGAAAAAAGGTTCAACACACTGTTTAGTGGGTCTAGATGACCCAACTCCCTACGTGCCTAGGATAGCACAAGGGCTAAATGGGTAAAGTAATTTGTATTCAAAGCAAAGAAAAGTCCTATCCAAAGAAGACATATGAAGCATAAAACCAAATGTTACATTTAGCTTTAGTAAAATTATTTTTTTTTTTTTGCTATAGAAACGTATTAAATGTCACGTTTTATAACTTGTAGCAGAATTGTGTCTCACTTTCACTTTAAAAGTTTTCTGAAAAGGGATCCCTACGTTTCAGTTTGAAAGGAAGGAGCTGAAAAGAAAAACAAAGCAACCCTTAGTCACTCTTTTTACTGAAGCTGCTCTCTCACTAACTCAAGTGCACTCAGTTTAGGTGCCATCTCAAAATAAGCAACGCTGACATCCACAAGGAGCCAATTAATTAAAATATGTCTGACAAAACTCTGGCTTCTGCAAAAGTGACAGAGCAGCAAGACAGGAGGGGAGTTTGTGTATGAGAGGGAGAAACGGAGAGAGAATGATTGCTGGCAGACATCATTAGAGTCTCCATTGGTTATGGACAAGTAATCCCTCAATGGGCTCGTAAAACAGAGTGAAAGCGTGAGGGAGGGTCAGAGGAAGGAAAAGTGAAATAGACTGGCTGAATTATGTTCACAGCCACTTTGACAGTGTGACTCTGCTGTCTTCAGTAGATCTCTGCAGCTTCTTTTCTGCCTTCAAATTAAAGAGGCAACTTTGTCAGTGACAAAAGACTGTATTCTGCTGGCGGAAAGGCGGCATATTCCCTTCACAAATCGATTTCTGCTCTTTTACTTCCAGCCTCCCGCTTTGAGACTCCTACATGACGCAATTTCAAATTTCGACTTAATGCCAAAATCTTGGTTGATGACAATTTGTGGAGACTGTTAGGTGGCTCAGCAGGCATGCTCTTATCCTTTTTTTTCTTTCTCGCCTCCCAACACCCATTTAGCTGCTTTACCTACCCGCTTCCCCTTTTTTTCTTTTTCTTTTTTATACATTTCCTTCTCTTTGTCGTTTTCATCAAATTTTCCTGCCTTCTGCATAACCACAGAGGAAGAGGACAGGAGCGTCTTTTTTGCTCTCTGACACCAGCCTACGTGTCCTTGCTTGCTGCAGGGCGCCTTCTGCCGCAAGTGGTCTCCGCACACCATCACTGGAATAACCTTGCTGAGCCCACGCACAGCATTTCGAAGTCAGACGCTCTCCCTCTACAGGAGGATATGCTCGGCAGAGAGGAAAGGAATTGCATATGAATGTAAATCATGGCGGCACAAGCAACACCTGGCCTGAGTGATGTTAATTTGCTTTGACGGTATGTCAGGTCTCAGCTGGGAAGAAAGAGAACAGAAAAATGGTGCTCTGCTACAAAGGTCAGAATAAGCAATGAACTGAAATAATAAAAGATTAATTAACAGTCTTGTAGATGTGAAATCAAAATCTGTTTCATGGATTTTACACATCTGGTTGGAGTGTTGAAAATTACTAGATGTATAAGTAATCACCTTTAACGCTTTTTCTGTGTGTTCACAATAGTTTTGTTCCATTTTGATAAGAAAATATCACTTGAGTTTTTTCAAATAGTTGTTTACTGGACTTGCAAAACACATTTTTTTTAAATACATGAATAGATTAGAAGATATTTTAAATTGAAATGTTAGATTTAGCGCTGAAGAGGTTCAATCATTTCAAACGGTCATTGAGCCCCAAATAAGTATCAGCTGCAAAGTGTGACCAGAAAAGTACAGCGCTCATCAGACGGGTGGATGTCATAAACGTTGTGCTGAAGTCATTATTTCTGTATTTAAAGGGATGAGTCTTTATTAAGAATAACAAGTGGTGGCGAGTTTTGGGAACAGAGGGTTTCAGTGGCATAATGACTCCCAGGATTTAGTGCTGCTGGTAAACTGAGGCAAATTTGAAAAGTGATTTATTTGGTCTGTCACTCAAAGCTGAGTAACAGAGATTGGAGACATGTCTATGAATCCATCACCTTCAGGATTTAGCACAGCACACGGTCCCAGTTAAGGGACAGGTGCATGAAGAATTCATGTCCATGGAGACTAGGGACACAAACCGGCATTCAACACAATCTCATTTTTTTATGCCATAAAAAGAGGTAATTCCAGAAAAATTAACACATGTGTGCTTATTTCTTAATGATTTTTTAAAATATGTATTGCAGTCCTATGCGTAACTCATTTAAAAATAATTTCTTACATTAACGTGTTACTTTTAGCTGTGAGAAAGTAAGGAAGTACCATAAAATATTTAGTTATATTCATGGTAGTAAAGGTAAATCTTGTAATTGAACAGATTCGCTGTCCTAACTATAGCAGTTACAAAAGCAAAACCTCTATTTTCTGATTTAAAAAAAGTCACTGAGTTTTTTTTTATAATAATTCGTTTGACTTAAATGACTAATCCAGCTGTCTGTCCAATGTTGGCCAAAGTCATTACGTAGCACTATTTTGTTTTAGTACTTGTGTGGTTCTTTATTGGTTGTTGTTTTTTCTTCTTTTTTTTTCATCACAATGCAATGTTTTAAGTTTGTTCTTGGGCTCTATATGTACAAACCCTGCGATCATTGAATGGATGCTGAAGGTTCAACTAGTAGAACATTTGACTGGTTAAATGCCAAACAGCTGAACTTTGACCAATCAGGGACTTGGATTTGGCAGTGACTTATGAGGAGGATAATTTTCAAAACACAGAAGTAAAAAGGGAAATGCATTGCAGTAGAATTGCTGGAATTCTATGACACCAAGTCTTCCATAAATCAGAATAGAGCTGTGAAAAAAAAGTCTGGAGCAAGATTTAGAGTTTTGCACCAAGCCTCTTCCAACTGTAGGTGGCGGACAAAAGTTGGGATCAGTAAAAACACAAAAGTGGTAGAAGCCCCTCCCTACCGCTCTCTGTTTGTCCGGTGTGAACACTGTATGTTAAAACTGGGCTCATGAAACCACGTAAAGCATGTTCTTGAATGCACAACACATGCCCTGTGTGTAAGTAGCTCAAGGGGTTTATTGACAGGAGTTTCCTCCAGCCCACCTGACAGTGTGCTGAGAACAGCCCATTGGGTGGACTGGTCCACTCATCTGCCAATCACACAAAAAACATACACTCTTTACAATGCGCAAATTAGAGGACTTATAAAATTTTTAAAGGTGGCTCAAGTTCCTTTTGTGAGTACAGATACGGTAAATTAATTTGATCTAAAATTAGGCTATGCACTGATGACCACGACTACACGACTGGACGCAGAATCTCATGTCACACTGTGTTATGTGGAAGCATCAGTCTGCCATCTGTTAACTGAACCGAACATTTGGCTGCATCTTCTTTTTGGTTGGCTGTAAAACTAATAAAGCGGAACACAGTTGGAAAAGTGAGAGACAAACTGTACAAAAAACAAATTGAGAGAAAGTGAAACAGAGGATTTTATAGTATGCAGGACTGATGGAACACGTGTGCTCACTAACAATAAAGCAAAGTTTTCAACCCTTAAAAATGCACAAACAATCATACTTAATTAAAAGTTGCACTATAAAGGCTTAAAACTGATATATTTTTCCAACTCATTCCCATACTTTCCAAATTCCTTAAAATATTGAGTTTAGTTGCAAAATAATGACAATGTGTCTCTGTTAACTTATTGGTCTGTTAGTGGTCTGTTATACTTTGTTAGTTCGTTTTTGTGCCTATTGGTATATCACCTAAAACTTTTCAAGTCAAAGTAGTAAGGACTTCAAGAGGACCTTCTCAGGGAAGTCCTTTAAACCTTGTGCTATCTTAGATGACCCCACCCTTACATTGACGTGTTCTCCCTACCATGACAAAGGTGGATAAAGGTGGAAAGATTTCATGTAATCCATGGACACCAGTGAAGATCATAAATCATTGAAGAAAAAAGGTTCAGCGCACTGTCTAGTGGGTCTAGATGACCCAACTCCCAATGTTAAAGTGCCTAGTATAGCACAAGGGTTAATAGGGTGTCACCCTTTTTGGTTTTCCTCACCCAACTGTAGAACATTTAACCCTTGTGCTCATTTAAGATAGAACAAGGGTTAAGCTTTGAGAGCTGTGTTGCCGGAAATGTGCTCTAGCTGGAAAAGACATAAAGCTTGAAGAAGTAAACTGCACTCACTCCCACTATCGCGCATTATAAAATTCAGTATAATTATTCATTTTTTTCAACTTTGGTATGATTTGCCCCACAACAAACTGGCGACCTGTTTGTGGGGTGTCCCGCCTTCGTCCAACAATAGTTGGGGGTGGCTCCAGTGACTCCCAAAGGGGCTTCAGCAGGTTTTAAAGAAGGATAGATGAATGTGATTTGTACTTTTTCAAGTTTACGCTTTGAGTTTCCAGCACAGTGGTCAGTCTTTTCTAGATTTTTTTTACGCGACACTGTAGTGAACCGCATCAGGGTTCACTAGCAAGCAAATCAAGACCCTTATTTGTAAATACAATATTTTAAATAAAAATAACTCAAAATTAGGCTATTCACAGAAATGATTAAGCCTTATAAAAACTAGATTAATTATATTAACTAATTACAGGTCATGAATACTTTATCACACAAAAGATTTATCACAAAGAAACTAAAAAAGAAGGTAGAGGCAGAAATATAATATCTATATGCAGAATAGTGAAGTACTGTATTAATGAAGGATGTCACAAGAGTCAAAGTTTACCAGGTCTTGCACTTGAGTTGACGGAATTAAATTACAGCCAAAACTGAGTCAACTCCAACACTTTGGAAAGTATTTTATTGTTTTTAAGTTGGAGACAGAACTGCAACTGCAACTGCAATACATTGCAGCTCTAAAGCAAAGTTTGATACTTTTGGGGAAAAAGGACAGCAAAGAGACAAAAACACAATTCAAAACCTGTTCTGGGTTGATTTCTATGCGTCAGCTCAGATCAAACAGAAACACAAGTGGGTTGTTGTAAAACTGTGTTGACTCTGTAATAATGCGGCACCAGAGCTAATAGAAGCCTCAAGCTAATCAGTCTGTGAAGGAAAAACATTATGAGCTCAATATTTTATGGCAAACAGACGAGTAAAACACTTTGTGTCACTGAAACTTTGCAGGCAGAGGTCTTTGGAGTTTACTCAGGTTGCTGCAAATATACACAGTCAAAGAAACATGATCCGTGCAACAGTAAATATGTTTCCATTTCATTGAAATACCTCTTACTATTTTCCCCAGCTACCGTTCTGCCTTTGCTTTTTACCTTACTGCATGTATGTTGTTTGATAGACGGTTAAAGGCTTTTGTAGAGAAGTATTCAGATCAGGTCCCCTCAACTGTCCCTGAAAATCAACAGGCTTTACAGACAGCCCCATGGCTCATACCAGTTTCAAAACAAATAGAAAAGAGAATGAAAAGGTCAAGGGGTCAATGTAAACGCTGCTTTCAGGCCTCATATGGCTTAGAAACCCAGAGATATCACAGACAGTATATGCGATCATTGAGCGGTACAAGGAGATAAGGATGCTTCACGAAGTTTATCCTGCACTGCCTTTGTTAGACAGGGGCAGTGGTGCCAGGGCATCTAATTTACAGCCGTAGGCCACAGAATATTAGCTGAAATATCAGATAAAAGGTAATGGTTTCACTCTGCTGCATAGCTCGCTCAGACAGTTACTTCTTGGAACAATATCCTGGCGTCCATGTGAACATATAAACTAGTTGCACTTTTGATTTCAGGGAGAGTTGTGAGGCTTTATATCACAAAGAGAATATAAGCCTTTAGACAAGCAGAGCACTCGTATCTCTGCTTTATGGTCCAATTAAATGGACGACAGACCGAATCTGCGCATGCATTCCAGACAAATGGTGTGTACTCTGTGGTGCACGTTGTGCAAGTGTGTGAATAACACATCCACACAGTAATCTTAGTGCTCTTTTCACCCTGTAGGCATCGTTTCTTTGATCTCCCTGGCTGTTCTCTCCTACGAGCGCTACAGCACCATGATGACCCCCGCTGAGGCAGACTCCTCCAACTACCGCAAAATCTCCCTGGGCATCATCTTGTCTTGGGGTTACTCCCTTCTGTGGACTCTGCCTCCGCTCTTTGGCTGGAGCCATTATGGTCCAGAGGGTCCAGGGACCACCTGCTCGGTCGACTGGACGGCTAAGACGGCCAATAACATATCATATATCATCTGTTTGTTTGTCTTCTGCCTCATTGTGCCCTTCATGGTGATCGTCTTCTGCTACGGAAAGCTACTGTATGCAATCAAACAGGTAAGTGGCAGGCCAATAACTGATCTATTTTCAGATGCTCTTAGATGTCTGTGTCCTTTCTATGACCATTTATCAAATTTTACCAGGGTCAAGACATGCCACCCACTTTTTCTTCACTTTTCTGGCATAAAGAATGTAGTTTATGAGCTGTATCCACTTAATGAAATTAAGCACACATACTGATGTAAAAGTTTTAAGTTTGTAAAACTTTGCAAAAAGATTAGAGCATTTTGAAGGTGCTTTGTTACCAAAACAGATAAAAACTGCTGTCAATAACAGACTGTCTTTATAAGGGCTATATGACTAAAAAGTAGACAGTATGTGTGCAAAGTGGCATGGATTGATGCTGCATTTCAGGAGATGTCAACAAAAAATTGGGAGCTGGAAAGATGATGCGATTTTCCCTAAAAAAAAACTAGGACCGGGTTGCTGCAAAAGCATTAGTCGATTGGACAAATATAGGTGTCTGGAATGGTGGTTTGTAGGGAACCCAAGTATAAGACATGGCTAAAAAAAAGTCATAAAATGAATTCAAACTCAACTGAAACAGGTAAAGGATGCATTCAACTGGACATATTTGGTTTGATTAAAGTGAACTAGAACTTTGTTTCCCTCAATATTCTGGAACAAATTTTCAGTTTAAATGCACAGTGGACCCAGGAACTGCTCTCTGACCCATTTTTCAAGATGGTCTTGGTTTGTTACCAATAACTGAGCTCTGGTTCGCTCTGAGTTTTTCTCAGTCGTAATAGGCTGCATGCTCGGAGCGGAACAAATGCACGGCTATGTCCACCATGGCCGGGTGTTATGACATGTAGCCAGAGTAGGAAGTTAGCAACCATGAGCCATGGACAAACATGGAGCAACGACGAGACACAGCAACTCATTAAAGTGTGGTCAGATGAATACAGGCTCATTAAAACAACTTTTGACGTGATACACATTGCTTCTCACTAACCGCGGTTACATGGACAGAATATCTTGATCGGATCAATGGTCGGATTAAAATTCACCCATGCACATGGGATCAGAAAACCTTTTTCCGATTACAACATGTGCAGTAGTGTTAAAAACTCCCGAAAGAGGAAGTAGGTCCCGTTCTAAACAAACAGCTGCCACAGACATTTATTTTATGCAGCAGCTCGGTAATATACGAGACGATCTTCCAAACGTGCTTTTATTGATGTCATGAATAGTATGAAGCGCCTGTTCGCTCATCATTGTATTTAATCCGTGTGATCAGTGCTGGAAGAAGGGTTAGGACAGGCTATAAACACAGGCTAACAACATTAGCCTGACACAAAATCCTGGACCATGAAACCCTGCAATCTGCATCTTGGCTGCACGTAAATGTCTGGGAATAACATCAGCCTTTATTTTGTCGGGACACGACTGGAAACACAAATCCACGTGATTGTTTGAACCATTCTAAGGACTGAGCGACATTTATTTCTGCTTCCCCAAAACCGCTGCGTGTGCTGGCGGATCCACCTGAGTCCTGGAGCCGCTAACCCAGAGCGGCGGGACGGCTCGCAGTCTGAATTCTCCCACACATAACAAAACAACAAAACGCACATGTAACAAAGCATCCTCCTCCCATCAGACACGAAGTTATTAATCCAGCTCCTCTGCTCACTCGGGTGCCAGTGGCCCGAGTGAGCGTCGGGGGGCACGAAGCGCTCCTTCCCCGGATCTCCCTCATGAGGGGTGAAAGAGAGGGGAGATCCAGCGGGGCGAGAGCGGAGCGGCGCTTTACACCGGGCGTCTGCAGAGCAGCTGGTCGGTCCCGTATGAGCTCCAAAGCTTTCTCTCAGCGAAACACCGTCTATGCATGACGTAAACCAGAGCAGTAGTGACACACGATCGGAATGACCATTTACATGCTCCACGATCGGATAAACAATCGGTATAACCCACCTATCTCGATCGGAAAGAAATTCTGATCCGAACAAGTCTGACCGGGGCAGAGTATTCCGAACGGCGCGTTTACGTGACGCATTTTCTTTCCGATCAGGCGTTCTTCCCGATTACTTTTGCCCATGTAAACGCGGCTACCGTTTTCCTGACAATCAGCGTACCTTCTTAGTTGTCTCCTCAGCAACCGCCTTGCAGCATCCCTCTGCCGAACCAAAGTAAAAAGTGTTGTACCTGATGTTCATACAGACATTCAAAATTGGTCAGCAAAATATAAAGTTTGATTCAGTGAACTATCCGGACAAGGATTGTAAAGTGCAGGACTTTGTTCTTTCTGTGGTTACTTTGCCTTGCACTCATTATTCCTTGCCTATGGCTGAAGAGATTTTTAGTCACGTTGATTTGTTTACAAGCTTTGGTTTGTAACAGAGTCGTCCGCTCGACGGCAGTCTGAATAGAGAGCAAACGCAAGGTTCAGGACTCAATCCAGACCAATTTAAGCGAACTTGGCCCAGACCAACAGACTTTTCTTGCCTGAATACACCCAAAACGATGGAAAATTTGAAATAGATGATAAAACAAACAGTATAAGAATGATAAACTGAAAAGCATAGGGTGAAATACACCAAGGAGCAATCAACTAATAAAATAAACAATTGCAAATGATTGAAACAATGTTTTCACAAAATTATAAAACTTCAATGGATTTTAAGTATCCGTATGCACTATAAATATTTTATAGCAAACTTTTCAGGTAGTATATTATGGGCCATATTCTGAAACACAAATAAAATTCAAAAGTTGTTTTTTTTGTATGAATTTCCTAGCCTCCATTACTAGCAATTCATTTTCCCCCCAGAATTACTGCTAAATCATTTTTTTTTATAAATCATAACAAACATTTTGGTAATGCATAAATCCTACAGTCATGTCGATAACTAATGGTTCTTCTATTGATTGGTAGCAAGGAAAAAAATGACACATCATTGTTTACAAAATGGGGAGTCATGCTTTTATGAAGTTTTGTATAACTTCAAATTCACAGTTACGTTGTCCACTGTGTAATTTTTAATGAGTTGTCTTTGAATGCACCACATAACCAGCTCTGCCTGTACTAAATTAGTTAAGAAGAAGTTTGCAGCAATCTGCCTTCATCTTATCTGTCATTGAATTTTACATGCACACACCATTGTTGTCTGTTTTTAAAAGCAGCACAGAGATTCTGCTTGATGAACCAAAAACTTTCACATTTTGATTAATTGGTCCATAACCTCTTTTAGTCTCCAGTAGTGCAGCTACGCTGTTTCCTGTCCCAGGCAAGTCAATTGAATCTAAGACCAGCTTACAAAGAACAAAATTAAACCATGCTTGAATAAGCTGCCCTGTAAGCAACCTAGTGTCTTATTGCCTCTTAAAAGCTTGTCCTAAGATTCTGTTGTGATTTTGTGGTGCAGTTTTGTCATTTAAGCACCTCTTGGTCACAAAGGAAACTTGTTTGTCCTCAATGGCCGCGTGTTTTGTACGTAAAACCCAAAAATATACATAAAAAATTGAGTGGCAACACATGAACTTAATCGTTTTGAACATAGAAGCCCGAAACACGCATACACACGCGTTTACATAGACTTTTTTTCAAGTGGTTGCATGAACCTGCATTTCCGAGCCCAGTGTGAACGTAGCATCGGTCTGTTGAAATAGATTTATTTATGTATATCTAAATAATCCACAATTTGTAGATTTTATGTAACTTCACCTTGATAATTCCCCGCACCTCAATTTTCTGACAATTTAAAACATACTATTAAACTCTTTTGAGCTGTTCTTTGTACTCGACATCTTTAAATGGGTAAACGATAACTTGGATAGTTAGAATGTTTAAAAACTTTAGACCAAAGTGTACATACTAAAGAAAATCCCATAACGGACTAAAACTGGTTGGCTGGGATTTTCTGATGCTCCCATTTCTAAAATCAATTTCTCAAGTCTGGTTATTCCTGTTTATCTGACATTTGTGGGAATGTTTAATGAGCTGGTTGTTGTGATCCTACATTCAGTGCAAACCCCCTGTACCCTTCAAATGGTGAACGAAGAAGACTCTGGTCACACCTCTTTTCATAATGCAGCGTGAAAGGGTGAGCTTGTAAAATATTTACACACCACCGTTAGATCTGTGAATGCACAAAGTTAGTGGGAATCATAAATCAAAAGGCAAAAAACAAAAACTTTTTTTTGACAATCTTGGCGTAAAAGGGCTTAATAAATACTCAGCTATGATTGCCTGTTTGAACAGAAAATTTAGCTATTCGCTCGCATTTTTTGTCCTGCTTGAGATCAAAAATAGCAAGAGGTAGCCACCGTCTCCTCACATTGCCATGCTAACCTGACTGGAAAACTCAGAGCAGAACATTCCTGGATGTGTGAATGCTCTCGTTGCCTCCTGGGAAGGCATAAAGCACGCACACACAGCAATTCACTTTATAAGAGCAGGTCTCTGACCAATTTTGGAGGATTACATCTCCGTCAGACTCTGTAAGTATTGTATTTTCCCAGACATATAATTACTTATATGTGTGTTTGGCTCTGACACTACTGTGCAAGAAGACAAATTACAATTAATCTAATAACTCCAACAACGGCTGTATTTCTTTCAGTCTTTTCCTTTATTTGGACTATTTGCTTGTCTGAAAGCCCACACAGTTCTTTGTGAAAGTGACAAAAGAAGCCCTGGAAAGTAATAGCGCTTAGTACCCTTTCACTTTTTGTCTTTGTCTGCTTTTATCTACTTATTTTTTCCACTCGCATATCTACTGAATGTCAGCTTCAGGTTCTTTGTTTCTGCCGCTCTGCTTTTCCTCTTCTTTGTGCATGTTTGCCGGTGTGCTTTTAAAAAAAATCTGTGCTGCTTTTAATGACCCACCATGTTGTTTACCATTTCACTCAGAATGACCATAACATGCAAACCAATTGCTGTAAATCCAGCAGTTATTTTTTTATACTTTGAAAGAAGTAGACAAAGAAAGAAAGAAAGAAAGAAAGAAAGTGAAAGGTTGACACTCAGAAAACTATCAGATTGATTGCAGATGGTTGAAAGTGTCAGCGTTTCCCTTCCAATGATCAGTAAATGCAGCTTTTATTTTTGCACAAAAAACGTTATCACAGGAAAAAAGTTTTTCATGTTCTTAGAAAAAAAATCTGCACTTTCTGGCTCAGTGATAGATATAAATAAGGAGTGCCCACACTTTTTTGGCATGTGCGCTACTTTTGAGACAACAAGCTCCAAAAGATCTTGTATTGTATGCATGTATTCATGAATGTTGAATGTTTTTTATATATATATATACACATTTATGCGCCGGAAGTAGAAAGAGAGCAAAAAGAAAGTGCGATCAATGTAGTTAAACACAGTGATGTAGATTTCAGTGGATGTTCGATTGGCCGTTCTGCTTGTCACTTAAATTATGTATTTCAAAGGGAGGATGACGATTCGCAGAAGGATTTAAAAAATATATATTTCTACCGGTTGATCTTGATCGACGTAATGAGGACCCCAATATAAATTAATGTGTGACTACAGAATCACACAAAACTTGTTTGTATTTCAATATCTAATGAAACTGGTAGAAAATAATAGATGGTGGTAATCGACCAACACTGGGTTCTTAAGAAACAGTTCAAGACAAAACAAAGCTTCTTTCAAGCTCAGACTTAAATTCTGTTGCTTAAAGCTTCTCATTTTTACCAATCATTTCCCTGTCTTTTGTGTTCTAGTCCCATTGTAGATGTCGAAGACCTCATATTCTGCCATCATATTGTGATTGCATAAACCAGCATAAGAAATGAACAACATTTTCATTTTGGGCTCTGTCTTTTGTTTATTTGTTCTGCTAAACCCAGAATCACAACAATTGGATGCATAGAGCTACGTTCAAACCCCTCTCAGCAACTGCTCTACATGAAAAGTCTAAATAAACCTCAGTGTTCAAGACTCTTGCATTCACGCATAGCTACACAAGCTTCTACAACCATTTTCAAGCTCTACGTACAAACTTGTGGCCATTGAATGCACTTTGACAGTTAAACCAGGTCAAACCCTGACCAATCAGGGACTTGGATTAGTAGTAACGTATGGCTGGCATCCCCTTTAATTCACGGAAGTGCCAACCGCTTGAACGTTGATCTTTAAAGAGAAATTAATGATTGCAATTTGTGCCCGACTGGAATTATGTGACATTAAGTCTTTCATATATCGGAATAGAGTTATGAAAGAAAAATCTGGAGCAAGATTTGTGCCACTTTGACATTTTGTACCAAGCCTCTTTCAACTGTAGGTGGCGATTATGTGCTAGTAAACAGTTGAAAATGAAAAAGAAGAAGCCCCTCCCTGCTTGTTCATTTTAAACACCATGAGCCAAGTGCAAGTTTAAGAAAACGCATTTAGCGCGTTCCTAAACGCGCATCAAATGCCCAGTGTGTATGCAGCTTAAACCTTTTGTGTATGTGCTTTTTGGATGTGTTTGAGCTACTGCCACACTCTCTAACCCAAGACACTTGGCAAAAACACACCAACATTTTATTCTAATTAATAGGCATCAAAATATATAACTTGTCTATTGCTTTAATTTGGGCAGTTTTACACATACCCCATGCAATGTGCTTGAATACCTCAAGGGATATATGTACCTCTGTTTGGTAATCACTGATTTAAATGTTCATAATCTAAAAGTTTAAAAACCCCAAATTCAGTGTTAAACAATACTCTGAACAAAATCTATTTTTTCAGAGTATTGATGTCACATTCTAATCAAAACATTTGCACCGATTCCCTGGGACTTTAAATTGTCCTTCAATCAGGATTGACTGGTCAGGCTTTTATGAGCATGTCAGCTGACTTATATGTTATCCAGAAGATGATTGCTGACAAGGAAGGTCAGATTCAAAAGGTCAGTCCTAAAGAATTTCCAAGTATTTTTAATATGTAGAAACACAATATTAGAAAAATGAAAAAGTTACTCGAACAAACAAGAATCTTTAGACATTCACAAAGTGTGAACTATTGCTGTAGTCAGAGTCCTAAGAACCCTCAAGCACAAATGTATCCAGGCCATGGACTTCAGCTGTCACATTGTTTTGTGACAGGTCACCTTGGAACCTGATGCAACTTGAGAGGCATCTTACCACATGCTGTCCTATTAAATATAAATCAGTTACATAAACGCTTGTTTTTGCGTTACTTTGGGTGTAAGGATTAGTTTCGGAGTTGGACATATTTTAAGGCTTTTTTCTTTAAAATCAGGGCTTGCTATCAGAACAGTCATCAAGTTGGACAGACTTTACTTTGGCAGAAAAATAGATGTGACTTGCATTTTCACATTTCTGTTGTTGCACTACAATTACACAAGCTATGAGTTTGATGTTTGTAGGCTAAAGGAAGACTTGAGACTTCCCTCGGAAACTGATGAAAGACACAAAACAAATCTTGTAGTAGCGGAAACAACTCCTTACTGGAAAATAATTTGAAATGATTCATTGAATGCAAATGTGACAGTATGTCCAGAACAACCTATCCCATATGCAAGTAGTAACATAAAAAGTAAAATAAATTACTTTATTCATTTTTATTTTTGCTCTTAACTTTAGTTGGTTGCAGCACTGGACCATTGGTCTTTTCCAATACATCACTACTCCTTCAGTCACTATTGCAAACTAAACATGATGCCTAACTGCAAAAGGATATATTAAATATTCCACACTATAAGTCGCTCCAGAGAATAAGTTAGAGGAGCAAAAAATTTAAAAAAGCATAATAAAGATGAAAAAAAATCATATATAAGCCGTACTGGAATATAAGCTGCACCATTTGGTTTTAGACTCCTTTTGATCAGAGTTAGTAGGCTTCTTCATCTGCATTGCTTTTAATGGCAAATACTGACACACACATCTACAGTGCCCTCTAGTGGTTATTGATGAGAAAACAATTAACAAAGGAGCCTTTTTATTTTCAAAATAATCACATTGAAGTTGCACCCGAGTATAAGTCGCGCCCTGGCCAAATTATGCGAAAAACTTGACTTACACTCCAGAAAATACGGTATGCTTACAGGCAAAAAAAACATATTTAAGGGGGTAAAACGTACCTACGTGGCCCTGAAAACCTTCAACAATAAAGACGTGATGTAACATGATCGCAAAAAGTTTTCCAGGAACCTCTGCTGTAGTAGACTCACAAAGATACATCATATCTGTTGAGCATAAAATGAGATAGATTAAATCAGAGTACAGAAGAAAAAATGTCGATAAACACATTTATCAAGTGGTCCTTGGTTAGATATCCAGCCGTCTCACCCTTGTCTCAGCATCTTTACCCGTGGACTGAATTCGTTATGTGACTCACGGGTCCCCCTGGATTTTCAAACCATGCTCTCTCAAGTGCTACAACTTTTCCTCAGCATCCTTAATGTGACACATGCGTGGGCAGGCTGAGAAATGAAGATATCAAGTATAAGTGAAGGTGGCAGAGAGATGAAAGAGTTACTATGAAGGGGAAGAGGCATGCGAATGATGGTTTGTGACTCCCAGAGCCCTGGTTTTGACCTGCTTTTCACCAGATGCAGTGACCTTGTGCTTATCGCGTGTTTTTCATCTTGGGCTTTAGAAAGACTTTTCCCTGAGGAGCTCCCCACAAACAGCACAATTCATATACACACACAATAATGCCAAAGTATTAGCCAAATCATCCAAATAATTGATGTCAGGTGTTACAATCATGGAATTTCCACAATATTTAATATTCCAATGTCAACCAGTATTATAACATAGTGGAAGTAATTGGGGATGACAGCAACTAAGCCAAGAAGCAGTAGAACTGACAAAGCAGGGTCAATATATGTCAGGGTTCATAGTACACAGAGATCACCAACTTTATGCAGTTAATCACTACAGAATCTGAACTCCAGGTGGCCCTCAAATTACCTCAGGAACTGTATGTAGAAAGCTTCATGGGATGGATTTTAATGGCCGAGCACACTACCACTGAATCCTAAAACAGTGGAGACACATTGTCTGGAGTGACTAATCCCATTCTCCATCTGGCAATCTGATGGATGAGTCAGGGTCTGGTGGTTTCCATGGGAACGGTCCTGGTCTGACCACATTGTGCCAAAGTGCGAAGTTTGTTGGAGAAAACATTATGGTGTGGATTTTACTCTCACCAGGAGCTTGGCTTGGTCCCTTAGCTTCAGTGAAAAAAAGAAGAAGAAGATAAAAAATAAAACACAAAAAAAGTTTGAATGCTTTAATTTACCAGTAGATTTAGACAATTCTGTGCTAGGAAGTTGGAGGAAAAGTCTGGGTGTGGTCTCTTCCTGTTCCAATATGTGTTCAATATATATTTTGAAAATGGCTTCATATTAAAGTTGACTTTTTGGTTTTAAAAAGAATGTAGTAGTTTCACTATACAGTTAATGTCTCAAATGTTGCATGTTTTTATATAAATGTTCTTGCTACATCCTCATGAAGCATAGTCAAGATTATTTGTCTCACCTGAGGTCCCCTGCACTTTAACCTTGCATTGCCAGTTCGTAGTGGTTTATCTTCTCATTCTAGTGATCTTTAGGTCTTGTCTAGTTCTGGTTTCTGACCAAGCCAACTCACCACGTCTCTACCTTGTCCTCGATATCTTCTGTCATTGTTCAAGTTATTTTGAACAAAGGGAACCAAGTTGCCTGGTCTGCAACTAGGTTCTCCATTACAGACCTAGTTTCCATCCTTGGACCAAAGCGCCTGTGAATGCCCCTGTTAATCGATCCAACTCCTGATCAAGTTATCGAGAGTTCCAGCGCTGTCCACCTAGCATCTCCACTGTCTATGGCTGTCTGTGTATCTCCGCTGCCTGTCAGAGTTGTGGGACTACAACTCAAATGGGCTGTCCACTTCCTGTTTGGATTGCAGACTCTTCCTCACCTTTATGTCCTACCAGCATTCCTCCACTGCCACCTTCAGAAAAGTAGAGATCCAACTTCTGCCATCTAGATTTATTGACAAATCTTTATCAAGTCAAAAGTTTACATACATTTCATTAATATTTGTTTCTACCACCTTTTAACTGCAGTTGTCTGTACAGTACTCATTTCACTGTTGATAATGATGCATTCTAACATCTTCAGCCAGCATCTTCACAACATCTTTTGCCTTCGTTCTTGGGTTGTCCTGGACATATCAAACCAAAGTACGTTCATCTCTGGGAAACAGAACCCATCTCCTTCCTCTGCGTTACAACGGCTGGACACTCCCATAATGTTTATACTTGCGTACAATTGTCTGAACAGTTGAACATGGCTCCTTCAGACATCTGGAAATCGCACCAAATGATGAACCAGACTTATGCAAATCCACAATTGTCATCCTAATATCTTGACTGATTTCTTTTGACTGTCCCATGATGTTTTACAAACAAGCACGTGTATTTCAAATGTGCCCTAATATATATCCACAGTTGTGTTTCTAATCAACTTAAATGCTGTCTATAAATGTATCAGAAGCTTCCAAAGAAAATACATCATCATCTGGGGTTTAAAGGCATAGTGTGTGTAAACCTTTGACTTTGATAATAGTATAAAAATTGTCGGAAAAAACCCCTGGTCTCAGTATTCTGACATTTAGCAAATTTAAATAATTTAGTTATTTGTAATTGATCTAAATCATGATAAGTTTACTTTTATGCCATATCTGACGGTGAGAAAAAAAAAGCATAAGTGTGTTTTTATGTGTTGTATGTAAAAGCTGAAACGCATGTAAACAGAAAAGAGGAAGATGCTTGAAGGCATTCTTTCAAATACTGCAAAGAGAAGAGCTTTGGTTGTAGACAGATTTGAAGGCTGCTGATGCATCTGCTAACATCAGATTCAATGATTCTTTAAGATGATCAGATAAAAAGTGGCTCACTGACCACATTTTTAAGACGTTTTCTTTCTTTGGAACTACAGATGACTTTTATTTTCTACATTTAATTTAAACAAATAGGATTCCGTCTTGACCCTGAATGCTCTTGTGACCCTTCATCCGGATCTGCGCGTCTCCATCACACAGCTAAAATTTAAATGCAATAATCCTAATTGAGATCAATTCCTGCTCTGTGCTCACACAAAGAGGCAATGTTTGATGAATCTGACTTGACTAATGTTTTTCAAAATGGCCCATTTTGGTGGTATGTTACAACACTTAAACAACTGGTCTCAGGTTCCTCTCTATTTCTGACGTCTGCTATTTTTTGGAAACCTTCATGACCCCCAATGCTACTCTAAGAACCATTGTAAAAAAATATAACACTAAGCATTTGCACACAATTCTCTCTGACACCACAGGGGTGGATCAGTAGCAGAGACAGCTGTGGGGGGAATAAAAAAAGCTTTTTAAGGAATTGAATAGAAAAGTGCTGACTTTTGCTTTTGATGAGTTTTGAGTGTAATTGGCATGTTTTAGGGGTTTTTACTGTACATTAAATTTATTTTTCAGGTTGATTCGAAGAAGAAATTTGTCTTTTATTCATGAGTGCTTTAAGTGGCTCATTACCTTGCCAGTCCTTCATTTTTCCTCACTCTATGTTCTTTCTTTGCTCTGCAAACATACGTTAATGACCTTATTTCAGACTTTGTAGTGAACCTTTTGACTGAATGTTGGAGCTCTTTTTTTGGTTTAACATCTTCACTTATTTACGCTTTGACTGCCATTCTTAAATGTTAATTTTTTCTAATCTTGCAGCTTTTTTTTCCCTTTTCATGAGCAGGGACAACTCCTGGTTTTCTTACCTGCTCTTTCATTCTTTTCAAAGCCCTTGCACTCTCTTTCTCAATCTCCCATCCCTGGTGTGCCCCACTCACAGGTTTTCCCCATCTTAACGCACCATTATCGTTCATCTTCTTCACCTTGGTTGTTGCAGTTACCATTATCACTTCACTTCTATCTCCACCCCTCATCACCTTTGTGGTGAAGCAACCAAAGCACACAGTTTGGATAATAAAGAGAAAAAGCTTGTAATTAAAGCAAAGGGAGTAAACAAGATAAGGCTCTACACCTTTGTTTTATTTCAAATATTCTCAAAAAATTATGTTTGAAAAAAACCCCAGAATATAACCTTGTAAATTATGCTTTTTTTCAAAGGAGTGTGTGACCTAATATAATTTCAAAAAGATGTATGTATTATGTTTAGCTTGTTTTTTTCTTTTCAGGAGCAGCAGGGTATTGCTAAAATAGACTTAAGGACCCAATCCAATGAAAATTGTGTTTTTGATGTTTTGAACATGTTCTTGTGAAAATTTTCTCTTGATGGAGGACATATGTATAGAAAATTAAGCTTAAAAATGTGTTTCTGAGTAAATTTTTATTCAAATGGTTGTGAATTAGGAACAGATGAAAAAAAAATCATTTGAAAAAGCTTGTAGTTATTACGTAGAAGCTACAATCAGCAGGTCACAAGCTCGTTCCATTCCGATGCATCCATTTGCAGAAAAACAGATCCATGTACATCTTAATTTTCCTCGTCTGAGCTGGAATCTGGCTCAAAACTGTACTGCTGATAGCCATGATAGCTCCATTATTCCTCGCCATTTTTGTTGCACTGCTTATGTTAGGCTGGGGTTGTAAGGGGCTGTAAGATAGCAGAAGAGAGTGTACACAAAGGGATGATGGGAAATGAAGACCCACTCTCAACAGTTTCGCCACAACGCAGTGAACTACCTCAGCTTTACAGGAACCGACAAAGGTTTTTTGATTTTGTCTTAAAAAGGGTATAACCATAATTAAAAGACTGCAGGGAATGCTTCAGAATCATACTTTAATAATTGTCCAATAGGGAGACAGTTTGGATAATGTTGTCATTGACATTATTACTGTAATAGCAAAAGGGTTATTAGTTTACGCAGTTAATGCAATAGATGGGGATTTCCTCAGAACACTGTATGTAATCATTGATATTTAGAGTCTATTAAAAGAAGGTTAAAGATTTGAAAGGAAGCTGCTTTAGATTTAACAATTCACTCATTGGTGTGATGAGCATCTGAAATTCCCTGTTCTCGTGATTCAAGATAAAAGCTGTTGTCGAACCACCAGTGAGGAAAAAAACGGAGACAGATGTGAATATCTGAAATCGACAACTCTGTTTATTGTTGGTTTTCGGGTGTTATGTTTATTCCTATTATGAAAAAGAGCCAATTTTGTAATCTGGCACAGAATAGCACAGGAATCCTTTTTTTTTGAAACATTGGAAGAAAAATGTCTTCCATTTCAAATGCAATGTTATGCAAAATGGTAAAAAATTTTAGCCAACAGCAGGAAATAATATTATTACTATGTGTTGTCTGTGTGCAGAAGTTAAAAAGGGTTCAAAAGTGCAGTTTTTTTTATATATATACAATGGGCTTACTTTTATGTTCAGAGCTTTCACACAAGGGTTATTTTCCAGTTTTATGACAGGCAAAATATCTGTATCTGGTTTGCAAAATTATGCGAAGTGTGTATATATAGGATGTGCGCAAGAAGAATGTGATTGGTGGTCATGTATCTGTGTGCTTTGATTGGCAGATTCTAACCGTTTCTTGGAACTTGAGCTCTGTTAAGTTCTACTTAACTTGTGCCCTACTGGGAATAAAAGCACAGCTTTAATTTTCCCCTGTTTTATTTAACCACACCTGGAGCAAAACCTTTTCTCGAGTAGTCTAAAAAAAAGTGTCAAACAGTTTAAATTTTGGACTATTCCATTCCATTGGGTATGCTGGTTATAGTTTGTTAAAAAGTAAATTGTTTCTGAGCTTAATTTTATGCCAATTGGAGGTCCCAGCAGGAACGACCCAAATCCTCTGTCAAGCATGGAGGTGGCAGGCAAGGTTATAATAGTTTCGTATTTTTTTATAAGTTTTAGTTTTTATTTCGTTTTGAAGTTTTGTTTTTAAATTTATTTAGTTTTAATTGGTTTTTAGAGGCAGCTTTACTAGTTTTTATTTTTTGAAATTGCTTCGTTTTAGTTTAGTTTTAGTGTTAGTTTTAGTTTTTTCTTTTTTTTGTAAATTAGGATATTTGTCAGGTGCATGATTCAAAATCACCAGAATAAGTATTGTATAATAAAAACTCAATCAAAGATCCATTTTGAAACACTTATTATTCAGAGGACAAAAGGACAACCATCCTTAAATTAAAATACAACAGCATTACGTTCCCTGCTCTCGCCTCTTTTTCGGGGGAGGGCGGGCGAGAGGCTAGCTTGTAGGTTGTGTTGATTTGCGTTTTTGTGTGCGCTTTTTAAATGTACTTTTCGTAGGGTTTTTTCCCTTTGAGGAGCGTTCCACAAATTTTGTCTCCTGCTTCGACTACAAGGCACTTACTTTTGTTTTCTACGCTGTTATATTCAAAAAAGTCCCAAATAGGACTCTCCCGCTTTCTCCCAACTTTTAATGCAGCCATCACGCTCATGTAAATGTCTATGACCACGCTAGCTGGCAGTGTCTGACAGACATCATGTGACGTCACAGACAACGTGATGCCGTAGGGTAGAGCCCTGCGCGGGACAATTTTCTTAATCCCGCTCCCGCCCGCTGAATTTCTGACCAATCCCGCCCGCTCCCGTAACGTATGCGTTACACTCCCGCCCGCACCCGCAATATGTATGTCCTCTCCCGCCCGCACCCGCAAAACTCAGAGAATTTATTCCCGCACATTGATTTTGTATCGTCTCCAGTCCCGCAGGAAAAAACACGTATTTGTATTGATATTATTTATTATTAAAGAGATTCATGTCCCTCCTCCAGCCTCATCTTTTCATGCATTCCTCTTTTGTGTAATTTGCAACTTAATTATTAAATATATTTTCACTAATCCTGTTCGGTTAAAAGTGTGCGTGTGTCCGTGCGCAGACAGACAGCCTGAAGCGCGCTGAACCAGCTGGTAAAGATGCAGGTCAAAGTCATTTGAATTTATGGAGGAAAAAAAAAACATTGTAATGGTTCAACAGAGCTGAAAATTTATGAATTTTTTTTTTCCTGACGGAAAAATACTTTTTTTTAGCTTCAGCCTTTTCCAGTTTTGCTGATTCGCAGATCTGAGAAGCATGCGTGACTCAGGATGAACCTCGTTTGAGTTTCTTTTCTACTTCATCAATTGACATCATGTCCCTGCCAGGCAACCTGCGCAGTGTTGCAGGATTGATTGACAGCTCTTTCATCCGTGTGCTGCGCTGTGGCGCCCGGACTCTCATGTCAACCTACGGTGACCGTATTTTGCGCTCTCTGTGTAGGACACATTGGGAGCGCGGTACGGTGGCCCAGAAGGGTCACAACACAACACATTAACTTTATACACAACACACTAACTTTACACACAACACATTAACTTTACACACAACACACTAACTTTACACACAACACATTAACTTTACACACAACACACGAACTTTACACACAACACATTAACTTTACACACAACACAATAACTTTACACACAACACATTAACTTTACACACAACACATTAACTTTACACACAACACATTAACTTAACACACAACACATTAACTCACAACACAACACAATAACTCACAACACAACACAATAACTCACAACACAACACAATAACTCACAACACAACACATTAACTCACAACACAACACATTAACTCATAGCCCAGAAGGGTCACAACAAAACACATTAACTTACCTCACAACACATTAACTCACAACGGAAGTAAAGCAGCAATTGAAGTGCTCTTATTCTGAAATTTCTACTGGGCTGAGCAGCTAACTACCTAACAGAAAGTGATGTCACAGTGAGCTGTGGAGGGAGCATGTTATTGCTACAAGAGAAGCTAGCAGCAGTGTTGCCAGAAACTTTGTCTGTACTACGGTTCTCCTTCCTCTAAACACACACAATATGAACGCACACTCCTCCCTCCGCTCTGACACCCCCCTCTGTCGCTGCACGCGCGCTCCTCTCTTCTCCTTTTTTCCGCTCCGTCCTGTGTGTGCGTGTGTGTTGGGGACTGCACGTGCCTGTGTGAGAAGACTGAGCGGAAAAAAGGAGAGGAGAGGAGCGCACGTGCAGCGACAGAGGGGGGTGTCAGAGCGGAGGGAGGAGTGTGCGTTCATATTGTGTGTGTTTAGAGCAGTGTTTTTCAACCTTTTTGGAGCCACGGCACACTTTAACCTTGACCAAAATCCCGCGGCACACCAGCATCCCAAAACAAAACAAAAAAGCAGAAACTCAGTCTGTTGGTCTGTTTTGATCTACACCCCCCCCCCCCCCCCCCCCCCCGGCAATCTGACGTGCATTTTTGTGATAATTGTGGCAGAAAAAGCAGAAAGTTGCAGATGTTTTTTTCTAAAAGATGTAATAAAAGTTAAGTTACATACAAACTGTATGTTCGTTGTGGTTTCAAGAAGTGTAACAAGAACGACTCATTGTACGCTGAGGCGCTGTCCCTTTAAGCCAATGCATCATGGGAGATGTAGTGTGAATACTGCGAGAAAACGGCAGAAAGACTCGTGTCTCTGAGCTTCATTGTTTTGTTCACTTGTTCCACGGTCTGATACCGGATTCTGTGGAAAGCTACACCGCTAAAGAAGAGCTTTAGCTGGTGTTTTTGTTGGAACTGAGAGACTTTATGAGAAGAATTGGAACAAGGAAGTGAAGACTTTAAACACTTCTGATTGGTCAGACTGATGACATGTGATTTAGCCTTCAAGAATGATTGGTGGAGTCGTGGAGACGGTGAAAGCTGCGGGACTTTTCAGAAAACAGTTATAGCTGCAGCTAAATCGCGTTACCGTCATTCTTATCAAAATGTCTTTAATAGAATCAAATAAACAAAAAGGAAAAAGTATTTTATGATCTTTCATATTCCTAACTACTCAGTGTTTTCTCAGGACCTGTTTGGATGAACAAAGAGCTGATTTTCTGGAGAGGGGAAATGTTTTTAGATCAGTTAATGAGGGCAATTTTCCACGGCACACTTGACCATCTCCCACGGCACACTAGTGTGCCGCGGCACACTAGTGTGCCGTGGCTCAAAAAAGGTTGAAAAACACTGGTTTAGAGGAAGGAGAACCGTAGTAAAGACAAAGTTTCTGGCAACACTGCTGCTAGCTTCTCTTGTAGCAAAAACATGCTCCCTCCACAGCTCACTGTGACATCACTTTCTGTTAGGTACTTAGCTGCTCAGCCCAGTAGAAATTTCAGAATAAAAGCACTTCAATTGCTGCTTTACTTCCGTTGTGAGTTAATGTGTTGTGAGGTAAGTTAATGTGTTGTGTTGTGACCCTTCTGGGCCATGAGTTAATGTGTTGTGTTGTGAGTTAATGTGTTGTGTTGTGAGTTATTGTGTTGTGTTGTGAGTTAATGTGTTGTGTTGTGAGTTATTGTGTTGTGTTGTGAGTTAATGTGTTGTGTTGTGAGTTAATGTGTTGTGTTGTGAGTTATTGTGTTGTGTTGTGAGTTATTGTGTTGTGTTGTGAGTTATTGTGTTGTGTTGTGAGTTATTGTGTTGTGTTGTGAGTTAATGTGTTGTGTTGTGAGTTATTGTGTTGTGTTGTGAGTTAATGTGTTGTGTTGTGAGTTAATGTGTTGTGTTGTGAGTTATTGTGTTGTGTTGTGAGTTAATGTGTTGTGTTGTGAGTTAATGTGTTGTGTTGTGAGCTATTGTGTTGTGTTGTGAGTTATTGTGTTGTGTGTTAAGTTAATGTGTTGTGTGTAAAGTTAATGTGTTTTGTGTAAAGTTAGTGTGTTGTGTGTAAAGTTAGATTGTTGTGTATAAAGTTAATGTGTTGTGTGTAAAGTTAATGTGTTGTGTGTAAAGTTAGTGTGTTGTGTATAAAGTTAATGTGTTGTGTTGTGACCCTTCTGGGCCACCGTAGCGCGGGGATAAACAACTCTCAGCTACAGAAGATGAACAGGTGAACAGGTAGAGAGGAAAAGCAGGTAGAGGGGGGGGGGGGGGGGGGGGCTTTGGTTTCAAACTCTGTCAGAGAGATGAAAACACGGGCGTCAGATTCAGATGCAGTTTTGACTGCAGGAGTTGAAGCAGAGACTTTCTCGGATGATTTTATGAAATCAAACATGGAAACATGATTACCATGTAAAACTCTTCAAAATAATAAACCTGATCTCTCCACATTCTTCGTGTCTACCATGCATTGATGCACACATCGCTCCATGCAGCGATCAGACCATAACTTTAGCTAGTAGCTCCGCCTACACGCGACCGCGGTATCAGGCTTTAAAGAACACACTAAGAGGCGGGGCAGGGCGTTGCACACCCCCAACAACAGGTTAGATGACAGGGGCCGTTGGGCGTCTCTACCTGGTGCGTTCACGGAGCTTCAGTACATAAGAATCCAACAGCTGCACAGCCTAACGTAGTCCGCTAATATATATTCATGAGATATTCATGGCAGAACTGGTCCCGCGGGTTTTTTTTGCCGCCCGCTCCCGCCCGCAGCACAATTCAAACCGCCCAATCCTGCGAGATTTGGATTGGGTCCCGCGGGACCCGGCGGGACCTAATCCCAATGCAGCCCTCTACCGTAGGGGTCAAATACACAGTAAAACTAGCAGCGTGAAGTAAATAGATTTTATTTCAACCCAAAAGACTTATGTATTAACAAAGACGAAAAACGAAGTATTTTTTGGGGTTAATATTATTTAGTTTCAGTTCGTTTTATACACACAACAAACAGTTTTAGTTAGTTTTCGTTTTTTTTAAAACTCTCGTTTTTATTTTTATTTAGTTAACGAAAATGTTTTTTCAGTTCTAGTTTTAGTTTTTTCGTTCGTTTTCGTTAACTATAATAACCTTGGTGGCAGGAAGATGATTTGAGGTTGTTTTGCAGCAGCAAGATCTTAAAGTCATTCATATCACCATGCACTCTACTACTGAATGGTTGTTTTTGAAATGGAGAAGTTCCTAAATAAATTTTGAAAACTCTCAAAGAAACTTTGTAGTTGAGAGTCAATCAACAATCCTCCAGCAGTTAAAGACCCACTCCAATGAAAATGGTGTCTTTAACATCTTTTGTGACACTTTTCTGATGATAGGTGACATATGTAAATATAAATTAAGCTTAAAAATGCATTTTGAGTATTTTTTTTATTGAAATTGTGGTGAATCGGGAGCAGATGAAAAGAATGCCTTTGGAAAACGATTGAAGCAGTAATGTAGAAGCTCCTTTCGGTGGGCGGAATTTATCCACTTGTAGACAAGTAGATCCATGTCCGTCTTTGTTTTCCTAATCTGAGCTGACATTTGGCTTAAAAATGTAGAGCTGGATATTTCCAATATTGCTCACCATTTCTGTTGCACCTGTTATGTTAGGTTGGGGGTGTGAGGGGCTCTAAGCTAGCAGGAGAGGGTGTGAAAAGATGGATTCTGGGAAGTGGGGGCAGGCTTACTCCACATCAACAGTCCCACAACTCAGAGGCAAATTTCTAATAAACTACTGCTGCTCTTCAGCAATTATATCCTATATAAGTTTTCTTATACATGTCCTCCATCATCAGAAAAATGCCACAATTTCTTTTAATTTTGGCTAAAATAAGCATAATTTAATGAAAATACAGCTGTGAGTGCTTTTAAAATAGATAAAAAGATGATGAAAGTGGGACTTTTATTGTTTTGTTTGGCTTCATTTTTGTTGTAAAGAAAAAAAAAACATTAATTAATAGCTTGGCTATAATACCACTAAGAGATAACATGAAAAACACTAATTTTCTCATCGTTGTGGAACTTCCTCTCCTTAAAAAAACTGGGCTTGATTCCTCCCTGTTGAGCAGTTTTAGAGCTATTTCTAATCTTCCATTCATGTCCAAAATTTTAGAAAAAGTTGTTGCTAACCAACTTACAACTGCTCTCAATAGTCATGGTATTTTAGATCAGTTACAGTCAGGTTTCCGCAGAGCTCATTCCACTGAAACAGCCCTTCTCAGAGTCACTAATAACATCCTGATGTAGAGTGATGCAGGAAAATGCTCTGTGTTACTGCTACTGGACTTCACTGCAGCCTTTGACACCGTTGACCATTACGTCCTCTTAGGCAGGATAAAAAATCGGGTTAGGGTATCCGGTTCAGCTTTAAACTGGTTCTCCTCATATCTGACTGGTAGATCTTTTTCTATTATATTTTCCAAGTTTAAGTCCTCTTCTGCATCCCTCACTTCTGATGTCCACAAGGCTCAGTTTTGGGACCTTTATTGTTTATTTTATATCTGCTGCCTTTGCAGCATATTTAAAGTTTTTTTTAACAATATTTTTATCGTTTTTATGCTGATGATATTTAACACTATGTGTCTTTTATACCCCATGATTTTTTTTTAAATACAGATTTTACGCAGGTGTCTGGATTCAGTCAAGAGTTGGATGTATGATAATTTTCTCCAACTAAATGATGCCAAAACTGAGGTCCTAGTCTGTGCTCCTGACAGTTGCATCCCCCAGAAAGTCCAATGGCTTGGTCCACTTGCTTCTTTTATCAAGCCATCTGTCAGGAACCTCTGGGTAACCCTGGACCCGGTTTTATCCCCTTGACTCTCATGTCGGGTTATTTGTTCGCTCTTGTTTTTATCATCTCAAAAACGTTGCAAAACTGAGTCCAATTGTGTCGCATTCTGAGATGGAGTTGCTCATCCACGCTTTTATATCATCTCGTCTTGATTACGGCAACTGCATCTTCACATGCTTGAGCATAAAATCTTCAGAACGGCTCCAGATATTCCAGAACGCTGGTGCAAGGCTTTTCACTAAATCATCTAAGTTTTCACACATGACCCCGTTATCAATCCAGCTACACTGGCTCCCCATCCACTACAGAGTGCATTTTAAAATCCTGGTTTTAACATACACAGCTTTCAATAGCCAAGTACCGGTCTACATAAAAGACCTTTTGCAGCCTTACACCCCCAGCAAGTCCTTAAGGTCATGTGATCAGGGTCTGCTGGTTGTAAAGAGAACCCGATTAAAGACTAAAGGTTACAGACCCTTTGCAGCAGTGGCTCCATAAATCTGGAACTCCCTTCCTCTCAGCCTCAGATCTCCAGACTCAGTGTTTTCTTTTAAAAAGCAGCTAAAAACCTATCTTTTAAAATTGCTTTTTCTTAATTCTTTTTATATTCTGTGTTTTACTGGGAAGCACTTTATGATTTTTATCTTGAAAGGTGCTATACAAATTAAGTTTATTATTATTATTATTATTATTATTATTATTATTATTATTATTATTATTATTATTAATGAAGGAGAAACACTGGACATCAAGAGACCATTTCAATTTAGAGATGATAAATTAAAAACTGAAAAAAAAGAGCAAACAGGCCAAACTGATGACTTTTGACCAGATGACAGTATTTCCAAAACTGCTGCTATTGTGGTTTGTTCCTTGTCTGCAGAAAAACAAATGATGTAATTATGTGATTAAAAGAACAAAAAAGAGTACGTTAGTGGTATTATGCAGCAGTGGAAACCTGAATTAGATACGGGAAAGATTCACTCCTCGTTGAAATATTTTGCAGGTACACACGTTTTAAAATGTGCAGTACTTCCACAGAATAAATAGAAGTTATTCTATATTGCCGAGGCCAAATCTGGGACACCAAGTTAATTAGTCACTTTGTTCACCAAGCTGTGAAGCCTTTATCTGTTAAAAGTGGTTCAAAAGAGGGTGTGAAACAGCAACAGGGTTGTTTAAAGTCAAAGCTCCTTGATAAAACAGATGGAGTGGAGGATGTTCAGCTTTGCTGATTCTTTTTTTTTTGCAACCCATAGATAGATTTTGTGTGCATTGCTGAGCTGGAGAACAGTTCACACCAGGGTGCACTGTGGAGGCGATTTTGACTTTTTTTAGTCTGCGTCCTGCTGGGGGAAACCTCCAGGTTTTCCTATCTGTGGATGTAACTTTACCATGTATTGCAGTGGAACATTTAGTGCTCAGAAACTTTATTTATGTGACGGGGAACATAACTAAAGGAAACCAGTGATCTCCGACTTTCCCAGAGTTCATCTGTAAGATGTACTGAGAAAGCTATACTTTGCAATTATTAGGGCTTATTCCATTTTTTATGAGTTTCTGGTCTGAATACAAACTATACCCAGATATATCCCATCAGATTGGATGTATTTAAGCCAAACCCTATGATGAAACAGCTATGACTGACAGAAACATTACCCCACAGAAATAAGGTTGTTTTCACTCTAAAGTCCTATTTTTGGGCCTGTGTTATTTTTATTTTTAAACTTTTGTTGTTGTTGTTGATTGTAGGAACTGGTCAACAAAATGATAAAGAGAATATTCTTCAGTTTTGCCATAAAAAACATTGTTAAACTTCTATCAAAACACAAGATTTCTCTCATTTTGGCAACTTTACTTCAAAGATGGATGGTTGTTTAACCCTTGTGCTATACTAGGCACTTTGACATTGGGAGTGAAGTTATCTAGACCCCACAAGACAGTGCGCTGAACCTTTTTTCTTCAATGATTTGTGATATTCTCTGGTGTCCATGGATTACATGAAATCCTCTTCACCTTAATCCACCTTTGTCATGGTAGGAATAACACATCAATGTAAGGGTGGGGTCATAGGATAGCACAAGGGTTAAAGTCCAGTTGCCCCAAATAATAGAAACCTGCGACATGACATGACATGGATGACTGAAAATCTTTATATACATACTGAAATGATATCTCTTGGATTTGCTGTTCATATTACATTCAGTGATTACCCATTTTTTTCCTGCTTAGGGTCAGAGGGGGGTGGGAGCCAACTTAGCTACTATTCGGTGAAAGCAGGGTACACCCTAAATAGGACTTCAGTGAGAATGTTTTAGCAAAAGAAATATTATATACTTATTTATATATATATATATATATATATATATATATATATATATATATATATATATATATATATATATATATATATATATATATATATATATATATATATATATATATATATATATATGTATATATATAGATATATATAGAGAGATATATCTATATATATAAAAAAAACGCCCCTCTCACCCTCCGCGGGTGGTTTTCCTCCAAGCTCGGGTCCTCTACTAGAGGCCTGGGAGCTTGAGGGTCCTGCGCAGTTTCTTAACTGTTCCTAGCACTGGGCTTTTCTGGACTGAGAGGTCTGAGGTCTTTCCAGGTATCTGTTGTAGCCACTCCTCCAGCTTGGGGGTTACTGCCCCGAGTGCTCCAATTACCACATGCACCTCTGTCACCTTCACTTTCCAGGCTTTCTCCAGTTCTTCTCTCAGTCCCTGGTATTTCTCCAGTTTCTCATTTTCCTTCTTCCTGATGTTCCCATCGCTTGGCACTGCCACATCCACCACAATGGCTTTCCTCTGTTCTTTGTCCACCACTACAATGTCTGGTTGGTTCGCCATTACCATCCTATCAGTCTGGATCTGGAAGTCCCACCGGATCTTTGCCCTCTCATTTTCTACTACCTTCGGAGGTGTTTTCCATTTTGACCTTGGAGTTTCCAGTCCATATTCTGATGCCTGACATGAGCTTCCATGTTGTGGAGAGACAGGTTATTGGCCGGTATTTGGATGGGACTGCACCCTTTGGATCAGGATCGTTCGCCCTTCCGTTAGCCATTTGGGGTGAGTCCCATCTCTTAGCAGCTGGTTCATTTGTGCTGCCAGGCGCACGTGGAGTGCGGTAAGCTTCTTTATCCAGTAGGCATGTATCATGTCAAGGCCCGGTACTGTCCAGTTCTTCATACCTGAGACTCTTTCTTGGATGTCTGCCACTGTGATGGTTACTGGATTCTGTTCAGGGAGGTTGCTGGTGTAGCTGTTGTAGCTGGTGTCAGGGTTCATTCCAGACATGATCTTGTCTTTCGCTCAGCGTATCTGTGGTTGTTGGGGCTGTGTACCCAATCTCAGGGTGGGAGTTTGGTGTAGCCACGTCTCTGACCTGTTGTTCTGGCTCTCCCGTGGTATTGCCATTGTATTGTAGTTCTTCAATCTCAAGTTGTGACAGGAGTTGCCGCTTGTGGAGGTTCGAGCATTGGGCTACCAGTTGTTTGGCAAATAGCCTTGATTGTGGGTTTCGAAGCATCCATTCATTCCACATTCTCTGCATGTATCTCCTCTGGGTGGGATTACTTGAGTAGTAGCATTCTAACAGAGACTTGTTCTCACATCTAGTCCATTTCCGTCTTGTTCCAGTAGCCCACTTTCCATCAGCGTGCTCTGGTCCCCCAGCACCTGACGCAGACATTGTTTGGCCGGGCGACGTCTGAGCCGGCATGTGGTTCATTGTCTCTCATGTTGTGAGGTAGGCGGTACCCCAACTAAAAGTCTTCAAAGTGGCTATTGTCCTGTAGATAGCGGTAAAGCTGCTTAACTACAATTCTTTCTAGGATTTTAGAAACAAAGGGGAGGTTTGATATTGGTCTACAGTTGTCCAGAATGCTAGGATCTTAACTGGGCTTTAGGTTTAACAACTGCATATTTAAAAGACTGTGGCACGTAACCCGTTTCCAGAGAGGTATTTATTATCGTTAATATGGAATCAGCAATTACGCGGAAGGTTTCTTTAAAAAGTCTAGTGGGAATTGGGTCTAACAGACAAGTTGAGGATTTGGAGGATGTGATAACTGATGTTATTTCCGCTTGATCCACAATAGTGAAGCAGTTTAATATTACAGAGATTTCTATGGATGCCTTTACTTCTGCTGCTTCAGCCTGCTCTGGGCTGATAGTAGGAATAACTTGATTATGTCTAATATTTGAGATTTTACTATCGAAAAATGTAAGAAAATCATCAGAGCTGAGAGAAACAGGAATATGTGGCTCTACTGAGCTCTGACTGCGAGTTAATCTAGCAATAGTACAAAAAATAAAATCTTGGATTATTTCCATTCTCTGATATTAAGGTTGAATAGTACTGGGTTCTAGCTCTACGCAGAGCTTTTTTATAAATAGGCCATGTCCACGTATTCAGAAACTGCTCTGAATCAGGGCAACGCCATTCTCTTTCCAATTTACGGGTTACTCGTTTAAGAGAATGTGTTTCAGCGTTAAACCATGGTGCTACTCGGTTTTGTCTAACGAACTTATGTTTCAGGGGGCAACAACATCGAGTGTACTCCTAAGGGCATGTAAGGCATCATTAACAAATTGTTCATTTATACTAGGACTGATACTATGGGAGCTGGACTCAGAGTATTTGCTCAGAATGTTACTAAGTACTGGTTAAACTGTGAGTTTAAACTCAGACACAGAACGGTCAGATAAGGTTCTTCTAAGCAGCCTTTTGTTAACTTGGGCAGTAGCATGTTCTAATGTAAACTGGAAGGTAATCAGAAAGTGATTAGAAATTATGGGGTAATGAGAAAGGACACTCAGCTGGCCAATCTCTATACCATGGGTTAAAACAAAGTCCAGGGTGTGCTTATGACAGCGAGTGGGTTCATTTAAATTTTTTTTTTTTTTTTTTTTTTTTTTTTTTAACTTGTCCTGTCCAACAGCTAGGCAGACAGATGAGAGCTGAGGGCCTCTTGGGTTGGACATATTTTACTTTAACAAGAGGGGTTATTAATCTTCAGACAAACCAAAGGTATGTCTGAATAAACCCCTTTTGTAATTGAGGCCAAACTTTATTAATTTCAAACATGTCTGAAAATCTTTGGTGTTGGACCGGACGGAAAAGGAAAGAGGGGAAGAAGAAAGAGGGACGTTAGAGAGAGGGGGGGTAGGGGGTGATAATAGGAGGGGAAGGGGGATAAGACCATGAAGCAGCATAAAGCAACAAGTTTACTGGTTGTTAATCATTATGGTAAGGTTCAAATGTAAAAAAAAAACAAAAAAAAAGGGCGGAGCCTGTCCACACACAAGCTCAAATGTTATATACACACTTGTTAGTTGCAAAAATGTCCACCTGTCGACATGTACACAAAACAGATAGTGTTCACACGCATACTTATGCCTTAAAACCAACTAGTGTGAAATATTTCAGTCATTCAGTCTGTTGAGCTGACACCTGTGCTCAGGTGAGTGTTTATGTTCTTCTAAAATGGATGGTGGAACGTGAAAAGAAGGAGGGAGAGTGCCCAGCCATCCCCACCCCAAGACCCCCACCGCACCAGCAGCGGCAGCCGGACTCCCCCCAACACCACACGGGAACCGGCAGGGAACAACCGCCGCCCGGGCGACCAAGCCCGCCACCCAGGCCAGGGCCAGCAGGGCCGCCGCAAGGCCCCCAGAGCCAGAGAGCAGGGAGGCACGGAGGGAAAGAGGGCGCCGCCCCAGCCCAACCAGGAGAGCAGCCCCCCCGCCGCGCCGGGAGAACCCAACGCAGGGCCCCACCGGAGAAGGACGCCCACAGCCCCAGACGAGCACCCCACCACCACCCAGGAGTTCCGGGCATCCCCCCGCCCCAACCCCAGGTACGGGCCAGGACCCCCCAAGGGAGACCCACTCCGCACTCCAGGCAGCCATCCGCCCGGCCAACGGTTGGTCCAGGGAGGAGCGAGGCAGGGGCCCGCCGCCCCCGCCCAGGAGGGGGGAACCCCGGGGAAAAAAGAGGGCCCACAAGGGGTGTTGTAAATATGGCCCGACCAGGCTCGGCCACAGTTGGAAATTTGGCGGGGCCCAGCACTCAGGAGCAAGGACCAGAACCCACCCCCCAGGGACACGAACACCCCCGGCTCAGATGTAATGTGAACCCCCCCACCGCGCGGAGAGAGCACCGCCGGGCCCAGGAAGCCAGCACCCCGGGGACACAGCCGCCGTTGCAAAGGGGCCCGTACCCCCCACCAGGGAAGAGGCAGGGGACAGATGGTCCTAGGTCCCACCTTCCTTGCAAAATGTGTGTGCGTGTATGTGTGTTTGAGAGAGTGTGTGTGTGCATGTGTGTGTGTTTATGTTGGGATGTATATATTGAGGGGGGAGGGGTGTGTGTACTAAGGGGGGTGCGGTTAAAATTGGCGGGTAGGGCACTAAGGGGACGTCTCCTGATTACTCACAGTGACGTCCCCTCACCCTCCCCACCAAGGGGCCCTAAATGTCTAAGGTGCGGTTAAAATTGGCGGGTAGGGTGCTAGGAGGACATCCGCTGCTTGCTGGCAGTGATGTCCAAGCACCCCCCCTACCAAGGGCCCTACATGTCTAAGGTGCAAATAAAACCGAAAGAGGGGGGGCCCACTCCATACGGCAACCACAGGAGGGGGGTCACTGCCTAGTGAACCCCCCCCCCCCAAGGCTCATCGCAGGCTAAGCCCCCCACCCCCTCACCCTATTATGAGGTTATATGAGGAAGGGGGTAAGTTGGGGACAGATGATAGACTGTCCCCCGGTGGTCAAACAGCCGTCCCCCGCCCCCCCCCCCCCCAGCAAGGGGGCCAGGCCCACCCAGCCCCGGGGCCCCACCCCCGGAGGCGCAGACACCCCAGGCCCAGCACCACCACCCCCACACAGAGAGAGGGGAGCCAGAAAGCGCCGCCCCCCCCCGGAGCAAGCCCAGGCCCCCACCCCCAAACGCCGGCCCTAGAAGAGCTCTGGTCAGGCCTCGACGGGACCGAGGCAGCCAACCGGCCGGGGAAACCGCCGATGGCCTCAGCGGAGACCCCGACCCGTCAACCCCCCCTGCCCCGTACCAATAGGGCCCCCCCCCTCCCCCAGAATGCCCCCCCACAGGACAGGGCCGACAAGACCCCCACCCCACCCCACCCCCAGACCCCGCAGCCGAAGCGGATGACACCCAGAGCGACCGGGGGCCCCAAGAGGGTTGTCCCGTCCCGCCCCAGAGCCAGGGAAGGGCCGATCCCAGCCCCAGGTGTAGACGGGAAGCCCATCCAGCGCCGCTGGGCCCCCCCCCCGAGCAGCGCCCCCCGCCAACCCCCCCCAGCACAGGCAAAGGGACCACCCCCCCAAGCCAAGCCAGACCACCACCCCACCCCCCCCACCACGCACCCCCACACCCAAGCCCAGAGGACCACGCAGCGCCCCAGGCCGCCCCACCCAGGCGCCGGACCCGACCCCCCGACCAACGGAGCCCCCACCACCCCCGGCCAGGCACCGGAGGCCCCGACCCCCACCCCGGCCCACGGCAGAAGGGCAAGGAGCAGCGACGACCATGCCCCCCCCACCCCCTAAGTCACGGAGTTAGCTATGGGAGACCAGAGAGACCGAATTCTTTCAAAGTTACTTGAACTTTGGGCTGACATTTTTTCCAAGCTGATATGATCAAGCAGCAGATTTCTGTGTTGACTTATATTTATATTTTTTTTGCTTTTCCAATTTATTAAAATAGTTTTTTTAGCAATGCAAAGAGTTATGAAAATGATAGAGCCTAATCCTCCTTCTACATCGATGGCACTCATGTCACCAAGCACACAAAGTGACGGTGAAGCTGTGATTGAAACCTTAAGCCAGACTGATAGATCGGCACATACCTGCTGCCAGAGAGCCTGGACAGGCGTGCAGAACCATAGTGCATGCATGTAATTGTCGGGTAGATTACTGTCACAGTGCTGACAAATGTCTGAGTTACCGAGACCCATCTTGAACATCCTCTGTCCAGTGTAGTAAATTCTGTGAAGAGTTTTGAAATGGATTAGCTGCAGATTTGGATTTTTTGTCATTTTAAAGGTGTTTAGACAAAGTTCTGACCAAAAACTTTCATCTGTGCTGATGCTCAAATCCGCATCCCATTTTGTTGTCGGAAGTGAAATATTGTTATCTAAATTACATAAAAGTTTGTATATTTTGGAGAGAGTTTTATTCATTGAGAAATTGATCAGAGTGGTAACTACATCTGGTAGCTTTAAATCGTTGTCTCTGTATTTAAACTTTTTAGTAATAATTGATTTAAGTTGCTGATATTCCAAGAAGTTATATATTCCATGTTTGTCTTGAAGTTCCTGGGGAGTTATGAATCTTCTATCAATAATTATGTGCTCTAGTTGTTTTATGCCCCCTGCTTGCCAAGCTGGGAAGTGGATAATTTTTTTGTTTATGAGGATGTCTGGGTTGTTCCAGATGGGTGTCATTTTGCACGGTTGAATTGATGATTTTGATATTTTGAGAAATTCCCACCAGGCTGTTAAAGTGGCATTTATATTAATACTTTTGAAACAATCCTGTTTTTTAACTATTTGACTAATAAATGGAAGATCTGACAGGTTGATCTTTCCACATAACGCCTGTTCCAAGTCTAACCATGAGTTGGTTTCTGGATTATGTTGGTTTCTGGATTATGTTAAATTTTGGGTGAAACCAACATCATCTAATAAAGCTGCAAAGGCATTTCCTAAACAGTCATTGGGGTCATCAACATGGATATTAAAATCCCCTAATATTATAATTTTATCATAATCTAAAATAGTAGTCGATAGGAAGTCGGAAAACTCAGTTAAAAATTCAGAATATGGGCCGGGGGGCCATAAAAAATTACAAGTAAAACAGGTTTTCGAGTCTTCCTGTTTGGGTGATTTATAGACAGTATGATGCTTTCAATTGAGTTATAAACATGCTTTACTTTAGGGCTGAGAAGTAAGCTAGACCGTGATATTACTGCCAAACCACCTCTTTTACTTGAAATCCTGAATTTCTGATAGTTAGCATCTTTCAATGAATCACAAAAAAATCTTGAGTTAGGAAAGTTGATTAAAAGAGATGAAAGTAACTTGATAAATGCTGATTCAGATAGAATGCAAATTCTAGCTACAAAGAACATTTTTGACCTTGAACCCATTGCCTTGAATTGTTTTCTTTTTCCAAAAATGTGACGCCATTTTTGAAAGATGACTTGTAAAAGAGCATGAAGATTTCAGCAAACTCTCTGTTAAATATTTTGACCTACAATAAATTCGGGGGTTTTTTTCTGTTTGGGCAGCAAATTAGGTTTAAAGAAATACAAAATCTCTTGGTTTATCCCTTGTGCTATCCTTTGGGGTCCAGATGACCCGATCCTTACATTGATGTGTTATCCCTACCATGACAAAGGTTAAAAAAGGTGAAGAGGATTTCATGTAACCCCTGGACACCACTGAAGATCACAAATCATTGAAGAAAAAAAGGTTTAGCGCACAGTCTTGTGGGGTCTAGATAACTTCACTCCCAATGTTGAAGTGCCTAGGATAGCACAAGAGTTAATATGACTTAATCTCAGCAAAAACAAAACAATTACTTTTTAAACTTGTGTTGCTCAAAAACATGTTTATTTTTCCCTACCCCTTTTTCTTTTTCTAAGATCATATAATAAAGATTGAATAAAGAAGAGCAGGGCATTTTTGCATCATGAATAATGCATCACTGAATAATGGAATCATCGATCGCTGCAGTTAAAAAGGGAAAAAACCCAAATAGTGTTGGCACAGGATTCATAGATACAACAAAGGCAATACAATGTATGACTTACAGAGAAACAAGAGCTGAAAAAAGAAAAAATGTAATCAGATTTCCCTCATTGTCAGACGTTCTTAGCAGTCTGTTAGTGTTTAATTATCAGTGCAAGAATGAGTCAAATAGTGTTGGCAGGATGTTGATGGAGGGAGAAACACATAAGCAATATCATCAGGACCTTAAAGGACCTATATCATGCAATTCATAAGGTTTTCAAAGTAAACTATATAAATATATACATATATATATATATATACATAATAACATATTTCTTACACTAAAGAACGACATTTTATGAAACATTCATTTTTTTATAGCTGATTTTTTTAACTGAAAGGAAGACGACTGGATAGGTATAACTTCATTAAAAAAGGTGAAGCACACATAAGGTCCTCAACTGATTTTGCAAACCAGGCACAATGTATAAAGACTTTGACCATCTGCTGTTAAATTTGTTTAATTCAATTTTTACGGGATGGAAACCCCCCCCCCCCTTCTTTCCCTGGAATCTAAGAGGGAAATGGATTTAACCTTTTTTTTTTTCCGTAAAAAAATAAAATAAATAAATTTGTGTTTGAGGATCGGTGGAATTGACATTTTCTTTACTCAAAATTGCTTTTTTTTTGTGCTTTTTATTTGGTGCTAAAAAAATCCATTGGCTTCAGTCTTGAGCTTTATGTATGCTGGCTTTGTATATTCCATGCACCAAATCTACCTCAGTGCACAAAGACTATAAACACTCAAGCTGAAACAATGTTTTTACAGATAATAACTGCTTTAGGCTCTCACTACACATTCATATTTATTCACATTTATCTGTTATAAGCCAGAGACTGAATTATTTCCATGACCAATAAGGCAGTTACACTTCATCACCTTATCTAAGCTCTTCACTGCAACAAAAGAGTGGTACTAAAATATAAGGAATACTTTGGGCAAAGTGATGCTTTTTGGTAAATCAGCCTTCAAAGGCACAGAAACCATGAAAGGGCTTTATTGTTTCTGAAGGTAACAGGAGAACATCATTCAAAGAAATGACTACTGAGGTGTGTTGATATCGCTGCATTTCAGGCTGCTTAGATCTGCAGAATTTATTTGGTGCTTTTCAGTATCCTAACATTTTTAGTATGTGCATGAAGTAAATTTTAGTACATAATGCATCCAAAAAAGATGCAGGTAGTTGTACCAAACTGTCCTAAAATCAGCTTTGTTTTTCTTATCAGTTTTAGTATCACATGTACACATGAAGACTGGACCTTGTTCCTTTTACCTCAAAGTCCCACTCTGATCATCTTTTGATCTATTGTTAAAGTGTAACCAGTAGTCTTTTAATTATGATTATGAAATTTTTAGCCAAAATAAAATAAAATAAAAACCTGTCACTTTGTAGAACATGTGGGCGGGACTTATGGCAACCCTACCCCTTTTTCCCCTCCCAGTGACTAAGAGACAGCTCAAACAAGGAAAGCAGGGGGCAAATGGCCTGCCCAGTGTAGTTTCTACGTAACAAAGACCATTTGAAACGTAATCCTTTTCACCTGTTTGTGATTCATATCTATTAGAATAAAGATATACTCAGAAACGCAATTTTAAGATGATTTTAGGACCCAATCAGCTAAAGTGGTGTATGTTTAAAAACATACAAGTTTGCGGCAAGCAAAAAACTATTTTCCTCACCTAAATGCTTTTGTAAAACAGGTAGAGTAGTACATGAAATCTATTTTTCCAAATTTTTGCTCAAAGAATATATGCAAACATGCAATGTAGTTTCCTAAGCGTTAAGCATGATTGCTTGTTTAAAAAGGCAGGTACAAACTCACAACCTTAATAGCTGCAGTCATCGTTTCAATTAGGTGCTTATAAAAAGAACAGATTTTGGTCCGTTCTTTTGATCCAGAGCATTTTGGTTATTTAAGTACTTGTGAATATTAGATGCAAGGATAATTTTGATGTAGGTTATCGAATAGTCAACATTTGGTATGACTTACATAAGGGATAATGCCCGACGAGGTTTACATGGTCTGAAATTAATGCATGACACTGAGGGTTGCCTCCGCAAAGTCCTGATTGTGCAACCCTTGATTGGCATTTTACAGCTTATACCATGGTCACTTAGGAAATAAATACATATTAAATCAGTTACTAGTACTTTAATCTTGTTATCTTTTAGGTTTAAATCGTTTTTCACAAAAGTGGACTATTTGATACGTGGTGTGGTGCATTGTCTTGGTTAATGGCTACAGAAACAGCACTGACCTCGCTCTGCAGCAGTGGAGGAATAAGGTACATATCCTGATTGTCTTAATAAGTTATACAAGGGATCATTACAGAGGGAAATTTCTCCTATTAGCCCCATGTTTTGTTCAGATAATGAAGCAAAAGTCCTTATTGATGTCCTTTTTATGCCATGCTTTTCTCTAACATAACATTATTAATTTAGATATTTCTTGTTTTTAAAGTCAGCTCATCTCCATCTTTCTGAGATTGTCTTTCTCAGGGCACTTTGGTGCAGCAGCAATTGTTTAAGCGCCCCATCTTAGAGCTTCTCTCACAGACATCGTGGCACACGTCATGTGTTATAGATGCCATAGCAATTTCAACTGCAGGAAGTTGTTCCAGCAATGGTTTAATCCTGCACTCATTATCTTCTCTTTACTGCATTGACGTAAAATCTGTAGTGCGCACTAAATCCTTGTTTAAATATGGTAGTTTACCTTATTTGCCCTTTGCACAATCAGTCTAAGTAAATCACACATTCATCAAAAATCAAAGAAGTAAATAAGGAAAAAATTAGTAAACTGTGGGTGCTTTCAGTTGATATGCAAAAAAAAAAAAAATCAAAAATCAACACAGTTTTCAAGATTTCCTTTAATTGTCATTCTGATTCTCCTCATTCATGATTTTAATACTCCACGTGTGATCTCATAGAGATATCTGTGCTGTCCAGCTGTGGTCAACTTTTTTTGTTTTTAGAATTTTCTGACTAATTACTGGCTATAGATTCACACAATTTTAGCTTGTCTATGCCAAAATGACAAATCTTGCTCTGCATGTCTTGCTAATGTCATCTGTGCTCTTTAGAACAGCCTGGTAAAGTTTTACTTTTAGTCTTGATTCCCATTTGACAGCTCTTGACAAGGGAAGCCATGGTTTTCTAAAAAACAAACAAAAAAAATTCTTTTATGTGACAAAGCTCTTGTCTAGAACTGAAAACCACAACAGCCATTTGTCTGTGTGAAATAACATCATTTTTGTCTCAGTGGAGACAAACCCAGTCATACATGTCAGAAAAATGTGTTCCCTGAAAATGTAGCAATCTATCAAACCCATATATCACAGGCTGCATATTTATGGAGGGTGACTGCTTGGCTTTGAGACGGTGAATGTTTACCCCCCTCACATACACACACAAACTTTTTTAAGGACATGAATCAGCCAAAGCTTTTAGGGATGGAGGCTTTCACAAATATAATGTACACATATTTAACTGAGGGTTGATTCAAACATAATTCATATGGTAAGTGCATTCAGATTTCAGTATGACCCATTGAAAGTCACACTGAAAATGAATCGGAAAAAGCTATTCTAAGTGTTGCACGACACCAAATGACCTGACACCTTTCTATTTTCTGAGAACTGAGCAGCTCACAGAAACTGATACAAAAACGTACAAAACCAAGATGCCAGAGTAAAACAGTGTGACGACTTTAGGAAATTACAGTTGTTTGAAAATTACTGTTTGAAAATAATGTCTGTGGAAGACAAAGGGCTGCACGGTGACGCGCTTTCCTCACAGTCAGAAGGCCCCCAGTTCATATCCTCGATGGGGGACCTGAAACAGAACATCAATAGTGGACCTTTCTTTGTGGAGTTTGCATGTTCTCCCTGTGCATGCCTGGATTTTCTCCGGGGACTCCAGCTTCTTCCCACCGTCCAAAAACATGCTTCACAGGTTAATTGGTTACTCTAAATTGTCCCTAGGTGTGAATGCGAGTGTTTATGGGTGAGACTGGCAACCTGTGCAGGATATCCCCTGTCTTCGCACACAAGTGGCCGGGATGGGCTCTGGCAGCCCCGTGACCCCGAAAGGGACAAAAGGGTTTAGAAAATGAAAGACAAATCTGATCAGACGTGGTCTTCTGTAGCTTGTTCAGTTTACCTAGGCAAATTTTCAACTTATTTAATCAAAGTTATAATTGAAAACCATTGCAACTTTAAAGAAAAAAACAGCTGCTACTTCAATTTTTTTGTGCCTCAATTACTACAAATAATGCACGCAAGATGATGGAGGGACTGTACATTAATACAGACTTTTGGGTTGTGCCACTGGATTTCCAGGAAAAAGTGTACCTGGCTCAAAAAAGGTTGAAAACCACTGATGTAAATGACCATGCTTTTCACGTATTTGTAAACATATTTTTAGCACTAATTATGGCGCTGTAAATAAGAGGATGTATTCCAACGTGACTTTTCAACAAAGATGCAATACAAAAATATTTTAACATCTAAATCACAAAATAATTTAGGAAAAACAAAGGTTTTTTAATACACTGCATAAACAAGGGTTCCATGTCTTTCTGGAAAACCGTATGTTCCAGTAGATTAATAAGTTGACGATGGAAAAAAGTCATGTGCACTAAAGCAAAGCCATGCTGGGGTAATCAATAATACTCATGCTGAAAGCTGCTAAAAACCCTGCAGTGGCTGAAGTTTCTGGGAAGGTGGGGTATGTCAATATGAGTGTATGCGTTTCCGGCAGTTTCAGGCCAAACTGAGTGATGAGCTGTTAGCCCCATGCTGCGAAGCAGTGGGACACAAGGACATTCCAATAAGTTGCTCTAAATGACTTTGTAGGTGTTTGGGTGAATTATTTGTTTTTTGGTTATGTGAGCAGCTGTCTGACGCAAACAGATTCTGACCACTCCTTTCACCGCCTCAGGACACTTCAACACAGGTATACACAGAGGAAACTGAAAATCCTTCTTTTTTTTGTTTTTTTTTAAATATTTCAAGCTATATAGCTAAAAAACTTCATATGAAAATGATAATAAAAAATGGTAGTTTTAAATTATGCCTATCATGATCCAAAATGATAGCTTAGACAACAAATGCTAGAGATAAATCAAAGACAAACTTTGTTTTGTAGCTGTCAGGTACTTATTTTCAGGTGCAGTGATGTCATCACTTTGTCTTAATTCTGCAATAAAAATACCAACATTTTCAGATTTGCAAATTCATGACAAGTGCATGTTCCTTACAAATGCTCTACAATTTGGAAAAAAAATGTGTTTTTTTTTACTTTCCTAGAGGTATTGTTGGTGTTATCTAACAAACGCAGCATCCTGGTATTTTGTTTATACAGATTTCCCTTGATTATGACGTTGAGACAGACGTTCAAAGTTGTTCAGCGAAATATAACGTTTCGTTAAACTATCCCAACAAGGATTGGAAAGCGCACGACTTCCATTATTCTTTCTCTTGTTCCTTTGCCCCGCCCTTGTACTTCCTGGCCAATGACGAAAGAGTTTGTGAGTCACTTGGTTTTGTTTACAAGGTTTGGTTTGAAACAGAAATGTCTAGTTGAAAGGCAGTCTGAGAACAGACCAAGCGCAAGGTTCAGGACTCGATTGATCATGGATGACAGCTATTTCCCAATTCATGACTGATAGTTTAAAGAAAAAACTAAAAGAATTTGTGGGCCATCAGGCCCTGTTTGTTAGGTTCTGCCTTAAACTGAAGAAGCTCATCAGTCCATCTGAAAGAGAGCAATTCATCTAAAATATGTCTTGGTGTCCAGGTTTCTGTATCATTGCCCCTGTCAGAGACTAACTGGTTAACTGGACAAGCACGTCAAATGAATTAGAAAAAATAAGAACGTTATTTGTTTGACAGAGCATGAAACAAATATCATACTGTCAAGGTAGTGATTTAGTTGTGAGAAGTGTTTTTATTTATTTTCCAGCAAATTTTCTTTTTTTTTCTTCAAAATAAGGTACACTTCCTACATGGACATTTAGGACTTTGGTTTGAGGGATTTTGGACACAGCTGAAAGCAGGACTGCTGTGAACTATGTTCTTTTCTTACACCCAGCAGGCATAATTCATTTGGTTTTGATTTTTTTTTTTCCTATTAAATCTTTTGACATTGACAAGAGCATTGATTTGTTAATTTTTCCCCCCTCTCTAGTCTGTAGTCAGTTCCAAGCTCTAAAAAGAGGACAAGAGGCAGGATAACCAGATATTACCGGAAGCAATCTCATGGTAGAGGAAAAAAAAAAAAAAAAAATTACCTTTAGGTCAACGATTGAAAAACTCAATTCCACATGTCTCATAAAGTGTTCCTCTTTGCTGTAGTCCTTAGAGTGTTATTATTTCAAATATAAAAGAATGTCCCAACACTGCAACTCAGTTTTCCACACACACATACACACACATTTACATCTATCTACACGAACTTTCCATTCAGCACATTCACTTTTGAAATCACTTTGCAGCCAGACACATCTTCACCCTCAGTCTGATCCCTGATTCTTTCCTTCACAACTTGTTTGAAAGCACATGGTCTCTGGAAGTCCTTAACATTTGTCAGACTAATTTGGACTATCCTTTATTCAAATAAAGTTTTACTCATACTTTGCCAAACTTCGACATGATGCTTATGGGGTAAAGTTGAAGCATCTAAAGGAAGGGGAGCGCTTTTCTTTTTTTTTTTTTCAAGCCAGACAGTGGATTCTTGCTGAGAAGGGCCTCTTTGATAAGCGACAGGCACATGTAGCGCTTGACAGGCTGCACGAGACTAATGCAGCACACACAAATCCAGCAATCAATCATGTTTAGCATCCAACAACTGTGCTGGCAGAGCAGTCAGGCCTACCCAGGAGCTGGAACGCTGAGATGCAATCAGACCGTTAAAAATGCTGTGCCAGTGTCTTTTTCCCATCTGTCTGCTGTGTTCTAACAGACAAACTGCTCTGTATGTTTATGCTTCCAGAATTCCAAGTGCATACATCAACGTAGAAAAGTCTTTACTATGTTTGCATTTGGATGCAGGTTTGATGTAAAGGAATGCACGACTGGAGTTTTGCATAGATGGTTACCAGCACTCTTCAGTGAAACAATTTCAGTAAAATGGCACTGACGAGTTTTCATGTGACTCTTAGCATTAGCTGCATGTCTCATCTCAGTGACTGCACTTTCCACCCTCTGGCAGAGATGATGGAAGGGCAAAAAGTGCGATTAGATCGGCGAGCGTGGAGTTTTCTCTGACATTCATGTCCCGGTGCCAGGATGTGAGTCTGCTTTGATATCACACTGCAGTTTTAGCTGTCAGCGTCCTGCCACGGAGGGAATAAGAAATCACACAGAGGCATTTTCCAAATGAGCAGCAAATAAGGTCATATGTTTTAACTTAGGTTTCCAAGCACTAAACTGATGCTTGAAAAAAAAAAATCAGCCACGTTATATATATAATTCTCTTATTTTAGGTCTTAAAAAGCCCCAAGGTTTCAGTCAAAACCAGAATATTTTGACAGAAATGCATGAAATGTCTATGTTTAATAAATTATCAGATTTTAAAAAAAAGTAGCAGTTATGAGGGATCATGGTCTCTGTGAAAGCAAGTTTCCAAAGTCAAGAGCCATGACAGGAGAAGTGAAAAAGTTTCCTGATTTAATGAACTTTAAGAGTTGTCCTCACTGAACACGTATCGCCAATTTTGTTCCTCCTCAAAAAACTTTAGTCGCATTCAACATTCCCAAGATAAGTATTCATGCCTTGTAGCATTTCATAAGCAGATACTTGCAGACTTGGAAAAAGGTTTTCTCTTGAAAAAGCAGAATGAGATATAAAGTCGGAAATGACTTTAGACATTTTTAGTTTAACATTCTTTAGTTCTTGGTTTCTAATTCTAATCCCAGAGGGCTGGCGTCCTGCAGTTTTTTTTGAGAGGGACCCTGGCCTCAGACAAAACGGCGCATGACACATGGAAGCAGAAATTATACAACAAACCCTAACTCAAAAGGGTTCAAAGATGTTAAAACAAAGGGGAAAAGCTGTAACTTAGGGTCACCGATTTTCCTCGAGCGATATGGAGGGGACCAAGGGTTCTGGCCATTATGTTCTGCCAATTTTTCTTTCTATTGTAAAATCTTTTCCAGTGGTCTTTTAATTATAATTATGCAGTTTTTAGCTATTAAAAAAAAAAAAACTGTTTCATTTTTAAGACATATTTTCTGCAGAGCTGCAGGAGCTCATTAGAAATTCATTTCCAGTTGTGAACCTGACTTATTTCCCAGCATGCTTTTATTTGCATTCTCTGCCACCAGTGACAAGCACCTCACAAGCCTCAGCCAATGTTAGTGTAGCAAAAAAAATGACAAGCAATATCGAAGGTTTCTAACCGCACAGTTCAGAGCCAGATTTCAGCTCAGATGAGGAAATGAAAACTTACACATCACTGCTAGTCTTTACTATTGAAACTTTTTGTAATTGTTGAAGAAGACAAATTTAACAGGTGACCCTAACAGTTACCTTTCTTTCCCCCGTTTTAAGCTTCAAACCTTTAACACCAGAGATGCCTCTGTCAAAATCTACACTGCCCTTTTACATACTGTGACTCCATAGGCGATCAACATGAATCAGCTGATTCGCAGAGAAAAGTGGCTTTTCACCAATATGCAACACATTACTAAGTGTTGCATACCAGCACAAAGCTGCTTTTCTCTGCAACAGAATCAGCTGATTTGAGTTGAGAGCATTAAGGGTTTAAAATTTATGGTAAAAGCTCCGGTGTAAAAAGGTTAACAGTTTTTCATAGCAGGTCCTCCTCAAAAAAAAGCAACTGACCCTCCAGCACAGGACTAGATACTCAGTATCCTGGCATATGCTTTCCCAAGAGTTGTGTTTGTTTTCCTCTAGTATGCCAGATAAGAATTTCTTCTAATTATTTTCTGCTGGTTTCTGTTTCCAATAGGGTCTCTAAGGGTGGATGTGTGCGCTCAATGAAGCTTGGATATTGAAGTGCCCCTTACGTTTCAACTTCATCTCTTCAGGTTGAGCGCTCATGTCACTGTAGCAGTAGCACAATTTTCTCTGCAGCAGACCAGAAGATCACCTGCTGGTTATAACACGGGGCAAAGTCCCACACTGACATCCCATAATGAGGGTAGAAGAGCAGGAAGGAAGAGGAGAGGAGGAACACTTATCAACAGCAGCACCTCGGTGCTAATTTGGCATTAAAATTGGACTCACATGAGTAGAAATCATATATCCACCTGCATGCAGATCCTCCCTATACGCTTTCACTGCTCCCCCTCTGGGAAATTTACTTTTCCACTTTTCTTGTCTCGTTTCTCTCTGCTGCACCATGTGCACTCATCCTGCAGTGTGCATTTACCTCTCAAACATGTTTTTTTTTGCTCTATCTCACTCTCTTCACTCCAGCTCTATCTGCCTCTGACTGTTTTTACCCCAGTGTCAGGCACACACAACCTGCTTTGTGCTTTTAATGCCACCACCAATCTCACAGTCCAGCAGCCAAAGTCTGCTGCTGCTGGAGGCGGGTATGAAGACAAGCAAGCAGCTGGGGGAGGCACAGGAGGTACTCCGAATATCTCTCGCCTCCCAGGCTTTCACTGGGTATGTCAGTCGCCTGCTCCATCTGTGAAAAGACTTTAAATTAACAAATTATGTTGATTAATTAAGAACTGTTAGTCTTAAAATATACCATCCATTTTCCTCAGGGGACAAATTTAGTTCACGACACAGAGCAGACTGCTGTTAAATACTTGTCATTTTGGTTCAGTTCCTGACTTTGGGACAAGGCAGAAACCAGGTCTTTTTACACCCAACGAAAAAATGGATTGAAAAGACTATTTGTACACTTTATAACAAACTAATTTGAATCCTGTAGAACCCACAAGTCAAATGTGGCAGCTGTTTAAATTTGTATTTCATTGTATTTATTTATTTTTGTTATGGCTGCTGTTTTATTATAATTTTTTTTGTTATTTATATTTTTCGAGTTTTTTTATTTTTTGACCGCTGTTATTTTATATATGTTGTGTTTTTTATTTTATACGACGGAGTATTAGGGCCACCAAAAAAAAAAAAGTAAAATTACGACATATTATCTCGTAAATTTACGAGAAAAAAACTCGTAAATTTACGAAATTTTACGAAAAAAGTCAAAGATTAAGAAGGAGAAAACACCGATGTTGTCCGTTCATCGGAGCATCGCTTGAAGATGAAAGATTTGGAGCCTTTTGTGAAGCTTTATTTCCAGGTTTATTATAGGTTTAAAACAAAGAGATTCTGAACCTTTGGCGACTCAAAATCAGATTATTGTCAGTGGAGCCGGTTTTCCGGGGTTCAGTGTCAGTAAAGCGGAGTTTCATATGTAAAATAAGGAGCTCAGAGACACGTTTTGGTGCAGAGGATCGCTGCAGCCTTTATTCTCCTTTTCATTCACAAACCCTGAAGTTCATCTGTCACCTTACGTCATGAACCTGTCATCAGATCCGAACACCAATGCGGAAGTAAACGTCCCGTTATATCATCAAACAACAAAGATGAATGAAAATAGTCTATTATATTACCATTAGAACGTTGAAAATGCCAAAAAAGTGCTCCTCCTCCTCAGACGGAAGCGTCACACAAACGTAGAGATCTTGTTTTTGGTGGAGGAAGAAAGGATTGAAGTGGAAAGCTGCAGCCGGGACACCGATGGCTTCATCGGGCTGCAGGGATCCTGCAAACCAACCGTCAATAAATAAAACTTGAATAAATTGTAAATCAAACAAATGAGCTTCCAGATATTTGGAACGTTCAAGCTCATTCAGCTCACCTGTTCAACTGGTGCAGCAACAGGTCTGCTCTGTTGCTGCACGGCGTTCACCTGCTGCTCTGCATGCTCACTTCCACTTAATATCGTAAATTTACGAGTTTTTTTCTCATAAATTTACGACTTAAAATCTTGTAAAATTACGAGTTTTTTCTCATAAATTTACGAGTTTTTATCTCCTAAATTTACGAGATAAAAACTCGTAATTTTACTTTTTTTTTTTTTTTTGGTGGCTTTTTTTTTTTTTTTTTTGGTGGCCCTAATACTCCGTCGTAATTTTACTTTTCTATTGGTTTTTGTTTTTTTTGTTTTTTTTACCACTGTTTTATCTCTTTCTATTTTTAATTATTAGGGTTAGGGGGTTAGCTGCAGTTAATTGTTGCTACCCAAAATGAACAAAAATGTAAAAAGAAAAAAAAAAAAGTCAAATTGACTTTGAAAGCCTGCTAGAATCTGCTCATTGGTTCTCAGGGGCCAGACAAACAAGTGCATCAACTTTTTAAAATCTACAGAATAAATTATTGGAAATTTTAGTACTTGTGCAATGGCATCCTATACTAGTAAACTAGTGTCTGCGCTGTTTAGGCTTGAGGTCAGGGGATAGGGGAGAGACTGTAATATACATAATATTGTGTATAGTGGACTTAATTCAGACCACCTGTTTCGATGAGTTGTTTTGAAAGAAAGCATAATTTAGCTAATATTTAGATTCAAAGCTTCTCCTCATTCAAACAGAAAAAATGATTAACAGACAACTATTGTACCAAATGGTAACAAACTGCTCCATATTGGGCAGCACACACAAAAAGAAAAGATCGAGTTTTAATTTTCACATCTGCTATCCATTTTATAGCTGAGGAGTTGTTTTTGTACTATTTTGATTTTGTACAATCAAATGCAATCTAATTTTAGCACCTCGACCCTCTGTCCCCACCAAGTTGGCCTTAGAGTTAAGCACTTGTCTACAGCTGTGCGCGCCTCCTTTTGACCAGGTTCCAGTGGTAGCTTTGCATTATTTTCAATCAACAGGAAGTCCTGCACGTTTTTTACAGCATATATGGACAGAGATGTGATTAAAAAAAAGATGTGTGCGATTAGAGCTGACAGTGTCAATGGAATACACAGATTGTGGAAGAGGATATAGAAACAAAGACCATAAGCTTTCGAAGCTATCTTTAAAATGGAAATGCAATGGTTTTTGCAGCCTTGTCTCAGTAATGCGTCAACATAGCTGTCAGGCTGTGCCCCCTACTCAGCTGTAGACATGTTTTATGTGTTTGAGAGATGCTTGAGGTGACTTATTCTGTTTGACATTTGTCAAATGCAGTTGTACTTCAATCATTTTCAAAAACTTACGGAAACAATAAAAAGTACTCGATTTACAATGATAAAAGTTTCAAGATTTGCTTTCAAACTGGATGAACTGAAGTATTTTTGTGTGCCTATCCCAACTCCTGTGAATGCAGAGAGTTTGTCTTGAACAGTGTTTTTCAACCTTTTTTTAGCCACGGCACACTTTAACCTTGACAAAAATCCAGCGGCACACCAGCATCCAAAATTTAAAAAAAAGCAAACAGAAACTTATAGTCTGTATTGATGTGCAGTCCCTTTGCAATCTCACATGCATTTCTGTGATAATTGTGGCAGAAAAAGCTGGAAGTTGCAGCTGTTTTTTGTAAAAGATGTAATAAAAGTTAAAAGATTTAAAAACTGTTTGATGTGTGTTCGTTGTGGTTTCAAGACGTTTAACAAGGACTTCTCATTGTGCGCTGAGACACTGTCACTCTAACCCAATGCATCATGGGAGATGTAGTGCAAACAGCCGGCGAAAACAAAAAGACTTGCGTCTCTGAGCTTTATTGTTTTGTTCACTTGTTCCATGGTCTGATACCAGATTCTCTGGAAAGTTACACCGCTAAGGACAAGCTTTAGCTAGTATTTTTGTTGGAACTGAGCGACTTTATGAGCAGAATCAGAACTAGGAAGTGAAGACTAACCACTTCTGATTGGTCAGACTGATGACATGTGATTGAGCCTCCAAGAATGTTTGGTGGAGACAGTTAAAGGGGCGGGACTTTTCAGTAAACAGTTATAGCTGCAGCTAAATCGCAGTACCGTAATTCTTATCAAAATATATTTAATAGAATCAAATAAACACAAAGAAAAAAGTATTTAATGATTTTTCATATTCCTAACTACTCAGTGTTTTATCAGGCTCTGTTTGGATGAACAAAGAGCTGATATCCTGGAGATGGTAAATGATTTTAGATCAGTGAATGAGGGCAACTTCCCACGGCACACCTGACCATCTCCCACGGCACACTAGTGTGCCGCGGCACACTGGTTGAAAAACACTGATCTAGAAGGACATCCCTTGTAAAACCAAAGCCAACTCAATCATGAGTCACATACAGAAGCTTTGTGCCAGGTTGCACATGTCCTGGGCTAAGAAGACCGCCCTCAGCGGTGTTGATCTACATGGTGCTATTGGTCAAAGAAAGAGAAGAGGTTTGGGTAACGCTTTCTTTTACAATACAGTATCTCAGAATCAGAATCTTTTTTATTATCATTCTGCAGAGCACAATGAAATTTTTTCCAGCAACTCTCGATATAAAAAAGGTAGAATAAAATAAAATAAGAATAAGGAGCTATATAAGGCATAAATACTTAAATACTGTACAGTAGAGTGGGGTGAATATTGCACGAGTGGGTATTCCACATTAGAATGGATATTGCACATACAGCATGAATATTGCACACAGTTTAAAATAGAGTCAGAGCATTGTCAGCTGTGTGCTGACAGGGGTTAGTGGGTTATGTTAAGTCTGGGGGGAGGGGGCGGTTTCGTTGACCCAGTTGTGTGATGTGTGGGGGGGGTGGGGGGTGGATGGACCTCACTGCTCTTGGGAAGAAGCTGTTCCTCAGTCTGTTTGTGTGAGTTCTGATGCTCCTGTATCTCTTCCCAGAGGGAAGAGGTACAAACAGGTTATGTCCTGGGTGGGTGGGGTCTGCAGCAATACGACCAGCCTTCCGTCGGACTCGGCTGTCATACACTGAGTCGAGTTGTGGGAGAGGTCCTCCCACAATCTCCTGTGCGGTTTTCACCACCCGGGCCAAGTCCTTCCTGTCTTGAGCGGTGCAGCTCCCGTACCACACCGTAGCACTCAGACAGAGGATGCTCTCTATGGTTGCCTTGTAGAAGTTCCCCAGAAGTTGTGATGAAAGTCCAGTCCTTTTAAGCTTCCTGAGAAAGAAGAGTCTCTGCTGAGCCTTCTTCACCAGGTGGGATGTGTGCAGCGACCAGGTGAGGTCAAATGTGATGTGGATTCCCAGGAACTTGATGTGGTCCACCCGCTCCACCTCCTCCCCGTTAATGAGGAGGGGGGTGTGTGCCACCTTTCTAGTCCTTCTAAAATCCACAATGATCTCTTTGGTCTTGGAGGTGTTCAGGATGAGGTTGTTGTCAGCACACCATCCTGTCAGGTGCTGAACTTCCTCTCTGTAGTGAGTCTCATCATTGTTGGATATGAGACCCACTACGGTGGTGTCGTCGGCGAACTTTAAAACCAGATTTGTGGAATGAATAGCGGAGCAGTCGTGGGTGAACAGAGTGAAGAGGGCGGGGCTGAGGACACACCCCTGTGGTGTTCCTGTGCTCAGGATCAGAGTGGATGATGTTGAGTCCCCGATTCTCACCACTTGGGGCCTGTTGGTGAGAAAGTCTTTGATCCAGAGGCACAGGGAGGCAGGCAGACCCAGGTTGTGGAGCTTCAGTGTCAGCTTGTCCGGGATCACCGTGTTGAAGGCTGAACTGAAGTCCACAAATAACATCCTGACATAGGTGTCAGGATGCTCCAGGTGGGACAGGGTAGCATGCAGGGCTAGTGAGACTACGTCCTCTGTCGATCGGTTCTCCCTGTAAGCGAACTGATGACTGTCCAGAGTAGCAGGGATGATGTCCTTGATGTGGTTCAGGATGATCCTCTCAAAGCACTTCATGATCACCGGTGTCAGAGCGACCGGCCGGTAATCATTGAGGCACGAGACGGATGATTTTTTTGGCACCGGCACGATGATGGAGGACTTGAGGCACACGGGAACTGAGGTGAGCTGCAGGGACCAATTGAAGATGTCCAGGAGAACTCCAGCCAGCTGATGTGCGCACAGCTTCAGAACCCGACCTGACACCTTATCTGGTCCTGCGGCTTTGCTGGTGTCGATCCTCCTCAGAGTGGAGCTCACCTGATGTAGCTGCAGGACGAGAGGCTGGGACTGTTCCTCCAGCTGTAATAGAGGACCAGGGTCTCTGCTGCTGCCGGGCGTCTCGAAGCGTGCAAAGAAGGTGTTTAGAGTGTCAGGCAGGGTGGGGTCATGAGTGGTCTGCTGCATGCTGCTCCTGTGGTCTGTGATGGTTCTGATGCCTCTCCACATCTCCCGCGGGTTGTTATTAGCAAAGTGCTGTTCCACCCGTTGTCTGTGTCTGCGTTTGGCCTGGTTGATGCCCCTCCTCAGCTCTGTCCGGGCTCTGCTGTAGGCCAGCCTGTCACCTGACCTGTAGGCTGCATCCCGAGCTTTGAGCAGAGACCGCACTGTTCCATCAAACCATGGTTTCTGGTTTGGATAGACTTTGATGGACTTTGTGGGCAGAACAGCATCGGTGCAGAACTGCACATAGCTCAGGACGGATGTTGTGTAGGCCTCCAGGTCTGAGCCATCTTTAAACACCTCCCAGTCAGTGAGTTCAAAACAGTCCTGTAGTGCAGAAGAAGCCTCTTCGGTCCATACCTGAACTGTTTTGATGGTTGGTTTGGTCCTGCAGATCAGAGGTCTGTATGTGGGGGTTAGCTCCACAGAGATGTGATCTGACATGCCCAGGTGAGGAGCTGCTGCAGCCTTGTATGCACCTGGGATGTTGCAGTAGACTTGATCCAGTGTGTTGTTGTCTCTGGTGGGAAAGTGAATAAACTTCTGAAATTTGGGGAGCACTGCTTTGAGTTCCACATGATTGAAGTCTCCTGCCACGATCACAGCTGCTTCTGAGTTGGAGTTCATCTGCCTGCTGATCAGACAGTAGAGCTCCTCTAGCGCTAGCTTAGCGTTAGCTTGAGGTGGGATGTAAACAGCTATGATCAGGATAGAGCAGAACTCCCTCGCCGTTCGAAATGGCCTGCATTTCACCGCCAGGTATTCCAGATCGGGTGTGCAGTGCGTTCCGATGATGTGTGTGGCTGCACACCAGGAGTTGTGAATGTAAAGCGCCAGTCCGCCGCCTCTGCCCTTACCGGAGTCTGCTGTCCGATCCGCGCGGAACAAAGAACGGTCCGCTAGCTCCACCGCGGCGTTAGGTGTGTTATTGTCCAGCCAGGTTTCTGTTATGATGGCCACACAGCTGTCCATCCGCCGCGAGACGATCCGTAGCCGAAACTCATCCAGTTTGTTGGCGAGTGATCTTACGTTAGCGAGGAAGAGGCTGGGGAGAGCTGGTCGATGCGGGTTAGCATGTAGCCTGGCGCGTGCTCCGCTTCTCCTCCCCCGCTTTTGTTTACGGTATCTTCTCCGTCTCCTTGGCCACAGGGGGGGTATGGTTAAGGCCGTGGCAGTCCGTTGGATCTCGGGTGGTATAAAGTCCGACTTACAGTGTACTTAAGTGGTATTTAAATGGTACTTTTTATGGGACTTACTGGGTACTTACATGGTATTTTTATGTGTCTACTCAGTACTTACATGGTACTTGCTGTGTATTTATGTGGTACTATTTGGTTCATACTTATGTGGTACATACTGGGTATTTGAAATATACTTACTGGGTATTTACATGTTGTGCAACGGTGTCTTTGTGGTACTTACCACATGTAAGAACAAGGTAAATATAAATAAAGTACCTTGCACTCATTGTATTTTCATGGTATTTACCATGAATCTACCACAGAAACTACCCCTGAAGTACAATGAAACTGGACTGTGAAAGAAAGTCAGCCATATTTCCACTCAACTACATGGTATTTTCAGTACTAAATACTGGGTATGTTCACTTGAATATTACTTGGTACTTACCCCTTAAGTACAATGAAACTGGACTGTAAAAGAAAGTCAGCCTTATTTCCACTCTATTACATGGTACTTGCAGTAGTAAATGCTGGGTATCTTCACGTATTACCTTCCCATACAGTGTACATACACTCTTGGTCTTCTGATCTTACCAAATGAGACAATGCTAACTTGTTGTTAAAGGTGAAGTAACTGCATTGTAAAAACATATTCTGGCCTGATTACGTTTTGTAACATGTGGCAAATTTAAAGAGAAACAAGACAGCAGTGAAAACAACAATCTTTAATATGATACACTTCTGCAGCATACAAAGTGTCATCACAATGAAATTTGGGTAACGCTTTCTTTTACAGTACAGTACTTACAGGGTACTTAAGTGGTATTTACATGGTACATATTGTGTAACTACTGGGTACTTTCAGGGTACTTACATGGTACTTTTGTTGGAATTTACTGGGTACTTACAGTGTGTTTACATGGTACTTTCTATGGGACTTTACTGGGTACTTACATGGTACTTTTTTGTGTCTACTCTGTACTTACATGGTACTTGCCGTGTATTTATGTATTACTATTTGGTTCATACCTATGTGGTATATAGTGGGTATTTATAATATTCTTACTGGGTATTTACATGTTGTGTAAAGGTGTCTTTTATGGTACTTACCACATTTATGTGCAAGGTAAGTACAAATAAAGAACCTTGAATTTAAGTTTAAATTCAAGATCCTTTAAGCTCCTAACCTTTTCCAGCGAAAGTAATTACCGCAATAGTTGCAGTCAAATCTATTGTATTTTTTTCTAAATTACACCTTTGCACATCATGTAAATACCCAGTAAGTATATTATAAATACCCAGTATGTACCACATAAGTATGAACCAAATAGTACCACATAAATACACAGCAAATACCATGTAAATACCAAGAAGACACAAAAAAGTACCCAGTAAGTCCTTTTAAAAAGTACCATGTAATAACCCTGCAAGTACCCAATAAAGTCAATAAAAAGTACCATGTAAATACCCTGTAAGTACACAGTAGTTACAGTATAAGCACCATGTAAATACCACTTGAGTACACTGTAAATACTGTACTGTAAAATAAGGGGTAACTGAGGTTTGTTTGTAGGTAGAGAGAAAAGATGACAGGCAGGAGTGTATCAAGAATGTGCTGAACGCGGGTTCTGAGAACAAGCTGTGTTTCTGAGACCCATCTTAAACATCCTCTGTCCGGTATAGTAAATTCTGTGAAGAGATTTTAATCGGATTATTTGCAAGTGGGGATTGTTTTGTCAGTTTAAATATGTTTAGACAAATTTTTGACCAGAAGCTTTGAACTGTTTTTATTTTTGAGTGAGCGAGTGATTTTTACTTTTTCATTTATTTTATTTTGTAAATTTGTTATAAGACTGTCCATCTGTTTATCCATCTCTTTTAACATCTTATTTATTTATCATATACTTTGTGTAACTTTTATTTGTTTTTAAGTTTATCTTTGGTCTTTTTCATTTATTCTAATGTATTCTTTGTCACTTTTTTTTAACTTATTTTAAAGTTTATCAATCTGTTTAGCTAATTATTGTTTTGAGTTTTTTTTCCACTTTAGTTTCTTTAGTTCTGAACACACAGCATGGCTTATATCAGTCATTACAGCGTTAGTCCTCTATTAATTGCGTTCAAAAGTCCTAACAAATGAGGGGGTAAGAGAAAGAGCTTTCACATGATGCAGATGACACACCAATCACAATGGAGGTCACAGACATACGATGGAGCGGAAAAAGGAATTCTTATACCCATCTAGATATTTGCACACAGTGGAGAGGTCTACAAACTCTACATTGCCGTCAGCATCAGTCTTTGTGAACTATTTTTCTAGCATTATTTTTGTGACAAAACATTGTTGGAAAGTTTTTCACTGTCACTTCCTGCCATTTTCTACAGAGGACTTAACATCCAGAAAAGAGTGAGATTGAGGTGGAAATAATTAACTGCTTTCATGTGGTCGAGATTCTCTTCAGAGCCTGGCAAGGAGTCAAGGAGTCTTCTGCACGGCCCACAGTGGACAAGATAGCACTACCAGTGAGCACTAAGCTCATTGTTCTCTATGTTTTAGCAGCCGGTGCAGACATGCTGGGTAATGTCTCACTCTGCTCATCCCTCATCTGCTTCAGAGCCTGCAGAGATGCACTGACTGCTTCTGAAGCACAGCACAGGTCAGCAGAATGAGCCTGCAGCATGATATTTGCCGACTTTAAGGAACCCAAAACTTTGAGAAGAAACTTTCCTTTTCAAAGAAATGACGCCTCTTTAACATCATCAGTAACCCAGATGCCTCTGTGCAGATGTCAACAGCAGCAGCTCTGTCCTCTGTGACCTCTGACAGGATACTCATGATAACATCCTGATTCTCCTCAAGGCACTTGGTCACATTACGATGGCTTGTCCAGCTGATCTCCAACTGTTGTTTTAGGGAGGGAACATCATAGTTCTGTGACGCACAATGACAATGAAAAAAAAGAGTGCTGGGTTCCTGCTAGATCAAGAAAAGTTTTTGTACATGGCTCCGCTTGCATTGCATGCAGCTTGGTAGTTATAGCAGTGGATATAAGGTATATCCTTCCCTACCTTCTTTTGCAACACCACCCCTAACCCCACTCATGACAGAAGCTCCATCATAGCACTGTCTGACAATTTCACACTTTGCCTGAAGCAGTAAAATGCTCAAGAAACCTGATTTTTTGTAAACTAATTTCCTGGTTTACTTCAAACCAGAACAAAGAAAGCGATAGATAGGGAAGACAAGAGTGAGTTGAAATCACAAGTGATCAAAAAAATTCAGCAATAAATAGAAGACAAAAACTCAGAACAGCGGCTGAAATCTACTGACACAGTCTGCTGGGAATGTGAGACAAGAAGCAGGAGTGAGGCGAGAGGCCACGCCCTACCTTGCATCTACCTATCAGCACCAGCCCCTACTTTGAATGAGAGCCAGAGAGAGCAGAGAGTGCTCAGTTTTTCTTTAAATATTTTTGAAATTTGGAACGTTTGCATGGCATCACGTTTGGGGGGGGCAGTCCTGGCATTTAGGGGGGCATTGCCTCCTGGAGGCATCAGAGATGAAGATGTTGAGGTTCTCTTTGGGAGTAACAAGGATGGATGGAATCAGGAATGTAAACACCAGCGGAACACCTCATGTTAGACGTTTTGGAGATTAATGGATAGAAATCAGATGGAGATGGTTTGGATCTGTTGAGAGTAGGGACCGTAGTTGTGTTGGTAAAAAAAAATCAGTTTAGATCTACTAGGGCTACTAGAAAAAAGGAGGTTATATTATGTAGTCAAGGAGGATATGAAGGTGGTTGGTGTGAGTGAGGAAGATTCAGAAGATATAATAAGGCGGAAGATTTACAGTGATGAGCCTTAAAGGCAGCAGCTGAAAGTCAAAAAAAGATTCAAAGTATTTTTGATGTAACGGAGCTCGTCTGCTTCTCCACCACCTACAGTTGGAAGAGGCTTGGTGTGAAATGTCAAAGTACAGCAAATCTTGTTGTGTCCCACCCCAAGGGAGGGAGAAAATAGGTAACATAAAGAAAATAAAGTTAAGCCGGTAGGGGTTAAAGACTGTCAGTGCAGCCGTTTATTTGATTGACAGATGCAAAGGTGAAATAAGGTAACAAACTTAAATACTCAGGCACTATTGCAATAAATGACAAAACCAAAGTGGGAGTTAAAGTAGAGGGACATCACCAAGACACAAAACATAACCAAAAACAAAGACCACGAAGGCGGATGTTTTGAACAAGGGAGGCCTGATAAGCAGGTTTATGTGTGTTTACATCGACTTTTCATTTAAATTGGCCACTTAAAAGCGAATTGCAGAGGCCAGGACTAATGGCGCTTCAATGCAGGTGTCACTGCACGCAGTACGTGCGTGGTCGGTGGTGTGACGTTGTCAGTGTGTGACTTTGTAGTTCTTAACAGAACTAACCCAGAAAAAAGCCACAATGCCACAGCTTTAATCCATTTCGTAAGGGATAAAGCCTGACGAGGTGTTTGTAATCATAAATTAATGGGTTTTGCAGAGGGTTGATTGCATGAGACAGTCACCTGTGGAATAAGGTACGTCAGCAAGTGTTAAGGTATTATTAAGTGGTTTGTGGTCAATTTTTTTTCTATTTCTCAGAAAGTGTTCCAAATGTTTTTTATGTGTTAAATCAGAGCATTCTTAACTTGATGTTTTGTTCTTGCTTTTGTCCCTAATTGTTCGAGATTGAAAAAAAAAAAAAAAACTTTGGTGGTGTAAAAGTAAAGCTTTGAAGTCTAATATAATAAGGAAATTTCATAAAGTCACTTTTTTAGTTTTATTTTGATCTTTTACTACACCGCAGTATCAATGAGGCTTTTTTCATCAATTATTAGGTTAGATTAAAAACAGATTAATTAAGTACTGGTCATGATTAATTAATCGCATGACAGCACTATTAATGATCACTGGAGAGGCAGTAAGATTTTCCAAGGCTGTCCAGAGTTTTGCAACAGTACTGAAAATAAAATCAGTTCCAACATTAACAAGAATACTATGAAGCATATTGGGTGTCGCTAGAGTTATTTCTCAAGTTTTATTCCTTTCTTTTCATTAATCCATCACATTTTTAGAGACCTAAACTGAAGGAACCAGAAAATTGCACCTGGGAAGCTTTCAGTCACAACAGGAACAAAACAGATTTGTAACAAAAATAAACCTTTACTTAAATGACTATTTCAAAAAGATTTGGTCCTGGGAAGAGGTGGAACACACAAACAAATGATTATCTATTAAATAGTACAGTGCAGGCAGACATTCATAGAAGGAAGCAGCAAATGCTTAAATGATTGATGATTTTTTTCGCTGGAGACAAAAAAAGAGACGTTGCTTTAGGCCGAATCAAGGATGTCATCTCGCCTAGTGTCACTAAACCTACTATTGTCTAACCTGTATCAATGCCCTTGGTGGAATTTTGACTAATGTCGAATTTATTAGTGAGCACTTAAAACAATACATCCCCAGCTATCTTTTAGTTATGTGGTCAAAAACTCTGTCCAAACTTTCTATTGATGATGGCTTTTTTGGAGACTCAGCTTTTCCAGACTATGAAAGAATCTATTTTGCAGCTAACTTTGCAACTAAGGCATAATGTAAGAAACTGTGTATATCCAGCTAACTATGTCTTCTCAACATGTCTTCTCCTCCCGGTGTTCTGTTATTGATTCAACTTGTCTGACAAATTAGAAGCAATAAAGTCACTTGGGTGTTTTTTCTCTCCACGTGTTACTCTAAATCAAATAAAGATACAAGAATGTTACTTGTAAGCTCCCATATAAAAATAGTCTTTTTTTTACTTTTTTCATTCTTTAATTCAATAAAATCAGACTCGCAAACATGGCAACAGCCAGTTTTGAAATATTCTCCTTGAAAACTAATACTTAAAAATGCATGAGGTGGATGTTAAGACTTCCCCACTTTTCCCTTGCAGCTGACTTTTCCATCACCACTGACAACACTGATAACTCCTGTATGCATCCTGCAAGAGCTCTGACTTTCCCATAGACAAGGAGCTGTCATACAAAGCATGCAGTGCAGCCACATCCACAGTACGGGAGGCTTCATCTCACTAGCAGCTATCAAATCTGATCTCTTCTCATCCAAGGTCTGTCCTGCTTTTGCTGAAACTTTTATTAACTCCAACCTTGAGGCCCGAAACACAGACAGCAGCAGTGATGAACTTTTGACTCTAGAAAAATAAAAAAAATAATTAAAAAAAAGGAACTTTTCACCTACTACCGTTGTACACTCTTCCATCTTGGGCTGTTTGAACACAAATGATGAGGATTTCTTTATTTATTTGTCAGGTTTATTTTTTCATTGATGCACATTTCTGTAAATATTTTTCTGTTAAAAAAAAAAAAGCCAGTTTTTATCTGCAGTCTTTGAACTGACATTAAAATGTCACTCTGAGAACAAGACTAAAACAAAATACACATACACATACACACACACAAACGAACCAAAATATTCACTTTTTTATTAATACTGATCAGAAAAAAAACATGCACTCAAACTTAAGAAAAAAAAAAAAGCATTTATAGACAAGATTATAAAGTCATGAAGAGAAAATGGTCAGCACAAAGAAGTCTAATTATTCTGATGAAGGTTTGCATAGTTGTTTTATATTTGCTAGCTTTTGGAATGTCGCTGTTGGAAGCAATTTATCTTATATGGGCAGCCTTAACAAAGAATGTATTTTTTTTTAGTTTGTTTGTACACAGAATTGCAAAGGTTTGAGTGTACAGTCATTTATGAATGACCAGGTGCTTTAACAGGTGACAGAACCATAACGCTTTTGTGGCTTGTACAGAAATCCCTGGCCTTTTCATAGAAAAAATAAATAAATAGAACGACCTTGTAGCAAACAATTCTTACAACATTTTTTACTCTAACTTGGGGACACCTTGCAACCGCTTACTTGTGACAAAAAAAAAACTGAAATAAGATAACACGCTGTTTGGTGTAACTCTTGTGCTATCCAAGGTACTTTAAGATTGGGAGTGGGGTCATCTGGACCCACTGGACAGTGCTCTGAACCTTTTTTCTTCAATGATTTGTGATCGTCACTGGTGTCCATGGATTACATGAAATCTTTCCACCTTTATCCACCATCTAGACCCCATAAGATAGTACTATTAATTCAATTCAATTCAATTTTATTTTATTTGTATAGCCCAAAATCACAACAACAGTCGTCTCGATGGGCTTCGAAGTGAAACATAAACCCAAAAGGACCATGAATACAAAGAATTCAATAGGAAAATACTAAAATGAACTGACAAACTGACTAAGCTATACTGGCATCCCTGCCCTTAGACGCCCTTCGTTTAAAGAACAAATTGCCACATTAAATATTCTGCTAACTTTAATAATTAAATTCAAAGTGTCCTTGGGCAAGACACTGAAACCCTTATTGCTCCTAATGGTATTAGGTTGGTGCCATGTTTGGCAGCAGAGCCATCAGTGTGTGGATGTTTGCATGCATGGGTGAAAAGGACTGTGACTGTAAAGCACCATGATGCGATCACACTGAACGTGATTGGCCCTGTGAAATTGAGCCCCCAACCCCCCCCCCCCATAAAACATGTCAAATTTGCTGCTTGACACTTCTTCTACAAATGTGTTCATAAACTTCATGCTTCCCCTGTGTGTGGGAGGAGCTCTTGTCAGACGTTTTTGGGCCTCATTGCTACATGGACGTATTGACTGTCTATCTCATATTCAGTCAATGCAGGAAACACAAGGATGATGTTGAGAGATTGGGTTTATTTATTTAAAAGAGCTCTAGAAAAGCATAGAGAAGCTTGACTACATGTCTGGGTTCATGAGATCCTTCAGAGACTCTATGGTATGGTGAACTTCACCATCTACTGCAGGAATTGCTTCTGCCTCTGTGCAACCCACTTTGACGGCTTGCTGTCCTCCAATAGTATGAGGAGAAAAAAACAAGAAACAAATTAGAAGACTTCTTTTATTATTGTCTCAATTCAAATAAGAAAATTGATATAAAGTTCAGGAGGGGAACCATGAGATTATCCTCAATGTTAGCTTTGGACTCCACCCATTAATTACATCATTTGTTTAGTTCATGATTGGTGACACAAGTGACACAAATTCTTTGTCCAGATATTTGAACTCTAAGAAACATTGGGCCACGTTGCCGTGCTGCCTGAAATGTGCTGCTGCCAGACCGCCAAGCTGCGCCTGACATGCCACAAAACTTTTGAACTTTTCTACACGTCGACATAACATTGAAACTGGCCACCCCTGCTCTGTGATTCGCCTTCGGTGTGAGCGTAGCTATTTACGATGAATACAATGTATTTCTGCTAGAGAATTGTGTTACACAAATAGATCATTTTTTTTGGTTTTCATTTCAAGTTTCATTTATGTGATTCTGAAGAAAGATTAAGTACGTACATTCCCCTCACATGCACACACATTCCCAGCATAAAAATTGAAGATGGGTCATTGCTTCCTTTAGCTGCAGATTGATAATGAGAAATGGACCTCAGTGTTAAATGGATTTGAGAGTTTATTTGTCCAAAACTCTTTATCTTTACTCATAACCTAATTCTGACAAAGGTCATTTTTACCAAAAGCCTAACAAAATGACTTTTTACATGGTCTAGCTATAAATAATGCTGTTAGTACGAAGGAGCCGCTTTAAAAATAGATTTTTTCTCTATGATTGCTACCCATATGATAAGTTTCTCTTTTCTCGCTTCAGTAAGATTCCTCATCAGTGTGGGGGGGGGTGTTATTATTATTTTCTCAGTTAAGTGTTGAAACGTTTCTTTCTCATTATACGTTTTTCTAACGCTGGGTTCTGAAAAAGCATCAAGTCTTAAAAAAGAAGAAACCTAATTATATAGAACATTACTGATCTCACAGTGAATGTAGCTCACTTCATTGACAGCAAATGTAGTTTTCCCAACAGTTCCCTCGCTAATTTAGAGAAATAGCATTTGTTGTATTGATTTAAACACCCATGGAGCTTTCTCCTTAGTGTACAACTCTAAAAATTAAAAGAGTGTTTGAGGTGTCAGCACATTGCATTATGTAAATAAGTTACTTCTCAAGTCCAGCCGTCTGTGTTTGAACTTGCTCAAGAGCAAGCAGTTAGCTACAGCCTTGCTGAAGACAGAACAAAAATGCAAGAGGTGTGCTGCATTCGGACTCTGAATTTACAGTCACAATGCTATGTAAGCTTGGTGCAGGCCATGTTTTAACCGACCACCCACATTTGTTCTAAGTAACCAAATACTGCAGTTCCTTTAACTCTTGTGCTATCCTAGGCACTTTACCATTTGGAGTTGGGTCATCTAGACCCACTAGACAGTGCGCTGAACCTTTTTTCTTCAATGATTTGTGATCTTCACTGGTGTCCACGGATTACATGAAATCTTTCCACCTTCATCCACCTTTGTCATGGTAGGGAGAACACGTCAATGTAAGGGTGGGGTCATCTAAGATAGCACAAGGGTTAAATGATTGTTCCCAGAAGGAGGCACATTTATTTTTGCAGATACATCATTGTTTACTGAAAATTTGGCATCAGATTGATTTAAAGCAATGAAGAAGCAGAAAGTCAGGTTGTTCTGCATTTAATGCCTTAGTCTCAACTTCCCTTACGGGTCGATTCTGTTAGGAGGCGAAAAATTGACATATTTGTACTGGGCCCGCAGGAGGTCACACAAAATTTTAAGATTTTAGACCACTTGGTGTGACCATAGAGGAGTTCATTCACATGTTTTCAACAAGCATGCTGCAGGTGATATGTTGTAGTCACAACATTTTATAAGTAAAGGTGAAGTAGGTGAAGTAGGAGACCTAGGCATGTCGTACAGAAGCTTCTTGCACGCTCCTTGAACGCTGTTTGCACACCCAATGCTTGCAGTATGACAGTTAGAAAGTAAGAAATGAGCCTAATTTGATTCATTACTTGCACCTTGACAAGCGTGTGGCAAAGTATCATATGTACATCATAAGTATGTGCAACTTACCTTATCCTGACAAATACAGTACTGAACGATACATTTACCACACACTCGATAATGGTACATTCCATTTTCATGACTTCCCTTAAGGTGGCCGCATGATTCCAATGGAACTGCAAGACAAACCCGTGCTCCATTTAGGATCCAGCCGCACCTCTTTATGACCCTCCAACCTAAAAATGCGCTGCAACGGGTCAATCTAGAATGTGACTAAGACATAAAGAGATAAACTATAGACTTCTAAAGGTAGATTATTATGGCTAATTTGCACCAATGGGCATAGGGTTTTGTTTTGTGTTTTAAACATTTTATCACAGCTTTTTAAATTGGTCAACAAAAAAAATCAAATTTCCCCATGCTTTTACCTTATAAGTAACTCAAATGTGAAAACATTTTTATTGTAGATGTAAAAACAAATTGACTCAAGATCACCTTCTGAAAATTAAATATGAAATGCCTGCAGAAAAGTGTTAATGTCAAATATCTAAAGTGACACAGAACCACCGTATAATTTATCCACGTCTCTCACTTCAAACACCATTATTTATCCTTTTACATGTGACACAATGTGATTAGAATAGATGGCTTTGCCAACAGCTAGGACGTTTTGATAATAGATGTGTGCCTGGTATCACAGGATCACGAAAAGACTGTCCTAACCCACAGAAGAAGATTGTGTCTAACAAGGACTGAAAGCAGGTTTTTTTCATGCCAAACTTTGAAGAGAAAAGTGGTGAAAGAGCACAATAGTGAAATATAACCCACAAACGAACACAATAGTCAAACATCTGACCATGACTGTTAGGCATGTTCACATGTACACTCAAGTATTTTGTGAAATTTCCGTAGAAATGTGTCACATACACGTTTACTTGTTTTGCGCTGCCGTTACCACAGCCCACTGCTGGGTTCTTGGTCTGCACAGTCTGTTAAGGATATAGTTTGAGCATACACTTTTTTGGATTTATTGATTTTTAGACTCAGAAGCTTGCATGACTTCAGCTGTTTTCTGCAGCGCTGGATCTTGCTGTGAGAAGAACACTTTGATACAAATACCATCTTGCTGACTGCGCAACCTTTAGAGCTAAGTTATTTAAATGATTGATCTAAAACACAGGATGCACAGTAGTTTCCAACAAAATAAAATACGACTATTGGATACTTACAGGAAGAAGAAATGAAGACTTTTTGTTGATTATGTATTTTTTTATTTTTTTGAATAAATAAACGTTGCTCATTTTGAGCTCGGAGTCTTCAAAACTATTCCACTACAGCTCTGTGAGAGGAGTTAGCTTAGCCTGGATGTCGTTCACTCACTCCATGAAAGGATACAACGTAGCTTGGATGTTGTCGAGTTTTTTTTTTTTTTTTATATCATTGTTGTCATTTGTTTTGGGGTTTTTTTCGGGGCCATTGTTTGGTCTCTTTTTTCGTTGTTGGAGATAATCAACTTTTAAGTTGCTTGAAGATCGTATTGAGAGCACCCAACAGGCTCATGCGTCCGCTTGTTACCCGGAAAAGGAAGTCCACAAGTACATCACTACCAAATATGAATCCCTAATTGGTCAAAGTTTAAGTGCTTTAACTTTTAACACGTGTGTGAACGAAAGAGTTTTGAACGCAGAAAGACAAAACGCACATTTAGTCACATTTACATGGTCTTTTCATTGGAAGTGGCCACTTGAAGGCGCTTTACCGATCCTGGTGTGAACGTAGCGTTAGAGTAGTGTCTTCAGTTCTAACTGCTGATGGGGAATTCATGCTGACTACTTCAGAGGTGTGACGAAAAGTTAAATAAATGGATGCTATGTGAGCATCCATGATAATCAGAATAATTGGCTAATGGTGGTGGTCTTGGTGTGGTTTAGAGGTGGCGCCACTTAGTAGTGATTGTTTTTGTAGTGATTGTTTTTGTGTGGTGGGTATGAATGGGACCCTAGTCCTCTGGGCAGAGAAGACAAAACAGGATTGTACATTGAAGACAGCACGTGTCTCAGACCCTCACCTCTGTAGAGCGAAGGTTTCTCTATGTCTGTGAATTTCTAGTCAAAGTTAGACCTTAAACTTGTTAAATCTTATATCAAAACAAATTAATTGTCTAAACTAAAATACAAATTCATTGTAAATTAAATTTATATCATCTTATGACACTAAGTCAAATTGTTTTACACGTAATCTACTGTCAAGAAATGATATAAACATTTAGTCATTTTACCTGTTTTTAAAAGGCATAGAACAGAAACTTGGGTTTAATGCATCACAAAAACATTGTTGCTACAATGGGATACCTCATCTTTAAACAATGTTCATACGTTTTGGTGTGATCCATTATACAGCCATTCCCTTTTATCTGCAAATGAAATGTTTTTGTTTTATTATCCTAAAGGTGTCATGCATGTGTGTTTACACAATATTTGGATGATCTATCTGTGGGTACTTTTTAATTTAGGAGACTGGACACATTTTTCTTTCGGGCAAGAGATATTACCTATCAAATGTTTAATTAAGATGGCAAAAGAAATAAAGTGATTCCTTCCTTAACATACCCTGTTCACACGTGGAATCATCAGCCTCACTTTTCTCTTTAACATCTATAACCCTTTTTAAACTGTCATAAACAAAGGCTCTGCTGTACGCAGATCACTTGCTGTTTGTGTGGCTCAGCATCCAATCATCCATAACTTAAAGCATTCATTTGTTTTGATGCTCATTACCAATCTTGTAGCATTCAATCTTCTGTCAAAAGCCAGTAGTTATTTGTGCCATCAGATGAAATCAACTCATAAATATTAATAAACTACTTCAGGGATTACAGTTTAGCATATGAAACAGTTTCTTGTAAGGGCACTCTATCAATCAGCTGGCATTTTTGACCAGCCTGCAGTTGCTGGTTGAAACGGTGAAAACATCTATTGGACGGAATGAAAGAAAAGGATTTTCTAAAAATGAATGACAGCTGATCTTAACAATATAGAAGAGTAGAGGAATACAACACTAACAAAAGGCTTAAATTCAGTAACTACATTTTCTAGTTCAAGTCCATGGAACCGTCCATCTATTATGTTCTGATGCTGCTAGATAAAGACACTAGATTAAAAATATTTGATAGCTTTAAAGTTTTTACAAGGCTTGAATATAACGAGTTATTCTTTAAAACTTTCCAAAGGAGCCGGTTTAGCTTGTGTTGGTTTGCGGCGCCTTCCGTCCATGAAACCAGGGTTCGAATCCGGGCTGCTCCCTATTCCCTTCTCTGCTTCTGTGCCGGTCCCAAGCCCGCAGAAATTGAGAGGGTTGCGTCAGGAAGGGCATCCAGTGTAAAACATAGCCAAGTTAACCGTGCGACTCATCCTCGAAAGGGAGGTTGTTTCGCTGTAGCATCCCCTGATGGGAAAAGCCGAAAGAGGAAGAAGAAGATTCTTTAGAACTTTCCACAGCTATAGACAAGACTCATTTCAGACAATTTGGACCATGCCATATGTGGTCCAGCTGCCAGAACATGTTACCATGTTACAGTATACTTTTCAGTAAATGCTGGGTGTGTTGACATGCGTACACTAAACTTTCTGAGGTACAATTATTAAAAATGTGATCTTTAGAAAATCCTGTTCAGCTGGTTTTTCATAATTTTTTTTGCCAAATAGGTAAGATAAGTAAAAAGTTATTAGTATCCTGCCAAGGAAGAGTTTTACAGATGCAATATTTACTTTGAGAATGCTGTGCAAGGTGTACAAGAAGAAGTTGTAAAGCGATAAACTTTAATACATGGAGAGGAAATGTGGTTTTGTAAGGAAGGCTGAATTAGCAGAGAAATACATTGGATTTGTGAAGAACATGTGCAACAGCTGCAAGACTGTGCTAAGATGTGCTGTAGGTTTTGACAGAGGGGTTTAAGGTGGAGGTGGGACAGTGCCAAGGATCAGCTTTGAGTCCCATCTTGTTTACTGCTGTGATGGACAGACTGACAGATGAAGTTGGACAGGAATCTTCGTGGATCATGACGTTTGCAGATGACATTGTGGTATGTAGTGAGAGCAGGAAGCAGGTGGAAGAACATCTAGAGAGGAATGTGGGTCAGCTGCAGCAAAAAAAAGTATCTATGTGGAGAGAAAGGAGAGCAACCCAAATGGAATGGGGAGGTTTCAGGGAGCAGTGGTAAAGAAGGCGGAGGACTTTAAATAACGGGGAGTGTGAAAGAGGTTAAGAGGCGTATGCAAGTAAATTGAAATGAGAAAATGGATACAGGTCTTTTGAAAACACTACATTTCATTACTTACATTTAAATGTAAACTTCTGGGCATCAAAGCACACCCGTGCGAGGAAAACCACTTCTCCTCCGCAGCACAGTGCGACGCGGAACACCCTCGCTGCGGAGGGCTCGCCATCCCTCAACCACAAGGGTTAGCCCATAAAAAAACTGTTTTGGACAACTCTACCCTTCCAAATACCCTTACAGTTGGTAGGGTTAGGTGAAGAACTCGGATTTGGCCTTTGTATGACGTTCCTTCCTGGAAAAGTTGAACCTTTTTTAAGTAAAGCAAAAAAATCTTTTTTCTCACACTACTTTCTGAAATCTCATTTTAAATGCAAATGTCTCTGATTTAACATATCATTGCTAGTTGACTGCTGTGAAGTATCACATATTGTATGTGTGCATGCTAAGTTATTATTGTCTTAGATATAGGCCCCTTTTTGGTAAACAAAGGAATATAGGAAAGTTTCAAAGTTACCAATAGATACTGAGAATCTCCCTATAAGGCAAACAAGCAAACCCACAAGGTTTTATGTTTCTATGAATTTGGTCATTTTTTAAAAGGTTTGGAAAGCCCAAATGAGCAATATGTAGACAGACTGCCATTGACTTCTTTTGTCAGTCTGCTATAGGAATATGGGTACAAGAATATGGTTTTCACCATGTCAGTGATTGAAGGTTTGCTTTGGCTTACAGACAATTCAGTATAACAATTAGGCAGGAGAGTGATAGATAGTCAAACGTCACCCCCATTGTTGTAACCCACATTTGTACAAACACAGAGATTTGAGTGGCAAGAGTAATTTTTCTTCATGTCAAGTAGTCAGAAGAAGGACAAAGACAGATCAGTGGGGCCTTCTCGTTTCTCAAAAAGCTTAAATATTCATATTTTTCTGCTTCTCTGTGCACTTTCGCACAGCATATTTGCTTATAACTCAAAATTTAACCTCCCTTGTATGAGTGAAAAAAAAAAGAGACCTGTAAGCATTTAACTCAGTGCTAATGAAACTGAGTGACAGTCGTTGACATGTGGCCATGAGGCAGACATGCAGAGACAGCTCAGGTTCGTAGTGGCTGGGTAGCTCGGTTGGTAAGGTGAGAGACTACCAGGAAACCAGGGTTCGATTCCCGAAGGGGAATGAACAATGGTACTGGGGCAATTGCCATATCAATTAACATCACCCAGTGGGTCCTTGGGCAAGACCCTGAACGCTGCTGCCTCCTGAGCGCGGCTCGTCTGCAGCTCACCGCTCCCCCAGGGAATGGGTCAAATGCGGGGAACAAATTTCCCATTGTGGGATAAATGCAGTATAATAGAGAGAAAAGGTTGATGTCAATGTACTTCTTTCTGCTCATGTGAGTTTAGTGGTATAGTCAGTTAAAATGAACGCATAAGGGGGGAGGGAATGTTCATATTAACAGTGTTACAACAACTGCAACACCACTATCGTTCTTCTATTCCCACTTACGCTACGGTCACATATGCCAAAATGCCACAGTATGGCGACTTAAATGACTGTTTTTCAGCAGATTCGGCAGGTGGCCACACAATGGCCATACGGCACTTGTAATCAGGCAGCGGCAATTGTATTTTAACGCCCCACGCGGCAGCCGCCGAGGTTTAAGGAGAGAGTTAAAATTCAACATGTGGCACATATGGAGGTAGCACGGTGGCAGAAATGTTCTCTCTAATTTTACATGTGTCTGTCTGCGCATGAAAAATGAGGAGGGATGAAGAAAAAAAGTAATAAAGAACAGTAAGGAATATTACCCGGAGCTACTACTGGCACTTTGATTTGATTTGAAATGTTTTATTTCAAGCAATCAAATAAGTATAATACACAAAAACAATACAATCATCAGTTATATATTCATACAATGATGAATCAATCTTAAGATAATTAGACATATTAATAAAGATTGCTTGAAAGTGAGTGGAAGGAGGCGAACTTACATAATCCCACCCCAGTTATACCGTAACCATTTTATTACATGATCTATCAATATCCAGTTCCTAGCTTTTATCAGACAGAATTAAGAATCCTGAAGTATCAATAAAGCACATGACAAAGATGAATTACTTAAATTATTATGTAAAAAAATAACTAGAAATCAACATGGCAAATGCAGATAATTTATCCAAAATATATGCAGATTATGTCCATGATAACTGCGACAAACTTCTGAATGTGGTTTATACTATTCAAGCCCGATGATGTGATTTTCTTCAGCGTTTCAATGGTTTGGTATGTCATTTACAGTGATATTAAGGGATGTTTAAGATTATGGTTTTATGGCTTTTTTTTCACAAGTGCAAAGTTTTTCTGAAGATGCTTACATCTATAACAGGTTTGTAGTTAATTAATGGTAGAGACAAGACAAGGTAGGTGGTATATATATACTTTTTTTAAATTTAATTTGCCCCCTGTTCCATATCTTGATCGAATATGCTGAAGTTATAGTTGCATTAGAAAGTAAAAATGCAGTGAAAATGTATTGTTTTTTAAACAATGTCAGAATGAAATAAATGTTAACCCTCTCTTGCGCTCAGAATGCAGTAATATCAGTTTTGTTTTTTAAAACCTGGAATTTGGAAACATCTAATTTCTGGATCAAGTTCCCTCCACCATCAAGTCTTCTAATGACTTGTAATAAATATGCGTTAAATGGCACGATATGCATGCAACTGTACTACGGTCACATTTCACAGTGAATGGGGTGATTCCCTTACTTGTCACCATTGCAACCTGACCGATTACACATAGCTGTGAAATATAAAAGCTGGCAACTTCAAAGCAACACCACGAATCTTCACTAAATGGTGCAATCCAATATTATAGTTAACTGTGTTGAAAGCAGCTGCTAGATCCAACAAGACGAGAATCATGTGAGTCCCAAAGTGACAGTCAGGAAGACGACACCGAAGACAGCCATTAATGTCTTCAGCCGTCAATGTCATAGTTTTAAAACGTAAAAATGATTGTGACCAGTACTACTACGGAGTATTAGGGCCACCAAAACAAAAAAGTAAAATTACGAGATTTTATCTTGTAAATTTAGGAGATAAAAACTCATAAATTTATGAGAAAAAAAACTTTTAAATTTACAAGATTTTAAGTCGTAAATTTATGAGAAAAAAACTCATAAATTTACAAGGTTAAAGTGGAAGTGAGCATGCAGAGCAGCAGCTGGTGAACGCTGCGCAGCAGCAGAGCAGACCGACTAAACTCAAATTAACAGGTGAGCTGAATGTTTATTAATAACGTTCCAAATGTCTGGAAGCTCATTTGTTTGATTTACAATTTATTAAAGTTTTATTTATTGATGGTTGGTTTGCAGGATCTCTGCAGCCCGAAGCCATCGGTATCCCTGCACCTGTCCACTTGAATCCTTTCTTCCTCTTCCAAAGACAAGATCTCTACGTTTGTGTGACGTTTCCGTCTGAGGAGGAGGAGCACTTTTTGCTTTTTCAACGTTCTAATGCTATTTATCTATTTTCATTCATCTTTGTTGTTTTATACTGAAACGGGACGTTTCATCTGGAGGAGGGGGCATATGTAACACTGTTTACTTCCGCATTGGTGTTCGGATGACAGGTTCATGACGGAAAGTGACAAATGAACTTCAGGGTAGTGAATGAAGAGGAAAATAAAGGCTGCAGCGGTCCTCTGCACCCAAACGTGTCTCTGATCTCCTTATTTTACAGATGAGACTCCGCTTTACTGACACTGAACCCCGGGAAGCCGGCTCCACTGAAAATAATCTGATTTGGAGTCGCCAAACAAAAGGCTCCACATATTTCATCTTCAAACTAGGCTCCAATAAACAGACAACTTCAGTGTTTTCTACTTGTTAATCTATGACTTTTTTCTCGCAAATTTACGAGATTTTAAGTCGTAAATTTACGAGATAAAATCTCGTAATTTTCCTTTTTTTTTTTTTTTGGGTGGCCCTAAAAATTGTCGTACAGTACAATTGGAGACTGGAATGAAATGAATTTGCTGCCAAGAGAAAAGTTGCAGCAAAAAGCACAACAGTGTCTGACTGCACATTTTATAACAAATAAACCAAAAGACATGTTACTTTGTTCTGAAGTTCCTCAAGGGAGAAGAGAAGTTTTTTTGGAAAATTGAGTTTAGGACCTATCACAAAAGCCCGACAAAACATTGATTCATGGATCTTATCCATTGTGTCAAATATTAAAACAATATACAGAGCTTTGACAGTTCCTTTTTTGTGGGCGGGGTCTGACAATTTCAAGAGATCTAAAATTGACAGTGTAACATTTGTAGTTGTTTCTTCCTCAGCTTCCCATTCCATTGATGATCACAGTCTATGTATGGTTGTATTCCTTGTCTAAATTGTCTAACCCTGTCTCCCTTTGTGCTTCCATTGTCAAACCTCTATTTTTCTCCACTTGAACCCAACCTTCACTAAAACATATCATTTTACAACCTCCTCCTCTAGCAGCTCCCTCAGGTGTGGAAATCTAGATGTCAAAGCCTAAAGTTTGAACACACTGTGTCATCATGGCAGATCTAGCACTTACTTGTCTTTCTCTCCCTTCTGTTTCATTATTGTTTCCAGGTGAGTGGGATCAATGTGTCAGTGAGCAGAAAACGGGAGCAGCGAGTGTTGTTTATGGTGGTTATCATGGTGATCTGTTACCTGCTGTGCTGGCTGCCATATGGTATCATGGCTTTGCTGGCCACCTTCGGACCACCGGACCTGGTCACACCAGAGGCAAGCATCATTCCCTCGGTCCTGGCCAAGACGAGCACTGCCATCAACCCAGTCATCTATGTCTTTATGAATAAACAGGTGAGGACTGGAAATAACAGGACGTACTCTTACCCAGTAATGTTAGTTTTCTCAAGAAAGTTATTTAAAATTGGTCAAAGTATTCGATTTAGGTGTTTATAAAATAACTCTTCAGGCAAACATCTACATTTCTTCATAGATGAGTGGTTGGTGAATGATTAAACAGATTTTATTTAAATTTGAACCACAATTTCTTATCTCTTAGAAGGGAAAATACAAGTTAGTATTCTCAAATAAACAGATAGGAATTAAATGAAAAGCACTCTGCTCATTTAGGAAACAAATTAGGAACCACTGGAGTTCCTCATTATTTAACACTGCATAAACAGGTGCCCCCCCCCCCCCCCCCCCCCCCCAGAAAGAAGTCAAAAAATCTTAAAATCTAAAAAAAATGTTGTTTTATTAGCAAAAAAAAAAACTGCCAATGGGGGTAAAAAATCTTATTTTTAAGAATAACTTCAGTCACAAAGACATTTTAGAGTATTTTGCTGTTGAAAAACATCCTTCAAAACGATTATATTTCTTGCAAGGCAGACCATAACACATTTTCTTCTTGAAACAAGGATCTTTTTACTTTCTTAAATTTCAGTTTTTGCAGTAGCATCAGGCAATTTTGTTTGGGGAGTGGATGAATATAAGATCTCACTCTATGACAGTAAAATAACTTACAAATTATGTCCAGGAAAGAGGTGTCATTCCTTTTCATCTTATGTCATTGCACTGCATTACAGGTCATATGAAAATACAATTCAAATGTTGTCACCTAACTGAATTCACACCATGTCTCATAAATCAATCAAACACCCTTTAAAAACTATGACTAAACAGTCTGGTAGTTAATAACTTTGAGTAAGGGCTCTTACTAAAACATTTCAGTTAACGCTGACAGAGAACTGAATTCATGTCACCTTTGAGGAACATTATAAAAATCCATTGCAAAAACCCAGAAAATGAAATGGAATCTACCAGACTGGTTGGGTCGTTTGAATTTTTTTAAATGTGTGTGGCCAAACCAATTTTTGGTCTTATTTTTGCCTTTTTACAAAAAATAATATTACCGTATTGTCCACACAGTAAGGTGCACTTACAAAAAAAAGCGCCATATAATCCCGAGTGCCTTAAATATCGATTAATTCTGGTTGTGCTTATCGATGCTGAAGCGATTTTGAGAGGCGCTCTGTCAAATTGCCAGTCTGCTTTTTGTTTTTTATGAGTTACAAACAAGGTTGGGTGTTTTTGTGAATATGGTAATATGACTAATGTATAATGGTGTCAAACTGTGTTTTTTTTTTAATGGTTACTAACAGTCTGTAATTTAGCGTAGTCAAAGTAACGTTTTTTTGTGCAATATCAGTCTGCTTTTATTTTTTACTCGTGCAAACAAGGTTGGGAGTGACAGGTATTGCAAACACACTGACATATAGCGTGTTTCAAAACAAGTCCTAGAGTTACTGTGAACGTAGTTAATGAAGTCTGACTGACTGGCAGACTTTTCTCTGACTATTTTGTCTTTCTTAATGCACCTTATGACAAAAGTTCCTGACGTCAACCTAGAGTCAGCCTCGGCAGCGTGTCAGCATCTCGCCCACAACAACAAACAACATCCAAACTTTTGCAAAGATGGATGTGCATATTGTGCAAATAAAATACAGGCATTTTTGCCAAATCCTGCTAGCTCCGTGGCGGTGCTGGCAGTGCAGACTATTCCTAGAAGGGGCTGTTCGTCACAAAGTGAGGACCCACTCGTTTTTGTTGGTTGGGAGTGGCCAGAGTGAAGGTTTTTAGAGCAGCACTCAGAATGCTTTAAGAGATCAAAATACCTCTTTGGGGATTCTTTTTGAAAGAAATGAATATTATAATAAACGTAAAAGCATGGCAGAGGCCATTTAAGACATATTAGCTTAAATCATCGGTAACACTTCATATTAAGATTCTTTAACAAGCTTTGTTAACACATTAACAAGCATTATAAATTAATTTATAGGGTGTTAGTAAGACATTTATTAGTACAATAAGTCTAATAAGGTTTATTAAATTACTTAGTTAACACATTTACAAGCATTATTATTAGGATTTTTCAAGATGCTAGTGATGCATTTACTGATATTATAGGTGCCTAACAAATGTGTCAGTGTTAATAAGCTTAATAAGATTTATTAACAACCTTTGTTAACAAATTAAGAAGTATTATTATTGTTTGGGGTTCTAGTAAGATATTTATTAGCATTACAGACGCCTGACACAAGCCTAAGTGTTCATAAGCTTAATAAGTTTTATTAACTAACTTAACAAATTATTTGGCTTTATTAATGTGTCAGATGCTAGGAAGATATTTATTAGCATTATAATAAACACGCTAACCTGCCCATCTATGAATCAAAGATGGGCAGGTTAACCAATGTCACCATTGGCTAATGAATCTGTCAATCAAACTCATCAGCAAAACAGGCGTGCTCACTTTCAGCCAATTGAATGGCCTCTTAGACTTTGCTTTCACACAGGTGACGAAAAAAGCCCCGCCCGTCTTTGATTCTGCACCGGTCGGTCGTTAGCGTGTTAGCTTTAGCATGGCTCCTGTAGGTTTATTGTCGTCGTTCTTCAAAAATGACTGGCTTGTGTAACTTTATTGTGGACTTTGAAGCAAGGCAACAGTGGTTGAATGCTATTGGCATTGAATGCAGAGAACTGTCTCCTGGTGATGGGATTTGCAATGAATGTTTCACTCAGGATAGATGCTAATACTTTATCCTTATTAGCTATGATGCTAGTCATCCAACAACAGTATATATGTTTTTTAAAAAAAATTATTTGTCTGAATTAAATTTTTATATATCTTTTACAGAACAATTTGTGTATGTTTAGTCTGTTTTAATGTCATAAAGTTCTTTTTACAATCTTTATGCTTTGTGGTTGTTTGCATTAAAAAACGTCCACACTTTAGATGGGGTGCTGCAAAACAATTAATAAACTATTAACAAAGTTAATTAATACATTTGTAAAGCTTATAAGCAGTTTAGAAATATGGATTTAGAAGACAATGGTCTGACTTTAGATGTTAATAAATCTTATTAACACTTTCAGGTATTTGCAAGACATCTATAATGCTAATAAATATCTTACTAGCATCTGACACATTAATAAAGCCTATTAATTTGTTACGTTAGTTAATAAAACTTATTAAGCTTATGAACACTTAGGCTTGTGTCAGGCATCTATAATGCTAATAAATATCTTACTAGAACCCCAAACAATAATAATACTTCTTAATTTGTTAACAAAGGTTGTTAATAAATCCTATTAAGCTTATTAACACTGACACATTTGTTAGGCACCTATAATATCAGTAAATGCATCATTAGCATTTTGAAAACATCCTAATAATAATGCTTGTAAATGTGTTAACTAAGTAATTTAATAAACCTTATTAGACTTAATGTACTAATAAATGTCTTACTAACACCCTATAAATTAATTTATAATGCTTGTTAATGTGTTAACAAAGCTTGTTAAGGAATCTTAATATAAAGTGTTACCTCATCATTTTTTTTAATGTTGTTTTGACATCTGTTTTGACATTTTCAATATAATACCCTATTAAGTGTATCTGGAGTATGAAAGTTAAAACTTTCTGCAATAGAAACTGAATAACAAAAAAGAAGCATACAAAAAAGAGAAAAACCAACCTGAAAAACAATGTTTTGCAATCTAGAAGAAGTTAGCTAAAAAAAAGTTAGTTTCCAAAGCTCTTTTGTTGTGGAGAAAAAAATAAAAGTACACATGTGTCACAATTGGAAGGGCCCAGACACATTATTTGGCTTTCGGCGACAGTGCTGGCCCTACTTACGGTTTTTGTAGCTGAAAGGCCAGTGAGACAGGGGACAGGATGAAAGCTAAAAGGCAGGCAAGCTAGGGAAATGAACTTCAACATCAGACATTTTTTTATCAGTAATTCCTCACATCGTGGCTCTGGCGGTACACATGTGAGGAGCCGCATCTGATTATAAACCAGCTCTGCATACATTTTGAATGAACCGTTTCAGGAATAAGGCATTCACAGTCTTTGAAACCGAATAATTAACCACAGCAGACCTCAAACAGAGTGTCTTGTTTGTCGTGCATCTTTTGCCTGTATTTTAATTAATTCCACCAACCGATGAGGAAGGTGAAAAAAGCAAGTTTTGTTTAATCATTCTGCTGGAGTTTTATTTATGAAGCACTTTCAGGTTCAGCCAGGATGAAGTTTGGATCTGAACACAATGGCTGAAATGCATCCAAGATTCTGAAAATTAGATAATTCTTCTCCAGCAAGAGTCTTTGTTGAATTTAAATTAGATGTTCTGATCCAGAGAGCAAAAACTTTATAATGACTAACTATAGTGACTCATTATTATGACTGATTGAATTAAAATAATCTTTTTAACATACTTTAGTTTTAGGAGTTAAAAATAAACCATAAATTAAAGTCTCACATTCAGTTGATAACAATTGTCTTTTCTTACATGTAATAGTATACAGTAGTTATTGATTGAGTTTGCTGGTTAAATGTTGTAGATTAGCTAAAATACAGATTTATTTAATAATTTTCCTTCACTCTATGTAATCAAAAGTGCAGCAAAAACATTTTTTTCTATTTTTCTACCGTTTGATGAACTCAATGGCGTCATGAATAAAACAATTTGGAACAAACTCCCAACATCTATTGCTGGACAATTTTATTAATATGATTTGATTTGTTAAATTTAATTAACTGTTTTTGGGGATTTCCCCAAACTAAAAGGGGGCTGGTGATGTTACACATGCTTCAATTAGCTTTTATAAATGTTACACTTCCCTTTGCACTTCTGAGTTCAAATTTGCAATGAAATACGATCTTTCTTTCTTTTTTTTAAAGATATCTTATTGTTGTTACGATTAATAGACAGGCAGCTTTAGCAAAGTTGCTTGTTAAAAAAAAAAAAACGTGTTCACGTTTTTTTGTGATATGAATACGCAAATTTGTGGGTTCCATGACCGTTCCACGTATATCTAAGTCTTTTCACACATGTACTACCCATGTATCTTATATTTTGCATATATAATCGACGCATAGATAACTAATCAATTGCGCATAAACAGCTCCATAATCACACACGGTTCATGTTCTATGTTGATTTTTGTGTTCTTTGCGTGGTTTATTCGTATTTCTTCTGGGATTTAATGTGGTTCATTCATGATACATCTTTAAAAATTTCACATACAAACCACAACTTCTTACCTTTCCAAATGTATGCACATATGACCAATTTCCTTCTGTGCATTATGTGCAAAATGTACATAGTAGCTGTGTGACATAGCCTTTAGCTTACAAATCATGAACTCGCTTTTTATTTGTTTACATAAGTAGATATACTTACATTTTTTTCATTAAATACGTAATTAAAAAAAATATATTTATCATAGACCCAGATCAGGCCAAACAATTTTAATGATTTTGCAGTTAATACAGCTTCCTTTAAAAGTGTTAGAACAGAGCTGAAAGACAGGAATAAAATGGAGTATTTTACAATCAACAGCTGCCAAATGAGCTGTAAAAATATGATTAAAAAGGGTGCTGGGAGTGTTATGTGACCAAAATTCGTCACTGACTTATCTCTGAAATCTTATGAAGCTGCCTTATTAGAAAGAAAGACAGGAAGCAGCTATCTTATGTTGTTTATCAGGTGTTTGTGTTATTTTTTTTTAATTAACTTTTGTCTTAGCCATGCAACTGACCACTCTGTTTACTTATTTTCTATTTTTACCAAGGCACCAAAATATGTGTTTAGTCATTTTTCATAACGGGCAATGAAGCTTATTAGTTTGCAACTTGTGTCCAAGCAGCCCTGGAGAGTTTGGATAAAAGTTCACCACGTTAACAGATATAGACTGGAGTGAAATTTTTATGAAGTAAACCTTGTCAGTTGATGGAAACCATCAGAAAACATATTTATTGCTGATTCTTTTCTTTTTATGCACTTTGGTATAAAGCGGTAAATTTATTTTCTAATTCTATTTATAGATTTATAACCCCCTAACAATAAAATCTGTTCAACACTGTTCAGCTCTGATCTGTTTGCTCAGCTGCTGAACAGGACCAGTGAAAAAGAAACATACTATATACACACATAGGCATGTATATGTGTAAATGTATATACATGTGTATATATGTGTGTTTAAAACACACACACACACACTGACACATATATATATGTATTTATGTCATTTGTCTGCATGTAACCTCTCTGGATGGGAAGGGCTCTCAATGGGTTATGTTAACTGATATATATAAAAAAAAAAAAAAAACGCCCCTCTCACCCTCCGCGGGTGGTTTCTCCTCCAAGCTCGGGTCCTCTACCAGAGGCCTGGGAGCTTGAGGGTCCTACGCAGTATCTTAGCTGTTCCTAGCACTGCGCTTTTCTGGATTGAGAGGTCTGAGGTCTTTCCAGGTATCTGTTGTAGCCACTCCTCCAGCTTGGGGGTTACTGCCCCAAGTGCTCCAATTACCACAGGCACAACTGTCACCTTCACTTTCCAGGCTTTCTCCAGTTCTTCTCTGAGTCCCTGGTATTTCTCCAGTTTCTCATGTTCCTTCTTCCTGATGTTCCCATCGCTTGGCACTGCCACATCCACCACAACGGCTTTCCTCTGTTCTTTATCCACCACTACAATGTCTGGTTGGTTCGCCATTACCATCCTATCAGTCTGGATCTGGAAGTCCTACAGGATCTTTGCCCTCTCATTCTCTACAACGGAGGTGTTTCCCATTTTGACCTTGGGGTTTCCAGTTCATATTCTGCACACATGTTCCTGTATATTATTCCAGCCACTTGATTGTGGCGCTCCATGTATGCTTTCCCTGCCAGCATCTTACACCCTGCAGTTATGTGCTGGATTGTTTCAGGCGCTTCTTTGCACAGCCTACACCTTGGGTCTTGTCTGGTGTTGTAGATCTGAGCCTCTATTGCTCTGGTGCTCAGGGCTTGTTCCTGGGCTGCCAGGATGAGCGCTTCAGTGCTGTCCTGTAGGCCAGCCCTTTCTAGCCATTGGTAGGACTTCTTGATATCAGCCACTTCAGTTATGGTCCGGTGGTACATCCCATGCAGGGGTTTGTCCTCCCATGAGGATCTGTCCTCCAGCACTGTATCCTCTGTTCTCCATTGCCTGAGACATTCACTGAGCAGCCTGTCAGTTGGGGCCTTGAGTTTGATGTATTCATGGATCTTGGATGTTTCATCCTGGATAGTGGCTTCTACGCTCACTAGTCCTCGGCCTCCTTCCTTGCGGCTAGCATACAGTCTCAGGGTGCTGGATTTGGGATGGAACCCTCCATGCATGGTGAGGAGCTTTCGTGTTTTAACATCCGTGGTCTGTATCTCTTCCTTTGGCCATCTTATTATTCCTGCAGGGTATCTGATAACGGGCAGTGCGTAGCTGTTTATTGCCCGGGTCTTATTTTTGCCATTGAGCTGGCTTATCAGGACTTGCCTTACTCGTTGGAGGTATTTAGCTGTTGCAGCTTTCCTTGTTGCCTGCTCCAGGTTGCCATTTGCCTGCGGGATTCCAAGGTACTTGTAACTGTCCTCGATGTCTGTTATTGTTCCTTCTGGGAGTGAGACCCCTCCTGTGTGGACTACCTTGCCTCTCTTTGTCACCATCCGGCTGCATTTCTCGAGCCCGAATGACATCCCAATGTCAGTACTGTAGATCCTGGTGGTGTGGATCAGGGAGTCAATGTCACGCTCGCTCTTAGCATATAGCTTGATGTCATCCATGTAGAGGAGGTGACTGATGTTGGCCCCATTTCTGAGTCGGTATCCATAGCCAGTCTTGGTGATTATTTGACTGAAGGGGTTGAGACCTATGCAGAACAGCAGTGGGGACAGAGCATCACCTTGGTATATCCCACATTTGATGGACACTTGTGCAAGTGGCTTCCCCTTGGCTTCAAGGGTGGTTTTCCACAGCTTCATTGAGTTTCCTATGAAGGCTCTTAGATTCCTGTTGATGTTGTACAGCTCCAAGCATTCAGTGATCCATGTGTGTGGCATTGAGTCATAGGCCTTCTTGTAATCAATCCAGGCTGTGCACGGGTTGGTGTGTCGTGACTTGCAGTCTTGAGCGACTGTTCTGTCGACCAGGAGTTGGTGTTTGGCTCCTCTGGAGTCTCTACCAATGCCCTTCTGTGTGTTACTCATGAATTGATCCATGTGCCTATTTATCTTTGTTGCAATGATGCCTGACATGAGCTTCCATGTTGTGGACAGACAGGTTATTGGCCGGTAGTTGGATGGGACTGCACCCTTTGAGGGATCCTTCTGGATCAGGATCGTTCGCCCTTCCGTTAGCCATTCGGGGTGAGTCCCATCCCTTAGCAGCTGGTTCATTTGTGCTGCCAGGCGCTCGTGGAGTGCGGTAAGCTTCTTTCGCCAGTAGGCATGTATCATGTCAGGGCCCGGTGCTGTCCAGTTCTTCATACCTGAGACTCTTTCTTGGATGTCTGCCACTGTGATGGTTACTGGATTCTGTTCAGGGAGGTTGCTATGTTCTTTTCTCAGAGAGACCAGCCACTGGGCTTTGCTGTTATGTGCTGTCTCTTTCTCCCATATACTTTTCCAGTACTGTTCAGTTTCTAGCCTTGGTGGGTCTGCTCGGCTGTTTTGACCCTGCCTCTGAGCGTACACTTTTGCAGGTTGAGTTGCGAAGAGCCTGTTTATTCGTCTGGCTTCATTGTCTCTTGTGTACCTCTTTAGGCGGCTGCTCAAGGCTAGGAGCCTTTGTTTGGCAGTTTCCAGTGCTTCAGGTATGGGCATCTGGCTGTATCTCTTAGGTACTTGCTTTCTCATTGTACCTCTTTGAGCCTCTGTCAGCTTACTCACATCTTTCCGAGTTGCCTTGATTTTGGCCTCTAACCGTTGCTTCCATGGTGGGTACTGTTTTCTTCCATGGTTGCTCTTGTAACCAAGCATCTCAAGGATCACTGCTGCTGAAGTGTAAACCAGTTCATTGGTTTCTGTAATGTTTGTGGTAGTAATTGCCCTCAATGCTTCATTCACAGTTTCCAGTAGACTTTCAGGTACGTCACTTAACCGTTGTAGTTGGTGTCGGGGTTGCCTAGTGTTCATTGTAGACATGATCTTGTCTTTCAGGTCAATTGCTGCCTCGCTCAGCGTAATTGTGGTTGTTGGGGCTGTGTACCCAATCTCAGGGTGGGAGTGTGGCATAACCTCCTCTCTGACCTGTTGTTCTGGCTCTCCCGTGGCATTGTATTGTATCGCTTCAATCTCAAGTTGTGATAGGAGTTACCGTTTGTGGATGTCAGAGCACTGAGCTACCAGTTGTTTGGCAGTTAGCCTTGATTGTGGGTTTCGAAGCATCCATTCATTCCACATTCTCTGCATGTAACCCCTCTGGGTGGGATTACTTGAGTAGTAGCATTCTAACAGAACCTTGTTCTCACATCTAGTCCATTTCCGTCTTGTTCCAGTAGCCCACTTTCCATCAGGGTGCTCTGGTTCCTCAGCACCTGACGCAGACCTTGTTTGGCCGGGCGACGTCTGAGCCGGCATGACATGTGGTTCATTGTCTCTCATGTTGTGAGGTAGGCATTAACGTTAAGGGTCTTGCCCAAGGACCCTCACTGGGTGATGTAATTGCCCGTCTTTGTTGTGGTAATTGCCCCATTTCCATTGTTATGGTAATTGCCCCATTTCCCATTACCATTAATTGTTCGTTCCGCCCTGGGAATCGAACCCGGGTTTCCTGCATGACAGTCCTGCACCTTACCAACCGAGCATTTTTAATGTGGTAATAAACACTTTATTAACAGTTCAGAGGGCATATTTTTGCTATGTGCATCCAAAAACCTTATTCTGTTAATTCCATTTACTTTGATTCAAAAGTTAACTTCTCAAAAGTCCATGTTGGTTAGGTCTTAACTTTTTCCATTGGCTTTTCCGAACAAATCTATTTGTACATAATACATTTACTCAAGATTTATTCTCTTCATCCTGGCGCAAAGAAAAAAGCAACTGAAGATTACCAAGATTGTCCCTCTGGAGTGCACAGATAATACCTTTTTCTGAGTGTAATCTTTCAAATCTCGCTGTGGTTTAAGTGAAGCACAAAATTCTGTGAAAATATTCCCCTCAGAGTCAGTCAGAGGGATTTCATGTACTGTACGGAAAATTATGAACACTGCTGTATATTGGAAAATAAATCTTATTTTTTTTTTTTTTTTTACTTTTTCAAAGCCATTCAAGAGTAATGTTTTGCTCTGAAGAGTAAACTTTCTTCACAGAGGTATTATTAAAAGTTGATTTGTTGTTGAGCATGCCCTCCATTGCCACCACAACTAACTGACTTGCAGAGTTGCTTTATCCAGCAAATAATACACCTGGCTGCATCCTGAGACAGAGGAAAAAAAGGGGACACCAAATGTCCTGTATGTCATTTTCAGTCTTCAATTCCTCCCAGCCCGTTACTATGGAAACTATGAGTTGAGGCGAGTTGAAGACTAAAAATGCTGTACAGATACAAGTAGCAGCTGGTGTGAAGTTGTCTCTGTAAGGAGCACCGACTGCCAACATGTCTGAGGATGTCTGACAATAAGAGGATTATAGGTAAGTTTTCACTCTGTCAACTTTCTCTTTGAATACAAGTTTTTTGTTTCCCGTGGAGTCTGATTTGAGTCAAGATTTGTCAAGAGTTGTAAGATACGTCGCTAACAACTTAAAAGCCTGGTTAGCGACATGTGAACGTGAAAGCCAGAAATTCGTATATTCAAGGGTTTACATTGACTTTTCATTGGAAGTGTTCACTTGATTATCCCATTGAATGTAGCGTAACATTTACTGATGAAGTTCAACATGAAACCATGTTGGATTGTTATGTCCTGAAAAAAATGCCATCGTTTTTTTCATCATCACACATCCTGTGTGAGGCGTTTTGATATCCCCAACCTCTGCAAATGACCTGATAAACCAAATCGTGCCATTTCAAAATGATTCGGTTGAAAGTGAATTTGCATCGATGGCTTTCTTGAGACTTGAACAAGTGTTTTAAAGTTATACTAAACTATGAAAGACAAGTTGTTTCCAGGTTAAAATGTGCATGTCACTACATTATATGTTATGTTTAAGTGTTTTAGAAGATTATTAAGATATTATTGTGATAAAATTAACCTGGAAGAATAATAGGTAAACACATTCTGAGGTATTAATGCTTAAGTGTTTCAACTGCTTTCATTGTTTTGTACCCAAACATCTGTTTGTGTCAGTTATGTGTCAATTCTTAATGAGTCTGATTCTTAATTCTCACTTATAATCACCTGTTATAAAATAAAGAATTAAAATGATCTATGAGGATGATATTTTAAATCAATTATCATTGCTTTTATTTAGCTCCAAAATAGATCAAATGCAAAATAATATAAAAAAAAAAGCATGTCCAGTGTTTAAATGACCTCTACATTTTTTTAAAGTGCACACACACAAAGGACTCAATAAACAGAAGAAAGTCAAGTTTATTTGCTTGTATTTTTTTCCAAGTATTTATTTCATGAGAACCTTGATTCATTTACACGTATTCAATTAAAAGTTAATTAATTCATCTCTTCAGTCATTGGCCAAAAATTACGAGGCCGGAGCAAACCAACAAGAGAAAGAATAATGAAGTTTTGCGTTATGCAGTCCTTAGTTCACTATCGGTGACCCAATTTTTAAACGTTTGCATCAACGTCAGGTACAACATTTTTTTTGCAAGGCGGTTGCTACCGGGTATGAAGGTACACTGATAAGTGTTTGTGACACATAGATTGTCGGGAAAACGGTGTGAGCAGCGTTAATAAGCCTGACTTTATCCAACCAAATTTCAATGAGTTGCTTTGTCTCATCATTGCTCCATGTTTGTCGACGGCTTATGGTTCATTCCTACAATGTTTACATCCCGTAATGCCCGGCTACAGTGGCGGTTTTCGTTCAGGTGGTCCGCTCTGAGCACGACTGTGGTGGAGTACTATTCAGACGGAAGAAAACCTCAGAGCAAACCGGAGCTCAGTCCAATTAAAACATTCGGAGAGCCTCTCAAAAGATGGTTCAGAGAGCTTTTTGTAGTCCCAGACCAGGGTTCACTTGGATGTATTCAGACTGAAAATTTACAGATAATCAGGGTTAACGAACTCTGATTCATTCTTTAAGCGAACCAAATGTGTCTAGTCTGAATACACCCTTTGTGTGAATAGATTTAAAACGCTTTAGATCACAAAACACCCATTTTGTAAGGATAAAGTAAACACAAAAAAGTAGGCAAAAACATAGAAAATCAAGATCCGTATATGTGACGGTCCACAATGTCTCTGTGACATTTTGGTGTGAATTTAGGGCACACACCATTCAAGCTTCATTTTGTATCAGAGCTGTCACATTTGCAAGTTTATTGTTTTCTATGCCAACCTACAATAAGCATTACACAAATGCTGCAACCTTTCTCTTTAAAATAAAGTTAAAACTTAAAGTTGAAGAAAGACACTAAATCTTGTTCACACCACTTGTTACTCAGCAGAAACTCACTCAAACAAGCCAAAAATGATGAATGAGCTGCAGTTGACTAAACATTGGTAAAGTCTAAAGTAAACTATTGTAAACAGACTGTTTATGCAGAATCAAAGTCTTCACTGTTATGAGTTATCAAGATATTTGCTCAGGTGCTGGAATTCCCTCTAATCTTCTCCACCGCTGCTTAAATATTTAATTCCAAAATGTGTTAACAGGAGTTTTTATTCATGAGAAACTCAAAGGATAGCTGAGCCTCTGAAGGGCCAGCTGGTTTGTCTCCTGGTAGGTCAGAGATTTTTACTGAAGCCTGATTTACTCCTTTTTCATGACAACACTGGAGACAAATGTTATGTTCCCTCATCACTTTGACATTTTAAATCTTTTATCAGTGGGAAAGAACCGCATGCCACGCTGTATTATCTTTTAATTCTATGGATGAGCATGGACTGACATGTTATTCCTTATACTTGTCTGTAAGGGCATCCAGAAAAAAAAGACTTAAAAAATAAATTCTGTCTGATACTCGTCAGGTGCCTCAAATTTGTTATTTGTCCAGTCACAGCTTCTTCAGGCTGCAAACTATCATTATCTTGATGCAACTCCTTCCTAAAAAGAGTTTCAGTTGTTTTGTTTTTTTAGTGACTAATATTATTTGAGTTTAAATTGTTTTCTATTGCATGCATCATTTGACAGTAATATCAACTGCGGCTCTTTTTTCTTCTCTTCACAGTGAGAGCTGCATATGATAGAAAACTTTTTTTTTCATATACCTCGATCAGACCAAAAAAAAGCTTTCTATAAAAGTAACAGCAAACCTACTTTATATTGCATTGATAATTATATTTAAATTAACAAGGTTCATAGAAATCCTCATAAAATGGATATTTTAAACTGGATCAACAGAAGTGTGAGTCTGTCGAAACATGTAAAGCACATCATAAAACTACAAGTAAATTAAAAAAAAAAACATCTGCAAGAAAATTTAGCACATTTGCAATCAGTACACATTTATGGAGTGTAAAAATGCTCCAGAGGTTAAATTCTCATGCCCTCATTTGCTGTTCTAACAGTGTAACACAGTAATTTCACTTTAAGACGACTTTTTAGAGCTCCTTATGAATCACATGTCATCAGAGAACACTCAAACTAATATTTCGTATAAATGCCAAAACACTTTAGACATATATAGAAACATCATCAAGGTGTGGGTAAAGTTTTACTAAAGTAAGGCTGCAGCTTGAGATTTACCTTGCTGGCTTTTCTCACTATCTCCTGTCCTTTTTACTGTTAATAATCCAAATCCTACATGTTATGTCAATAAGAATCTGTTGTCTTGGTATCTAGCTTATCAGCAGCAGGAATGGTTAAGAAAAAAAAGGCTTTGTGTGATTTATTTCAACAAATTGTTGTCATAGGAAACGCTTAGTGAGGCTGTAGGAAAATGTTCATGCACATTTTTCTACAGGCATATTGAGGGGTAACAGGTCGTAGTGAACACATATAGTAGTCTAGTAAGGGTCATGTGGGTAAGACGCAGGTACATCGTACAGATTTTACATTTAATTCAACCCCCGAAATCCCGAAGGAGCCCATTTGTGCTGTTAAAATGATAAATGCTTGACCCTTGTGCACTGTAGGACATTGGCAAATAGGACAATCAGAGTGCAGTTTGTCGGGCTGTTAACGCATCACCAGTGCATGCAGTCAGTAAGGAGCCAGTGGGCACACCTTACTAATGACTAGACACCGCACGACAGCATCACCTGTGTGTCATAGGCGCATGAACCTTATGAATTATTCCTTACGAATACTTCCCAATACATTTACCACACACATGACAATCCTACGTTCCATTTTCATGATCTGCCTTAGGGGAACTGCAGGACACGCGTGGGTTCACCTTAAGATGTGGCCACTTCTGTCTACAAAATCCAGTCAATAATCAGATCAATGATTTATCAGTATTTGTTTTGCTGATGATAATTTTATTTTTTAAGTGAAAAAATATCACAATCCCTCTGCCATTGTCCTGCTTCCTAGACATGACCACACTCTGTCCCGAGCTATATTAGGTTAAATGCTCCTTTTTGGCTCAATACATCTGTAATATCAAACAGTTCTTGATTCAATTTCCTTTCCAGGAACTAAAAGTGTTTATATTAGGCCAGTTGCACTTTCCATCACAAACTTCAGAGTTTGTAGAAAATCTACAAAATTGATTTGTCTGCTCACTTCAGTGTCAGGAAATTATTGACTTTTAATCCAAATTGTGCCATCTGTGCTGATCTGAAAGAAGAAGAAAACACCAAGAAACTCTGAGAAGTCAAATGTTTTTCATACTATTCCTTTTTCTGTCTGGACTGATTGATACCATGTAAAAGTTTTCACCCATCATTAAGTCTCTTCATTTGGACTTCATAAGATAAAGCACGATACCCCAATGACAGAATCTAATATTTCATGTCAAAATAGCATCAAGATCTATGAGATTGGCAAACTATGTGTTTGTGTGCAAGCATATAGAAACAAAGCTATTTTTGATCCAAGCTTCCTTAAAAATTAAAGAAGCTCTCTATTGTCTGTCAGATCAGAGAGCATTATCTGAACCTGAAAAGGATTTCTGAGACGAGTCATCTGCAACCCCTATCACTCCAAGACTCTGTCAGCTCTACTCCTTCCACACGCCTGTCATGCATCATCTCTTCATCTGTCATCGCCTTCACCTTTCTGACCATAGCCTTGAAGTGTCTGTATGTTAACGAACTTCATCCTCTCCCCTTTGCCTGCTGTCTTCACAACAGCCCCTTCTTTGTTTCTTGCCCGTCTTTCACCGAGGTGTTTGAACATGCTGAGGGCAGCGGGGACTCTCTGCAGCTCCCCACCATAGCCTTCACTTTTAGATATAGATTATAGAGAAACTGACAAAAGGAATGTTGTTTGCATGGACACTGCGTGTGGAAGCTGTGGTCATATCCTCGGGGTGTTCCTCCCTTTCACTCCGTCTCTGCATCTCGCAGCAAGCTTTTGACAGACAGTATTGCAAAGAAGTTCAATTGCCTGCAAATTCTTCTTAGACGAGTTTATGGTGTGGTAAAATATTTACACATATCAGGTATTTTTCACGTACAACCACTTAAGTTATACAACAACAGCGCTGTAAAAGTTTGCCAGCTTGTCACGTCTTTGTTTTTTATTGATGATACAAATTTTTAACAAGCGAATCGACAAAACACACAAGTTGATATGACTCCAAAAGAATTACGACAAATATGCCTGATGAAAAAAAATCCAGTTAATCCAGTTAATTTCTAATAAACAGAAGGTTCCTTCTTGTCCCACGGCTTCCCACGGTTATGATAAAATAGAATAGAATAGAATAGACCATCCAATTTTAAAATTGGATAGATTTTAAGGTTATTAAACATTAAAACAAGAATTTTGATTTTAAGTGTGCAAGGTTTTAGATTATCAGAAAACCAGTTTTAGTAGTATTTAATCTACAACAATAAAACACCCATAAATTGAAAAAAATAGATAAAAAGCCCAAATTCTGTATCAAACGTTCAAATGATCCAATGCACATAGGAAGGCTTTTTCAAATTAACACAAAACCAAATGGATTTATCAACACAAACCAACATTTGCCAAATTAGAGTACATTACAAGCTATGGATACTACTACAGTACTATCTTAAATTTGTCATTCCCCAGGAATAATGAGTAATTTTGAGTAGCATGGTAAATTAAGAAATGGTTGGGCTTTGAACAAAGCCAAACTTCTCATCATTACCACGTCTAAACACACGTGAGTGCTGTAATTTCCAGACTATAAATGGTGTATACTTTTCTACCTTCCTCAAAGGCTCAAAGTGTTTGACAGACACTCCCATTCACACACATTTACACATATGGCAGCTCCACTGGCGAACGCTGGCGTCAACCCATAACCATCCGAGGCAATGTGGGGTTCAGTGTCTTGCCCAAGGACACTTTGAATTTAATTATTAAAGTTGATACTAAAGGAGGGCAAAGTGGGAATCGAACCTGCAATCTTCCAATCGACCGCCCTACCCCACCTCTACTTTGTTCACATGCTTTGAACCCTGCGGCTTAAACAATAATGCAGCTTACTTAGAGATTGTTATCCTTTAGAATCGATGAACGCCTGCCTAGCGGCTGTGAGATCGGTGTAATAAAACTATGTCTAAAATAAACTTCAACTTGGTTTAATGTTCTGTGATTGGGATTTTATTGAATGAAAGAGAAAATAGGACAATTATTTGTAGTTTTTGGACATAAGCGACCTTTTACTGTAAAAATTAGGTGGAAGATGTATGTAGATCAGACGGCTCCCGCTTGGAGCGGAGGACCCGCTGTTGCAGGCGGAGCAGAGCGGAGCTGTCAGCTATCAGAAACGAGGAAGCGGATCATTATTTTATTTTGGGTAGGAAAGTGACAGAATTTTTTTATAACAAGCACCAGCGTTTGTTTTTTTTTTAATTGCTGAAAAGTACTGCCAGCTGCTAATGCGGGGTGAGAGCAGTTCACCCTAAATACAGAGTAGTCAGACATGCCTCCACCAATGAGGCACTGTTTGTGGTGTAAATACCTCATGTTACAAAGTGGACATTTCTGCTTGTAGAGAAATGTGGCATATATATTTACAGTTCTTGTTTTCTTTTTCTTCTTCAGGTGCGCTCTATAGTCCAGCTAAACAGAAATCAAAACTGAATAGAGCTTTTTACATGGTCCTACATTACAGTAGTCTAACATTGTTTTAAAATATTTTTGTTAAAAGTGTTGAATAATCTTGTAAGTTACTTTATTGTTAAACTATATATTTCTCTGTAAAATTCCAGATTTAAAGGAATAAATATGTAGAGTACATCAGTTTTTCAGTAATACATTTTAATGAGGTTCAGTTGTTTGTTCAGAATTAGTGATATTAGTTAACATTTTTTTAATATTTTAATATATTGTTTATATTGTTAAAAATCTTTGGCTCCTTTTTTTTGGTCAGTATGACCAGAACAGGAACAGGTACAGCTGAAATACTCTGTAGTCTCTACCAGGTGCTGTCATGACTTATCATGCACCCGTGAGAAAATGTAGTAGACTATAAGTATACATGAAACACTAAAGGTATACTAAGTATACTACGTTTACTCAAGAGTGTGTTGTTTCCTTGTCCACACAAGCAGGAGCTCAGAAAAACAGAGTCAGGTATGCTCTTATTATTTGTTCTGTGCTGGCCTATGGATCTACGTGTCACAAATGTGCATGGAATTTAATGCTAAAAGAATTCCTCTGAATATATTCTTAGAATTCCCCCCTATGAGTAGAGTCTTCAATTATTAACAATCCTCTTGTCTGTCCATCAATATGTCCACAGTTGAGATGGGAACAGGATTTTCCACTTTATGTGGAAGGTGGTGTAATAATTTAGAAAAAATATGCATAAAATCTGAATCCTAAAACATCAAGATCAGTTTTTTTGAATGGTTAGTGTATTCAAGACTCCATTGACTTTTTTTCCTGGAAGAAAGTGTATACATTTCACTCTCTCCCCTGCACCATTCCTCTGAGACCTCCCTTCCCATTAAAGGTTTTGATGTTTTTCGTGATGCCGGTCAGACAACAATATTTATGGGGGTGCGTAGCTCCAAAGGTTCAATCTGAGTCACAGGAAACGTGTAAACATTTCATAAAAATGCTGCTTGTTCATGATAACATCTTAAAAATATAACAAAATGATATAGCAAACCAAGCGGCAAAAGTGTTCCTTCTGAATGTTAAGCACGTGGCTGCCCTGGTGAAGACAATACATCCCGTCATGGCAGAGGAATGCACACTTTGTGCCTTTCATAAATCACTTCATGAAATTGAATTATCTCTCTCTAAATTACAATCAGGAAGTAGATATTTTAGATGATGCATTGCTTTTTTTCTGATTAGTTAACTTTTCAGGGTTCATGTGTCTTTTACTAAGCTTTCTTTTCAGAGGTGGAACTCACCATGTTCTAAGTGTACAGAAACAACTAACAAATTTTCAACAGACACTGATCCATGCTTGCATTAACTGTGTGCGTAGACAAAAACAAACAAGCACATAATTAACATGTTGCTCATATGAACAAAGCCTTTGGGTAGTTTTTGTATCTGGACTTTAAAATCAAATACTGCATTTGTAGCAAAAAAATAAAATGTGATCTTCAAACCATCACATTATGGGTTAACTCATAAGAATATGGAGAGAAATTATCGGTCATTAGAATTTTCCTATCAGCCTTCCCTTCTAAACGTATCCAGAAAATGACTCAATCAATACATGAAGACAGTAGATGTTAGTGTTGACCACCGAGATGGGCCGCCATTCTTCCCATGACTCTCTCAGTCTGACTGCCTTTGACTTTTTCCGGAAGAAAAAAAACAGTGCCCCTACTGGTCGTACCTGTTACGGATTTTGTATCAATTCGGTGTCTCGGAGAATAATATACTTTTAATATATATATTAGCGTTTAAAAGTGAACGTCATATTCTCAGATAATAATTTTTACTTTCCTTTAAAGTTTTTTTAAGCCCTGCTACACCCACTGAAGGAAAAACGTTTAGAAGGGAAGGCTGATAGGAAAATTCTAATGACCGGTCATTCCACTGGTATTTAAACGCAGCACTTACGGACGAATTTGTGAGATGTGAAAACAGTCTCATGGTGGATCCGTGCGTAACTTTGGCTTCGTGTGTGCGTAACAAGGGATTTGTGCGTGTTTTTTAAAGATAGTGTGTGTTTTTTAAAGTGCGTAAGTAGTTTCAAGCTGTTGTAATCTTAATTTGTGCATACGTAAATTGCATTTTGTATTTTTTTAACTTATACACAAAACGTATTATGTGAGTAACAAATCACGCACAAATCCAAATTTATGCACAAATCCTAATTTACGCACGCCCAAAGCAAGAATATGCATACACAAATCCTAATTTACGCAAAAATCAAAAATTACGCATGCACAAATCCGACTGAGTCTAATTTCTCTCCATATAAGAACCAATGGTGACATCAGTATAACAGAAAAAAACAACATAATGTTTAACAATATGTTCTGTGGCCCAATTTCCATTTTTTGTTATGATTTGTTTATTTTATTTTTTTAGATTTTCTTTTTAAGGGTTAAGATCGGAGATCTACATGCAAGATCTTTACCAAGAGAAAAAGAAGATCATTTGAATGACAATTTGTGAATATCATGCCTACTATTTTTTGCATTAATATAAGTGTAAAAATGACAAAACATGAGAAAAAACTGAGTTATTAAAATGACGTACAAACTTATAAAAGTGCCAGTGGAATTTCAGATACTGTTCTTTCTGGAGTATCATTGCACTGGATTATAAATCACAGCAGCCCAAAAAAATGTATAATAAAGGCAACAAAACCATATATGTAAGTTGCTCTGGGGTAAAAATTGCACTATTGACAGAAAACTACAACCCTTGTGAGCAAATCTACCAGTGTTGCGTTCACACCACACGAGATTCACGCTTTTTTTTTAAAACTAGTGTTAAATCTGTATGTGCAGCCTCTTTTGACACGTGTCAAATTTAATGCTCAGTCTTTAAACAAAAATGTGTTCATTTGGTTGGTAAGGTGAGAGGCTACCATGCAGGAATCCAGGGTTCGATTCCCGGAGGTGGATAAACAATGGTACATGGGTCAATTACCATATCAATGGCGAGCAATTAACATCACCCAGTGAGGTCCTTAGGCAAGACCCTTAATGCTACTGCCTCCTGAGCGCGGTTAGGCTGCAGCTCACCGCTCCCCCAGGGGATGGGTCAAATGCGCATCAAATCCCACATTGTGGGATATATAAAATACTAATTATTATTTTTTATTTTTTATTATAGAGACCTTGGTCTTATGTGGTAGAAGCTAAGGTCAAGTTTTTAGCCTCATTGCTACATGGAAGTCTTGACTGTAAATCTCATTTACGATGCAAAGAAGACACTAATCACTTTGAAGGTTTATTTATTTTATTTATTTATTTATTTTATTTTTTTTAACTTGTCCTGTCCAACAGCTAGGCAGGCAGATGAGAGCTGAGGGCCTCTTGTGTTGGACATATTTTACTTTAACAAGAGGGGTTATTAATCTTCAGACAAACCAAAGGTATGTCTGAATAAACCCCGTTTGTAATTGAGGCCAAACTTTATTAATTTCAACCATGTTTGAAAATTTTTGGTGTTGGACCGGACGGAAAAGGAAAGAAGGGAAGAAGAGAGAGGGACGTTAGAGAGGGGGGGGGGGGGGGGTGATAGTGAGAGGGTAAGACCATGAAGCAGCATAGAGCAGACAGGTTTACTGGTTGTTTATCATTACGGTACGGTTCAAATGTAGTACAAAAAGGGCGGGGCCTGTCCACACACACTCAAATGTTATCAACACACCTGCTAGCTGCAAAAATGTCCACATGTCAACATGCACACAAAACAGATAGTGTTCACAAACGCATACCTATGCCTTTAAACCAACTAGTGTGAAATCTGTCATTCATTCAATCATGCAAACTATTAGTGCAAAGGTGAGCTAACACCTGTGCTCAGGTGAGTGTTTATAATCTTCTAAAATGGATGGTGGAATGTGAAAAGAAGGAGGAGGAGCGCCTAGCCACCCCCACACCCAGACCCCCGCCGCAGCAGCAGCAGCAGCCGGAATCCCCCCAACGCCACACGGGAACAGGCAGGGAACAACCGCCCCCCAGGTTTATTTATTTTAGAAGATTATAAATAAGCATCTGTAAATATGTCTGAATGTCCATGTTTTAAAGGGGATTTTTACTTTCTACTTTCTGGTTGTTCTTCTTGCACCTTTTTATACGCCTGTTCAGCTTTATGTCATTTGTGGTAGAAGACCACCCAGGTAAATGAATAAATAAAAGACTGTATTACAATGTTACATCATGAAAACACTGATTTATCCTATTGTCCACAAATGAGTACATCACCTTTTTCTATCCCAAGCAAATGCTCGGTTCAAACTTCAGAAGGTCAGCTTGACCTTGTTTACCATAGTTGCGGTTCTGATGGAATGCAAAGGAATTCCGTTTCCCTGCTCCCTTCACCTCCTCTGGAAAATTATTCACCCTTCCCAACGATAACCGCTTTTGCCCCCACAATGTGCACTTGACTTTCCTTTTTTTTTTTCTTTTACATTGTATGTATCTTTCTTGCTGGCAAAACGTAGATTGCATACCAAACAAGAGCTCCTGACATGCCAATAAAAGAACAATGTATCATTACTTTCTAAGTGTTTTGCACAGTTAAAATGTGCACAATCAAAGGCTCCAGTATAGTTTTACTCTGCTTGTAATTTACCCCAACCTTTAAATACTGGGTGTTTTCAATTAATGTAATAGAATTAAACATTTGAGTGACTCCTCAAAAACTGATACAGAGAAATAAAAAAAGGGACAGCAGAGATCCTCCTCACCTTTTATCTCTAAAGAGTTCTTGTGTTTATCTGGCTCATTACTGCATGAAGCAGCACGGAGACAGCTGCTGCCATTGCCCCTTCACAGTGAACCACATGGACGTTATTCCCATAAAATGAATAAAAGATTTCGGCCAGCTTTATAATGGGTTTGTTTATCGTACGAACTTCAATCAATCTCCTATTTTTCCTCTGAACTCACACACCCTTGTCAACATTTCCATGCCCCTCCAGGAGTTTCCGGCCATCAGTTTTAGACACTGACCTAGATGAATCCAAGGGAAAATGCACACAGCTCAGTTTGTTGGCCCAAAGTTAAGGAGTTGGAACTCTTCTTCCACTTTTATCACATGGTTTTCTATGGCTCATAGGTTAAAGAGTCAATTTGGGACAAAAAGTTTGGGTAACGCTTTCTTTTACAGTACAGTACTTACAGTGTACTTAAGTGGTATTTACATGGTACTTATTGTGTAACTACTGGGTACTTTCAGGGTACTTACATGGTACTTTTTATGGAATTTACTGGGTACTTACAGTGTGTTTACATGGTACTTTCTATGGTACTTTACTGGGTACTTTCTGTGTCTACTCTGTACTTACATGGTACCTACTGTGTATTTATATGGTACTATTTGGTTCATACCTATGTGGTACATACTGGGTATTTATAATATTCTTACTGGGTATTTACATGTTGTGCAAAGGTGTCTTTTATGGTACTTACCACATGTAAGAACAAGGTAAGTACAAATAAAGTACCTTGACCTTTAGGTCTGCACTCGCTGCATGTTTCATGGTATTTACCATGAATTTACCACAGAAACTACCCCTTAAGTACACTGAAACTGTACTGTAAAAGAAAGTCAGCCCTATTTCCACTCAGCTACATGGTACTTTCATTACTAAATACCGGGTATGTTCACTTGAATATTACTTGGTACTTACCCCTTAAGTACAATGAAACTGTACTGTAAAAGAAAGTCAGCCCTATTTCCATTCTATTACATGGTACTTTCAGTAGTAAAGGCTGGGTATGTACACGTATTACCTTCCTGTGCAGTGTACACACATACACACTTGGTATTCTGACCTCACAAAATGAGACAATGCTAACTTGTTGGTAAGGGTCAAATAACTACATTGTAAAAACATGTTCTGCCCTGATTACTTCTTGTAACATGAGGCAAGTTTAAAGAGAAACAAGACAGCAGTGAAAACAACAATCTTTAATATGATACATGTCTGCAGCATACAAAGTGTCATCACAATGAAACATGTTTTAAGTACAAAACAGTACAAAGGAGCATTCCAAAAAACACATTATTGGCCTGAGGGTCGTGCTTTTTGTCCATCCAAATTCCTTCAGCAGAGTTTGGTAACAGTGCAGGACTTCTTCAGGGTTTGTAACTGCAAGAAAATTCACAATAAAAGCTCAAATGAAAATAAAAAGCATAACGACTTTGATGAAATACAAAATAAATTTTACTTGTTTAATTATTTCTGTAATGAGTTTGATAAATCTCTGTGTATTATTTATCGCTTTGACTGTAATGCTTGAAATTAATCAATTATCCTCATTTATAAACATGATAATAAATTATTCAAAACTTAACTTTTTTTAAATATTGTTCTAAAAATGAACTTTATATATGTCAGGAAAATATGTAAAACAACAAGGCTAAATATTTACTTTTAATACTAAAAACACCCAGAGTGTGTGTTTTTGTTAAGTAGGTTGGGGCGAGTAAAATTGCAAATTCCCAGCGCACTTGAATGCAGCACAACTCCCCCAAAGTGAACGTGCATTAATCCGGAGAGCCTCGAGGCGCGCGCAACAGTTTGAATTTCTCTTCATTTGGCAGGTAAGCCAGTGTTTTTATTTTTTTAAATATTGGATAAATTACATGTAAATATTTAAACTGATCAAACTTTATAAAGAAGCTAACCTCGTGATTTCAAGCCGCTATCTCTGTGTTTAAAATGTGACGTAAGAGCATGTCTACGTTACTGCAATAATTTCAGTTATTTCATTATTTTTCTATCAGCATATTCTATTTTGGATATATTTCTGATTATTTTATTATTATTATTTTTTTCTTCTTGAAATGATTCAATAAGTTTGGATTGATGACATTGACTATCACTGCTGATGCTCTTTCTGAGTCTTTGATGCTGGATTTTGTATGCTTATGCTTTGTTCAATAAAGTTGTAAAAAAAAAAAAAAAAAAAATCAGTTATTTCAAAATGTTTAAATTTTCAAAGTTTGTCATGAAAATCTACAAACATTGTTGTTACTTACCAGGAGAGAGGCACCTGTAAAACAAGCACGTAGCCTAAATGATAAAGTCTGTTGTTCTGTGCTCGTTTGACTGAGCGCACGTCTTTCTGGGAAAATCAAAGAAAGGCGTTTATTTAAAATAATGATGACGTACTTCCGTTTTTTTACCGCTTTAGATCAGCTATGGTGAAGAAGACATCCCAGACGAATCCGTGAAGCCACAGGAGAGTAAGCTAAAGTAAGTTAAATCCACCAAGTGGACATATTATTTACATTAATGAAGAGTTTAACTGCATTTTCTTTTCTTTCTCCGTTTTTATTCTATTTTTATTTATTTATTTATTTTCAAATATGATAGAGACAACAATACCACCCAAAAGTAAATGTAACTGTTTGAAAATTAAAACATATTTTTTTGAATAACTGCGTTGAATTTGAAATTGCCTATTTATTTCTTTTTCCTTTTCTTTTACACTGCCATGTTTTTCATGCTAATGCAAATTGTAGGTGCGAATAATATTTATAAAGAAGAAATAAACACAGCAATTGGCAATTAAAACATTACTTTTGTCATTCTTTGTCTAAACAAATTATATTTTTTATGGCAATTTTGATTTTTTTGTCTTTGATTTCTTTTTTGTTCTTGTTTATATAACTAAAATTTAAAGTTGTGAATAATCTATCATGTTTATAAATGAGGATAATTGATTGATTTCAAGTATTACAGCCAAAGCGATAAAGACTACACAGAGATTTAACAAACTCATTACAGAAATGATTAAATAGGTAAAATTTATTTTGTATTTCATCAAAGTCGTTATGCTTTTTATTTTCATTTGAGCTTTTCTTGTGAATTTTCTTGCAGTTACAAACCCTGAAGAAGTCCTGCACCGTTACCAAACTCTGCTGAAAGAATTTGGATGGACAAAAAGCACGACCCTCAGGCCAATAATGTGTTTTTTGGAATGCTCCTTTGTACTGTTTTGTACTTAAAACATGTTTCATTGTGATGACACTTTGTATGCTGCAGACATGTATCATATTAAAGATTGTGGTTTTCACTGCTGTCTTGTTTCTCTTTAAACTTGCCTCATGTTACAAGAAGTAATCAGGGCAGAACATGTTTTTACAATGTAGTTATTTGACCTTTACCAACAAGTTAGCATTGTCTCATTTGGTGAGGTCAGAATACCAAGTGTGTATGTATGTACACTGCACAGGAAGGTAATACGTGTACATACCCAGCATTTACTACTAAAAGTACCATGTAATAGAATGGAAATAGGGCTGACTTTCTTTTACAGTACAGTTTCATTGTACTTAAGGGGTAAGTACTAAGTAATATTCAAGTGAACATACCCGGTATTTAGTAATGAAAGTACCATGTAGTTGAGTGGAAATAGGGCTGACTTTCTTTTACAGTACAGTTTCATTGTACTTAAGGGGAAAGTACCAAGTAATATTCAAGTGAACATACCCGGTAATTAGTAATGAAAGTACCTTGTAGTTGAGTGGAAATAGGGCTGACTTTCTTTTACAGTACAGTTTCAGTGTACTTAAGGGGTAGTTTCTGTGGTAAATGCATGGTAAATATCATGAAACATGCAGCGAGTGCAGACCTAAAGGTCAAGGTACTTTATTTGTACTTACCTTGTTCTTACATGTGGTAAGTACCATAAAAGACACCTTTGCACAACATGTAAATACCCAGTAAGAATATTATAAATACCCAGTATGTACCACATAGGTATGAACCAAATAGTACCATATAAATACACAGTAAGTACCATGTAAGTACAGAGTAGACACAAAAAGTACCATGAAAGTACCCAGTAAAGTACCATAGAAAGTACCATGTAAACACACTGTAAGTACCCAGTAAATTCCATAAAAAGTACCATGTAAGTACCCAGTAGTTACACAATAAGTACCATGTAAATACCACTTAAGTACACTGTAAGTACAGAACTGTAAAAGAAAGCGTTACCAAAGTTTGTTACTTTTGGAGGGTATATGGATCAGAATGATGAAAGTGGGAAACTTCATGCTCATAATTGCCCCAAATCAACAAAGTGATCTGCCGGAGTGGCTCTGGCGCCAATATAACACAATAAAACCACTTTTTTTTCATTACAACTTATTTTCACATAATGATTCATCATCGTATGGTATTCCAGCCTGCTCTGCAGGCTAAGTGCCTTAAGCAACCTATTTCTATAAAAAGAAAACCATCATGGGTTAAAAAGGAGAAAGTACATTTAAAAAATTCCACAGTCAAACTTTTCAAGTGTTGCCTGGGGTTCCCAGACAAAATGTTTTTCTGTCGCTTGATGAAATTTAATAACGTATGATACAAAAATGTGATCTCCGATAGAGATTTTTTTTTTTTAATTTTTTTACTTCCATTATAACAATTTAAAAAATCATCAAACTGTGTTTGGCTGATGAATACATAAACAAATTATTCATTTTTTGATTTCCAATTGCAAGCAGATAGTCAAAAGTTAAAATTCGGGTTGATGTGTCTGTGTCTGTTTTTTTAACATCTACTTTTTCATCATCAGAACACAATGGATTCATAAATAGTGTTCTTGCATATTGTTCATACATATTGGATTTTAACTTTGTGAAATCTGTGATTTCATATTTGCCGTTAAGAAAAGAAGGAGTGAGCATGTGCCTGAATTGCTTTTAAAATCCAGGGCACTATGATTTTTAAGTAGTTAGGAAGTAGGGAGGGAATTAAGATTAGAGGATGACATTTTTACGGGAAGCCCACGGGTCATGGGATTCCCGTGGGATGGAAGTCGTCTCTGCCATTAATCATCGGACTGGGACGGGATAAATTCTTACATGAGTGAGAACCAACCAATAAGAGCAAAGACATTTACATTTAATGTTTTACATAATGACTAAATAAAGACAAAATATAAGGGAGGATTTTTGGAGTAGGAGTCAGATTTCCAGGAGAGGAAAGGGACAGGATTATTTTTCTTTAACTTTGGTCTGGGAATGGGATGGGACATGAGTGAAAATCCACTCCTGTGTCATCCTTTACTTCAGACATCGCCCAAGACTGTAATTAGCTGTTTATTACATCTAAAACTTAATTGAGATAACACATAAAAGAACGAGTAGCTTTTTCCCTTTTCATAAACTTTTTCATTTGGTATGTTGGGACTCCCCCATTGGGGAGCATTATATTTGTTTCTTCCAGCATCAGTACCCAAAAAAACAACTTGGAAAATTAGTTCAGAGTGCATGTGGAACATAAATCCACTGTGGTCTAAGCCCATTTTTAATCACGTTTGCCTGTTTGACCCAGTTTTTCAGATGCTTCCAGGCCATGCTACGATGTAAAGCTCCACTACGAGGCTCCAGCGCCAGAAGCTCCTCTAAGGTTGCCACCAAGGCAGTGAGGGGGGTGGCCGTGACTGGGGTCCGCCGCACCAATGATTTCCTATTTTTGGTAGCCTCACTGGGTCAACCAGCCGCCGCTGTGCCCCAACTGGGCCCATCTTGTGAACCCACCATTGACATCTCCAAAGCCCACTCTTCAGACAACAAACCTGTTGTAGTGTCACTAGTGGCCCACTTTGATGGCTGACAATTTTCTTTTTTTACTTTTGAAATATCAGAGCTTTTCAACTGCAAGTCTTTAACAATGAGAGGGGAGCATCAGCCTGGCAGTGCATGTGGCTCAAGCACTGCTGTTGCACCAAATCTCTCTTGGCTAGAGATGGATTTCAAACAAAGAAGCCCTGGGATGTCCCTGGATGTTATTTGAGACAGTAAACCTGCAGAAGCTGAGTGTCTCCCTAAAGTAAGGATTGCACTGAATGGATCTTTCTTTTGGACAAGAGCAGAAAAACAAATTCGGTAATAAGGTATTGACTATAAAAGAAAAAAGAAAAAAAACAGACATGGGATTTGTTCAAGGTCAAGAAGGACATTTTGTGTATTTTTGTAACATTTCGTACTAATGTCGAATAAATTGATTAGAAAGGATGTTTATAGTTATAGATTTAAAATTCCTATTAAATGTTGATGAATCCAAAAATGAACTTCAAATACAGACTTAAGACTTTAGAAAACTACCAGTCAATTTTATTCTCTATTTCCTTTCTTTTTTTATTTGGTGTACAGGCAGGATTGGTATGGTAGCATGCTATTTTTTTGCAAGAGTAAAGTGACCCAAAGAAATATGTGCATGTTGGTAAAGATCAAGGTATTCCTGTAGGAACATGCATGTGGAGTGTGCAATAGAAAAACCAAATGTGTTTGAGAGGTTAACTACACCAGTATTTTTACTGTTCAGTATTTTTAATGTCTAATTCCCCGTTACCTTTTTAATTATGTATACCTGTTGTCAAAATGGTAAGGCTTTTACATGTGAGAAACAGGATTTTCTTTTTCAAAAATGATATCTTTAGACATCCTTTAAAAATTTCTGTCATGTTCATGTTATGTGTAAGTTATAGCCTCTGCAATTCACAGTGTTTCAAATGTTTGCATTTTCAAAAAATCAATGGCACACGTGAAACCGCCAAAAAGCAAAAATCGATTTTTTTTTATTGCATTTATTTGATTTGAGGTTTGGTTCATGTTCTTCACTACAAAACACATAAGCTTTTATCAATCAGTTTGACACATTCTTTTTTCTTGCAACAGAGAGGATAAGTATATTTCAAGCTAAGGCTGTGATTTGAAATGCTGTGTTTTCTGTGTCAGCGTGTACGTTGCATTCTAGATTCGCGTTATTCCATTGTGTTGTGTTTGTCTTAGCACTTTCACACAAACTGTTGTCCGTACAGTTAATGGTTCCGGTGTATGACTTGATACCAAAGGAAAGGACATTTTAATATTTTTGAAAGGGAGTTGTTTAATAAATTTAAAAAAATGCATATAAAAAAATTACCTAATTTCATTTTTGTTATTTTCTTTTACTTTGTCTTTGAAAACAACTTTTAGACGTGTATGTTTACAAACTATTTTGTTACACCATGATGCCATGAAAAAGAAAAAAGGTGGAAAAAAACAAGCTGGCTAGACTGTTTTTTTTTTAAATATATTTTATATTTTATTCGACTTTTCTAGCAGACGTTTTTAGCCACAGGCCCAAATTATCATCTGTCTACTACCATGCTTAACAGTAAGCATCCAATTTGTTCTAAAAAGCTGTCTTATTAGGATTTTTTCTTCCATATGCTGAGTTCACACAGATGTGACTCGCATCCGCCGCCTCTGCTTTGATATGAAGCAAATTTGCTGTTTGACACTAATCTAAAAATAAGTGTTCAGCAACTTGCTGCTCTCGCCGCATGTGGGAGGAGCTACCATCAGAGGTTTTTAGCCTCGTTGCTACATGGAAGCACTGACTGTATATCTGTATCTCATATTCAGAAACTTCATCAGTTCAATGATTTCCAGTAAAATGTTTAATATAAAATATGTTACTGACAGGAATTTTGCACAAGTCTAAAAGTTCTCTTCAAATTGTTTTAAGTGAATAAATGAAATATTTTTTTATTGCATGGAATACACAGATGACATTGAGAGATCAAGTATATTTATTTTGAAGAACTCTACAAAAGCATCGATGATCACGTTTCCATCTCTGGGTTCAGAGATTCTCCCAGTATGGTGAGCTTCACCATCCACTGCAGGAACTTCGTCTGAATGAAGACCTTCCCGTTCAGCTGAGATCGTAACCCATTTGACGACTTGCTGTCCCGTATTAGTCAGAGAAGGGAAAACATTTTTGTCATTGCATTGGAAGATGATGAAGTTAATTAGCTGAGGATCATTCCAGATGTCTTTGCCACTCTCTTTGTGTATAACATTTTTGGACCCGATTCCAGGAAGAAGATTAAAGCAAAGACAGATTTGTTTTGGTCAAAACTTCAGTTTTAGATCTTAAGAGTTGAATATTACAAAGAACTGATAACAACCACCAAATGGTTCCCGAGCGCAGCTATGTTTGCAGCATACTGCTCCCCCAGGGGATTGGACAAACACGGAGAACACACCTAGGTGTGTGGCAGTTAATGGGACCTTAACTTTAAACCTAAACCTAAATGAATTACACTTAATAGATCTTCTAAAGGTTACAAGATAGAAATGCTGTCCACTTTTATTGTGAATTATTGTTAAATACAAAAAAATGCAGATTTACTGTATCCTGTATATGCTTTGTTTAGTTTAAATTGAAAAATTTTATTACCATTGAGTCAATGGTCAATGTTTAACTTCCTGCTTCATTTAAATACTGTATATAGTCACAGTCTCCTGGGACATGAAATTTGAAGCCCATAAGTCAAAGCTCAAAAGGTCTTCAGGGGCCAGCAGCAGCATACAGTCACTATGATACTTGAGTTACTTCAACTGCGGAGCAACCGCCTTTTTATAGGCTCTTTGGAGGGACAACCTGGACTTGATAATGATGATGACTATGGGACCAAAACAAAGACCTGTGTAGTTTTGGGTCACATAGACCTGGAAGTCGATTGAAAACTATGCTATGGGTTGTTACAAGTCATTTCATAGGAGTCCTCAGCTGGAGTGAGAGGGTGAGGGACAGTCATTACCCTCTCCTGCCTTAATAGCCCCTTTAGGTGTTAATGACCTGGGTGAAACCAGTTTGTCCTGTTTGGATTTCAGGATGTAAGTCTGCCATTTCTGTTGGGCGAAGGTTTTATCTATTTTGGCAAAAATAGCTTTGCTCTCTAGCCGAGGACAAATAACCCCTATAATGACTCCTAACAACCCTCAGTGTGGTTGTTGATGGACTTCCAGGTCTTCATGACCTGAAACCATTCAGGTCTTTGTTTTCGTCACATGGTCATCAGCACTTTCAAGTCCCACTGCTCCCTCCCTGTAGTCTACAAATGCCAGTTCTCTCAGCACTTCAATTTGGAATTGAGGAAGCCTCCTGGATAAGAGGAGGAATGTCTCCAATTTATAAAACAATGTCCAGATGACCCTTGTTATACCTTTCCCTGCTATAGAACCTCTGGATGAATACATTTTTGAAGATAAACCACCATATAGGACAACTCAAGGTAGAGTATCTTAATCCCATCTTTTCATCAGTTAAGAATAAATTGTTTCATAACTTTGGTTTTGGAGGCCCAAAGTGCTGTACACAATGTCAAATAAACAAACACTACAATGATAAAACACAAAAAGGGATAAAAAATAATTAAACCAGAATAAAACATAACAAAGCAACTACTTAGTCACTTTTTGCAGCTCAGTTCCACCTGCATTTACATTAGTTTGGTTCATGAGTCAAACATTTTACAGGCTACTCCATTCTCACTGCCACTTTTCTTTTCTTTTTTAATTCAAGACCTTTCCCAGTCCACTCCACGTGTTCATCACAAAACCACAAAATATGCATCAAAAATACAGTTTGTAAACTTTTTTTGTCTTTTTCAAATGAGTACTTTAGTCTGTATGCATGTATACTAATAAATCTGAAAAATTGTCAAGAAGAAACAAAGATTACAACTTTCAAGATAATATCCTGTGAAATAGATTGAAATATTTTTTTGCATGTATAACAGTAAAATAATAAAAAGAAATAAACATAGGCTTTTCAGCATTAAATTTAACATGTATTAATTAAAGAAAACATTACATTTTTACCATCAAAATTAGAAGTTTGAAAATAATTAAAGTCGTTAACAACAGAGCTTTAGTTCCAGTACTGACATTCATGACTACCTTAACACTTCAACAGTTTTTGCAATTAACTTAATTTCAGTGGATTATGAAGTGGAGAAAAGCAGCATTGCTTTGGTATGCAACACCATACAGTAGTGAAGTGCCTACACCATCAAGTCAGCTGATTCTGACACGAGGAAGCCACTATTCTCCTCGTCAGAATCAGCTGATATGTGTTGATCGCATAAATGGTCAAGGTGTGGTCAAAGACATCTCCGGTGTTAAAGGGTTAAACCATCAAGTTGGCGCTTTGCATTCAACAGTAACAATGTCACAATGGTGGACATCTGTGAACACAACTCCACACAACACTAAACGCTACACAGCTAAACTGGTTATTTTATCAATGTTCAGTCATGGGAAGACAGTGGGTGGAGTTGTTGTCAAGGATTGACAAAACATAAATTGTACAAACTGACCCATTTTCAGCTAATTTGTTCTCAGAAAAGAACTTTTAGAATTTTCAGGCTTTTGTTCACCCTCATGTTTGAATTATCTGTAAGTAATACACTGTATTATGTGGCGGCAGTGGGTCAGGCGGTTGAGCAGGTTGGCCAATATTCAAAGGCGGTTCGATTCCTGCTCCCACAAGTCAACTGTCATTGTGTCCTTGGGCAAGACACTTAACCCCTTCCTGCCTTCAATGTTTGCTGCACTGGTGTGTGTGTGAAGGCGTGGGAATGTACCGGTGATGGTCAGAGGGGCCGCAGGCGCTTACTGGCAACCACGCCTCTGTCAGTCTCCCACAGGGCAGCTGTGGCTATATCAGTAGCTTACCATCACCAAGTGTGAATGAGGAGTGAATGAATAGTGGACACATTGTAAGCGCTTTGTGCTTGTGGAAAAGCACTATTAAATCCAATCCATTATTAGTGTTCTTCCATACACTCCCTGTTGAATGCATATAAGACAAATGTAAATAAATGAAACTAGGAAAATATATTTGTAAATGATGTATACTTGTATAGGGCTTTTCTTCCTTCCTTGAAGGCCCAAAGCGCTTTATAGTCACAGTCCCATTCACCCATGCACACACACGTTCACACACTGATAGTGGCTCAACTGTCGAACACTAGCGCCAGCCTACAACCACCAGAGGCAACGTGGGTTTCAGTGTCTTGGACACTTCAACACATGGCCACATGGCCTTGGCCAAGGCGGGAACTAAACACTAACCGTAACCCTCTTCCAATCAGTGGTCGACTGCCCTAACCTCTGCACCACAGCCTCCCCAATGCTGTTATTCTTCAGCTATCGGCAGTAAACACCAGAGCCTCTAACTGAGGAAATCACATGAGACCAAATGCTGCCTATGAAGCAATTTGCTTTCTTGGAAAATGGGAAAAATGCACAACAGTGTGATGAATGTTTAAAAATGTAACTGATGGTCCACATTCACGTTTACCATGAAATGTTCTGTTTTACATTCTAACACAGTCACAGCAATCTTGCATCGAATCCAAATTTTTTAAATGTTTTATTGTTCAGTAAAAATACAGCTGAGCTGCAAAGATTTATCCATTTTAGTCTTACACTTTAGTTTTCTAGGCCCTTCAAGCTTTAAGGTGGCAAGACCTGTTTGTAATCTTGAAAAGCCTATCTTGATGATTTCATGGTGCATAGTGCAATTATATTAGGTGCATCTAAGCATACATGCACTGTCACTTTGTGTTTTGACGGTGAATACAGTTAATGCAACCACTGCCACAAATAACAAAATGTCCTTGATTTCTTCTGGAGAGCCGAGATCTGTTTAGGCATAACGTGCAACTATCCAATCAGTGTGTAGCCTCATAACCCCTTTTACAACCCAGACACACTAGAAGCACTTTTTGTAGATCATTAATGTGGTCAAAAGACATGCTGTCTCATCATTGACAAGAAGACTTCATACGAAGAAGAAATTCCAAGAAACGGTTCCTGTCGCAAACACGGAAAAGACATCTAGATCTTAAAGGGCGTGTGACTTCAGGGGAAACTTACCTTGCCTCTCGGGGTAAACACCTTACCTTGCCAAAGTCCAATTCATAGTGGAGGTGCTGTGGCATACTGAATTAATAGTTCTTTTCCTCACATCAATAATTAGTCTGAGAAGTACTTGTGCAGAACACTGACATTTACAGTGAGCGTGGCCTATAAAAGTAGACTTATTTAAACTAAACTAACTGACAACTGCACTCATATACTGCACGTGTGCTTTTGAGTCCAACCACTGAGAAATGCAACTTCTTGGGAAAACACTTGTATAACTTCCGCTGCTCGTGGTTTTCTACTTTCTTGTGCTTCATTTTACGTGCATATGGCAGAAGTTGTTTTTCCATTTGCAAACATGCTTCAACCAACTCTCTGCTTCACTTCTAAGCCTGGGCTGTCAGCTGCATAGTAAGCAAAGCACCACCAGATACTTCATTAAACATGATATTTTGATTTCTCCATGGCTGTCTTGTGTAAGCTCAAGAGTAGAGTGACAGATAAAACTTACAAATGAGGCTTTTGGGAGAGGCTAGGAGTCCAATTACAGTTAGTTGATTTGGCAACAGTCTTACAACAGGCCAAATGTGGCCTAAAGGTACATCCCAGCTGTGCTCCGTTTACTTCTTTTTGTCAGAGCTTTACTCACACAGTCTTGCTATTACAGCCATGTAACTCCAGAATAGGATTTCACACTCTGTTTCACACAAATATTTATTGGATTTTTTTTTCTTATTTGATTAAATACCACCAGCAATAGCCAGGTGCACCAAAGACTAATTTTGCTTCTGAAGTTGAAATAGTGGTTTCTGTCAGTAACACCAGCAGAAAAAAAAAAAAAGTTCTTTCACATTTCAATAAATCCTTCTGTCCTCTGTTTTTTTTACAGGTTTGCTTTAGCCATCATCAAAGATCACCTTTGCACAAAAAAAGAGGTTATGACAGTTTAGCATTAGCTTTCTTATGTAACAAAACTTTTTTATGTGTCGCATTTTTCTGATATAATAATGCAGATCAAAGAGTCCTTGGGAAAAGACACTTCACCCTCCTTGCCTCCAGTGTGGCTCCACTGGAGTGTGGATGTGTATGAATGTCCCGGTGATGGTCAGAGGCGCCGCAGGCCCGTACTGGCAGCCACACCTCTGTCAGTCTGCCCCAGGGCAGCTGTGGTTACATTAGCTTACATTACCAAATATGAATGAATAATCATAGTAAGCCCTTTGAGCTTCAGGAAAAGTCCAGAAAATTCCAATTTATTATTATTATCAATCATGTTCTACTAAATTATTTTGTTTAACCAACAGAAAGCTATATTTTGAGCAAATGTTTTAAAGCACCCAATATGAGCTAGACCAGAAAAATGCATTGAAAGTTACCAAACAAAATTAGTGAATAAAAATCTGTCCCATATGTTTCTTCATGGTTCAGTGTATCTGAAAAGTTTATACGAGGGGGAGTCTGTGTTTGATCTTCTGCACAAGGGACAATCCCTAATCTACAATAAAAACAAGGTTTGAGGCAAAACATTTTGCTGTTATATTCATCCATCCTGAAAATTGATTTTATATCGTTTATTTTAAACACAGAACAAGGTTAGGTTATTGAAATCTCTGTTTAGCAGCCCAGTGGAGTCTGCAAGGTAACAACTTCTGAAGCACCTTGTATATGAGTGCAGACAGCGCTGGGCTTTCCATGGGTAATGGTTTAATAAAGTCACTGTAGATTAACTTCCAGGCCTTTCACAGTGACTCAGCAGAACCAGTTTAAACTAACAGCAACACTTTAAAATAAAATCTATTTTTAACTGGTCATCAGTGTAAGAACATGAGAACCGGAGGGATGTGGTCATTTCTCCTGGTTGTAGTGAAACCACCCAACTAACCGAGAATTGTGATCTCCACTCTTCACCATTTGATTGAGATGTTTCCTTTAGGTGAGCACTGAAACTATGGTCTTAGTCTGAAATGACAAGCAAAGTTTCTAACTTGGCAAAAGGTCCTGATTCGTTTAAAAGAAGCTTTTCGGTTTTCTTAACTCGTCTCTTTTTGTTTCCTTAAGGATACGACTTCTGTTGTCATCTAACTGAAGTTTGGTGAAGTTTAACCCTATCTGGGGTTTTAGCTGCTCCAAGCAGCAGCAATAGTAAGGAAATAGTGAGGAAAAACTCCCTAAAAACGGATTCCAGAAGAAGAAAAAGAAACCTCACGGATGTCCACATGAAGGAAGGATCCTCTCAGAGGATGGACAGGCGATGTACCAGAACTCTTGGAGAAAAATTGGCTTATCTATCTCTACAATACATGGTTAAATAGTCAAGCAGATGGGATTCATCCAGATGAGTTGAGGGATGGCCGGGGGCTTACGACGCTTAAACTAGCATGTACAGGTTAAACAGCAGACGTCGGGATTTCCGGGTTACATAACAGACACGTGTTTATGTCGGCAGCACTCAAAACACAAGCTTTTAAATCGCTTGAATATTGGAAATAGTATGAAGATTTCAGAAATAGTGTTATGTATAATTATATTTATGATTGTTCTGATGAAAAAAAAATCTGCACATATTTTTTGTCATCTGCTTTATTGATACTTGAGGATTCTTAATTCTGTCTGATTAAAGTTATTAACCGGTTTTATGATAAATCATGTAACAAAATGGTTACGGTAGGACAGGGGTGGGATTATATAAATTTGCTTCTTTCCACTCCCTTTCGAGCAATCTTTGATTTAATTTCTAATTATCCTGAGTTTGATATGTCTCTGTACAAATACATAACTGCTGATTGTATTGTTTTGTACATTATTCTTGCTTTTATTGCTTGAAATAAACCATTTCAAATCAAAAAATCAGAAGTCGAAGTATCCTTTGAGCCCTTTTTTAGTGGAATTGGGGCAAATGAAACAATCTTAACTGAAAATCATTTCTGGCTAGTGTAAAGTGCACCCGGTACGTTTTTTTAAATAAAACATATTTTCCGATGCCCTCACTATGTTTCCCCCGTGGTGTAAACATGACATAATTTCCGCTGACATGGGTCACAAAGTGTGTGGTAGAGCGTCATATCGATCATTTGTCATCCTCATTGGTCATTGTGCTTACCCATTGAAAGAAGACAGGTCACGCACAAAAGAAGTGTTGTGAAAATCCCAAATCACAGTGGAACGAGGGTTTCTTTACCAGTACTTACTATATAAATGACGGGTTACCACGTGAACCTACAGGAGTTCGATGTCTCACGAGGTCAGCAGCCTACCCTGTTACTGCAGCAGGACTGCAACCATCCGAAGCCATTGCGATTCATCTGCTGTAGCTAGACCGCTCAGGTGACTGAACCGGAGCTGGACTGGATGCAGTGTAAGCCCAGGGTCAAAGTTTCTACATTTCACTGATCACCACCTGTTTAGCACCCACAACTGGTTGAATCTTCCTTCCATTTTCCTTATTGATGTTGCAGGAAACTGATGAACACATCAGTGTTCATGTAGGGAAAGCATCTCCAGAAGATCAGTAGAGTATCTTTTCTGAACCTTCAACTGTGGTTTTCAGATATTACTACAGCAACGTTTTCAGAGTTTAGTCCTGATGTTTGTAATTTTTCTCTCAGCTCAGAAACCACGTCTTTGGCGAAACAATATGTCAGTGTATGTTTGCCATTCAGATTTGCTTTTTAGCTGCAAAACTACCCACAGTTGAAGTTCCAGGCCCAGTTATGAGGGTTTTCTGCGACATTTTTCTGCTGTTTCCTCTTAGTCCTTACCTTGCTATACGAGAAGTTGTTAAGGCAATCCAAGGGAAATATAGGGGTTTCTAGTGGTTCTAACCTTTTGTGGAATTGTTTGGTTCCTTTAAGAGGGAGATTCCCTTTTGATCAATTGTTTACAAATCCATGTTCAGGGGTTGATGAGTGATTCTAAGTTTGAAGATAAAGCAGGCCAGCCAGTAGAATCTAAGAGGTCAGGCTATGGGGCTTCTGTCGCTCCTTGACCTCCCTCTCCCCAGGGATGAGGTTCATTCTTTAGGTTAGCACCAAGACAGTTCCACCGTAAACTCACTGATTTGTGGTGGGCCAGGAAACCCTCCTGTCTCCTTTTGGTAGCCTCATTAGTGTGTTTTGCCAAGAAATGTGTGTTGGTTGCAGGGCATTGGGTGGCTAAATATAGCCTCAGACCCTTTCTTGTAGGTTTATCGTTAAAAAAGTAAGAGGTAAAAATTAATAAACAACAATCTAAAAGAAGACAAAGAGAAGCAAGCATATGACGAAGAAACAGGTTCAAGCAGAATTGCAGTTAAACTCATTAGGAACTGGATACAAAAAAGAATGAATCCCAAAACAAAAAATGCTATTGAAATGTTAATTGAACTTAAATAAAAATAATTACAAACTGTCCAAAATGCAGCTGCTGGCTTTGCAACAAAGAATAGAATATTATTTTAATTTTGAAATATCTTAATGGTTTTGGGCCTTTTTTTAAGCAAACCATGAAGAATTTCTACCAGATCTTAAGGTAATGGTCTTGTAACTGTTCTAAAGGTTAGTATTTTGTTTCATTTTTACAGTGCTCGTCTTTAAACAGTCTCCTGGGGATAAAGTCTCTGCCTCTGCAGAGCTTCAAAACTCAACTAAAGGCTCATCATTCAGCTAAGCTTCTGCTGAGATTATTAATGTATTTTGATTTTTAATGTTTGATTCATTTTAAAAAGGCTTTAATTGGATTGGGCATTTACATGATTCTATACTTTAAGATACTTCTTGTAATTTTTATAGGCATTGTTATCTGCTCCATTTGAACATGATATCACAAATTTTCATCACAGAGTTTTATGTTTATTTATTATCTGCACTTTATTTTACTGCAATTTATCTATTTATTACAATTTTCATGGTTATCTGTCAATGTAACTTTAGAAAATTGTGTAAATCAATTGAGGGAATTTCTATGATTTGTTTCTATGGATATCTCTAATATCTCCTTAAAATCCAGCATTTAAGTTCCTTATGTTTTAGATTTGCCTATCTACTGTTAATTTTTTTTTTTTTACGAATTTATCTGTTTGTTTTCATTGGTTCATGTGTGGAGGGGGGATTTGGGGGCTTTTGGAAAGAACTTTAAAGCACAGACTGTATAAAAAGGGCTCTTTAAAATACAGTTCACTGATCACTTTCCAGGTTGTTTTTTTTACTTATAGAGTATACTTATAGATTTTTTGAATTTATCAATTACGAAACCTAAAATTTCTAATCTCAGGACATCACATTAGCTACTAAATTCAATGTAAAATAATTTCTTGCTACAAAAACATATTTCTCTTGAAGAATATGACTAAATATTGCAACAAATACATGCTTGGATCTTGATTTACATGAATTACTGTGAGGAGGTAGTGCAGCATGGAGGTGATTAGTCTGTGTCTCTGCTGGGATGTTTTGAAAGCCTAGGTTGCTGTGCTTGCAGCTTTTGTATTTTTCACATTGTCTCATATCCTCACAATGCACCATAAATTTTCTGTGCGTTCAGATCAGGTACGTTTGGTGGCTAATAAATCACAGGGTTACTACTATTGTCCTTAAATCTAAAGTTGGTACATTTGGCAGCGTGGGCAGCGGCCACGTTTTGAAAGAAAATAAAGTCCACATGTCTAAACAACTGGTCATCAGAGAGAGCAGAAAGGGCTCCCAAGTGTCTGCTGTGGGACCTGATATTGCAGATCAACACTTATAAATGACATAAAAACACTGCTGACTAAGGAAACTTTAGTTAAAGCACCTTGTGCCCCCTTTTTTCTTTATCAGATTATGGGAAGTAATTTTGACATCAAATGCTGGATGAAAAGGCAACTTTAAATCTTTGAGAGACATTTTTCTTCTTTTTGGTTCTGCTGGGATTAAACTAATATAAATTTAGTCCAAGATTGGCTAGTCATCTTGAATGTTACATGTGCATCTGTGCAATAATCCTTCAAACTTCGTCTACAAAACCACAAGTGTGATGACCTTGGCTTCACCATGCATTAGGTTCTTTTGTTGAAGCAACAAACACTCTTCCAACTCTGCCATTTGGGCTCCTGCTATTACAAACATGGTGGCTTTTGAAACCCCACAGCTTTTGAATCAAGTACTAGTTAACCTGTTGTACTCAATTGATTATCATTTAAAGACTTTTGTTGCCTTCGCACATTTTTTTAAACTGGTTTCATTCTATTTTCTATGAATGTGCTTGGAAATTGCACTCTTAACTGTCAACTTCTTTAGCATTGACCTTTTGTGTATTATCCTCTTTGTGCGGGGTGCCAATAAATATCTGATTAGGTCAGTCCTCACAATTTTGTGACAGACTGATCCTGACTGGCTCACTAAACAACTCAAAAAACATTGAATTTGTTTGAACCATGATTTGATAGGAGTGTGACATAACAGGTTCCATAATGTGAACTCTGAAGATTTTAGGATCCAGAGTCTTTGTTGGGTGAAAACTAGCTTTAGATTATTCTTTTTTTTTTACTACAATCAACTTTTTATGTTTGTAAGTCATCAGTATTTAAAAGTTTGTTGTTGGATTTTTTGGTTGATTTTTTTTAAAAAGGATGTCAGAAACAGAACTGGACAATATTTTAAAAAAGAAATCACATGGAGACCCACATGGTGGGTAGTCATCAATGGTCATCCTCTCAAGCACAAGTCAAGATTGTCTCTTTGGCAAAGCAGCTGTACTGGGCAGCAGTGAATTCTATAAAGCTTTTCAATAAAATATAAACTCCTGTGCTGAGACTGGTAAATGGGTTATTTAGAAAAACTGGCATTTTGAACTCATTTTATGAGGTAAAAAGCTTTCCACTCCTGAAGACGCAAAGGACAGAAATGCCACTCAAAAAAACTGTAAACTGTTTTTTTAAACTGACCCAAAAAAGCATGACAGTTTTGTTCAATGTAAGGAAAAGAAAAAAATGCCAAAAAGTACAAGTAAGATTCTGTTTTGACAGTTGTTTCGGAAATGTCCCTGCCTGACAATTTAGCAGTAGCAGCATTGGATGAAATGCATTTTGTTCAAGTAAAAAAATCAATTTCTGAGGAAACTCACAAGATTCTACCATGGTTCAAAATATGGATCGTAGCCAAGCTACTGTCCCTAAGACAACCTAATTATTAAGGCTTTTCTGATTCACTATTCACCGATCCCTCCCATGATTTAGTAAAACACCTCATTTTCATGAAATCTACTTGAAAAGATGGGGGGGGGGGGGGGGGATCCCTAATTTTCGTTGCAAGCTGACTTGTGACAGAGGCAATGGCAAAACCGATTCTTTAAGAAATAACTTCTGATATTTACACGCTTTAGCAGAGCTAAAAAGTCCCTTGCTGTAAGATGTCTTCATAATTAAAACTAAACCTATGGGTTAATACATTAAAAAATGAACTCTTTTCCCCTTTTTGTCCTTGTTTTCTGGAGCACATCCTAAATCAACAACATATAGGCCAGTGCAGGAATATTTGCCTTGGTGCAGAGACAAACATGAGAAAAAAGGAACCTCACAAAACTAAATTTACTGAAATAACAAAAACCCATAAATGAATACTGCTTTAATTAAAACCACATGTGACACTTGTCTTTTTTTTTCAGATTTCATGCTTAAATTCATTTTTCCAAACCCACTGAATCCCTTATAGGGTTATGGGATTGCTGGAGCTTATCCCAACTTTGGACAAAGACAGGATACACCCTGGGCAAGTCCTCAGTCTGTCACAGAGACACACTTTATTTATTTAGATTATATTTGGCTCCCTTTTTTTTGTTGGACTGGACGGAAAAGAAGAAGAGGAAAGAAGGGAGGGATGTTGGAGACAAGGGGTTAAGGGTACAGAAGATAGGGGGAAAATGGTGAGTTAAGGAGTCTGGAGGATGATTACAGAGGTGGTGGTTGTAGGGGGTAATTATTAAGCAAGAAGATGCTGCAGGATTATCATCATTACTGTCTGGTGTAAATGTTAGACACACTCAAGTGTTACAAACATACCTGCTGGCTCCAAAAATCTTCACATACAATCATGTCAACATGTGCTCAACACAACTACAGTTCACACACAAATATGCATACAAACCAACACGTGTGGAGCATTTCATTCTGTCAAACATACTATTTGTGCAAAGGTGAGCTGACACCTGCTCAGGTGGGTGTTTATGTTCTGCTGAGGTGGATGATGGAATGCAAAAAGAGGGGGAGTGCCCGGCTGTCCCCACACAAACCCCCCCCGCCCCCCAACACCAGTATAGTATGGCAGATAGAGGAAAACCACCCACCGGGCAATCCAGCCAGACACCAAGACCAGGGTGGCACAGAAACACAGAGAGTGCGGGTCCCAGCCCAGCCAGGAGGATAGCCCACAGCCCTGCCAGGGGACCCAACATCGGACCCCACCCCCGGAGAGCCCCCCCTGCCCCAGACGAGCAGCCCACCACCATCCAGGAGTTACGGGCACCCCCCTCCACGACCCCATGCATGAGCCAGGGCCCCCCCAGGGAGACCTGCCCTGTTCTCCAGGCAACCACCGTCCCACCCCACAGGAGGTTGGGAGAGAGCAAGGCAGGGGCCACCCACCTCCAACCCATGAGGAGGACACCTAAGAGAGGTGGGGGTCCCTGAGTAGCCCAGTAAACATTGTCCGACCAGGCTCACCCACTGTTGGAATTTTGTAGGGGGGCAACGCTTCAGGGCAAGGACCAAAACCCTTTATTACTTTTTAGATGGTGTTGGTTGCATTGCCTAGTTAAAAAAGCTAAAAAGTAATAGTGGAAAGCAACAACAAAAAAGATCTCATATAAGGTGATGTACACCACTATAAAGATGTGTAAACCCAGAAACATACCCTCGAGAAACTTAATTATCACTTTTTTAAAACCTTGTCCAGCTGTTTTTAGGGTCAACTCTGGTCAAAAATACATCGAGGGCTAGAGAAATAAGACAGAGAGAAGAATAGGAGACAGAAAAGTTTATGCTCAGAATAAGTGGGGCCATCTAAATGAGAGGACTAGGAGCACACTGTTTGTGTGTGTAAGTGTGCAGCAGTTTAGATTCAGATAAGACATGGCCCTCCTGTTCCCTTGATGTAAACTCCAACTGTATTTTCTTGTCTTTGGTTGCTTCATCTTTGCAAAGCTTCAGACTCAGATATAAAGTTAGGAGTTAATCATTTTTTAGATAGACAATAAAGGACAACCTGTCAAGGAGTTTGTAAGAATATCACTTGCAGCCGTCAGATCACCAGCCACATGGGAAGAACAATAGGGGTACCTCTGAAACAACTGTCTGTGATTGAGACAGTGAGCCTTATTTTGCAAGGAACAGTTACACTATGAGTTAACATTTCACGTTTCACTAAAACCTTGATTTGTGTGCTAAATATTGTTGTTCCTTCCTTGCAGAAGAAAATCTGTGCAAATAATACAGAGGTAGAAAAAGGAGAGTATTGACTTTCTGCAGCTCACCCAGCAAGCTGTGACAGACAGAGAGTAAAAAATACCTCTTTCTATGGACTGAACCCCATCTGGCAGCAATCTCATTCCAAGAAGGCTGTCATAAAAACAGAACTCTTACTAGGGATGATAACTCAATGTCCACTTAACCAAGGAAAATTTAAACATAAAAGAACAGAGAGGGCTTCCCATGCAGAAATTCACTTTTTTAGTCCAGAATCAATTGACTAAACAACTGAATAAAGAAAATCAAGCTCTGCAAGTTTTTTGGAGTTAGGAAAATAAAAACAATTAAAATAGTTTTAAAAAAAGTTTAGAAGAACTCAAATATGAAATCTAGTTGACTCAAAGCATTTTTTCAAATAATATTTGAAGGCCAAAATCTATTCAAGACAATCTCTGTGAAGACAAACACAAATCTGTGTTCAAGTTGCGTTATTGAAACTTAAAAGCATTTAGTTTATTTCTTTTTTACCTTCAGATCTTGATCTTTTATAAACTAAAAGTTTAAAATAAGGACTGGGTTTTGCTATTCATAAAATGTAAAGAACTAACAGATCATTTTGTCAGTGCACAATTTCAGCCCTAAATACTGCTTTTTGGGTCGGTATTTTTATTTCAAAGGAAGAAAAGTTTAAGATTTAAACTATAAATAGTGATACATTTAAATACAGACTAAAGAAAATCCCAGATCCCAGTGTTGATGCCTAAAGTGTTTTAAATATAGATTCAAGGCACCTAATAAAGGAGAATTTTACAGTAAACAACTTCTTGTCATAAAAATGAGACGCATGTCAAATCTGGGGTTTTGTTAACCTCTGAAGGCTTGCTGCCTGTTTTTGACCTTCCTGTGTCAAGGTTAATCAACGTCTTCAACTTGAAACCTTACATGACAGTTTGCTCAGAGCAAAACTCATTATTACAATAACAGGACAGGATTCCATCTCCAAGTGGCTGGCAGTGTTAGGGCCATGTTTGCTGCAGTAAATGCTGTATATGTAAATTTATTAAAAAATAAATATATATATATATACATACATATATATACAATATACAGCCATAAACACCTTCGACAAAATCCGGCAAAAAAGAAAAAAAAGCATCTAAAATAAAGTAACTAATCTTATGTCTGATGTCTTGTGTTACAAATATACATGGTGTGCAATTGCAGCTAATAATTACACGCCCTGCCCATAGATAATAACTGACATATTATTTGTAGTGTGGTCCTTTTTTAATTTAAAACAAAATTAAAATGCTAAATAAAGAGTCAGTAGATGATTTTGTACCGTTTAATGAGGCCCCACCCCTACTGATGCCAGGTCTTTTCTGATTGATCAAAAGAATTCCAGCCATTATTTTACAGTTCATGGCTCTCCTATAATTAGTTTGCTTTTTGGAAGTGGAGACAACAGTTCTATTGACAGAACCACAAATGACCAGGGGGAGTTTGTGAACATGGGAACATTTTCAAGGTTTTTCCTTTTCCTGTTGTTTAAATGAAAGTCTTTTGATTCAGATTTTTTAGCTTTGTAAACTCTGCAACACATTTACCCATGCTCAGACCATAGCGGCGCATTTTGGCCTGGAAACTATTGTTTTTTACTCATTTTTGCCACTCCCTCTCCAGTTTAGTGTACTCTTGCAAATCTACCACATCATTAAAAAAATTTAAAGCAAATCTGCATCCTCACACGGAAGTGTCACTGCTGCGTAAAGTAGAGTTTAGATGGTAATAGTCACGAGGACAGAAGAAACAAACCCAGAAAAGACATTCAAGTTAGATGGATGTGTTTGACAGAGGAGAAAGCATTCCTGTCAAAAACCAAACAAAGCAGAGCAAGGAAATCCTGTAAATGTCTTTCAAAACCAACAGAATATTCACTTTCACAAAATGGAGAGTGATGGAGGGAAAGTCATGCATCCTGTAAGATTTGTAACTCTTTTATTACTGTCTTACGTGGGGGAAAGAACGATATCAGTCAGCGTAAATACAGAGTGGGAAAGAAACATGCCAAGGAAGGTCAGCGTTTGTTTTTAGAAATCCCCCTGAGGTAGACCCGGTCATAAATGCAGAGGTTAGAATTGTTATGCTGTGATGTAAATTTGTTTTTAACTTTTGTGAGGATTTTAGTGCATTTGTTTTCTTTTACTGTGTATTTTGCCATATAGTGTTCACTCATTTATCACGGTGGACACGTTCCATACATAATCTGCAATAGAGAAAAATCCAACAAGTAGGTTTAAAGATGTTTTAAGGCTGTAAAACTCCTCACACTTTATTTTTTTATTATTTTTTTTTTAACTTGTCCTCTCCAACAGCTGACTTGTGTTGGACATATTTTAAAATAGGGGTTATAAAACTTTTGACACACTATCTGTATATTTAAATAAACCCCTTTTGTAATTTAGGCTAAACTTTATTCATCTTACTCATATCTGTAAGAGTCTTTTGTTATACCGGAAGGAAAAGAAAAGAAGGGAAGAAGAGAGAGAGGGATAAGGGGTGGAGGTGGGGGTGGGAGGGTGATTAAAGAGGAGGGGGGGTAGAACCGTGAAGCAGCATAAAGCAACAAGTTGCTGGATGTTTATAATCATTAGTCCGCTTGAAGGCAGTCCAGATACAGACCACATGCAAGGTTCAGGACTCGATCCGGACAAAATTAGGTGGACTGGGTCCAGACAAACAGATTTGTCCAGTCTGAATACACCCATAGATTTTTTTTAACCTAAGAAATAACCAAAACTAGACCTTGGTTGGTGTGGCGAGGGCAGAGGGCGCAAAATTTGCCCCAAATTCAAATCCAAAGCTAGACAGGTAAGGCTCAGGCACATAATGCATAACTTTGTTGTTTGAAAAGGTAAGCCATGGCGCCGTTTAATGGACTATTTTTCTCCATTAAATGGTTTATTTTAAACAGACAGTAAAAAGCACTGACTACTGTACCAATGTGTGTCAAGCAAAGGTATCTGTCCTTGGGCAAGAAATGCTATCTTCATTGTGAGATCAGGGAATAAAAAGAGTCGGCTGAGTCGAACAATTGGGACCCTGCACAGTTTGATGTTTGTGTGAATGCCGAAAAACTTTGCTCTTTTGAACACCTCACTCATCTACCCTCCAAAAATTCGTCCTTAGAATCTAATACATTATTTTGAAAATTTAAAACTTTTTTTAAATCAAAACTGTAATGGGTTGGGTTTCTTTCTATTGGTTTTGCTTTTCATCTTGTTGTCATGTATGAGTTCTGTTTCCTGTTTTATTTTGAAAGATTTCCTGTTATGTCATGCTTTTGAGTTTTACTTCTTTGGTCCAAATCTCTCCTGATCATGTTCACCTGTGTCTTGTCATTCCTTTTTGTATTTAAGTCTTGTCTCTGCCTTCCTGTTGTGCTGGTCCATTAACGTCTCTAACGTCTCTTCCCTGGCTCCCTTCATGCCATGTGTTCATGCTATGCCCACAATGAGTTTTAGTTTTGTTTCCCTGCTTGGCAGCGCTTTTTGTTAGTCGATTAAATCCCTTAATCTGGAAAAAAAAATAAAAATGATCCAGTGGTCCCTGGCTGTCATGTCCATGTCTGACTCCCTTCCCATGTTTTCATGCTATGCCCACAGTAAGTTTAGTTTTAGTTTTGTGTTCCTGTTCTGCAGCTCTTTTTGTTATTTAGAATAAACCCCTTGTCTTGGAACCGTATCCCTTCCGTCTCTGCATTTTGGGTCCTTCATGCTCACCAGCCATCCCTACCTGACAGAATGGACCAGCCATATTTTTCCTGGACCATGCAGAGTGGGACATGCGGCTACTGGAGGCCTCCTGCTTAGAAGCAGAGCGGACCAGGACATACTGGGTTTTTGATCAGGCCCAGTTCTCCGCTTTTGCTATGAAGGGGAGCCATCTTGCCATGAGGGGAGGTCGTCGTCGTCACCGCCCCCTTCAAAGTCCCGTTCCTGTTCTGGAGGTGGTCCAGGACCCACCACAGCCTGTTCCAGTGGTGGTCCCAGATGCACCCCAACCCATTCCTGTTCGGGTGGTGGTCCCGGACGCACCACAGCCTGATCCAGTGGTGGTCCCGGATGCACCCAAACCCATTCCTGTTGCGGTGGTGGTCCCAGATGCACCACAGCCTGATCAAGTGGTGGTCCTGAATGCACCCCAATCCATTCCTGTTCCGGTGGTGGTCCCGGACGCACCATAGTCTGATCCAGTGGTGGTCCTGGATCCACCCCGACTTGTCCCTGCTCCCAGGAGGGTGCCGGATGCACCCCGATCCGTCCCTGCTCCCAGGGGGGGTGCCGGCTGCATCCCGACCCGTTCCTGCTCCCAGGGGGGTGCCGACCGCACCCCGACCTGTCCCTGCTTCCAAGGGGGTGCCTGACACACACTGGCCCGACCCGCCGGAGCCTGACGACTGGCCTGACCCGCCGGAGCCTGACGACTGGCCCGACCCGCCGGAGCTCGACGACTGGCCCGACCCGTTGGAACTCGACGACTGGCCCGACCCGCCAGCCGACTGCTGGCAGAACCCTGACTTTGCCATGTTGGTTCTTGACTCCATGTCTGACCCGCCAGCCGACTCCATGCCTGACCCGCCAGCCGACTCCATGCCTGACCCGCCGGCCGACTCCATGCCTGACCCGCCGGTCGACTGCATGCCTAGCCTCCTGGGGGGGGGGGTACTGTCATGGGTTGGATTTCTTTCTATTGGTTTTGCTTTTCATCTTGTTCTGTTGTGTATGAGTTCTGTTTCCTGTTTTATTTTGAAAGGTGTCCTGTTATGTCATGCTTCTGAGTTTTACTTCTTTGGTCCAAATCTCTCCTGATCATGTTCACCTGTGTCTTGTCATTCCTGTTTGTATTTAAGTCTCGTCTCTGCCTTCCTCTTGTGCTGGTCCATTAACGTCTCTAACGTCTTTTCCCTGACTCCCTTCATGCCATGTGTTCATGCTATGCCCACAGTGAGTTTTAGTTTTGTTTCCCTGCTCTGCAGTGCTTTTTTGTGTCAGTTGAAAAACCCCCTAGGCCCTGGAGCCGTGTCTCTGCATTTTGGGTCCTTCATGCTCCCCAGCCCTCCCCACCTGACAAAAACATAATTTTAACAGGATGTCAACAAGCAGAGGTTCTCTTTTCTTGATCTAGATTATTAGATGTAAGAAATCCCCATGCCTACACAATAACTTAAAAATATTTACAGACATTTTTAAAATGTAGGCTAGTTCCTGTCTTTGTTACGTTATTTCCATACAGATTGAACAACAGAATAGCCTTGGGTGGATAATATTATAGGCTCTAAACTGAGAGCACATTAGCAATGCCATATTTTAGTCTTTTCACTGAAACAAAATAATAAACTTCGACTTGCCTCAGCCAGTTCCTGTCCAAAAAAACTGGTATTAGTAAAACTTTTCTTGCAGAAAATACTGTCAGGAAATACCAACTTCTTCTCAGAGGTTAGTTTCAGCCACTTAACATCACATGAACACAATCATCATGTCATGTGATTGACAGAAATCCGCCCACAGGGCTAGACAGGCCACAGACTTACTGTTCGACTTGACTGACACGCTTTGCAAGCCTCATCTTCTCCCACTCACCCCACTCTGATAGTTATGTTTTACACAGTACCACATATTTTAGGTGGACTTCTTACTTACCAACAATGGCCAAGAGAGGACCAGCTTCCAGTGGATTTGAGAATTTTCATCTGTAGCTACACAGTCCCTCAATAAATCTTAATATTTAAAGTATAAACATGCTATAATAAAACAACAAAACAAAAAACAACAACTATTTTGATGATGAATGTTGTTGTTTTTTCTTTGTATCCATTTAATCTAACCTATTGACATTTTTTGATGCGAAACTTCATGGACCAATAAAGGTTTTTCTTTGTAGTTTGTCAATCACGAGCAGCCAGGGCACAGTCTTTGAACACATGTTTAAGAGAGTGACAATGGTGTTTAACAGCCTGCGACTCATACGGTTTCTTAAAATGTCCATACATTATAATGTTTCCTCCAAAGTTGTACCTTTAGCTTTATTTGAATTTGACTAATTGCTGTTAGACACAAAGTTTAAGATAGTTTTAGATTTTTTTTTTCAAATCAGCTCTGCTTTTGGGGTTTATGTTGTGCACTTAGATTTAATAAAATTACCGGTAGAAAATCAATGGTTTACATTTTGAATATCCCAGCAAAAGCTAAGTGCATAAAGGTGTGTGACACAGACAAGTTCAAACAAGCATTGGAACTTAGAATAAATGGTAAATGGTGTAAACTTCTATACTTTTTTAAGGAGCTTTATTGTCACAGTCCCACCCACTTATTCACATTCACACACTGATGGTGGCTTCACTGCTTTCCACTGGTGCCAACTTATAAGCACCAGGATGAAGAGGAGCTTAGTGTCTTGCCCAAGGACACTTTGCCACATGGTGAGCGAAATGGGACACGAACTGGCAATCTCTCAATCAGAAGTTGACCGCTCTACCTGCACTACAGATGCCCAAGCATGATTAAAGACTAAAGTTGTTTTTATAGGTTTTCAATTTTCTTATTGATTGAATGCTTAAGCTTTATAAAACACACAAGAGAAACTGTATTTTTTTTTCTAAACACTCAAGTGTTGCTTGTTTGACAGAAATGTCCAAGTAACCAAAAATAACCTATTTCTTATTATTCTACGTTTTAATTACCGTAAATTCCGGACTACAAAGCGCACCCGATTACAAGCCGCACCCACCCATATTCACGAGTTTGACTGCTTTTATACATACACAAGCCGCGTCAGAGTACAAGCCGCGCATGTGTTAGCCGATATTGTCATCCTGACAGATCACGCCCAGCATCCCAGAGTGAGTGCAATTTTTTTTTTTTTTTTTTTTTTTTTTTTTCTTTTTTAACTTGTCCTGTCCAACAGCTAGGCAAACAGATGAGAGCTGAGGGCCTCTTGTGTTGGACATATTTTATTTTAACAAGAGGGGTTATTCATCTTCAGACAAACCAAAGGTATGTCTGAATAAACCCCTTTTGTAATTGAGGCCAAAATGTATTAATTTCAATCATGTTTGAAAATCTTTGGTGTTGGACCGGACGGAAAAGGAAAGAGGGGAAGAAGAGAGAGGGACGTTAGAGAGAGGGGGGGGTAGGAGGGTGATAATAGGAGGGGAAGGGGGGTAAGACCATGAAGCAGCATAGAGCAGACAGGTTTACTGGTTGTTTATCGTTACGGTACGGTTCAAATGTAGTACAAAAAGGGCGGGGCCTGTTCACACACACTCAAATATTATCAACACACCTGCTAGCCGCAAAAATGTCCACATGTCAACATGCACACAAAACAGATAGTGTTCACGAACGCATACCTATGCCTTTAAACCAACTAGTGTGAAATCTTTCATTCATTCAATCATGCAAACTATTAGTGCAAAGGTGAGCTAACACCTGTGCTCAGGTGAGTGTTTATGTTCTTCTAAAATGGATGGTGGAATGTGAAAAGAAGGAGGAGGAGCGCCCAGCCACCCCCACACCCATACCCCTGCCGCAGCAGCAGCGGCAGCCGGAATTCCCCCAACGCCACACGGGAACAGGCAGGGAACAACCGCCCCCCGGGCGACCAAGACCGCCACCCAGGCCAGGGCCAGCCGGACCGCCGCGAGGCCCCCAGAGCCAGAGAGCAGGGAGGCGCAGAGGGAAAGAGAGCGCCGCCCCAGCCCAGCCAGGAAAGCAGCCCCCCGCCGCGCCGGAAGAGCCCAACGCAGGGCCCCACCGGAGAGGGACGCCCACAGCCCCAGACGAGCACCCCACCACCACCCAGGAGTTCCGGGCATCCCCCCGCCCCGACCCCAGGTACGAGCCAGGACCCCCCAAGGGAGACCCGCTCCGCACTCCAGGCAGCCACCCACCCGGCCCACGGTTGGTCCAGGTAGGAGCAAGGCAGGGGCCCGCCGCCCCCGCCCAGGAGGGGGGAACCCCGGGGAAAAAAGGGCGGCCCACAAGGGATGTTATAAATATGGCCCGACCAGGCTCGGCCATGTTGGAAGTTTGGCGGGGCCCAGCGCCCAGGGGCAAGGACCAGGACCCACCCCCCAGGGACACGAACACCCCCGGCTCAGGTGTAATATGAACCCCCCCACCGTGCGGAGAGAGCACCGCCGGGCCCAGGGAGCCGGCACCCAAGGGACACGGCCGCCATCGCCAAGGGGCCCGCACCCCCCACCAGGGAAGGGGTAGGGGACAGATGGACCCAGGTCCCACCTTCCTTGTAAAATGTGTGTGCGTGTATGGGTGTTTGAGAGGGTGTTTGTGTGCATGTGTGTGTGTTTATGTTTGAATGTATATATTGAAGGGGGAGGGGTGTGTGTACTAAGGGGGGTGCAGTTAAAATTGGCGAGTAGGGCACTAAGGGGACATCTCCTGATTACTCACAGTGATGTCCCCTCACCCTCCACACCAAGGGGCCCTAAATGTCTAAGGTGCGGTTAAAATTGGCGGGTAGGGTGCCAGGAGGACATCTGCTGCTTGCTTGCAGTGATGTCCAAGCACCCCCCCTACCAAGGACCCTACATGTCTAAGGTGCAAATAAAACCGAAAGAGGGGGGGGCCCACTCCATACGGCAACCATAGGAGGGGGGCCACTCCCAAGTAGCCCCCCCCCAAGGCGCATCGCAGGCTAGACCCCCCACCCCCTCACCCTAATATGAGGTTATATAAGGAAGGGGGTAAGTTGGGGACAGCTGGTAGACTGTCCCTCGGTGGTCAAACAGCCGTCCCCCAGCCCACCCCCAGCAAAGGGGCCAGGGCCACCCAGCCCAGGGGCCCACCCCCGGAGGCGCCGACACCCCAGGCCCGGCACCACCCACCCCACACAGAGAGAGAGGAGCCAGAAAGCGTCGCCCCCCCCCGGAGCAAGCCCAGGCCCCCACCCCCAGACGCCGGCCCTAGAAGAGCTCTGGTCAGGCCTCGACGGGACCGAGGAGGCCAACCGGCCGAGGCAACCACTGATTGCCTCAGCGGAGACCCCGACCCGCTAGCCCCCCCGACCCGTACTAATAATGGGCCCCCCCTCCCCCCCAGAACGCCCCCCCCACAGGACAGGGCCGACAAGCCCCCCACCCCACCCCACCCCAGACCCCGCAGCCGAAGCGGGTGACACCCAGAGCGACCGGGGGCCCCGAGAGGGTGGTCCCGTCCCGTCCCAGAGCCAGGGAAGGGCCGATCCCAGCCCCAGGTGCAGATGGGCAGCCCATCCGGCGCCGCTGGGCCCCCCCCACCCGAGCAGGGCCCCCCGCCAACCCCCCCCAGCACAGGCAAAGGAACCACCCCCCCAAGCCAAGCCAGACCACCACCCCACCCCCCCACCACGCACCCCCACACCCAAGCCCAGAGGACCACGCAGCGCCCCAGCCCGCCCCACCCAGGCACCGGACCCGACCCCCCGACCAACGGAGCCCCCCACCGCCCCCGCCAGGCACCGGAAGCCCCGACCCCCACCCCAAACCACGGCAGAAGGGCAAGGAGCAGCGACGACCAAGCCCCCCACCCCCTAAGTCATGGAGTCAACCACAGGAGACCAGAGAGACTGAATTCTTTCAAAGTTACTTGAGCTTTGGGCTGACATTTTTTCCAAGCTGATATGATCAAACAGCAGATTTCTGTGTTGACTTATGTTTATATTTTTCTTGTTTTTCCAATTTATTAAAATAGTTTTTTTGGCAATACAAAGAGTTATGAAAATGATAGATGCTAATCCTTCTTCTATATCGATGGCACTCATGTCACCAAGCACACAAAGTGACGGTGAGGCAGTAATTGAAACCTTAAGCCAGACTGATAAATCGGCACATACCTGCTGCCAGAGAGCCTGGACAGGAGTGCAGAACCACAGTGCGTGCATGTAGCTGTCGGGTAGATTATTATCACAGTGCTCGCAAATGTCTGAGTTACTGAGACCCATCTTGAACATCCTCTGTCCAGTGTAGTAAATTCTGTGAAGAGTTTTGAGATGGATTAGCTGCAGATTTGGACTTTTTGTCAGTTTAAAGGTGTTTAGACAAAGTTCTGACCAGAAGCTTTCATCTGTGCTGATGCTCAAATCTGCATCCCATTTTTTTGTTGGAAGGGCAATATTGTTATCTAAATTACATAAAAGTTTGTATATTTTGGAGAGAGTTCTATTCATTGAAAAATTAATCAGAGTGGTAACTACATCTGGTAGCTTTAAATCGTCGTCTTTAATTTTATACTTTTTAGTAATACTTGATTTAAGTTGCTGATATTCCAAGAAGTTATTTATTCCATGTTTGTCTTGAAGTTCCTGGGGGGTTATGAATCTTCTATCAATAATTACGTGCTCTAGTTGTTTTATGCCCCCTGCATGCCAAGCTGGGAAGTGAATCATTTTTTTGTTAATAAGGATGTCCGGGTTGTTCCAGATGGGTGTCATTTTGCACGGTTGAATTGATGATTTTGATATTTTGAGAAATTCCCACCAGGCTGTTAAGGTGGCATTTATATTAATGCTTTTGAAACAATCCTGTTTTTTAACTGTTTGGCTAATAAATGGTAGCTGTGACAGGTTGATCTTTCCACATAACGCCTGTTCCAAGTCTAACCATGAGTTGGTTTCTGGATTATTTTTTAACCATTTTAAGATGTATTGTAATCTATTTGCAAGAAAGTATTTGTGGAAGTTAGGTAATTCTAATCCTCCACAGTTTTTTGCAGATTTTAAAGTTTTTAGACTAATTCTTGCAGGTTTGTTGTTCCATAGAAAGCTTGATATGGATGAGTCTAATGTTTTGAACCATTTTAATGGCGGTTGTGTGGGAATCATTGAGAAGAGATAATTAACCTTGGGTAAGATTTTCATTTTAACCGTGGCTACCTTGCCCATAAGGGACAAAGGCAGGTTGGTCCAGCGTGTTAGATCGTCCTGTATGCTTTTCAGTAATGGGGTGTGGTTTAGCTGCACCAGTTCTGATAGTTTGGGGGAAAAGTAGATACCCAGATATTTGATATTTCCTGTTTTAACTGGAATTGTGAGTCTTTGTTCCATATTCCTGTTGAGTGGTAATAAAACAGACTTATTCCAATTAATGGAATAGTCTGATATGGAGGAGAATTCATTTATGATCATTGCTGTTTCATTTACAGAATGTAAATTCCTTAAAAACAGTAATATGTCATCCGCATAAAGACTAATTTTATGATGGCTGTGTTTGGTTTTTATTCCTATAATGCTCTCATTCTGTCTTATTGCTGCAGCTAAAGGCTCAATGAATATAGCAAAAAGAGAAGAAGAGAGTGGGCAGCCCTGTCTGGTTCCTCTTCCAAGAAAAAACCTGTTTGAGGTCTGTTTATTAGTTCTAACTGATGCATTGGGGTTGTGATATAATATTTTGATCCAATTGATGAATGCTTCTCCAAAACCAAACTTCTGGAGGGCAGCAATAAGGAACTTCCAATTAACTCTGTCAAAGGCTTTTTCAGCATCCAGCGATAGTACCGTCATTTCCTGGTTTTTAATGGTGGCAAAGTCTATTATATTAACTAGTCTACGGACATTATCATCCGAGTGTCTGCCTTTGATGAATCCAGTCTGGTCGAAGTGAATTATGTGAGGAGTGATTTTTTCTATTCTCTGTGCTAGTGCTTTGCAGATAATTTTTACATCTGCATTGATTAGAGAAATAGGGCGATAGCTTGAAGGACTAGTGGGATCTTTGTCTGGTTTTAGAAGAAGAATTATGTTGGCTGAGTTCATGTTAGGTGGCATTGATTGGCTCTCATTAATAGATGTGACAGTTTTATAAAATGTTGGTGCCAGTTGTTCCCAGAATTCTTTATAAAACTCAGCAGGAAAGCCGTCAGGCCCTGGTGCTTTACCATTGGGCATAAGTAACAGAGCTTCATGAAGTTCAGACGGCGAGAGCGGAGAATCTAAGTTTGTGATTTGATCCTCATTTAGCCTGGGTAGGTTTACATTATTAAGAAATGAGTCAATACTTTGCTCTGACGGATTGATCTGCGGTGTGTACAGGTTTTTATAAAAGTTTTCAAATGCGTTATTAATTTTGACCGGGTCATGGGTGACATTTCCTGTTTGGTCCATAATAGAGGTGATTGATGATTTTTCTCTGTTAATTTTAAGCTGATTAGCCAGAAATTTGCCAGATTTATTAGAGTTTTCAAATCTTTCAAGTCGTAGCCTTTGTATTTGAAATTGTGTTTGTTTATTAATGATGTCATTTAACTGCAGCTTTAAATTTTTCAGATCTCTCAGAATGTGTTCCTGTGCAGAAGCAGCATAAGCAGTCTCCAGGGTTTTGATTTTATTTTCTAATTCTAATAAATCTGCTTTCTCTTTGCGTTTTTTGTGCGTTGAATAAGAAATGATTTTCCCTCTCATGACTGCCTTTGCTGTTTCCCAAAGAACGCACGGTGGGATGTCTGGAGTATTGTTGAAGTCTAAGAAGGTTGCCCACTCTTTTTTAAAGAATTCAAGAAATTCCTGGTCCTTTAACAGAGACGTATTAAACCTCCAGGTTGTACCAGAGGGTGTGGATTTTTCCCTAGAAATGTTTACAGAGACTGGTGCATGATCACTGATAATAATTGGATGGATATTGGAGCTTTGAATATTTTTTAAAAGAGAGTTACTGATTAATAAATAGTCTAAACGGGAGTGTGAATAGTGAACTGGAGAAAAAAAGGTGAACCCTTTAGTGTTTGGGTGACATGAGTGCCACGCGTCGCAGAGACCCAGATCATTCATGTACTGCTTTAGAATACTTGCAGATCGCCATGTACGCTGATTTGCTGCTGTGCTGAGTCTGTCAAGTTCAGGGTCCAAAACAAGGTTGAAGTCTCCTCCTATAATGATTGTGGAGTCAGAGTGAACTGAGAGTGAGGTGAAGAATCTGTGAAAGAAGGAAGAGTCGTCAACATTAGGACCATAAATACTCACTATACAAAAGTCCTTATTCTGAATGGATATATTAATGATTACAAATCTGCCTTCTGGGTCAGTAACTGTATCCTTATGAGTAAAATTAAGATTTTTATTAATTAAAACAGCAACTCCTCGTTGTTTGGAGTTGTAACTGGCAGAGTATATAACTGGAAATTGTAAGCAGCACATAAGGTGATCCAAAGAATTTGATAAATGGGTCTCCTGCAGTAGAGCTATATCTGCTTTTAGACCATCCAGGTGATTTAACACTTTCAGTCTCTTTGGCTCAGAGCCAAGTCCACGCACATTCCAGCTAACGATGTTAAGACTGTTCATAACTGCTCTGACTGAAAAGGTGTAAAGCTAAGTAGTGCTTGTGTACCAGTCCGTGTGCGCGTGCCCGCATTGAGAAGCGCTGTGCGCGTGAACGTTTTCTGGCTATGTGAGCTGCGTGTCGCGTGCGTCCTATGAGAGCCTGTGTGAGGTGATTGCAGTATGTCGGCGTGTGTGTGCGGGATCGCATGTGCACGCCCCTGTGTGCGCTTGTGTGTGCGCGCGCCCGTTCCGTGCATAAATAAATACTTACCGAGGATGAGTTGCTTCCAGGTGATTTACATATAATGAGGGGGGAGGGGGGGGGGGGGGAGAGTAAAGGAAAGAAAAAAAGAGATAGAAGGGAAAACGAAAACAACAACAAAACAACAATAGAAACATCAGTGGGACTGAGGTGACGAAGAAAAAAAAAAGACTGTTTTCCTGCGATCGAGGTGTGGATTATTGATGATCCGGTTTTCCATTCATTGAAGTAAGTTTAGCGGGTTTCTTCTGGGCAGCGCAGATGTTCTCAGCGCGGATCTGAAAGCCTTCAGCACAGCCAGGGGGTGATCTCCGGGTCCCGGAACAGCCGGCCGTCCACGTAAAGTTTGTCAACGGCCACAATCGCTCTCGAACCAGCAGCAAGATGCTTCCTCCTCAGCGGGAACAGGATCTTCCTTCTACGGAGGATTTCTGCCGGGAACTGGTCATTAACGCTGTAATGCGTGCCTCTCAGTTCCCGTCCGCGGCCCTTCACCAACTCCTTCTGTTTGAAATGTTCGAATTTAGCCACAATAGGACGCGGGCGCTGTTGGTCGGACCTTCTTCCTCCGAGGCGGTGAACCCTGTGGAAGGAGATCTTCTGCACCTCCTCCTTGGGGAGCTTCAGGTGGACCTGTAAAAAGGATCTGACGGTGGCCTCGGGGTCTTCTCCTACCTCCTCTGGAACCCCCGCGACCACTAGATTGTCCCTCATGCTCCTCGACTGAAGATCCAGGAGGGTTTCCTTTATGGATCGGTTCTCCTCGGAGAGACGGGCGGTGTCATTGCTCAGGGTCTTCACGGTCTCTCTGAGGGCCTGGTTCTCCGCTGCGAGCTCCCGCACCTGCTGCTGGCTGAATTCCAGAGACTCCCGCAGACCTTGAAATTCTCTATGGAGGATCTCCAGCAAATTGAGGCGGCCATCAAAGCTGGAGAGCTTTTTGTCAATCGAATCCAGGATATCGCTCATTCCGCTGCCCGGAGAGGACACAGCCCCGGGAGAGTCCTCAGGCCGTTCACGCTTGGCGGAGGGGGTGGTGGTGGCGGTTCTGGGCTTCACCATGTTGCAGGTATTAAAACACTCGTCAATGAAATTCTCCAGGTCCTCCAGGCTGACAGAAGCTTAATACTCTTAACAGGTTGTGTTAGTTAGCAGGAAATATTTTAATATGGCGGAAAAATGAAACAAGATCGAAAATGTTTGTTCAAATGCTTACGCGCCGCCAAGTCGACTCACCACACTCGTCTCGCTGGGTCTCGCGATACTACAGCATCACCCCCGACATGAACGACAAGAGTGAGTGCAATTTATTAGCACATTGTGGGTGGTGCCAGTTATGCCTCTGGGTTACGTATTTGGGTGTATCGACATCTGTCAAACAGCATGGACCTATATTCTGTTCACAAGTCCCTCAGTTATGGTGTTTTTATTTCATTTTTTTTTTACTTATTGACAATCTAGGTATCTAACATAAAATTACAAACAGTAGCCATATAATCAACATTACATCCCTCAGTTATAATGAGGAAATTTACATCTGCGATTCCACATTTCCCATGAGTCTTAGGGGCTAAAGGCGGGGCCAATGCCCGGCTCGCCATTCTGTTGTACGTGTTTAAGAATTAGCAAGTAGCAGCAGTGCATGGAGGGGTGAACGGGAAAAGCTCTCCTTCCGCTTGTGTCGCAGCAGCGTTATGGGAGTAACAGGACTGGTTAGAAAACACAACGGTAAAATAAAGCAGCGGCGACTGAAAAGCGCGCGCCCCAGCGCGATACGCGCGCCTCAGTGCGGCGCGTGCGTCAGAATTCAGAAGCCTCTGCACTCCGCGGACGCCTCTGCGCTCCGCTCCCGCCCCGCGCGCTCCTTGTCTCCCCTTCCTATCTACTGCGACACCTCTGGCCAGGGCAGCTTCAAGGAGGAGCACTTCGTCCCCGTTGCGCCGGACCGAGCAAATCGTGTCTGTGCAAAGCAATCGGACTTAATACTGTACGTTTTGTGTATGAGGGGCGGGTGCGTTGTTACGTGTGGGAGCCTTCAGACTGCCATCGGCCCCGCAGCTCAATCAGCAGGAGAAGATGTCTCCAGCTCACACGGAGGCTGTGAGTTTTTCAAAGCAAAATTCCGCTTTTACGGTTTCCTTAGAAACCGTAAATGGAGTGTAAATTCACTCCATGCGCTGTTCTCTCCGTCACGCAGCAAACCGGCTTTTCCAAACCCGTTGGTGACGGTGGACTTTTTTACGCTGCTTTTAACGATTGCTTTTAACTTGAAAGCTTCATCATAATGTAGCGGCGATCACGTGCACGTTGGGTCTAATGGCCCCAAAGGATTCTGGGATGCGGCCGGGCATGCGTGTTTCATTTTGTTGAACCATGACTGAAGTGTCTAAGACCTGAAGTCAAGTCCATGCTGTTTGGCTGCTAAGAGGTGTGTTGAATAAAAATGCCTCGTGCTTGGTGTTAGATAGAGAATTCAAACTATTCACTGAGTTTGAAAGTACGTACATGGCGGCCGCCAATTAAATCCATAAATTAGCCGCGTCACTGAATAAGCCGCAAGGCTGTAAGCGCAGGAAAAAAGTAGCGGCTTGTAGTCCGGAAATTACGGTACATGTTAGTAACTCATAATATTAATAGGTACTCACCTTAGTGCTCTCAGCTGCTTCCATGTTTTAGTAACTGAATGAATACTAACAGTTGATCAGCTTTGGTTGGTTAGTGCAGTCAAACAGGCACAGCCAGCAAATTCTCTAGAACCTTTCCTGTTTTCAGTACATGCCAAAGATTTTTTAGATGCAGGTTGGATCTATAAAAGTAAAGACACACTGAAAAGCAGGAGCTTTGAAGAGCGGCCCAGAAGAAAAAGAAAGCCTTAATAATCTTCACCTTGGAAATTGCTAAATTTAATCAATGTAAGTTTCTGCAAAATCTAAATTGTCCCAAGAAAAAAAGGTCAAAACTAATTTTAAAAAAAGGCACAAAATTAACTATGAAAATGAAGGCATTTTCATACTGGCCTGCTTTGGCCACACCAGAGCTTGTAACCTGACATTGTTCATAGGAAAAAGTAAGAAAATAAACCACATAAAACACAAGTAGGTAAAAGAAAATTGCTTGTGAATGCAAAATAAGCTGTTTTTCAATGGGATCTATAAAATCTTTAGTGACCTGACTCTCCGTTTTTGAGTATTTTTGTGTATGCAGGCTTTGATCAACCAACATCTGTATTTCAATTTCTTACTTATTTATAGTGACTCACGATTCATGGAAACAAGTGTTATGTTTATTATTGCCATCATTCTCTGTCTCTTCTAGGTGTTAATGCACTTTTTCTGCCTAAAGAAAGCAAGAAATACCTGGATGGAAAACAAACTGGGCATGCAAAGAAAGAAAGAAACATGAATTCTAAACATGAGATATTAAATTTTATTGGGAAAGGGGAAAAAAGATACTGTAAATGATCTTAATGTTTGGTCCTGAATATAAAGGAGTATCAAATTCAATTCAATTTTATTTGTATAGCCCTAATTCACAACAACAGTCGTCTTGATGGGCTTTGTAATGGTAATTGAAAAAGTAAAACATAAAATCAAAAGGATCATTTCGTGGGAATGGAATATTATCTTGTGGGAGCGGAAATTTTTTTCGTGGGAACAAGATTTTAATTTGTGGGAACGAGATATATTTTATTTTTTCCACGTCAGGACACTGGCTCCGTAAAATGTAGCTACACTGGATTAGTTATTTTTTTTTCTTTTAACATGTTTTTTTTTTAACATGGTCTTTTAACATGGTTTTTAATTACTGTTAAGCATAAATACTAAATTAGTAATAGGAAAAATCTTGAGCTATTTATTGTTTAGAGGAATATTGTTGCTTAAAATGCACACAAAATTTAATATGTGCAACTTCACACATTTAACAAATACTTTTATTTCCTTATGCAAACACATCTTCTAAACCCAGCTAGATGTTTCTACAAACACCTGTAAGACATAGTTGTCTTTTTGTGTTTTTAAAAATTAAGGATAGCAGCAGAGTCTAAAGTTAGGAGAGTTTTATATTTTACACAAGAATGTGCTTTGCATTGAGGACTAAGACGGAGTTTTAGGGCCACCAAAAAAAAAAGTAAAATTACGAGATTTTAAATCGTAAATTTACGAGAAAAATCTCGTGAATTTACTAGATTAAAGTCGAAGTGAGCATACGGTGCATCAGCAAGTGAACGCCGCGCAGCAGCAGAGTAGACCGACTAAACTCAATTAAACAGGTGAGCTGAATGTTTATTGATAATGTTCCAAATGTTTGGAAGCTCATTTGTTTGATTTACGATGTATTAATGTTCTATTTATTGACGGGTGGTTTGCAGGATCTCTGCAGCCCGTTGATGAAGACATCAGTATCTCTGCAGCTGTCCACTTGAATCCTTTCTTCTTCCACCAAAGACAAGATCTCTACGTTTGTGTGATGCTTCCGTCTGAGGAGGAGCACTTTTTGGCATTTTCAACGTTCTAATGCTAATATAACAGACTATTTTCATTCCTCTTTATTGTTTTATACTGAAACGGGACGCTTCATCTGGAGGAGGGGGCATATGTAACACTGTTTACTTCCGCATTGGCGTTCCGATGACAAGTTCATGACGTAAGGTGATTAATGAACTTCAGGTTATGTGAATGAAAAGGAGAATAAAGGCTGCAGCGGTCCTCTACACCCAAACGTGACTCTGAGCTCCTTATTTTACATATGAAACTCTGCTTTACCGACTGAAACCCGGAAAGCCGGCTCCACTGAAAATAATCTGATTTTGAGTCGCTAAAATGTTCCGAATCTCTTTGTTTTCAAAAAGCTCCACATATTTCATCTTCTGGCTAGGCTCCGATAACGGGAAACTTTGTTGTTTTATCCTCGTTAATCTATGACTTTTTCCTTGTAAATTTACGAGACAAAAACTCAGTTATCTCGATAACTTTTTAGTAATCGAGATAAATTTACGACTTAAAATCTCGTAATTTAACAGTTATGACTTTCTTTCTCGTAAATTTACGACTTAAAAGTCGTAATTAAAAAAAAGTGTTTTTGTAAACTGATCCTAAAACTCTGTCGTACAGACATGTAGTTCTTTAACATATATGTATAGTTCTTGGGGTCAAAACCAAACACGGAGAAGCTGCATTCAGCTTCTATGCTCCACAGATCCCGACTTTCAGAACGTCTAAGATTATCTGAAACACTCAATTTATTTAAATCTAGGTTATTGACCTACTTGTTCTCAACTGCATTATATTTGTTTGTATTCAAACGTTTATATTCATAGTGTTTATCTATGCTTAATTTAAATTCAGTTCTGTTTTACTTTCTTTAAATCTTATTTTAATGATTACTCTTAACATTTCTTTTGAATGTTTCTTTTGATGATTTATGTAAAGTGCTTTGACTTGTCTTCAGCAGGAAACTGCCTTGCCTTTCAAAAAAGTTGCTGAGCTTGCAACAGAGCAAAGCTTGGTCGAGAATAGAGTCTTTAGTATTATGCAGGCACAATAAAATTCTGTTCTGGAGTTTTTGGCTTAATGCACACAGTGATACACAGAATCTAAAAAAGGCTCATAATGTGTCTGAACAGATTAGAATAGGAAGTAACAGTGCAAATCGAACCTTTAAAGTGTGGGTGACATGGCCTATTTTAATAAGCCAAAATATAGTAAATAGTTTCTATTTCATGTTGCGATTGTTTTTAATATTTTTCGAAAAAGAATAAATAGCGAAAAACGCAATATAAACAACGAGGACGGCCGCCGGCTTCACGCATTCCGCCGAATTCGCGCCGCCCTGTTTGTGACGTAACGAAAGGAAGACAAGGCAGACAACATGGCTAGCACCGATAGCGAAGCACAGAGTGATGCTACCGTCTCTATTAGCGATTTATCATCAGATGAACAGAAAGATGAAGAGGAAAGTTGCGGAGATTATCATGATGATGAGTCACTTTTGCAACCGTATCGATTCGAACCCTTTTGCGAAAGTGAGGAGGATATAGCAGAAAGTAGTAGGTCTAGTGATCATGCCGATCATGACGATAGCCAGCATGAAGATTCGGCTAGACTCCAGTAAGTCTAAAAAATGTATAAAATTAAATTACTCCACTTACCCTAAAATATACTCAAAATGTCCCCTTTTGGCCTAATCTAAACAAAGGTAAACACTGGTTTTCAACCCAATTTACAAAATAAATGTCACAAAATAAAAGTTTCCCAGATGGTACTACTCTTTAGTTAACAAAGTCACTGTATACCATTAACAACTGTGGAACATTAACAGTTTTACCCGTTTGAACCCGTTTGAAACCTTTTCTCGTGCGCGCGCGCGCGCTCACACACACACAGTTCAGTTTACTCACGGTACCGGCACCTCAAAAGCAAAAGAAAAAAAACGTTGCAGGCCTGTTGCTTCTCTTGCAAAACATTGAGTGCGTTGAAATACTCCAGTTGGATCCAAGGACAACAGAAAACACGACTACTTCGCCTCAATGTGATCCATCGTGATGCACACTAGCTTAGCAGCCTCCGCTCCCGACTCCAGCGCCGTCCTCTCCGACCCAGAAAACGGCTCGCTCGCTTCCAGCTCACCCGCCTTTCCTCGACTCAGAAGCCAAGATCCTCCTCCCAACTCTCCGTTCAAAATTCTTCGTTTGTGTCCCGGTTTTTGTCCCTTCGAAAACGCAGACTTCTCTCCTGCAGATCTGGAGGGAAAAATCCTTCGCCGTCCACCTTCTTGAACTTTCCCCTTTTCAGCAGCGTTTCTTGTTTGGGAATTTTATACACAGATACACTTTCAGTAGATGTATTGCTACATCCAGCTGCCACACAACGACTTGGCATGTTGATGATTAACAGATTTAAACACGAGAGAAACGAAGACTACCGGTTTTGTTTACATGCTGTCCGAAGCGGAACTGCGAAAATCAACGCCTTTCATGACGTCACAGGTCATATCGGGTTCACTTCCAGCCTGCGCTCTAGCGGCAGATCCAAATCTCTGATTCCTTCGAAAGATGTCTATTATTCATATGCTTCGGATTTTTTTCGACGCGAACTATTGGTATCAATAGAATCAGCGTTTAAAGGGCTTTTTTATTTGACAAAGTTGTTCAAAGCATGGCATCCACACTTTAAAGTGACAGACATCAATACGGAGGAACGTGCACCCACACATAAACACAAATAACACACAAAGACGTTCATGTAAAGTAATGCCATGTTAATGACTTGGTGGTTTGCTGTTCATTCTATGGGTGGGGTGAGTGAGGATAGGTTGAAGGGGTAGAAGCTGTGTTTTTTTTTTGTTGGTGAAGGTTTTCCTGTTCCTCCCTCTGGAAGGAAGAGGTCCAAACAGTTTATGGTTAGTGGGGTCTTGATCTATACACTGGCTCTCCTTTGAGACCAGCTGTCGTACACTGAGTCCAATTATGGGAATACCCACAACCTCCAGCACTGTTTTAACCCCCTCGGGTCAAGTCCTTCCTGCCTGTGCCATCCAACTCCCATACCGCTCTGTTGCATTCAAACAGAGGATACTTTCTATTGTGATTCTATAAGGATCAAAGAGGTATAAGTTCTGTCTGAGCTCTGAATCAATTTGATCACCTGCTCATGCAAAAAATAAATTTACTATGATAAATTTAATGTTCAAGTATGATTTATGTTGTCTGTCTCTTTCCTGGTGTTTTATAGAGAATGAAAATGAAATTACAAACTCTGGCGTTAAGCTGAAGTTTACCTTTTTTTAACTTAACTTTACCTCAGAATTTTACACTACCATTTTTTAAAGAGATGTAGATAATATCAATTATTACAATTCAGAAGATTTGATACAATTTGGAAGATTTCTCACAACAATGTTTGTTTAAGATCGAAATATACTGACAATTGTTCAGGAAAATTATTTCACACAGTCTCATTTTTGATCTACACATTTCTAACATGGTGTAACTGTATTATAAAGAATTAATAATGGACAAATTTTGCTTTGTTTCAATTCAGCAAATAGTCATTTAAAACAAAAGAAAAAAAATAGATGAGTTATTCTCATTATAAAGTTCCTAAAATTAGCTAAACTTTTCCCGCCAAAAGTGTTTTACAGAAGCAGACATTTTTGAATGAGCAGAAAATGCCCTTCCACTGCCCCTAGTGGAATGATAATGATCTGCAGGGCAGAGAACATGTGTCAAGTTATTTACAATGGGTTTTTAAGGAAGGGTTAGATCATGCCAATAAGATAAGGGTCTTAGAAAAGGCTGTATCAGATATGGTATTAATGGTTTTATAAAGTTTAAAAAGAATAAATAAATAAATTGAACCTCTGAAAGAGAAACTATCACACAAACTTAACCATAGTGATTTTTATTGTAAATAATAATGACTAGTGCAGACTGTTTGGGGAGTTGGGGAATCCCGAGCATGAGATTTTGGTTGTAGTTGATACTAAAAGTGTTTTTTTTTTTTTTATTCAAGAAGGCTGCCTCTTCCTGAGGTCAAAGGTTGACGAATCTCCAAACATGGCATGTGAAATTTAGTAAAAAAAGGTTCTTTTTCCTATGTTGTGGTAAGATTTTAGGGCTTTTTACTAGAATAGCTGAAAACAGCAATCTTGTTGAGACAAGGGAGGATATAATGCATGATGATGAGATGGTAGACTTGGGAAATGTTTTCATCAGAATTTCAAGCAGACATGCATGGCAGTCACAAGGGAGGCCAGAGAGCCGTGGCGCTTTTGAATACACACCAGCATATGTTGACAAACCTCAACAACCAGAGCCCAACCAATTTTAGGGTCCATCAAATTCAATTTCAAGTGTTTTTGTTTGAGATCAAACAAAGATATTAACATTGTATCCAGGTTTTCTAAACTCTAGGAGTTGAAATGACGTGTATGTATGGGTTTTGGTGAATGTTGCAAGGTTAACAAGTTACCTAAGAATTTGGCTTTATGTATATTGTATCAAATGTAAATGTCATTTCATTAAATACAGAAGACATGCCACGAATTAGAGAAAATACCATGTTAGTGGCATCGGCTTGTAAGAATGTGCAGAAATTTGGTGCTTGCTTGCTTGACACAATTTCTTCAGGATAGCAAACTAATTCTTAGGATTTTTGGCTTAACGTGAAAGCTATCAAAAAAATGTGCATTTATGCTTGTATGTTTTTGTACATCTCCCTCTAATTCTTTTAACACTAGCGATTTTGCCGACAACAACTTAATAACACATGCTCTTTGACCTTTTATAAATCACAATGAATCCGCTGATTCCGACAAGGAGAAAAGTGCCATTTCATATCGGCTTTGCATTGATATGCAACGATTTACGTTTGTAATTTGTTGAATAACAGTGCAAAGCTGCGTGTCTCTGCAATACAATCATCTTATTTACATGGATTGCGTAAGCACTTCACCACTAAAAAGTGCTAAACATCAGTGCAAGGCTTTTTTTTTCAGCTTCAGATTCCACAGAAATTGCGTTTATTGGCTCAACAGTTGAACACTTTGAATAGCAAACACTGGAGCTACAGCTCCGATGTAAAAGGGTGAAAGCCTCTTTCACACAGCTGCTTCATTCTGCCTCTTGAAGCGCCTCCCTGTGCTGTGGGAAATAACCAACTACAGACTGGCGTTTTATTTCATTTTGCCTTTACAATGCTTCCAAGGGGAGACAGAGCTGGAACTTAGGTGGAACAGACACTATTATAAGGGCAGCACAGGACGTCTCACAGCAGCAATGCCTTTTTATACTCTGACAGTCTTCTCTAACAAAATGTTGTACCCGCCCCTGAGCCCACTCTATTGAGATTTGATTTTATCTAGGAGGGCAGCAAGGAAACAGCTTCTAAACTGTTACCAGTTGAGAGATCTCCCATTCTCCAGAGCATCCCTCCACACACAATCTCCACCCATTCTCAAACACAGTGCACCAGGCCCACCTAGCAGGGAGACTGTAAAAAAAAACACATAATGAAGCAAATTGTCCCTGCAGCCCCAGATTCACCCAATCCACACACAGAGTGTAGCTGGGTAGATGCCAACCCCCTATGAAACAGATTTAAAGCCCCAATCTTTGGGTGCCAAATTCTCAGAAGAAGCATTGGTCCATTTAATCAAAAGCATCAATTCCTATCAGAGAGCCAGTTTAGCTCGTGCTGGTTTGCGGCGCCTTCCGTCCGTGAAACCCGGGTTCGACTCCAGGCTCCTCCCTGTTCCCTTCTCTGCCTCTGCCGGTTCCAAGCCCGGTTTGAGAAGGTTGCGTCAGGAAGGGCATCCGGCGTAAAACATTGCCAAATTTAACATGCGACTCATTCGCTGTGGCGACCCCTGATGGGAGAAGCCGAAAGTGGAAGAAAGATCAATTCCTATCAGAAAACCATTGCCAACCAACAGAAAGCACCACCCCACCCATATGAAGGATGATGGTATCACACTCCACACAGGACCATAAGATGACAACCAGAGCAAAACCATACTTTAGCTGGTATTTAGTGAATCCCAAAAACCAATCTCTAATCCAGATTGACCTGGTTGATTTTCCAATGAAAACATTTCCCAACATCATCAACACAATCATTAATCTGTCAATCTGTGCAGCCTGTTGATCACCAAATTTGTTTTTTATCTTTCACTTAATAATTGCTGACTTGTAAAGTGTTATTTTCATTAACATTTACTGCAAGAACTGCCAAAAACATGGGAAATCTACAGCAAGCTAAATGCTCTGCATACTGAACCCGAAGACATGAATTATTAGTTTAATCAGGCTGCGATCCAAAACCCGAAAGACTGGAAGCAGAGAACATACAGCAGCACAAATTGAATACAAATTTGATTTCAGACAGTGTATAACAGTAAGAAGAGTTTTGAATTGTTTCGAGTTTGTTTCGTAAGTTCTTTAAAATTAAGGCAAATGGAGGTGCAGTTCTGCAGAAGTTATCCTTAGGTCAGAATATGTTGCTGAAAAACATACATTTCTACATTATTATAACAGCATAAAGCTTTTTTTAATGTGGCAGATGGTTTAGTCAATACTGATATAAAGCACACAGTGTTCTGCTCTTTTGATATGGATCTGAATTACCTATTAATTTGTTCCCAATTCACTTTTGCACTGCGTTTCATCATGTCTTGCAAATAAAACAAAACTTAACTTTTCACACGGTAAAGTATCAAATGGTCTGTTTTGGAATATCACCTTTTGCTGAAGTGCTTGAAAAGGTTTTCCCACACCGAATGCATACCCATGTGGCAACATCATCTGATGATGAAAATGGACCAAAAAGATCAGGTGGGCAGCTTAAAGCTGCTCTCATTGCCCTTCAAGCACCATCCATACTAATTTTCTTTTAAAGATTTTGAACGTTGCAAAGTGTAAAACATGAAAAATTTGTTTCAGGTTTTCTTGGAGAAGCTTTTGCAGTCTGTTCAAAAATAGAGACGCACCAGGACACAGCAATTTATTTTTAGGGTCCGTATTATAGATTAGAAGATGCAAATTTGGGACGAATAAGAAAATGCAGCTTAAACTCTTTGACCTTAGTTACTAGTGGAGAGTGGAGTTGTCGTCTCCTCTGTTTGGAGGTTGTTATATTACAGTATAGATGGTAAAACACATTTCTGGTTGAAATTAGCTAATTGGATTTTGGATTGGAATGTCTTCTTTTTTGAAGACTCTCTGAGATACATTATTTTCTGTCAGATAAATGCATCTAGACATTAAAGAAAAACACAATTAGAAACACCACAACAAGAATCAAGTTTCTCATGCACGAGGGAGAAGAAGCCAGTGTGACAGAAAACAACCCCCTAGCTGCTCTTCTCAAAGTTCTGCCTCTCCCAGTGCACCTTTTATTAAGAACACAAGTAGGAGGATCACAATTTCAAGACAAAGAGAAAAGTTCATTAGCGGGTGTCGTATAATAACCCCTTTTGGTGGATTCTAACTTCAAACAGTATTCCTTATCAACTCAGGACAGTGTGTCGTAAAACCCCCTCATCCTTGCTAGGGGTGAGAAGCAGATGAACACACACACAAAGCTGTCTAAAAAGGGAAAAAGGTCAATCTGAGTTAACATTTAAACACACATTTAAACAAATACATTTAAACAATGATAATAATAAAACAATCTCCTTCCCATTGTCTTTGGGACTTTCAAAAAAAGTTACACGTTTTTTCTCTACCTTTTTTAAACAATAATTTCATTTAAAGTGAGATTTCATATATTGATTCTTACCTGGCCCTTGTTATCTGGTTTTATTTATTTTTCAAATCATATTTGAACTTGTTCCCTCCCTCTGGTAGAACAGACAAACAGAATAAAAAAGCAAATTTTAACACACCGTTTGAATTTCTTATCGATCTTTTTGTAATCTTTAATACTGCCAACACTGTTTCAACGTGGATTGGTGTTCAAGACAAATGCTGGGCCCATTCGATTTGGTGACTCATTCTTTCAATGCATCTGCTGCTCTTCTGCTTGAGCTGTATTCCACCCTTTTCTCTGTAATCCTTGTGCTATCTTAGATGACCCCACCCTTACATTGACATATTCTCCCTACCATGACAAAGGTGGATAAAGGTGGAAAGATTTCATGTAATCCATGGACACCAGTGAAGATCACAAATCATTGAAGAAAAAAGGTTCAGAGCACTGTCTAGCAAGGTTATAATAGTTTCGGATTTTTTATTAGTTTTAGTTTTTATTTAGTTTTGAATTTTTGTTTTTAAATTTATTTAGTTTTAATTAGTTTTTAGAGGCTGCTTTACTAGTTTTTATTAGTTTTTATTTTTTGAAATTGCTTCGTTTTAGTTTAGTTTTTATTAGTTTTAGTGTTAGTTTTAGTTTTTTCTTCTTTTTTTTTTTTGTAAATTAGGATATTTGTCAGGTGCTTGATTCAAAATCACCAGAATAAGTATTGTATGATAAATACTCAATCAAAGATACATTTTGAAACACTTATTATTCAGAGGACACAAGGACAACCATCCTTAAATTAAAATACAACAGCATTACGTTCCCTGCTCACGCCTCTTTTTCGGGGGAGGGCGGGCGACAGGCTAGCTTGTCTAGGTACTGTTGATTTGCGTTGTTGTGTGCGCTTTTTAAATGTACTTTTAGATTCGTAGGGTTTTTCCCTTTGAGGAGCGTTCCACAAATTTTGTCTCCTGCTTCGACTACAAGGCACTTACTTTAGTTTTCGACGCTGTTATATTCAAAAAAGTCCCAAATAGGACTCTCCCGCTTTCTCCCAACTTTTAATGCAGCCATCACGCTCATGTAAATGTCTATGACAACGCTAGCCGGCAGTGTCCGACAGACATCATGTGACGTCACAGACTACGTGATGCCGTAAGGTTCAGATTGAAGCCCTGCGCGGGACTATTTTCTTCATCCCGCTCCAGCCCGCTGAATTTCTGACCAATCCCGCCCGCTCCCGCAACGTATGCGTTACACTCCCGCCCACACCCGCAATATGTATGTCCACTCCCGCCCGCACCCGCAAAACTCATAGAATTTAGTCCCGCACAGTAATAGAGATGCATTGATTTTGTATCGTCTCCCGTCCCGCAGGAGAAAAACACATATTTGTATTGATGATATTAAAGAGATTCATGTCCTCCTCCAGCCTCATCTTTTCATGCATTCCTCTTTTGTCTAATTTGCAACTTAATTATTAAATATATTTTCACAAATCCCGTTCGGTTAAAAGTGTGCGTGTGTGCGCGCGCAGACAGACGGCCTGAAGCGCGCTCTTAGTAAGAGGCGGGGCGGGGCGTTGCACACCCCCAACAACAGGTTAGATGACAGAGGCCATTAGGCGTCTCTACCTGGTGCGTTCACGGAGCTTCAGTACATAAGAATCCAACAGCCGCTCAGCCTAACGTAGTCCGCTAATATATATTCATGAGATATTCATGTCAGCACTGATCCCGCGGGTTTTTTTTTCTGCCGCCCGCTCCCGCCCGCAGCACAATTCAAACCGCCCAATCCCGCGAGATTTGGGCCGGCGGGACCCAATCCCAATGCAGCCCTCTAGTTCAGATACACAGTAAAACTAGCAGGGTGAAGTAAATAGACTTTATTTCAACCCAAAAGACTTATGTATTAACAAAGACGAAAACGAAGTATTTTTTGGGGTTAATATTAGTTAGTTTCAGTTAGTTTTATACACACAACAAACAGTTTTAGTTAGTTTTCGTTTTTTTAAAAACTCTCGTTTTTATTTTTATTTCAGTTAACGAAAATGTTTTTTCAGTTCTAGTTTTAGTTTTTTCGTTCGTTTTCGTTAACTATAATAACCTTGCTGTCTAGTGGGTCTAGATGACCCAACTCCCAATGTTAAAGTGCCTAGGATAGCACAAGGGTTAAAGCAGCACAAAATCATTAAATTGGCCTGGGTGGCGGATGTGATCACCCGGATTGTTCTGGTGTTGGGGGGTTCTGGCTGTCGCTGCTGCTGTGGTGGGAGTCTTGGTGTAGGGATGACTCTCCCTCCTTCTTACATCCCATCATCCAGTTAAGAAGAACATAAACACAGGTCTTAGCTCACCTAGTTAGCGTGACTGAATGACATTTTTCACACAAGTTGGTTTGAAGGTGTAAGTATGCGTGTTTGAACATTATCTGTATTGTGTACATGTTGACATGTGAACATTTTTGGAGCCAGCAGGTATGTGTGTGACATTTGAGTATGTGTGTGGACAGGCCCCGGTTTTACCCCCCCTTTTCCATAATCACCCTTCTACCCCCCACACATCCCTCTCTTTTCTTTCCTTCCTTTCCTTTTCCGTCCGGTCCAACACCAAAGATTTTCAAATACGATTAAAATGAATAAAGTTTGGCCTCGATTACAAAAGGGGTTTATTCAGACCTACCTCTGTTTTGTCAGAAAGGTAAACTATTAAAAAGTAGTATTTTTATTGTATACTTTCAGTATCTTTAATCCATTGAAAATCTATGCCAGATTAAAAAAAGAATTTTGGCACATTGCATAATTGAAAACATTTTTTAAACATCAGTAATACTCTTTGTTTTTTGCTTTTTTATTCTGTACTTACAGTACTCATTTTCTATATTTGCAAAACCTTGCTTTATGTTAATCTAATCTGGAATGTTTGGAATTGAATTCTTATTAAATTAATGAAATTATAATTATTATAGTTACATTGATTGTTTGTTTTTTGTGGACATTTATTGAGAAAACATCTTTTGTGAACTGGTGTTTTAAGAAAAACTCAGCTGAATTTGAACAAATAACAGACTAATTTCAATAATCAAAAAGTGGTTTTCTGTATTTTGGGTGTTCTTGGCTAAAAGGACTCTACTAGAAAACAAGTATTTTTTATTAAAAAGAAGGAGTTTTTGGGATGATCTAAATATTGTTAAAGATTCTGTTTCAAAAGAGAAGACGAACTTATGAGAATTAGACGATTACCTTGTTAAAAAGTGATCATTTTTTGACCAAACAACTTTATATTTATTTTGAGTAAACATCAACAGAAAAACATAAAATAGAAAAAATAATAAAAATAGATAAACATAACATTATTTGATAAGCTTACAGGGTAAAGCTACAGTCCATGAAAGAACTTGTCTGAGCCAGATGTTGGCTCAGATGACAAAAACAAAGAATTTCATGGATCCATTTGTCTACAAGGGAATGGATCAGAATGGAGGGAGCAGAGAGCTTCTGGCCTGCTGATTGCAGCTTCTACAACACTGCTACAAGATTTATTCAAATAAAATTTTTCATCTGCTCCTGATTCACAAAAGGAAAACATATAAATGTCAATTAATTAATTTCTTTTGTGTCCTCCATCATGAGAAAAATGACACGAAAACATGTTAGAAACACAATTTTCCTCCAAGTGGGTCTTTAATTAAAAGCATGCAAGACTTCTTTAAAAATACTAATATTTGAATTCCATGATTTTCATAGGTAGATTTTATAGGTTTCACAGGTAGATTTTACCAAAGAGCTTGCGTTACACATGCAGCATCCAAGTTGCTCATACTTTTTAGCTCTTAACAGTGTAAATGTGAATATATATTTTATATCTCAGTATACCTTAAAAGTTTTTAAAATTAGACATAAGGAGTTTAGTTTTCTTTAAAAAAATGTTTCTTTTAGCTAGATCCTGATACTTGCACAAAATCTAGCACTTGATGATGCAGCACAGCTGTAAACACTCTGGACGATGATGTCAGAAATGTTTTCACTACAAGACACTCTTCTTAACATTTGTGCTCATTAGGCTTAACTATGTGTGGCAATAGAAAGGTCACAATCGAGAGTCTGTTCTTCTTTCAGTGTCACCTTCTCTTGTTTTTATAAACCCTGAAAGTTTTTTGCAAATTTCTACTTTTTCTTTTTAAATTTCCCCCACAATAGTATTCTAGTATCAGGAGAAAACTAGGCTATCCCCAATTACTGATTCTGCCCAGAGAAGAGTTGTGGATGGGGGAAGGATTCAGTTAGAGGGGTAATCTCTGAGTCAGGGGAGTTGAAATTCCCAGGGAAAACAGATGGGATTCCATACTTCATTAATCACCAGTCAGGATGACAGCTAGTCTAAATTGGAAAGGCAGGGACACAGAGTCTATTGGATACAGCCTTCTTCCTTTCTTCTACTAGTTCTCTTAAACCTATCACCTGCTGTGTGGCGTTCTGTCTGCTTCACTTTTCTAAATTTTTTTAGACACCTGCAGTCAGAAACCCCTTTTTTTAATCCAGATCACGGTCACTCCATGCTTTCCAAGTAGCACGAAATGCATATTTATGGAGCGCCAAAACCCCAGCATTAGTCAGAATGATCCCTTGGCAACTACGACAGCTTTCACATCACATAAACTCTTCCACCATCCATGTAAACTTGCAGTTTCCAGTAGAGAACGGACATTCAATTACAAAACATTTTATTAAGTAAAAGCTTATTAAAGTGACAAATGGCGGTGTACAACAAAGAACTATGCTCTTGAAGCCAAAGAGCATAGTTCTGCCAAAGATCTGGCAACCAGAGCTCTGGGCTGCAAAGCTTTCTAGTGAGTCTCCGCAGTTCTACAGCTTTTCGCAAAGTTTTGAAATGTGAATAAAGATTTTAGCAAATTTAAAAGCAAATGAGGTCCAGTACTTTTTATCATATCTTCACTGGGCTTGAAAAAATCCCCCAAAGAGGATAACTCAAACACCACGTTTTTATTTTATTTTGCTCACAACGTTGAAAGTCAACAGAACACTAATCGCACATGATTGAAGCCAAAAAGAAACAACGTCTGGCAAATTGCTTTTATGCAAATCTTGACAGATTTCATTTAAAATCACCGTCTTTCTTCTTTTTTAACTTCAGTTTTGATGCAGTAACTTTCATTTAATGTTGTCCAGGATTACATCTTTATCTGTTTGTTTTGTGGTTCATCCTCATACATTGGTGAAGCAAACAGGTTGAGTCATGTCATGTCAGTCATTTACAGAAATGTGATAGTTCAGTCAAATTCTGCAAATGCACAAATCTCCTATTTGTGTTACTCTTTTTCAATCTCATCTGTTTCCTTGCTTTTGTGACCCCTGGAATTTGCCCCCCATGACAGGAGAGAAGAAGATGGAATGGATTTTCTCTGTGATTTAAGATGCACCCATCATTTAGGTTTTGCTGTGATTCGGGGGGGGGGGGGGGGGGGGGGGGTAATGACTTCAATAGGTGCTTCATGGGGCAAAACAGAAATTTATCATTTTATTATCCACTAAGATTCTATTATTGCATTCTGACTTTAACCCTTGTGCTATCTTAGATGACCCCACCCTTGCATCAACGTGCTCTCCCTACCATTACAAAGGTGGATAAAGGTGGAAAGATTTCATGTAATCCATGGACACCAGTGAAGATCACAAATCATTGAAGAAAAAAGGTTTATGAGCACTGTGTAGTGGGTCTAGATGACCCAACTCCCAATGTTAAAGTGCTTAGAATTCGCCAGGCGTTATTCGCCAGTGTTTTTCGCCACGTTTTTTGTGTTCACACCCAGGCGATTTTCGCTGACGATGAGCTGAGCGAACATGCAATTTCATTCCCTGACATTAGATGGCGCTTAATGTAAAACAGAAATACTCCTGTACACAAGGTGGCGCTGCGCAACTTTACGCTTCTTAAAGTCTCTTTTCACTCAGAAGAAGAGAGCAAGTATTTACGCGCTTGTCAGAATCATACAAAGAAAACCTGAATATTTCAAGCACCAGTTGCTCCAACTGGTGCTTGGTTCGGGGATATTTTAGAATGTTCGTCATTATTTCTTCGCGGCTGTGTAGATGCAATTCGGCGTCTATCTTCTTCGCTGGTATGTGTGCTCAGCAAGGCAGTTTTGTGTTTGAGCGCCCCCAAGTTGTGTTTTACTGTAACTTCAGAGGCTCCAGACACGTGTGCAAAAGCGCCGTTCTCATTGGTTGAATAGATTTCGACGCGACGCGTCAAAAAAAAAAAACAAACCAGAGGCGTTTTTTTTTTTTTTTGATGCTTTGACGCGTGGCGTTTTTTCGCGTCGGTGTGCACACTCTCGTTGGTGCCCTTTGTTTAGTCACGAGGCGTTAAACGTCGGCGAAAATCGCGCGCGAAATTCGTCCCGGTGTGTACGGGCCTTAACACGACACATTCAATAAATGCTCTAACCTATTCTGTATGTGTTTGAAGGGCCTATATTTTGATTTTTGATTTTGATTTGAAATGGATTATTTCAAGCAATCACATAAGATTTATACACAAAACAATACAATCAGCAGTTATACATTCATACAAAGACGTACCAAACTTTAATTACATCAAATTAAACATTGCTATAAAGGGAGTGGAAGGAAGCGAACTGATACTATATGATGCTTTTCTTAAACCTTTCAGAGTAAACTATTACTAAATCTTTGATAAGATAGTGCCTTTGGAACACTAAAGAGCACATGTTTTATAAAATTTAGCTATATTCGCAGCTCCTTTGCATACCTGGAAGTAAGGCGCGCCGCAATCTCTGAGCATTGGCTTTCGCTCAGTGTGGGTGCCGCCCATTTCATGACGTCAACCTAGAGCAGGCCTTAGCGGGATGTTTCACCCGCATAAACAAACATCCTTACCTTTGCAAAGATCATGATGGATGTGCATTTTCAATTTATACAATGTGGGAACCCACTCGTTTCTGTGGATTGGCAGAGGCTGGTGCTCATAATGCAGGTTTTTAAAGGAATACTCAGAAATGTGTGAATGGATCAAAATACCGCTTTGGGGTTGTTTTTGTGAGGGATTAACATTTTAATACATTAAAAAGCTCAAAAAGTTAGCATAGCCGTCTCAGGTTTTGGCTCTGTTGTCGTGACAGCTGTCGGTGTGTTTGTGATAAAGATGCGGCAAAGAAAGTTTTTTACATTTATGAAGCCAGAATGCCTGAAGAGCCTTCCTGCGTTTTCCATCTTTATTCAAAAGGTGGTTATGCTTCATTATGAAGAACACGCAAAAAGGCACAAAGTAAAAAGGCTGTTTTTGTTTTTAAACTGTTCCTCACTGTGTGCTTAGAAAGAAAAAAAAATCAAAACTCCAATATACATTAGTGACATGTTGAGTGATTAGCTTGAAACAGGTGACTGAACATGAGTCAGAGCATTCAAACAACAAAACCAGTTGACTCCCAACCTTCCTTTTTGTCTATGAACCCCATGGCAGGTCAATTTCTAAAATTACAATGCAAAACTTTAAGTATTTGTCTAAAAATCACACTACCATTGAGGTTTGCATCTAATTTTGATTTCCTTGGTTTGATTCTTTTACATCACCTGCATATTTGATGTAGATTCGCCTTCTAATTACGTTTTTCTCATATATTTTTTAATTCATATTTATATTCCTACGTATTGCCTATTGTTAGAGTTTTAATGACTGACACTTTGATTTGTTAATTTTAGTCCCTTGTGTTTTGCGTTCATTTACTGTTCTGTTGGTCAAACATACCACAATCCACAAGATTTATTTTAAAACCACAACACCTTACTTCAACATGCCATCGACATTTTTCAACAACAGAATTATTGATGTTAATTCAACAACACTGTCCTGTTGAATGCTCACAGAGACACGGAAGTAGCGGCAGGAAGCGGCTTTTGCAGCAAGATGACTGAGGGCGTACCAGATCATCATCATGTGAATGAACGTGAATACGTTGGATGCTTTTGTGCTTTTTAAAATAAATAAATCTGTTCTCTAAACATCCTCCGTGTCTTCAATGCAATGTAATGAGACACACACAGACAGAAATGTGAAGGGATCTGCTGTAAATCTATGACGTAAATTAATAACAGGATATGATCGGCTAGTCAGTTAGCATGTAGCCTAATAGCCTTCGAATGTAAAGCGACTGACTGCTAAAGTTAATAAAAGACAAGTCCTGAATATTATTATTCCTATTCGACTCTAAACTACCATATCAGCTGTCTGTCAACCGACCAGCCAGTTGCCCAAATACCGGCATACATCAGAGAGCTCTGCGGCGGAGCTAGTAGTAGCCTAGCAGGAGCTATCGTATGACAAAGCAGCCTAGTTATCATAAATCTTTTGATATTTTTCTTATATTCATTGAGACGGTAATAAAGTGATCATTTTTGTTTTTCATGTTCCTTTTTTGAACTAATATGGGTCACAGAGACACGGAAGTTACCGCTGGAAGCGGCTTTTGCCGGCGTACAGAGAGGATATCCGCGTGAATGACTTATGACGTGAATAATTATTGCGTTCGAACGGATTAATTATTGCGTTCGTACGAGTTAATCATTTCGAGGGAACGGAATAGTATTTTGAGGGAACGCAATAGTATCTTGTGGGAACGGAATAGTATTTCGTGCGAACGAGATAATAATCTGTGGGAAAAAGATATCTTTTTATATCTTAATGTCAGGACACGGGCTCAGTACTTTCCCTATATTTGCCAGCAATATGAATGTTTCTCCATCAAGCCCTGCTTGAGACAGATCCAACCTTATGCAGGTACAATTGTTTTAGTGGCTGCTGAGTTATGCAAAGTACAAGAGGAACAAAACGGTTAAATTTTCATTTGCTCCCTTGGTGTCCTTGACTTGGCTAAATCCACTGTTGTAGACCTGTGTTGCTCAAATATATGTATTTTTTTCCTGTTCGTTTTTTGACATTTTTATCAGTTGTGACAACGTTTGTATGTGTGTACTGTAATGTCAGGGACAGGAAGTCAGAAGACTCCAGTGTGGCCACAGGAAAAAGACTGAACTTTGACTTTTCTTAAAGCAAGAACAGTTCTGACCATCTCAAAAGCAAACATGTTTATTTGTAGATGTACAAATTGCCTTGCAGCCACCACTCATATTTAAATACACACGCACTTTTTCATTTTTATGCGATTTTTGAATTACCGGTATTAGTAATTCAATATAATAGTAATTATTATTAATTCTCAATTAAATGCATTTTGAGATTTAAGTAACTCATAACTTTCATTCTGCTTTGTTAAATAAGAATAACTAAACAAAAAATGTATGATGGTAAGTTAATGAAGTCTCTGTGGGATGCTTCACTTCACTAAGTGACCTTGGTCTTTGAACTGCAAACATCCTACAAAATGCAGAAGATGTGGGACCGTCAAGGGAAGGGAGCGAAACGTTAATGAACAGACTGTTGGTGGAGACGTACAGTAAATGCACAATCACAGCTGCAGTATCACTATCGGTTCCACATATCACCCACACGAATGCAGTTGCATCTACAGCCACACTTTTGCACTCCCTTGTTGACTTCCTTCCCATTCACATAATCAGTTCATTCCCACCCTAAGAAAAGAAATCCAAGGAAGATACGGTGAGAATTACACTGCAGGGAAATCAATGCGTCATTTCTATGGTCCTGGGAAAAAAAAGAAGAAAAAAAAAACTCTGGGTGTTGTAAGTGGGAAAGAGAGTGCTTGTCATCTCTGACATTTAATTAATTTCCTAGGTCCCTGAAGCTGGGGGCTTTTGGATTTTAGAGGAAGGGCAGGAAATTGATGAAGAATAGAATAGGGAAAAGGTACCTAGTTCTCATGTGAGATTTGCATAATTTTTCGTGTAGAGGACAGGTGTGTTATTACAACAACTCACAATATTTAGTGGAAAAATGAAACTTTTTTGGTTTAAATAAGGTGGACGTTAAGCAAAATATTATGGCAATGAATACTACTAAGCTGATACTGATACAGTGCTGCAAAAAAAGTATGTACTCAGCACCAGTTGTGCAAGGTCTCCCTCTTAAAAAAAAATGAAAGAGGCCTGTTATTTTCATCATAGGTATACCTCAACTATGAGAAACAAAATTAGAAAAAAAGAATCAAGAAAAATTTCATTGCCTCATTTAAAAAATATATTTGTAAATTATGGTGGAAAATAGCAAAAGTTCAACTCAATACTTTGTTACCCTTTGTTGGCAATGACAGCGGTCAAATGTTTTCTGTAAGTCTTCAGAAGGTTTTCAAAAACTACTGCTGGTTTTTTGGCCCATTCCTCCATGCAGATCTCCTCTAGAGCAGTGATGTATTGGTGCTGTTGATGGTGCAACACAAACTTTCGTCTCCCTCCAAAGATTTTCTTTGGGGTTGAAATCCGGGGACTGGCTTGGCCACTCCATGACCTTGACATGCTTCTTACGAAGCCCCTTCCATTGCCCGGGCAGTGTGTTTGCTTCAACACCAATGGAACACTGATGGAAGGTGATTTTCACTCAAAACCTGACGATACGTGCCCCCGTGCATTCTTTTCTTTATACGGATCAGTCGTCCTAGGCCTTTTGCTAAAAAACAGCCCCAAAGCATGATGTTTCCACCCCCATGCTTTACAGTTGGTATGGTGTTCTTTAGATGCAACTCAGCATTCTTTCTCCTCCAAACATTAAAAGAAGAGTCCTTACCAAAACGTTCTGTGTTGTTTTAATCTCAGACATTCTCCCAATCCTGTTCTGGATCTTCCAAATGCTCTCTAGTAAACTTTAGACGGACCTGCACATGTATTGGCTTTAGCAGGGGGACATGACTGGCACTGCAGCATTTGAGTCCTGTGTAAAAAAAAAAAAAAAAAAAAAAAGTCTACATGAAGTTCTTTAAGTAATATTATTAATTTATGTATTTTTTGGTGGTGTGAAATATTGAGCGCAGAAGATTTTTTACTGTTGGCTCATTGTGAAAGTGGTGGAATAAAGAGTGAAAGGTTGAAAAGCTGCAGGAGATACAGAAAAAAACCTTTTGCAAAAGTATCTTGCTGTCACTATAAAAATTCCAATTAGAATGCAAAAAAGGGCCGAAGCAAAGAAGAGATGAGGTATGCCGGTGTACATAATTTCCATTGATATTCCCCAGCATAAACCTGCAAGAATCGATATCATCTTTGGTGAAAATCATGATTATTGTAAGAAAATATGTAAAAATCTTCAGAAGGTAGATACATATGAACATATTGGGCACTTGTGAGCTAAAGCCGCGTTCAGTTAGCAGGGCCTTAATAGGATTGGGTAGATATGTTGGATTTTAAATTAATGCTCATACTGTTCCTTTAAAGGGGTTCTATATGAAAATTCAGGCTGAACTGAAAAGGCTCACAGACCATTGACCTACACTGCACCGTTCCTGCAGGTAAAGTCGAACACAGTCAAGAATCAGTCAAAGCACCTTTACTGAACAATATTCTGCTTCAAGCGTCACCTCTACTCTAAGTTTAGTTGTAAACTTCTCTGCTACTCTTTTGACCTTGATTTCTTTTCTGCCACATTTGTCATAGATTGAAGTGTAAAATATATGTTGCTCAAAATGGTTTTGAAGTTAGAGCAAAAGAGCCCAGGAAATTGCCAGACTGGAACGTTTTTATTTTGTAAATGAAGTCTCCTTATAAAGTTGAGCAAAACGTAAAAATGTCTGTGGCATTCTTTATAGTTGTCAAGGAAATTATGTCAGCACAGAATTTTGTCACAAAAAGGGTATTGAATGTTTTCTGTTTTGAACAAAGTTCCAAGCAAAAAAAAAAAATCCATTATGTATTGTAAAATGTTGTGGCTCTAACACATCAGTGTATATGTAATGGACAATGTGCACATTAGTAAAGTTGAAAGGTTGATATGCTTTAAAGCAACATGTGCTCCCAAAGAAAGCCTATTAAGAAAAGCCTGTCAAAACTCACCAAAGCAGCTTCAATTACAAGAGCATACAGAGAGGAATGCTAAATGGAGCCCATACCGTTCATGACCCATGAATTTAAAAAAAATTGTTTTTTTTTTGGTTCTTTTGAGTCTGAAATATTTATGAGATTGGAACAAAGTTACTTAAAGCTTCAGCTCAATCAAGGAGAAAAAATGGTGGGTGGCTTAACCCTTTAACACCAACATTAGCTTCAGTGTTTACATCTTTCGACTACCGTATTTCTTCAATCATTTATTGAATTAACATAATTCCTGCAGACTGATTTACTTATGACACTTTGCGTAAGTAAAGTGTTATATAATCAATAAAGCAATTTGTGAAGCACACTAAAGGACTATACATATATATAAAAAGTTTGATTTATTTAGGCAATTTTGTTGCAATACTGGGAAAATATTCAATTTTTCTGATTAATCCAAAAATGTTAATTGATTTTTATAGAGCTACCGGTAATTAGGTCGGACGTTTGAGCCTCTAGCTCTAGTAGGTTAATTAACTTTGTAAATCTGGTAAATCTGGACCAGAGGTTAAATGATGCTGTGAGTGAACCAATAAGTAGACAAATGCTGCGAGCATCCCATGCTTTTGTCTTGTAACCCTGCAGAGTGGAGACTGGATTCCTGCAGAGCTGAAATATGGAGCTGTCACTGGAGAGTGGGAAGCAGAAAGAGGACACTGTGACCCAGCCTCAGAAGCTGCTGGAGATCTGGCTAGATTCAGACGACTTTAAGCTCGATGTATCATTGCAATAACTCCAGATTGCATGAGATATGAGAGGTTTGATCAATGTTGAGAATGAGGAACCACCATGATAAAGCAGAGACAGGGCTGACGTAACTGACTTGTTCATCAACAGAGGACCCATAAATTATGTCCCGATGTTCTTGAACTGAGAGGTGAAGTAGAAAGAGGGCAGTGTCAAAACACTGACTGCAGTTTTGACTGCTTGTGACTTCTTCAGAGTACATCTAACAAGCTGGCTTTCCAATGCAAACAAACGTTAAGCTGGAGCTGTCAATTATGCACAGTGACTGTACGTCCTCATACTCAATTTGTTTCCGTTTCGCTGTGTGCTGGCACTCGCACCACCAATGTGGCAGGTGCCTACGGTTTGGGAGGTAATGAAGTCTGGCAATTGTAATAACTGCTGCAGAGCCGTTTGTGAAATAATTCAAAAGAGGGAGGCAGTAATATTGCATAGTGTGACCTCAGTACAGAACATGAAACTGAGAGCAAACTGCACAAAGGTAAATTCTTTTTACGTGGTCTTTAAATGCCACACAGTTTTGTGAAGTTCTGTTAATGTTGAATTCAGACGTTTCAAAAGATTGAGCAGGTTGGCACCACTGTGTGTATTTTTGCTGGTGTGCATACTGATAAAAGTATGTGAATAATTGAGTTTTAAATGAGGTGGTGTTGTGGAAAGTCCTTTAACTCCTCATAAAATCTGTGTGCCAATTTTTCCATTATGCATGAATAAGCCATGTGAGCTCCGAGGAGATGGAGAATGAATTCAACTTTGTTGCTTTCAAACTGACTTTTATTAGGTTGGCTACATTCTGTCAACCTGGAGTCAAAAGGTTTTCCTAAAGAGGAATTCATAAATCTAGGTCTTACTTCCACAAGCGCATAAACTGTGTGAAACCAGCTGTGATCACTATTTGATGTTGTTGACAACAAATCCAACAGATAGCTCAAAAGTCAAAGCACCAAAATGCAACAAACCTTAAAATAAAACCAATTTTAATGATAAGGACAACATTCTGTCCTTAGATGAATCATGTACAACTAAATGTAATTTTCTGTTTGACACGAAAAAACAATCTTTTTTGCATTACTTTTTTGGATTTAGACCTTTTTTTTTTTTACATAATTTGTATTTTAACTTTTCATGTTAAAGTTTATTGTAGTTCTTGTATATCCTCATCTTTTTGGCTGGATGGAGCCAAAATATTTTTTCCATTAGTTGCCCTAAAATTTCCCAAGCTAATGCAAGATAGTTGCAAGTTTTCTGTAAAAATAGATATATTATATTTACAGATATAGATAACATACATATATACACTGAATCCAATTATAAAGGTTGTCAAATTTTTCTTTATTGTGTTCAGCGTTTAATTAGTATGTGCTACAAAATCTTTATGCTTGCACACAATATTTCCATTCCCATATTTTAAATTAATCATTTTTTCATTATTACAAATACTTCATAGGAATGTGAAACAAGTGTTTTAGGTCAGTTTTAAAGCTTACAGTTATCAAAGTATTGGCTGTCCTGGGTCCTGTAGGAGTGGATTGTCAGGAAATCAGAGAATTATAGGAATCTACTGTACCATATTTTCCGGACTATAAGTCACCCTTCTTTTTATAGTTTAGCAAGGGGTGCGACTTATACTCCGCAGCGACTTATATTAGAAATAAATTGAAATAAATACATTGTTAACCCTCCTGTTATTCATTTGTGAGGAACAGAGATGATGTTCCTGGGTCAATTTGATATATGAAGTATTTTAAGTGTTAAGAGTATGTTAAGTGACTCAGAGAATCAGCAAACCTTTTTTTACAATAAGATCTTGAAGGCTAAAAACATAATATTGTATTTTCCAATCATTTCATAGATTCAGAAGTGAGCGACCTTGGGAGCATTTCGGTAAGACAACTCAGGCAGGCTTTACTTAGGCCACTCCCCTAGGGCGGGTCAGTTAATCAACTCACTTGTGCAGCATCCTATTTAAGTCCAGGTGTGTAAGTTGTTCATCCTTCTTTACTGCAGCACTGGGTTATCTTCAACACACGGTCTGGTTTCCGCTGTGTGGGCTTTCATTCGGTGCTGGCTTTGTTGTGGTGGCTCTTTGTTTGGTTTCTTTTCTGTTGAAGCTTTGCACATTTACTAGTTTAAACTGCATTTGGATTGGTCAGTTATGGACTTGTCTCTTCTGTGAGTGTAACGAAGTGGTATTTGTTGCTGGTGTGTGTCAACTTGTGTCCACTCAATATTACCTGTTTTTTCTGCTCCCCTGCTTCCTCACCAGGGCATGTTTGGACAAATGTTTGTTAAGATGCTTGGCAGCCATTTTGAATGTTCAGCTGAAACCATTTTGAAAGGGGTGTTCAGCTGTTAACCCCGCATCCCTTCGGTAATGGTTTGATCCAATTGGGGCAAGGCTATATAAGCAGTGGTGTTTGCTCAGTAGGGGGAGTTGTTTTTGAGGACACATTGGACTGTGAAAAAATACACAAGTATATAAATAAATAAATTAAACAACCCTGTTGGCTTCACACAACCAAGACCCTGACTGGTCACTGTAGCACGGCCGCTTCTGCTCTTCCTTCACAGTGTGATTAAAAACGTAAATCAGTAGAGTAGTTGAGTCAGCCCTAAGGTGGCCTCTCACACGTTTTTTTGGGTTTGGCGCCATTGTTTGAGACCTGTCGGCGCCTCGGTTCCTCCATTTTGTGGGGTGTGGGGGGGGGGGGTCATCAGCATCTTATTCCTCGTGATCCATCCAGTTTTTTGTTTTGCTTTTTGGCTGACCTTGCTATCTTTGATTTATTCCACCGGACGCAGTGCAGGGCTGGGGATGGCTGATTTTGCTGATGCTCCCTTTGTTCTGCCTCTCCATTCCTCCCGGTGGCGTCTTCTGGCTTAGGTGGGTTTTGAAGTGTTATGTGTCTGTTGTACGTGGCCCTGTTTTTCTCTGACTCACTGATGTTTTGTTGTTTCTCTGGTTTTAGGGATTTGGGTTGATTTGTGGGGGGTTTTGTGATGGGTTCGTGTGAGCCCTAATTTTTCCGTTTTGATTCGGTCCTAAGGTGGCCACTCAGGCATTTTCAGGTGTGACGTGGTTGTGTCGTCTGTCTTCCTCGGTTCCTCCATTTTATTTATTCATGTATTGTTATTTATTTTTTGCATCAGCGGCTTTTCCCTTGTGATCCTTCTGGTTTTTGTTTTGCGCTCAGCTGGCTTTGCCATCCCTGTAATCTTTTCCACCGGACGCTGTACATGGCTCACCGGACGCTGTACATGGCTGGGGAGGCTGATTCTGCTGATGCTCCTGCTGTTCTGCCTCTCCATTCCTCCCGGCGGCGTCTTCTGGCTTAAATGGGGTTGACGTGTTATGTGTCGGTGTTCCTTCGGCTGTCGTCTCTGTCATGTTTAACTTCAATTGTCAGAAACCCTGTGCTGGATTTAGTGTAATTCTATTGGGCCCCCTTTGTTTTGCAGTTTTCTCTTTTTCAATGTTTCTCTGTTCTGTTTTCCTCGTCGCCTGGCTTTTGCAACTCTGTGGTCGCAACTCGTTTTGGATCTCGGTTTCCGATTTATTTAGTTTTCTGAATATGTGTAATGTGTAAATATGTGTAATTCTTTATTGTTTTGACTACGATAATCGAACTTAATCAAATCAAATTTAAGGAAGGCATTTGGTTCTCTGCTGTCTGGATTTATTTTTACACGGATCTCTGGTTTATGATGCATACTTCTCTGCCTCCATGTAGTCTCTTGCGTTTGTGCGGCACGTAATCTTTCCCATCTTTGGAGGTACGATATGAATCGGTCGCTGTTGGGCCACCTGTGTTTTGCTGTGTGCATCCTCCCCCACTGCCGTCTGTTCATCTTGTTCTCGTTCTGGGTTGTTCCTTTCCGGGCCCCCGTGTTCCCTTGTTCTGGATTTTCTGTTTTGCTTTTCTGGTCTCTAATTCTCTGCGCTTAGCGTGGTTTTATTATTGCGATGTTGTTTCAGGTCATCAGTCTCCCTCCACTTGTTTTGTGGCTCCACCCTCCTTTGGGGGAGAGGAAAATGTATGAGGACTCGTTTATGAATGTCCGACCGCCAGAAAAATGTTTGGTCGTTAATCCAAACATTCAGCTCTACTGGTCCATCAACGGCTCATGTGGTTCTGAGAGAATTCATCCGTGGAGATTATTACAACGCTTATTTCAAGAGTGCGATAATAGTAATGTGCCATCATTTAACATGGTTTAGTTTTAAATAACTTGTATTATGAGCTAAATTCCTGGCTGTAGAAATTATCACTGATGCTCTTTAGCTTCAGCATCAAGAGTAAAACTTTGGGTCGCAAACCAATCCTCAGTCTGCCCTGCTTCAAGCATATGACGCTCGACTAAGAGTATCTCCTTTTGAGACTTATTCTCATCCGCCTCTCAATGCATGAGGTTCAGCCATTTTATTAGACCGTACGATCTCTCTTCAAATCTCAAAAGATTTTCTTCATTATGGTTTCCAGGCACCCCTTTGGCAATTAACTTTAAGTTATACGTGCTTTTGTTGTCCATCTATTGTGAACCAATGATGTCAAGTTGTAACCTCAAATCTAGCCGAGCCGCTGTCCATGCTACGTGGGATGGCGACCTTCCTCATCTACGTAATCTCCTTGGACCTTGGTTATCCTTTTATTCGCCTGCTCCTCTGTGGCCTTCCTAAGGTGCGTCCCTCCAGGAATGACTAAATGTTACTTCTCTCTTACTATTGGTGCATATATAAAATATATTTTGGTGATATATTACGTGCAGATTCTGTATTGACTGTCTTTCTTGTTGGGATCTATGCTAATGGTTTTCTATGGTACTATGAATACAGAACCTTCTCTTTAAACTCACTACTTGATATCTCCTTCTCAGAGTTGTTCTTAAAAGGAATTCATTCCCTTTCATCATAAGCCTTCTAAACTAATCAGGTATAAATTATTTATGTATTCATTGCCAAGACTGATACTGCTTTGTCTATCTATGCATCGCTTCCTGAGCCTGCGGCCCACTCTCCCCGGTCAGCAATCCAGTTTCTGGAGGATGATGTCAAACCCTTGACAAAGTCGGATGGTTTCCAAATTCCAAAGTCTCTGCTCGTCCTGCTGCTCCCCTGCAGATTGTTGCCCCTTCACCCGATCTGGATATACAACGACGACTGCATTCCACGCACCTACTCTGCCCTGAAGTGGTGGGGTGGCAAACCTCTTCCGAATTTCAATGACTTATCTTACTTGAATCAACTGATATGTTAGTATCAGAATGGCATACAAAATTTCAGATTAGATTTTATGAAAATTATTTGCCAGGTGGAAGCCTCAAAATTAGGATGTTCTTAAGCTGTGTTACGATATGTGTGTAGTCCGAAATTCGAGGTTACTTGGGCTCGTATCTTATGAGCCGGATGAAAGCATTAAAAAATTATAGCGTTAGCTCATTCATAGTTCTCAAATGGAAGCTTTTAATTATGGATATCACTTATGCTTTATTATATTATTCCAGTGGAAGCTTCAAACTTGTATGTTAAGTTGTGCCGTCTACTTGCCGCTACTCGGAATGGAGTGGCCCGACGGTCTACGGTGCCGGGTCACATAACGGATCCACCAGATCGTGTGTTCCCTTCTTGGCGTCGTGCTGGAACGGGAGCGGCCCAATGGTCAATGGTGCCGGGTCACACATAGCAGACTCAATAAATAGTATGTTCCCTTCTTGGCATTCTGCTCGAACGGGAGCGGCCCAATGGTCAAAGGTGCCGGGTCACACATAGCAGATCCACTAGATAGTGTGTTCCCCTCTTGGCGCTGTACTAGAATGGGAGCGGCCCAACGGTCAAAGGTGCCGGGTCACACATAGCAGATCCACTAGATAGTGTGTTCCCTTCTTGGCGCTGTACTCGAATGGGAGCGGCCCAACGGTCAAAGGTGCTGGGTCACACATAGCAGTCATACTTGTAAGTCTGAATATGGAATGCCTCTGAAACACACTTCATCTGATTACATACTGATATACATTTAATTTCTTTCCAACCTTGATTAAATTGGTGTTGGGGGTAGTTATTACCCAAAAGTTTATGGAAATTTCTCTCTCTTGGAATTGCACGGAGTTTTATGCCAAACCAAAGGAAAGTGAAATGCAAAGTTAAAGGAAAGTGAAATGCAAAGTTAAAGGAAAGTGAAATGCAAAGTTAAAGGAAAGTGAAATGCTTACTTGGAGGAATATGAAATGCTTACTTGGAGGAATGCGAAATGCTTACTTGGAGGAATGCGAAATGCTTACTCAGAGGAAAGTGAATGCTAACTAAGGAAAGTGAATGTCAAAGAATGTGAAAGCAACAAGTATGTGGAAGCAAACTAAAGATGTGAAAATAAATATTATTACTACTGCATGAGTTGTCTGACTGAAATGCATAAAAATGACAACTGTTTCTACAAATACAGGATGAAAACAGAGTATTAGTTGGCCAATGATGCTTCATGAAAGGAATAAATAAGTATGAGAAAGAATTACTGTGAAATTATGAGATAAACAGTCTGCTATGATTGTGGCATATGAGTTTGTGCAAGTTATTATATCTTGGTCTCAGATTTTGTCAAATAAATTTCCGTCAAAATGCGACTTATAGTCCAGTGCGACTTATCTGTGTTTTTATACTACTTTATAATGCATTTTTGGGCTGGTGCGACTTGTACTCCGGAGCGACTTATAGTCCGGAAAATACGGTATTTGACATAAATGTATCTTAGACATAACATAGAACAGCGCCAGTAAATGCAACTGTAATACATTTTTGAGCAACAGGAGTTCATAAGAAATTCTGTTGCTCAAAAGAACTGTTAGCACTGAGTAAGCCCTTCTCCACTTTCCATAATCTGTTTACATTCTCTCCTGCTAGCTTGCAGGACCTCACCACCCCAACTTAACCGTTGCAACAAAAATGGGGAGCAATATTGGAGCTATCCAGCCATGCAGTTTTGAGTCAGTTTCTAGCTCAGACGAGAAAAACAAAGACGTACAGTGTCTAATTGTCTGTAAGAGGATGCATCAGAATGGAGCAGAGCAGGGAGCTTGTGGACCGCCAATTGTAGTTTCTACATCACAACTATAAGCTTATTCAAACAGCATTTTTGCGGTTTCACAACAATTCAATACTAATTGACTAAAGAAATACTCAAAAATGCAAATGTAAGCTTAATTTTCTTATTATACGTCTTCCATCATCACAAAAATGCCACAAAAAGATGGTAAAAACACAAAAAACAAAATTTAGGTCTTTAATAAACTTGTAGGTCTGTTTAAACTCAACTAAACCTCCCAGCCCTGTTTGTCTTTATTTTCTTGACTCCCACTATCATCCATTCTTTTTATCCCTCCTAACCAATACCATCCTCTCATCCATTCATTCCTTTGTCCTGCCAGTATGCCCCCACCTACTATTCATCACACCCCTCTACTCATTTTTCATTTATGTCTATTTATTCTTCCTACCCGTACTCTATTCTCTTCCAGTCATCCCTCACTTCCTCCTCGTTCGTTTCTTCCTTCCTTTCTCTAAACTGTCCGCTCTATTTTTTTCATTTGAAAATAAGTGGATTTTGAAAAAGTAGTTTTAAATATCTGTTTAAATATAACGATCTTTTCTTTTGAGAAAAAGTTGAAGCTCAGCACCAGCCTGATTCTTTATGTGAACTGTCACAAAGTTACCTCCAGGTGCCATTTTACAAAGCTGTACTATTATTCGATGTTTTAGATTAAATTTATAAGTCGAGCAACTGAGTCCATATATGTAGGTACTGCTGTGATTTTCACTGAATGCCCATTTAATTTCAACTAAGTTTTATTTCAACAATGCATTCTATCAGGTGAGGCTTTCACAATTTAAATTGGATTGCCCATCTAATGGCCATCACCAATGTACTTTAGATTTATTGTTTCAAACAAAAAGATTTATTTGCTAACTAAAATTATTAAAAGTGTGGTAGAATAGAATGAAAATGAAGTACATCGGAGGGCACTAAAATAACCTTTTTCTCTTTTAACCTTTTTCTCTTCTGGCTGCAGTTGGGTAAGGTTAGCTTTGATATCCGTGCGCATAAAAGAATAATGTCATGCTTTCCATTACCAGGAAAATTGCGGGCTCTTGTTTGTTCAAAAACTTCAGTCAAGGAAAACTTATCGCTGTTCTTGTTAAACTCATTTCTCAGTTGTTTTTAAAGAAATATTTATTCTGACAATATAATTTCACCGCTGTCTTGATTTTAAGTGCTTGAAGAACAGTTTCAAATAATTATTGTGGAAGCCCAAATCAAACAAGCTAATTCACTGAAATGTGAAAATCTTACTATAAGTATCAAATTAATCTCATGCTTCCTGCACTTTAGTGCTCAATTCAATTTAATGCATTACTTGATGTCTCATTTTATACTGAAAATCTGTACTTTTTACCCTGAGTTAAAATGGTCCTCTCTACTCTAGTGTACAATCAGTAAATACATAACCGCTAATAGTTTTTGCACATTTCCTGGATCAGTGTCAATAGATGTTTACCTAGAAACGTGGAGTGAGACCTCTTTCATTACTTGAGTGCCTCTGCATGTCTCTTTAAAACTTCCTAATGGTTGATGAGATGTTAAACTCTATTACTCAAAACTTTTTTATTTTATTTTATTTTTTTTATAAACATTAATTTTTCCTCTAGTGTCTTTGGTTGACTACGTTTTATATTTATTTGAGTAATGTTTTTCTGAGATGATGCTGCTGACATTTAGGTAACAATTGTTTTTTGTTTCTACACTTAAATATACTGAAATTGTCATGGTCCTGGGTCATTCCACCTTGGCAGCTCATCTCAGCAGTGCAATCAGCTGATTTATTTCACCTGTGTGCCCGCCTTAAGAAGCTGCAGCACCTTAGTCAGTAGCTGCGGTTGCATGGACACAAGTAATCTGAATCTGAACGCCTGGGGGGGGTATTCCAGGAAGCATGTTTAAACTAGACTGACTTTAACCCTGAACTCTGGCTGAAATCCGCCTGAACTTGCTTACTCTGGGTATGTCCGTTCCAAAAGACCGGATATGAGTTGGCGTAATTACGCTCGACTTGGTGACCCTGGGTTAATGCACGTGCAGGTCAAGTGCATAAAAACATTCTCAATAGATCGCCGATTTCCGGAGTCACCATGGAAACGCGTGGAGAAAAAAAGAAAGCGCTATACTTCAGTGAGACGGAGTCTGAGATTAATGACGCCGTATGAAGATTATACGTCCATCAAAAAAGTAATACGGCTGCATCCGCAAAAAAAGGGTTTATGCTTGTAGTAAAAGAACAGACAAAGCAAACGCACGAGTTTCTGATCTTATTTCCATTTTCATGTGACGCACATATATGTATATATATATATAATCCAATTTTGCCAACTTAAATGAATTATTTCCATTGGTAACAAGTAATTGAGTTAAATTTACTCAACCTAATTTTTTACGTCTATAAAACTCAATAGTTGTTAATACAACTCAAATTTACATATTTAATTTAACTAAATGTCATATTACTCCAGTTCAAGTAATCTTTTTTTCATCGTAATGAATTATAATTCTTGAACTCTCATATGTCTAAGTTTGAGCCGGCAGATCGTCAATACTCTGCCACGAACAGACTTATTCGGATCAACATTTCCTTCCAATCTAGATAGGTGGCTTATGTATGGTGATTGTTGATCTGATCAGGGTGCATGTAAAAATAAATTCCGAGGCATGTCTCTGAGCAGAGCAGCTGGACTCAAAGCTTTGTGTTTCTGGGCAAGGGAGGGTGCTTTGTTACGGTGTCTGAGGAGGTTTCAGACCGCAGTCCATCCGGCTGCTATGCATGAGTGAGCTGCCGGACTCAGTAGAACCATGTCTCCCGGGAGAACCATGTCTCTGAGCAGAGGAGCGGCTTTGGGGACGACGTGTGAGCTGGGGGAGCTGGCTATTGAATCCAGAAATGCAGCTCCACACAGTCATCAGAAAACGTGTTGACAGTCATGTGAATTTGTGTTACCAGTCGTGTTCAGACAAAGTAACGGCTGATGTTATTCCCAGATATTTATGTGCAGCCAAGATTCACATTGTGGCATTGCCCGCATGGATTTTAACTACATCCAAAGCCAAAAGTTGTTGGCACGTATTAGCCTAATCCTGACTCTTCCACTGGGTTCATTCAGCCAAGAATAAAGCACTGGCCGCACATATTTATAAAATTATGAGTGAACAGGTACTTAATAATAATCACAACAATAATAAAAGAACGTTTAGAAGATCATCTCGCTCTATGCTGCAGCTTTGTTTGTTTACAAAAGAACTTGCCATTTCTCCTTCCATGGCCATTTCCAGTATTGCAGACAGTTCTGCACATGTTAAAATGATCTATTCCAACCAAAAGTGTGGTGTATAAACGTTTGTTATAATCAGATGAAGTTTGTCTGGGCCTGTGTACACAATTCAATTCTAATTCGAGACATTTTGCACATGTAACCGCAGATAGTGTCCGGTTGCCTTCGCCTCTGTCCTGTTGTAATGCATTGAAAGTCTTAAGTGTCTGAGCTGCCTTTCCCTTCCAAGTTAGCTTTCCACCGGTGCTGACCTGTTGCCTCTCTTAGGAGTGTTCGAAGTTGTAAATCTGTTTTGATCCCCACAGGTTTTCAAGGAGACTTGCTGATGTCAAGCAAAACCCAGACAAGATAATCCTTCTCAGTCACGCAGGCCTTCAGTTTCTCTCGCCTTGGACTCCTGCTGCCATGAGCATCCCTCACTCAAGAAAGTAAACCCCCCTGCCATTATTTACTATTGGGGTTGGACAAATTAGAACTTTTTTCTCTTGTGCAGAGACTGCTCCTCCACCTGCTGGCCTATGACCGTGTTGCTCAGAGGCTCCTTTTTCCTGTCCAAAAATAAACCTTTGTGCTTTAGCCTGTTTGTGTTCTTGGGGTCAGTATCCAAAATCCTGACAGAAATGCTGTTCAAAAAAAAAGTTAACTTTATGCAGGAAGTACCAAAAATATACCAGTTTGAGTGTATTCTATATTGTATTAATTACAGTTTTCCTCAATTGTTTACACACATTTTCTAAAAGCACGCCTCATATTCTCAGAAATTCCCCCAAAATAACACACACAATGGGCAAAACGTCTCAATGCTCCTACAAAAAACGGGATTGTGTTTTCAAATGACACAAACATGCCATCATATGAATAGACATTTATAAGAACCAGCTGAACACTGATGTGCTCAAGGAAAAACACTATGATGAATGGAATACACTTCTTCTCCACTTATCATGAAGACTTAGGCCTTTTCCTGTTTCAGTTTTACACTTTCTACAGACAGTACATACACAAGTGTGTTGTAGGATATTTGATAATATTATTTTTATACTCTGAACACAAATAAATAGAAGTTTATTTTATTTTTCCTGCAAAACCAATGTACACAGTCCTTGGCCTTCCTTGTCCTCCCGTGCTCCTCCTCTGGCCCTGCCTCTGTTCCTAATGTTGGCATCCATTGCTCCAACACAGAATAGCAAACCTTTTGCTCTTTCATGCTAATGCTCTTAGTTGTTGTTTCTCTTTCGGCTTTTCCCATCAGGGGTCGCCACAGCAAACAAGTTGCACGGTATACTTGGCAATGGTTTAGGCTTGATGCCCTTCCTGACGCAACCCTCTGAAAGCAACCGGGCTTGGGACTGGCACAGAAGTAGAGAAGGGAACAGGGTGCAGCCCGGAGTCGAACCCTGGTTTCACGGACGGAAGGCGCCGCAAACCAGCACGAGCTAAACCGGCTCCCGATATGCTAATGCTCTTAGTGCTGATTGTAAAACTGCGCGACAGGTGTTTACCCTCATGATGAGTCAGTGTGCATATTTGAATGGCAGTGTGTTACTTGTGAAAACAAGATATTTTCTCCGTGAAAATTGAAGCGGGAACTGTGGTTGTAGTTTAGCAGAATTAGTTCAGGGGGTTGGTGAATCAGTGGTCATTCATGTTGTGGTCATTGTGTGCCAGGTCCCAAAATTTGTGTATACAATTTAGAGGCATGAAATCTGACGGTCTGGGAGCTTATCTTCTGCCTTAGTCACACCTGCCCTTATGAGTGGAAAATGCGGGCAAAAAATGGTCAAACCTGTATAGCGCCCGCAGGTGGCCCGCACAATTTTTTAAGATTATAGACCACTAGGTGAGTGCATAGAGTTTTTTTCACGGGCATGCTGTGGGCAACAGGTAGTTACCAAACATGGTGTAGATTAGACCCAGGCATGTCGTACAGATTTTTCCTTTTTCAACCCTACCAAAACCTATGCACTACACAAGGGGATTGTTGGTGCAGTTTAAGTGATAAGAGTGCACCCCTTGTGCAGCCGCTGAGCGCTCCATGCTTGCAGCCTGATTGTTAGAAATTAGGAAATAGGACAATAAGCCGAATCCACATTCATTCCCTACCAATATGGCTTCTCCCTACCTCTACATTTAGCCCTCCAGGCAGAGAATTATGGAATAATAATGTCTTTAAATTTGGACGATATTACCACTCGATGACGTCAGAAATAGTCGCAGATGATCTACGCTAAAGGGTAGTTGTCAGTGCTCGGAAAATACATAATCTCTGTGCTTCAGAGCACACCCAAGTGAAGAAATGCAGTTCTCCTACAGTGTCACCATACCAGTGAAGGGACAGCCAGCCCCCTTAAAAAAATAAACAAGTTTGGACACCATTAAAGCTCCAAATGTCCCAACAATTGGAGCAATATAGCAGAGTAGTAGGGGTAGGGAATGAATTTGGTTTCGCCCTTAGAGTGTAGTTTGTGTAGGAATCCTTGAGCATCCGACAGGCCTTTGCTTATCATGTGCACATCCCGTGTGTGTGGCATTTACAAGCGTTCAGTAGGAAGCCAGTACCTGATTCTTCTTAATGAGAGTGTAAGAGTATGACAGCATCATCCATATGTAAAGTGTGTGTAGTCCACATTGTCCTCACAAATACTTCACGTTACACTTACAACATGCACAACAGTATGTCCCATTTTCATGACGTCTCTTAAGGTGGCCATACAAGCCAAGGGAACTGCTAGACCCTCCCTTTAAGATGCAGCTGCACCCGTCTACGACGCTCCACGGGCCAGGACAACCCAAAGCCCACAGCACCTGTACTGGACAAGGCTTAAAGGTGCATGTAACTAATGTATTAGCTCTTTCAAGGCTAGGCTAGCAGCCCTCGATATTCTCACAGTTGATTCAAAATGTATACAGTAGATAAACAGTTAAACTTTATAAAAAAAAAAAAAGAAAAGAAATGTGTCTGAAAATACAGATGGTATGGTACGTCAGAACCCAAAGAAAAGAGAAAAACCTGTTATGAAAAATTTACATTCATGCTCTGTTCAGTCTGTTTGGTTCTGATTCTGGTTCCACCAGTCGTCTGCATTAGTCAGAAAGTCTAAAACTGAGACATTGTGGGTTTGAATCCACGATCGGGTCATACCAACCCTGACTCGGTTGGGATCCAACCACGGCAATTGTAAATGAAACACCTGGAAACAATCTCATCATCTGAAGACAGTATTCGATCACTTGGCTCTTGTCTTTAGTTGAATCATTTGGCACTACTTGTATTGATCATCTCCACTCTCCCCTATAATCACCCTTCTCTTGTTACCCACTCTTATTCATTCCTTTCTTTTTGGATCCATTCTTCCTTTACTCAAACTTTCTCATCATTCATGCCTTCTTCCTACTCGTCTTTAATTGTTCATTTTTCCCATGTGCTCTCTTTATTCAGTTTAATTAGACATATTTAGAAGTGCCATGTCCTCATTTATCCTTTCTGTGCACTACTCATCCATTCATCCCATATGCATGTTCACATCTGCTCTACCATTCCTTCCTTCAACCCCTGTTCTATCCTTGTTGTTCTTTCACTTTGTCAATTTGATATCTCCTCTCCATTGCTCTTCCTTTTATATCCGCTATCATTATGCACCATCTGGGGTCTGCAGTCAGAGCAAACTCATGGGAGCCCCATGTGGAGTCTCAAACATCATCCATCTGTTCAAATACCTGCTCATTGTTACATCAGCAAGTAATCGATTTTGAAATGTTAGGTTTCTCAACTATTGTTGGCCCCTTACTGGTTAATTCTTTCGGATTTCAAACCGACAGGAGCCCTTTAAAACCAAGTCTTTACTTTCCTGGCAGCCAATCTAAAGAATTTGAGAGTAGGAGAAGTGTAAGATCGAAACACAAAGTGGCCTTTAAGAGTCTCATCTTAACCTCAGTGATCTGATAAAGTCAAGAACGGACAAAAAGTAAAGTGACCTAAAAGTATAAAACACTCATGGAAACTCCTGCAACAAGGTTAGGAGGAATTTTGTGAAGTTTAATTTATTTTTATGGAAATGCAGTCAGCTGTTACATCAGGCTAAAGTACATTTTGTCTTAGACATGAACTGGGATTCCTTTTTTTGGTTTGTTTCCATAAAAATTGGGAAATGGAACAGCCCTCTCCAGTGGAACTACAGCAGACATTAATGAGTAAGTAAAGATGAGTAAGTCAATTATAACAAAAATGTGTATATGATAGTGTGAATGGCTGTATCTTTTACAGCTTGCCAGCTTGTGACTGTGCAACTTGAATTATTGCTCATCCTAAACTGCAGAAAAATTGAGATTTCAAATTAAAAGGAGGAAGATTTATGGAGCAGATGGAGGTGCCGGCATTGCTGAGCAGCCGGTCAGGATAGCTAGCTGTAGCTGTGTGTCACAATGCCTGTGTGGATACATGGAGCCCACGATTATGTCAGCTGCTTAGATTTGTGGAACAATGGAGAAGTAGGTAGCAGAGGGACATGTTGCGGCCATGCGATAACAGCAACGCATGGACCTGCCAAGGATCTAATGAAGCATTAGTGACAAACTGAAGGAGGACACTTCCTCCTCTTTTGCAGCCAATGCACTTTCCCCCATTTTTTATTCCTGTATTGAGGAACCAGACTGAAGATAAAAGAATAAATAAAGGTGTACTGTGGGAAGTGTTGCATAGGGGCTTGCACTCACCACAAGAGTGCAAAATGTCAGCTCAGCAAAAAGCCGGAAAAGGCCGCAAAAGGAAGTCTCATTTATTACATGCATTAGCGACAAGCATTTGCTGAATATGCAAAAGCTAGAATCCCACTATTTATCAGGGTGACATTAGTGGGTAAGTGTGTAGGAACTAGCGTAAGACGTGTGTAAACAAACAGCTGATGGAATAAACTGTTGGAAAAGGAGGAAGCTGGAATTGCAGGATCAATGCAAAAAGTAAGATTTGGGCTTATTTTTTTATTTTTATTTTTTTAAATGGCTCCTTTATTAAATTATGTTTTAAACAAAATCTACCCACACCTTCTTAACTTGATTTAGGTAAGTGCTATGTCTTTATAGCTGTTAGGAGACTGCTAAACTTTCAAATAACATTTCTGTGCTGTCAGGCATCACTGCAGTCCAAGACAGAGAGGTAAAGGCCTTCCATTTCCCATCCCTTCATTCCAGCATTGTGTGAATGGTTTTATTCCAGCCTTCTCCCAGGAGTTTAATGGAACAAAATACATTTCTTTTAGGCTGGATAATAATGTTACTGCATTCAGTAGAGAGGATTGATATAGAGAGAAGGCTCTTCTGCTATTTCCTCACTGGCCCTTTTCTGCAAAAAAGACATTTCCCAAATACCGGTATGTTTGTTTTTCTTAACTTTGCTAGCTTGGAGGTTTCATTTAGCAGGCAGCACAGCTGCTCTAAGAAAGGAGCAAATGTATTTTTGACACATGACTAAGCAACTTGACATGCTTCAAGAAAGGGTCGAATGAGGGGGGCGAGCATCCAGTAGTTTTTCAAAACAAAACTTCCTTCAGAATCAGATTACGAATCTAAAAAAATGTAGGTTGTTTTTTTTCTCTCTGGGCCAGTACAAACTGTCTCAGGGAGCAGTAACAGTCCGCGGCCGAGGGGCATAGGGACCACTGCTTTGGGTGGTACTGTGAGCAGGTAGGGTGCATTCATACTCGTAAGGGTGAAAACCCATCAGAATTTTGGTTCAGAAATAAAAAATCAAACGAAATATGGTTATCTTGGTATCATGGATTCACTTGACCTCCTAAAGCTAGTGAAATTCTTTTATTACAGTTTTTACTAATTGCTAAAACACATTTTCTGAAATATTGGACCAATTTAACAGACACCAAAAACAATTTTCAAAATATACAGTACAGACCACAAGTTTGGACAAACCTCTTTCAAAGAGTTTTCTTTATTTTCACTACTATGAGAACTGTAGATTCACACTGAAGACATCAAAACTATGAATTAACACATGTGGAATTATATACATAACAAAAAAGTGTGAAACAACTGTAAACATGTCATATTCTTGGTTCTTCATAGTAGCCAACCGTTGATTTGTGTCACGGGGTGGGGTGGCTCGAGAGCCGGTAGGACCCAAATGCAGAGGCGGAGGCACACGGTTCAAGGGCAAGGGGGTTTAATGCAAAACAAGAGCGCTGCAGAGCAGGATTACAAAACAAAACAAAAACTCACTGTGGCGTGGCGAGGGACATGAAACCAGGACGCTAGACATGAAGACGTGAACACCATGACAAACGCTAATGGACCAGCACAGGAGGAAGGCAGAGACAAGACTTAAATACAGACAGGGCAGACAAGACACAGGTGAACATGATCAGGGCAGATGGGGACCAAGGAAGTAAAACTCAAAAACATGACACAACAGGAAACCTTTCAAAATAAAACAGGAAACAGAACCAAACAAGACAGAACAAGAACTAACACGAAAAACAAGACACAACGAACTCCAACCATGACAATTTGATTACTCCTTTGCACACGCTTGGCATTCTCTTGATAAATTTCAAGAGGTAAGTCGCCTGAAATGTTTTTCACTTCACAGGTGTGCCTTGTCAGGTTTAATAAGTGTGATTTCTTGCCTTATAAATGGGGTTGGGACCATCAGTTGTGTTGTGCTGAAGTCAGGTGGATACACAGCTGATAGTCCTACTGATGAGACTGTTAGAATTTGTATTATGGCAAGAAAAAAGCAGCTAAGTACAGAAAAAGGAGCGACCATCATTACTTTAACAAATGATGGTCAGTCAGTCAGAAAAATTGGGAAAACTTTGAAAGTGTCCCCAAGTGCAGTCACAAAAACCACCAAGCACTACAACAAAACTGGCTCACATGCGGGCCGCCCCAGGAAAGGAAGATCAAGAGTCACCTCTGCTGTGGAGGATAAGTTCATCCGAGTCACCAGCCTCAGAAATGGCAGGTTAACAGCAGCTCAGATTAGAGAGCAGGTCAATGGCACACAGAGTTCTAGCAGGAGACACATCTGTACAACAACTGTTAAAAGGAGACTGTGTGAATCAGGCCTTCATGGTAGAATATCTGCTAGGAAACCACTGCTAAAGAAAGGCAACAAGCAGAAGAGACTTGTTTGGGCTAAAGAACACAAAGAATGGACATTGGACCAGTGGAAATCTGTGCTTTGGTCTGATGAGTCCAAATTGGAGATTTTTGGTTCCAACCATTGTGTCTTTGTGCGTCACAGAAAAGGTGAACGGATGGACTCTACATGCCTGGTTCCCACTGTGAAGCATGTAGGAGGAAGTGTGATGGTGTGGGGGTGCTTTGCTGGTGACACTGTAGGGGATTTATTCAAAATTGAAGGCATACTGAACCAGCATGGCTACCACAGCATCTTGCAGCGGCATGCTATTCCATCAGGTTTGTGTTTAGTTGGACCATCATTTATTTTCCAACAGGACAATGACCCCAAACACACCTCCAGGCTGTGTGAGGGCTATTTGACCAAGAAGGAGAGTGATGGGGTGCTGCGCCAGATGACCTGGCCTCCACAGTCACGGACCTGAACCCAATGGAGATGGTTTGGGGTGAGCTAAACCGCAGAGTGAAGGCAAAAGGGCCAACAAGTGCTAAGCATCTCTGGGAACTCCTTCAAAACTGTTGGAAGACCATTTCAGGTGACTACCTCTTGAAGCTCATCAAGAGAATGTCAAGAGTGTTCAAAGCAATAATCAAAGCAAAAGGTGGCTACTTCGAAAAACCTAGAATATGACATATTTACAGTTGTTTCACACTTTGTTGTTATGTATATAATTCCACATATGTTAATTCATAGTTTTGATGCCTTCAGTGTGAATCTACAATTTTCATAGTCATGAAAATAGAGAAACTCTTTGAATGAGAAGGTGTGTCCAAACCTTTGGTCTGTATTGTAGGCTAAACATGCAAAATACTTATCTTCTGTATCAAAAGCTCAATTTGAGGTCACAGTGTGTACTCTGTCATTCAAACTAACAAACACACAGCAAAATGGTTCACAAAATGGTTTATAGAAAGTAGTAAGTACCCCCTATAAAAACACAGTAAAATTATGTATTCGGGGTTTTGTTTCTTGTTTTTTACTGTTGTGTTTTACGGTTTTTACATTAAGCCCAGGTTCACATTCATAGCACTTCACCATCTTATCTAGGGATGGGTACCGGTATTGAATGAGCCCCGAGGCAACATTCTTCAAGACTGCAGTATCCGTAAGATCTGACATCAACGGTTCTGCTATCGGTACTGGAGAAGTCGCATTATTTTTGTGTCCCACAAGATATAAACTAGAGCTGTGACGTGTGGGATTTTTGATCACCGCGGTGATGAAGCAGCAGGAGTAGCGGTGTCGCGGTTAACTGCGCCCCATTTGGTGTTGTTTGGTGTTCACACTTTGTTGCTAACTTGTTATTTATTTATTTATTTTTCGTCCTCAAAAAGTATCGATACGAGTATTGTTATAATACTGGATCGATAAGCAGTATCAATAAGAGAAGACAATTTAAATTTCATCACGAGCTTTGACCATGGCCTGCAAGTGGTTTTGTTGGGTGTATGGTTGTTTCTCGTAAACCTTCCAACGCCAATCAAAAATACATTCTTCAATTGGGTTAAGGAATAAAGAACAAGGTGAAAGAAAACAATTACAAATTGGGGATTTGTGTGGAACTAATGTCTGATGAGCAAACTCTTTCTAGGACTTTGTCCTAGAAAAACAACATAATCTTCTCTGTCATTTTCTTGTTGAATGTCCATATGTGATGCCAATTAACAACTTAAACCTGCTAAGTTGAGGGCTGACCTTTCGACCCGCTTTCCTCTTGGTCATTCCATAAACCAACATATGATCAATAATATGGCCTGGATGTCATCAGAAATTCTTGTCCTTTGGATCCAGCTTTTGATGCAGGTTTGGGTCTTGGTGCAGGTCTGACTCTGTTGTCCATCTTTAAAAAGCTGCTAAGTTGTTCTAGAACTGTACTTTTATTCAATGCAGTAAAATTGCAACAAGTGTCTTGAGTTTTGATTACCGGTAGTTGTGTTGGAACCAAGTTTGAGTTTTGTCTCGTTGAGTTAACTTCTTGTTGTAAACTTTGTTTTAAAAGTGAGAATGTGCCTTGTCTTTTGCAAATTGTGTGTTAACTAAAAATTGTGTTTCAAGTTTAGAGTGTTTTTGGGAAAAGAGTTAAAGCAACTGATCGACTGGGTTGAAGAATGGTACTTGGTGTTATAGCAACTGGGAAAAACTAACATATAAAGCTTTACGGAAAAGCTCTTTCTTGGTCAGAAAGCTTATGGTTTAATATCTTGCAAACATAGCACTTTCTTATCAGTGTGCAGGATGGTTGTTCCTGGAATTTCCAAAACTCCAATCCAATGGAAAACAACCCCGTGTTTTAATTAAATTACTCTGTACCTAAAGGTAGCCTTAAACTTTATTTATTTCATAAGTTCATAGTTAGGGTCGGCGAAGTTGACCAACAGCAAAATTACTTGCCTGCAACTCTACATTCACAACTGTTCTTGTGACTTCTTGATTGCAGAGCGAATAGTACTAGAATGAAATATAGTTAGGATGTAAACAGCATTGCCTATTGTTCCACCCCACAGCTGTACAGCTCACTCATTATTCATTCACCTTCTGTCTCTCATTCCTCCATCTGTGAGGGAATAAGGGGGCACGGCTTGCAGCCGACTCAGCGGGGAAAAGTTCTAGTCTGACCAGACTTTTCTCTCTGGGCCTCACATCTCTGCTCTTTGCCTCTACCCCTGTTCTTTTTTTCCCTCTTTTTCTCAGAGTGACCTTAGCCATGCCTTTGGTGAAACAGACAGTTTTTGATGTTTCTTTTTTTGTGGTTAACTAGTTATGGGCAAAAACTGGTAGTTGTTGGAACACTGCCTTCACGGTCATTTGTTGGCAATTTTAGAATCAAAGAAAAAGCGAAAAGTTTTATGAAAATAGTTTTGGCTTTCTTATGAGGACATGTTTTTTTTACTTTTAGCTAAGAAAAAAAGACATTTTCATAAACAAATATAGAAACAGATTTGTTGTGAAAAATAACCATTTACCATTACAGAGAATGGGAATTGAACCACCCAATAGTGGCTTGTTAAACTTGGCTTTAGCTTGTTTTAGTTTTTTAAATGTGTGTCCATCTGAAAGTCAAATTGTTTTCACTTGAGCTGAACGTGAAATTGCCAAGAAAGAAAGATGGAACAATTTTCCTTTAGATTCACATGGTTTTGCTTTAGCCACACAAATGTTTCAGGAAAATAATGCAATAATTTATCAGCTGGCAGTGTTTGGTTTTTTTTTCTTTTTCAAAAAACTAGTCAGTGGCTGCTTCTATAGGCCAGCCACAAGTCTTATTATTTTTGAGTAGTTATGAACTGTATTATTTCCTTTTTTTAAACTGAAATGTAATTCTTTCTTACATTTTATTGTGTCTTCTCTTGGAGTCCTAGTAACTACCGTTCCTTGAAGACTGACAGATGTCTTGAACCTTTTCCATCTGGGATTAACATTTCTTGCAGCAATGGCAACAGTTGCTTTCTAACTTGACCTTGTGGCAACGCACCCATGAACGCTTTGGGCCAACAGACTGCTCAAACATATGCTTTAACAGAGGTCATCACATTAGTTGATACAAAGTTTGTGAAATATGAAAACCTGGACATTCTAAGCCTGTTTAGTTGAATCAATAATAACTTGAAACTATAAACTCTTTAGCTACAATCCGTTCACACTGGGCATGTGGCAACGCAGGTTCTTGAAAGTGCATAGAGCCAATGGTGTTCACACTGGATGAGCAGCGAAGGGCCTCTTCTTTTTCTTGCATGTCCACCACCTACTGTTGGAAGAGGTTTGGTGCAAAATATTAAAGTTATGCTCATCTCGTGAATCTTGCTCCAGGCTTTTTCATAAAACAGCTCTATTTCAGTATATGCAAGATTTTGTGTCATATGATTCCAGCTGGGCACAAACCGCAATTATTAATTTGTCTTCCATGATCAATTAGCTAACAATGGACACTCCTGTGAATTAAAAGGGATGCCATCCATACGTCAACAATCCAGAGTCCCTGATCTGTCGAATTTCAACCTGGTTTGACTTTCAATGTATGTTTTGTACATGGAACAAGAAAACAGTCATTGAAACTTGCGTGGCGACTTGTAAACACAAGAGTTTTGAAAACTTCATTAAAAGTGGTAGCTTGAACATGCGTTGTCGAGGGCAGAGTGAACACAAATTGAGGCTTCCAGGCTGAGCCTTGGCAAAGGGGTCAGTCTCTAATTCCAATCATTTTTTTAAAACACATTTTTAACTTACTGGGAAAAGAATTTTGTGTTGATGAGTGACAATCAGTTTGTTTGTTCTGCCTTTTCAAACATTTTGTGGAAAAACCAGGGTCAAAACTTGTTTGACACAAACCAGAGTCAATTAACAATAAACATGAAACAACAATGTTTTTCAAAGAGAATTGATTTTGTAAGATAAGCTTAGGAACTTTAAATATTAGTTATAACCTAAACAAAGTAGACAGCTTGTCTGACCAATGGATTGTGAGAAAAATCATTACAGATAAAAAAATTTAAAAAAGTAGTCAAATGTGGTAACAGGAGTGAAGATACTCTTTTGTTCATTAAAAATAACATGTTAAATTTTTCTTTCTGGTGATAGCTGAAGATTGATATTTTGAGTTAGGTCAGGGAAGATAAACATTCGATTAGACAGGCTGCCTCTTTTTTCTTTCATACTTTATGTAAATAATTAAGGATTGTTTCACACGAAAATAATTTTCTTTGATTTTGGTCATGGTTGCTTGAATTTAATACAAAAATTTTTTTTAATTTTTTAATTTCCTTTTTTTCCTGGCCATTTCACCATGCATATGAATGGTTTTTGGTTAAATATGCTGGATATAGCAGATTTTTCATAGCCATTTTTGTTTTAATTTCGATATCACTCTTACTTTAAAGGGCGAGTTTTCAACTCATCAGTGCCAGGAGGCACAAATACTCCTTTGCGTCCACACTTACACACTTCTACTAATCATTTTTTTCTTAAATGGCAACATTAATTTAAAAGGTTGAGCCACTGGTTCTTCAGACACACCATAAGTACTCTAAAGTAGTAATTTATCTCACATTAATGAATCATAGGAGTTCAAGCTGGAGATGCATTCTAAAAGAAGAAAATCTGAAAAATGCCTGAGCGCATTTTGTTACATCATTAAACTCTGCAGTTTGTCTCAAGAAATCGATGAGACTGATACGGTATTCAAGCAATCACAATAAATTTGAATCTTCTTTTCTAAGATGCAATCAATAAGAGATTTTCCATTTACTTGCACTGAAAGCAGTGCAAACAGAATATTTAATCATCTGTTAAATTATTCATCATCCACCCATTATTACCCATTAATTTTTTACATATTAGCAACAAGCTGAGGATAATAGAGGAACAATATAATGTTGTAAGGAAGTGTTTCAGGGAAAATCTTACGGTCTGCAGAGCAGTAGTCTCAGTGGCTGCCCACTGTTATACGACAATGGGAAGCAGTTACTGTACCATTGGCTTGGCTTCGGTTCAGCTTCATCCTGTGCGTTTTTGTACATACACAAGACCAAGTCAGTACCACGAAAAGCTTGTGAAAATAATTTGAATATGACAGGAAAGACTATCTCAGTGTGGCTGCAGAGGTCACCTGGGCAACTATTTTGCACTTTTTGTCCATGTTTTCAGTGGAGAGCTAGGTTTCTTTGGGATTAGAAGTAGTTAACTCATGGCAACAACCCTGCAACATTATTGCGGCCCTAAAGCAACACAGTCACTGTTTGTGAAATTTTACTGCTTTGACCACCACTGTTTTTCTAGCTCCACCATTGCTCACTGAGCCACCAAGCTGAAGCTAAATTTAAACACCGCTTTTGTCCACAGTAAGCAGAAATTGTGTCTAGGCTTCAGGGGACTAATCCTTTAGAAGTTTAGGTTTGTGAACATAATCTAAACTAAGGTTAGGCAGTTTTCTACATTAAGTAAATCCAGATTTGACTTTAGTGAGTGTGGTACGATAGTGGTCATGATATCAGAGAGAAAACAAAATATAATCTGTATTTATTGTGAGTCTCCCTTTTGAAAAGTCAAAGTGAAAGAATTATGGCTATTTTATGAAAAGTAGTAACAGAGCTGCATTTGATGCTGTGTTTAAATGACCAAGTCTTTAAAGAAAAAGGGGTGGTGTCACAGAGCCAAAGTTTTGTCTGTCTTTTGTACGGTGGCCGAGAGGTGCAAGACACGCTTACATTTAAGATGCAGCAACAGCAGATCCCAGTACAAATGAACAAATCACGAAACACAACAGCAAATACTGAAACACAACAGCAAATCACGAAACACAACAGCAAATACTGAAACACAACAGCAAATCATGAAACACAACAGCAAATCACGAAACACAACAGCAAATACTGAAACACAACATCAAATCATGAAACACATCAGCAAATACTGAAACACAACATCAAATCATGAAACACATCAGCAAGAACTGAAACACAACATCAAATCATGAAACACAACAGCAAATCATGAAACACAACAGCAAATCACGAAACACAACAGCAAATCAATTGTGTATGATTTTTTTAATGTTATTAATTACTGTTTTCTTTATGTGGACATTTTAAATACATGAAACAGTCCTGAAGTATTCTTGCTAGAGTGGTCTTAACGGAGAGGGAATACCCTTAATACCGGAAAAGCAAAAACTTTACCTTGTTAAACGTTGTTGTAATTTTTATTCCTTTTTGTGTTTCTGGATTTGTTCATTTGTATCGAGATTGTTTTGTAATTCAGTATTTGTTAGTTTTCACCCAAAATTGCTTTTGTGTTTCAGGACTTTGTCATTTGTTTCATGATTTGCTGATGTGTTTCAGTATTTGCTGTTATGTTTCGTGATTTGCAGTTGTGTTTCAGTATTTGCTGTTGTGTTTCGTGATTTGCTGTTGTGTTTCATGATTTGATGTTGTGTTTCAGTTCTTGCTGATGTGTTTCATGATTTGATGTTGTGTTTCAGTATTTGCTGTTGTGTTTCGTGATTTGCTGTTGTGTTTCATGATTTGCTGTTGTGTTTCAGTATTTGCTGTTGTGCTTCATGATTTGCTGTTGTGTTTCAGTATTTGCTGTTGTGTTTCAGTATTTGCTGTTGTGTTTCGTGATTTGCTGTTGTGTTTCATGATTTGCTGTTGTGTTTCATGATTTGCTGTTGTGTTTCAGTATTTGCTGTTGTGCTTCATGATTTGCTGTTGTGTTTCAGTATTTGCTGTTGTGTTTCAGTATTTGCTGTTGTGTTTCGTGATTTGTTCATTTGTACTGGGATTTGCTGTTGCTGTATCTTAAATGTAAGCGTGTCTTGCACCTCTCGGCCATCGTACTTTTGGCATTCCTAGGAAATAAAATGACAAGTTTTCAGCTAAAAAATGAAATAAAATTAAGTTTTCAGAGGGAATGGCACAAATGCACCTTAATATCATAAACCATGAGAGAAAACACTTATCCCCAATACAATGAATCAACATTGTATAGAGTAATGCAACATTTTGATGATATTTGAGGACTTTAATCTCTTAGGACAAATAAATTAAGCATTCATGCTAAAATAAATTATATTGTTTCAGCAGTTCTTGAATCTGGGTGCTGTAAAACTGAAACAACAGTACGTAGAAGGGCCCTTTTCCTTTCCAGTTTCTTCTTTCAAATAGCCTCTCAGGGTCTACTCACAACCATCAATATATGTTTTTGTCCACCTTCCGGCAGATCCCTTCAGGGATCGCCACAGCAAATCAGCTTTTACTGATTTGCACAGGTGGTTTTGGCAGAGACTTTTACGTCGGATGCCCTTCCTGACACAACCCTGTATTCTATCCGGGCTGGGGACTGGCACAGGGGGATCCAGACTTGGGCCCCCTTGTGGCTACATCTTTAGGGAGCAGCATGAAGGGTTTTGTCCAAGGACCCACACTGGAAGAAGCTCATCCAGGTTGTTTGGTGTGATTGCTCTGTTCCCCGCTGAGTCATCAAAAAGGTAGAACATGCTGGCTGCCTTACAAAGTTAGACCAATACATATTTAGTGAACACCAGAACAGTTCCAATATTGTGTAAATACTAAACATTGCGAGGCATAATTGTTCAAAGTCATAATGTCCTGTCCCTGGCAAAATAAATCTTGTGGCTTGTGGTTTTCATTACACTTATTAAATTTACCATCATCCCCTCTGGAAAGATAAAATATAACAACAGAACAATAAATGGAAGATAGAAAAAAAGCAACAAAATATATATTTAGGTCATTATAAAATGCAAATTTTGAACAGTGAAAGAAAATAGGTTTCAAAAGGTAAATCGCAAAGTGTCTGCAAATGTAATGGGATGTCAATGTTGATATCAATCAGCAGTGGAAGGTTGGCGAGAAGAGAAAAATCAATAATTCAAAAATATTACATGAAGGTAACCCTAATATTAAAGTAAAACCTTGAAAACTTCTGGATGTGCAGGCCTTCAAACTTTTTTTTTTCCTAAGAGGGAATATTAAGAGGAAAAAGTGAGTTGGTGACAGAAAAGAGGAGAGCAGACAGGAGTAGCTTCAGGGAGATGCAGGCCAAGGTGAAGGCATATGGCAAAGACCAAACCAAGGGCAAGTAACATCGTAAATAACAAGTTGGACACAAAGGAGAAAGAGGTGGATCCGTACAGGTTGGCAAAGCAGAGAGACAGAGATGGGAAGGATGTGTAGCCGGTTAAAGGGATCAAGAACAGCGATGGAAATACGTTGACAGGTTCCACCAGGTATGAAGAAAAGATGGAAGGAGAACTTTGGAGAGCTGATAAATGAGGAAAATGTTAAAGAGCACCGAGGAGAGGATGGAGCTGATCTGATGATAATCTGAAAAGGTGGAGACAATGGTTTGGACATGTTTTGATTGGGGAAAGTGAATAGATCATTTTAAAAAATGCTTAGTTTGGATCTGCTAGAAAATGAGGCCTTGAGGAAGACTGGTGGTTCATGGATATAGGGGAGGAGGACATGACGGTTGCTGGTAGTAAAAAAGGGGACATTGTTTCTTTTTTTCTGGAAAACAACTGAAAAAATTCAAAACCTTAAATGGTTTTGAATTTTTTTGAATGGCTTCCCTCTTACGTAAAGTAGACGTTGAATCCATTATAAGATTTTCCAGGAGGATTACTTTGTCACTGAGGTGTTTTCTGTCATACATGGAGAATAGTTTCCAGGTGTCCTCAAATAGAGGTTCTTCAGGTCTCATTGGGAAAAGGATGTTTTACCTCCGGAGCACTCAGTGGAGAATTTCTATCTATTCACAGAGGAAGGAATCAGTTACTCCCCATATCAGATGAAAAAGCAGATGAGAAGATTGAGGCTTAAGAGACTATGCTCAGACAGCTGTAATCGTGGACAAGGGGTCAAAAAAAAAAAAGATGGATGGATGGACATGAAAAAAATTAACTTAACCTTGGTGGGCACTGAACTATCTCAAGCTACATTCACAATGCCCTCAGCAACTCCTGTTTTAGTGACCACTTTTGGTGAAAAGTCAATGTAAATTACATGCGTTTTGAGCTTCTACATACAAAACTCTTGCATTCACGCATTGCTACACACAGTTTTAAGACCATTTTCAAGCTCTACACACAAAATGCTTGGCCATTGAACAACTATTGAAAGTTAATCCTGGCCAAAAATTGGCCAAACTAAATTGGCCAAACTTTGACAGATCAGGGACTCTGTAGAGATGTATGCAAGGCTTTCCCTTTTAATTCGCTCAAGAGCCAACCATTTAGTAATTGATCATGGAGGAGAATCAATAATTGTGGTTTGTGCCCGGCCATAATTATATGAAATCAAGCCTTTCATTTATAGGAAGAAAGCTGTGAAAGAAAAAGTGCCTGCGGCAAGATTTGCACCACTTTGACATTTCACCCCAAGTCTTTTTCAACAGTAGGTGGTGGACATGCACTAGCGTCGGATAGCAACACTTCAGTGTGAAAATCGTATACAAAACGAGCCTTCAGGTGGGCGCTTTATGATGTGCGGTGTAAGCGTCAGTAGTAAAACCGAAAAACATTTTGTTTGGCTCCATGCATGTATTTGAGGAACAAACATCGACTAAGAGACTAAATAGCTTGCTACCCGTTTCATGTTCCTGTGCATTTTCTACGCAAATTTCTTTTTCTTTCAACGTGTTTACCTTACAAGACTTACGAAGTCCACTGAGACGACTGTTGTTGTGAATTTGGGCTATATAAATAACATTGAATTGAATTGAACTTTAAAAAAATTATTTGTCACCAGGATGTGAACCTGCTGTTCCCCTCTTGTGACCTCTTGGTCTTGTTCCACTTCTTTTTGGTATATGCAAAACGGATGGTATCATCTGGCAAGAAGTGTCCAAAGTGTTTGGAATAAAACTATTGTGTTGTTTTAATAATGGATCCATCATTAAAAAACATCTTGAGTTTCACTTAGACCCACGCATTTGCTGTCTTGAGTGGCTTGGAAAAACAGAGCAGAAGGCTGTAATCACAATTGCAGAGGGAGATCCTCATTTGTCTGTTTGCCTGTTCAATTATTTGCATGATTTTTTTCAAGGCAAAGGCCGTCTGTTGCATTTTTGTTTCAAAACAAGTGTGTGTCCATGACAAGAGCCTTGTACAGAGACTGAGAGCACAAAGAGCTGAAAGTACAGGGGATAGATGACGCTCCTACTTCTACTTTTTGTTCTACTTGTCCATTCATCACTAGGTAAGCTCAAGGGGGAAAAAAGAAATTGCTGCTCCGGTGACCCCCATGTTCAACCCAAGATCCACAGATTATCTGTGTACTCCGTCACATTGAAGTAGTCATTCAGCAGAATCCCGGAGGAGTTTGTAGTGCTGAATAGTATTTTGCCTTGAGGCTGCAAACCAACCAGCCCTCCTGTGTTGAGATACACTGTCCCTTCAGATTTCCTTCATTTTGTCATTAAACAAGTAGTTTCCCCCAACTTGTGCCACATAAAGGTGCCCGACCTTGTCATGTGTCAGTCAGTGTCCACCACCTGGGCGAATCTGTGTTGCAAATGTCTTTGTGTCTCTTTTTTCCCTACATCTGTAGGCCAATATCCTCGTGAGACCTGGCCCATTGTTTTATGTCCTTTATGATGGACATTTTGTTTAGCTGTATATTTCTTAAGTATTTGCAGATATCCTTGGAAGGGTATTATTTGGAAATAGTACATCCTGGGCTTTCCAATGATGTGTCATGTGATGAGTTTGCATGCTGGGAACTTTATATTTTGTTCCCTCTACAAAGATGGCTGCAATCCCAGCAACCTCCTTTTATGGAAAGATGAAGGGTAAGTCAAATATTCTGTATCTATTGCTTTTTTTACCATGATAATAATATATATTCTTGGTCATAAACATGTTAGGAAAAATATTTTTATATCTGTAAACCATTTCATGTTTTTCGTTTTGAAACAGCAGGAATTTAATGTGTGTCAACTGCAGTGGACAACAGGACCATTTTAGCTGCACATCATTTTAGGAGAAAGAAGTGAAGCAGAGAGGATTTTATACCAGATAGCAGAGGGAGATTCAAATATGAGGAAAAGGACGAGATTTATATATATATATATATATATATATATATATATATATATATATATATATATATATATATATATATATATATATATATATACACATATATATATATATACACATATACACATATATATATATATACACATATATATATATACTCTACATAAATAGACTGACCAACCAATCTGTAGTCTTTTGGCAATTCATTTATTTATCTTCTGTAAAAATGCAATCCTTGTGGCGTTGTTTGAGTTTTTAGCCTTTCATTGGTGAAGCTCACCTGTTTCAGGTTCTAGATGAGGCAGAACATCTGAAACACGAAAGACACTAGCCTTTGAGACCTGGAGTTCGAGCATCTTTAAAGTCCCACACTGATCATCTTTTGTAAAACTATTCCCTTTTTTTTTTAAATCAATTATTATGCATTTTTTTTGCCAAAATCAAAAACAAAGACGCACATGGATCTAGTTATAATACAAGTGGTTGCATCAGAATGGAGCAGAGCAAGAAGCCTGTGGCCCTCCGACTGTAGCTTCTAGGTAACAAATAAGATGTTTTTCAACTGCATTTTATCTTTTAATGGTCTGTGGATGCGCAGTATTGTATTAACCAACCTGCCTTTCGACGGCCACCCCCCAGATCAAGAACCGACTTTATTCCACATTACTGTATTTCAGATCGGATTTACCATTTAATCTTAGTTGCATCTCAATTTGTCCCATGCTGGTCCTTTGTAAATTTTAAAGAGCTCACAACACATCAAGTCACCAGTCTTGACATGTGTAATTGATCAAATTTAAAAGTCATTCTACACCATTATAAAATCTTTTGTTGTGATGCAAAAGGGACAAGGCAGAACTGCAGGAACATTGCGTGTCCTTGGAGACTGGGTGAGTGTGTTAGTCATATAACCTGCTTCAAAAACACCTCGCTGTGTGTCTGACAGGTTAGACATAAGATTAATAGTGGTGGTGTCCCCTTAAGAAGAAAGTCACCAAAGGAATATAGTGAATGGTAGTTGCTTTAGGATAGTCTTTTTTTTCTCCAGTCAAATCCAAATTGAGGTTTTTTAATGTACTGTGTTCATGAAATTTTTACTTTTATGATGATTGAAACCTATTCCACTCATTTACTATACAGATGCTAAAATATTGAATTAAGCAAAGAAATAATAAAAAATATACATACATGGGAATGCACTTAAAATCACAGCCTTACTACATGTTCCATTTTATGTTCAAATATTAACAGATATATTAGCAAATTTAGAAATATCACCCGGCTTGCTATAGTACATAAAATGTCAACTGGCGAAAAATAAAATGAATGGGTGTATTAATCTGCTAAAAGGATAATTAGCCATAGATACATTATTATAAAATGCATTATAGCAAAGTCATGAGAGCCAGTGATTTATGCAATATGGTGTAGATGAACATTTCGTAGCAGCAAGTACTTTTAGAGATTTTAAAATGTGGTACCCCACAGGAACTGTTTAACGAATCACTTCAATATTTCCCTGCTCAATCAGTTGCATTTATTAAAAAGAATAGATTTTCCAATTACTTAAAGAACTTAGCAAATGGGCGGATCCTGCTAAAATGTTTCAGACATTAAAAAAGTTAAAGCTTTGTATTAACTACTATATCAATAATTACACCAAAATGTACTTAACTAATTGACTGTACTGCACTTGCATAGGTCAGGGAGAGATGGTATCAGACATTCAAAAATTGAGTTTCAGCGTATGCACTAGCATTCTTTATACGTCATATACAGCTTGTGAAGCATGTCTTATCATGGTGAAGTAGACCAGTGATTCCGGAATGAGGGGTCTGAAGAGGTGCACTTGTTAGGCAAATTCAGGGGGAAAAAAAAATTCACCAGGAAGGTATATTTTTGTTCAAATGGAAATTGCAGTTGAAAGTTTCGTCTGACCGACAAAATAGCCCGGCCCTGACTCGGTCCAGTTCTCGTATAACCCTTGTGCTATCCTAGGCACTTTAACATTGGGAGTTGGGTCATCTAGACCCACTAGACAGTGCGCTGAACCTTTTTTTTCCAATGATTTGTGATCTTCACTGGTGTCCATGGATTACATGAAATCTTTCCGTCTTTATCCACCTTTGTCATGGTAGGGAGAACACGTCAATATAAGGGTGGGGTCGTCTAAGATAGCACAAGGGACACAGTCAACAGGTATGAAGAGCAAAATATCTTGAATGCATCGTTTTCAGCATTTCACTGTTAAGGACCAGATGAATTTCCTGTTGAACCAATCACAATCTCTTCACTGCTTGGTCTGTATGATGTAGTATGGGAAAGGTAGGAAACCTTTGTGGAAGATTTGCAACCCAATGACTAAATACTACACTGTTTTTAAATTGTAAATAAAAAAAAAAACTAAATTATAAATGGTTAAAACAATGCAGTGTTATCCTGTGTGTCAAACACAATTTTTACCAATTGTATAATGTAATCAGTTTTACATCTCTCGCTCCTTCCCCTCACTTTTTGTCTCTTCTTTACTGGTCCCTTAAGGAACTGACCAGTACTGAACAGGATCACTTTTTTCTAAATTGATATAATCAAGGAAATTGGCTAAACAAATTAGGTAGTGTGCTGTTAAGAAGTCTTGGGTTTTGCGTGCAAGGGTGGTGGCACTTGTGAAGTGGAACTTTTATATTTGTTAAATAGGGCACTACTTTGTGCCATTCTGGGAGTGTCAGTGTCATAGGAATGTTGAAAACCAAGTCTAGGATTTAGTCCAAATTTTAAAGAGCCAATGAGGCATTCATGAAATAATGTGTGTATTTGTGAGGCCTGTCTCATCCCAGCAAGACTGAGCTTGTAAAACCACAACAAATGTAGCTAAAAAAAAAAAATAGTTACATTCATAAATCAAGTACAAAATTTACAAGAAAGTTAATATATTTATCTGTTTTGTCAAGATACTAAGCATTCTTACACAATCTACCTTTGGATTTGTGCTTTTGTTGAAAAATTGTACTTCAGCAGCTTACACTTTATAGATATGAAAAATTGGTATAAAATTTTGTGGAAAATTAAGAATTAAAGATGGGACTGGACAGCGATACAGTGGTTAATGTTCTCGCCTGCCAGAGAGAAGGCCCTGGTTCAAATCCCAGCTGGGACTTTTCTGTGAGGAGTTTACGTGTTCTACTTGTTCATGCATGAGTTTTCTCCAAGCACTCCAATTTCCTCCCACAGTCCAAAAGCATGGTTCATTAGGTTAATTGGTTATTCTAAGTGTCCCTAAGTGTACATGTGTGAGTGTGTGTGGGAGTGATTGTTTACCCTGCGACTGCCTGGCGACCTGTCCAGGGTGTCCCCCGTCTTCACCCAATAGTAGTCAGGACAGGCTCTGGCAACCTCTTGGCTCTGACCTCAAAAGGGATATTGTGGGTTAAGAAAATGGATGGAAAATTGAAGATGATATTTAAGGCCTTAAGGTGAAGTATCTGAGAAACGTTTCTAGGGGCCCCCAAATCCAGGCCTCGAGGGCCGGTGTCCTACATGTTTTCAAACCAACCTGCCATTGAAGCTCCTTATTGGCTAAACACACCTGATCCAGGTAATCAGCAGCAAATAAGGCAGGGTTTCTGAAAAAATAACAGGGGCCTGGATTTAGGGACCCCTAATTTAGACAGTTGTTATGTTGCTGCTGAGCCAGATCAGGAATAAACATACGGGTGTCCCTATGAGCAGTGTTGCCAGATCTGAGCGACAGTTTCCAGCCCAAACTCATCGTAAAACCCGCCCACCTCAATAAAAACAAGCCTAAATCTCAACCTAGCAAAAACCTAATGTTGAACGTAAAAGTATAGCCGTAGCCTAATAAAAAATGACGCAATAATAATAAATTATTATATAATAAGTCTGTTATAATAATTTTTTTATAAAATAAGTACAGAAAATCCAGTTATAGGTTTCTCGTATCGTGTACTCTAGATGGCTTTTGATGGCGCCCCCCTCTTTCTGCCACTGCCAGTTGCTGGACCACAGCGTATGTCAATCAGCGGTGGGCTGGTGACTGGTGGATTAGAGGGGGCGGGGCCTACCTGGGTGAGCGTTGGCTGAACGTTCTCCTCCGGCTGAGTGTATGAGCAGGCTGCGCTATTTTTGTCCGAGCTGTAACCATTCTGACAAGGTTAATAACAGCCAATAAAAGCCCTGCATCATCTCCATCTTTTGGAAATGAACCCAAACGGCAGAATAGGGTTCTGACTCTGCAGAGGCTCTGGGAGTTTTAAAACAGCGTCAATTATTCGCTGATTTTTGTTATTCGCGGGGGGACTAAACAGGGGGATTACTGTAATGTTTCATATATTCACAATGCTTTTTTTAGGCTATATATTAATTAGTATACTTTTACTTAATATTTTAAATAATAAGAAAAATAATAATAATGACAATAAAACCGCTAAATATTTTGAAAAGCAGCCCAAATTTTATAGACCCGCCCAATGCCAATTTTACCCGCCCAACATAACCAAAAGAAGCCCAATTGGGCGGAAACCCGCCCAATCTGGCAACACTGCCTATGAGTTGAATTTTATTTTTAAAGCTTCCAAAATAAAAAACACATTAAACATGTAGTCTTTATTTTACATAAAAACTTATTTAGAAACAGAACAGTTCTTAAAGTTAGAACTGTTAATCTTGAAACACACAGCCGCAGTCAGAGTGAAAGAATCAAAAAGGAAACGGAAAAGACAGGTATAGTCAGGAGCCCCTGTTGTCCTCGAAACCTCCTATGCTCGGTGGTGAAGGTGAGATTGTGGGTGGGGGGGGGGGGGCGGTTATTGAGAGCCTCCATATATGTGTGAACCTCATAGATCCTGCAGCTGATCAGCACATAGGTGTCAGGAGGAGGCAGTTTTCTAGAATTTATATGGCAGCTGCAGTAAAGATGAGGGCTGGCCGTGGCTGGGCCAGGCTGACAGCATTGTTTTAGATGGCACAGCTGTTTGTTTTCACTGGGTTAAGACATAAATCTCATGGCGTTTTTGCCAGGACAAACATGATGGCCATAAACAAAGAAAGATGCATCTCAAATTTTCACATGCATTGTTGTTCCTTCATTAGTCAGATCTGATGAATTCAGATTAAGGCTCATCCTAACTTTTTCTGTATTTGCAAGGTTTACTACAGAATTAATACAGAATCAAACTCTTGTCTGCCTTCTGCGACCTTTTTGTTCATCTTGTGGCAGTGACAAATGCATCCCTCCATTTTCTTAACCTGCTACATCCCTAAAAAAAATGAAATAAAAATAATCACCTACTGTGATCAGCCATTTCCTCTCATAATTCCAAATATGCAAAGTAGTCTGCAGCTGGATTTTTTTTTTTTAAACAAACCTACATGAGCTGTGGTAACATACGTATTTATGTTTCACATGCATTAGTTTTAAAAACATCGGAGATGAGCAAGCTCTTGCATTACCAAATAAGCTATTTTAATCTGATAAGTAATTATTAATAGTTTTATGTTCACCACACATTTGTTCAGCAGCACAATTACTTGCATTTTTTAGATCTAATAAGGCAGCTTTGATTTTTACATAAAGTAAAAACTTTTCATTGGATGCTGCTTGGCACCAACACTTTGATTGCACATAGCTTAGAAATGATAATTGTCACAGTGGGAAAGTAGAGAATCTACGTTATGCTCCTATTGTGTGCCATGCAGGAGACACGAGTCATTACAACACAAAAGAGTTTGCTTTTGGACATGGTGAGAAAAGATAGCTAGACATTTTTGGCTGGAGATGAAAGGGAAAAAAAAGTGAATGCAAGTCCAAGAAAGTTATACAACTTGAAAAAGCAGCATGCTGTTGGGTCAACGTTTTCTTCTACAGTTTACCTCATAGCACTGCTTCTACCTGAAATTATTATGGTAGCCCTTCAGGAGATGCTTCATACTGAGATAATGCTAAATGTAAAAATCAGCAGACAGCAGGCCACCAAATGGCCAGAGATTCTCATTCTGATCACACCTTCCAACCAAACACATTCATCTAAAACACAGGTATTACATTTTATTATTCTTAAGAAATTCTCCAACTGTTCAACTGCAGATGAACCAGTGCCCCAGCAAAAAATACATTAAAAAAAATAAATAAGTATATTTGCATTTCTTCTTTTTGCCGAAAATGGTTGCAAGTAAAATTGAATTATAACTTTTTTTCTCCCCCTCGTAAAATCTGGATTTGTATGTATATTATTTTCTCTCTGAGCCAAGTTTTGGACAGTTATTTGCTTCTAACATTGTAAAATAAAACACATGAATCAATTATGCATTTGTAACTTCATTAAACTTCAAATTACTATATTTAAAAGAAAATGTTTCACATTGAAAATGACGCTTACTTTTGATCTTTGGAGTAAAAGGATACAATTTGTATATTATTTAAACAATGTATGTACAACCATGAGTATTTGGTAATTCCACACCAAATGGAGATTAAAAAGCAAAAAATAGACATGTTTTAAAAATTATGTTAGCTCCTCAGATTTTTTTTTTTATCGGGTTTGACTATTGCTAAAAGAAAAAACAAGAAAAAGAAAAAAAGACCAAAGCAAACCCAAAATTCTTGAGTCATGTGTGTTTTAGGTTGCGTAGTGGTATACGGTCACTAATACAGCCGCCACAGCGCAATGTGCAGGGATTGGCAGAATCTTCTAGATTTCATCCCGCCCAATTTTTTGAAAATTGTTGGTGTGGTCATGAATGTAAACGTCGGCAGACCTTTACAAAATCGGGAGACAGCTGGGCGGCCACAGGGCAGTGGAAGATGGATCGCCGGATGTCAGCAGTTCTGATTGGATGATGTGTAAATGTCTCCAGATGGTGGCCATCCATGTCATGGGCCGCCAGCCCCCAGTAGCCCGCCGGTTTCTAAAAAGGGGGTTGCACCACTGATGATTCTCAACTCCGATTTTGAGCGCATAATAGAATCTTGTCAGTTAATACATTATTAGACAACATGCCTACTAAGAACCCAGCAATGGCAAAGACAACAAAGATCCAAGCAATCAAACCGCAGCAACAGATGAAAAGCTTCAACGCGTCAATGCTGTCTCCCCATTTGGACCCGCCGGGATCCCCAGATTGGCATCTGGTCATCGCCGGGCCATGACCTATGTCAACAGCCCTCATGGAGTGCCTTTGCTACTACCGTCCGATTATTAGAAATTGTACAGTGGCAGCGGGAAAGCAGCATGGGGGCAGGGGGGTGGTACTCCAAAATCAGCCTATCACCAGACAATTTTGAGGATCTTGGACACCCTCCCATCTGTCAAATATTGCACTGGCACCTTCCTGCCACTGGCCTGTCACTGGACTGCTACAGCACGGCCTCCAAATGTGCCCAGGCAGCCACTGACCGATGTCAAAAAATCGTCCAGTCACTGTAAAATGTTTACTTTTTCTTAAATTTCTTAAAACCTCAGACGTCACCACGCTGCATGTAAAAATATCATCTCCCAATTCCAAAACTGTTAATAAGTGCTACACAAGTATACTGGGGGAAAAATTCTTTGACAACTTTAAAAAAATGAATGAACTGGCTGCTCAATATTACATGAGGTTATTGCCAAGTTTGTAAAACTTATTTGCTGCAGATCATAGACTGACTTAATTTGAAGACCTTAAAGGTGCTGACAGAGGTGTGTGTGTGTGTGTGTGTGTTTGTGCATCCATGAAGGGTTATTATTGTCTGCAGTAATGCTAAAAGATCGACAGTTCAATATTTCATGTAATACCCTGTATTCTCCTGACTCCCATTACAGCACAATTTATACCAACTAAAGAGAAAACATCTCTCAGGACATGGACAACCTAAAAAAGCAAACTCTGCAGAATGGATGCAATATGGACGTGATGACTTCTTCTGCAGCAGAAGCTGAGCTCAGTAGAAACCCAATAATCCCTGTACAGCATGCAATTTGCTGATTTGGTCTTCTAACATTTAATAATGTCATCATTTGACTTTTAGTTTCAATTGACAGTAACATTACTCATTGAAAGTGACAACTTAAAGGCTTCCAGAACTGCTTTATGAAAAAAGGCAGGTAAAAGAAGCTTTGTAATCATTTTTGATTTTTTTTTAATTAAAATTGCTTTGTCATACCAAAGTGTTGTTGATTAAGTGTTTTTATTGGGCAGATCTCATTCTGGAAGGAAGGGATTGTGTAGCATAAATGAAAAGAAAAGTCGAAAAAAGCAATTAAAAAAAAAAGAAAAAAATTAGAGACAAAGTTACTTACTTTTACCCGGATTGATAAACTGTTGGTAAGTGCCGATTCCTTAATTTGAAAAAAGTAATAAAAATGTATTTCTCATACGTCTACAGTAAACCAGTGGCACAAGACCTTGCATTTATGGAATTTGCAAAATGTAATCATTTTGGAAACACGCGCAAGGAGTATGAGACTCCAGCTAATACTTTGAGTTTAAATGCACCTTATATATTTTCTTGTGCTTCTTCACCCTTTTCCTAATGTTTAACAGCCACCATAACCTCACAGAGCCCCAGGCTATAAGCAGAAAGGAATATCTAGCAAATACATCTTGTCTAAGGCTTCATCATCTAAACTGAGCATCTCTGTCTTAAAGCCTTTTCTTAAATTTCCTGTTTTGGTCAGTGCTTAATACAAACAATTAAAATGTAAATATTGATAAAGGTTAAAAACAATTTCTTCAGTTTTGAGGGCTTGAATGGTTTCTCAGGGAATAAATAAGTCTAAAAAGACCCATTCCCAGTTAACAATAAACACATTTTAACACAAGTGTTAAGATTTAAAAATGAAGCGTAGCTGTTAAGCAGAACAAATCCATGTTTTCATGCACAAACTGGCCCTTTAAATAAATACTTCACATTTATTACCTTCACCGCATTTATATTTCTGTCTAACAATAGCAAATGTGTATAGATGTTTCCTCTAAAATAGTAGTAGCTTGTATCTTACAGACATTTCTGTAGTAAAAAAAAAGCTTTAGTGCTGTTGAAAACGTATAGCTCTTGGACCAAATTTTCTATAAGGCTGTTCGAAAGGAAGTCGACAAAGAATGGAAATCACTGGCAAAGACAATTAGTTGGATTTTACTATCAGATCCTCTTCTTCCATCCACCTCCCTGTGCCTTCTGTCTGACTCTGCACCATGGAGAGCAGAAATGTCTGTGCTCTGCTCCTCAAAGTCCATAAGATTGATTCACTTCCCGTCTCCAAATCACATCTCAAAATTTATATATTTAACCTTTTTGGAATTATAATTCTTAGTCAACATTAAAAAAACAATTTCCTCTGTTTTTAACAGTTTATGATTGCTTTTTTTAACTTGTGTGTCCCTTTGTATTTTCAACCCCTTGTGCTATCTTAGATGACCCTACCCTTACATTGACATATTCTCCCTACCATGACAAAGGTGGATAAAGGTGGAAAGATTTCATGTAATCCATGGACACCAGTGAAGATCACAAATCATTGAAGAAAAAAGGTTCAGAGCACTGTCTAGTGGGTCTAGATGACCCAACTCCCAACTTTAAAATGCCTAGGATAGCACAAGGGTTACAAGGTGCTTTTTGAAAGAAAATATATACATTATCCTTTAAAGCATTTTTCATTAAAATTTCATATTTTCCACTGGTTTAACTAATGAATGGCAAAGACATGTGTTACCATGTAACACTTTGTTCTCTCTGTTTTACACAGAAGAAAAAACAAACTTTTAAACCAGAAAAACATTTTCACTGAGAGTGAAATGGTTTTGTTTGGGGCATATAAAGATTCAATGTATATTATAAGTTTAAATACACTGCAAAACTGCAAAAACAAAACTATTCACTTTTAATCTTTAACCTTAAACTGTATTTTCCCTGCATAAGAAAGTGTGTGTTTGAGTTGATGGATGACTCGCCTCAGGCTTTTTCTCAGTTGCTAGTTGGAAAACTCCTTCATTACATTGGCCCTGATGGGAATTTCTTGTGACACGTTCAGTTTAAAAGGCAGTGACAAGTGTTCTCTGCCATAGTAGAAGGTTTATAGCTCCAAGTTTCTAAATATTAACAATCATTATCTTCTTTGCTGTCATCTCCCCCTCCTTTGTCCAGCAGGTGCAATTAATGTCAGGTGAGTCTCAGCCACCACACCCTCAACAACATGTAATCAGTACAGACTCAAAGCCATCTCACCTGCACTCAATTAATTCCATTGGAATATAAGTGCTTCTCTATACTGAAGAACTAAGAAAGCCTCTTGGAGAAAGGATGATATTTCTTCAACTTTTTTAAAATACTACTTTTTAACATACTACATTGATATATGTGTATTAGTATTTCTCAACTAAAAAGTGCTAAAAAAAAAGACTTTATTATCAGAACATATACAGATTTCTTTTGTTACAGGAACCTGGCAGCATGTCAAAGACAATGTAATATTATTCCTCCAAGAATGTAAAAGTTGTTTTAGAAATTTATAAAATGATGGATGGATATCTAATTTGTTTTTTTTAACATTTAAGAAACATTTAACAAATCCAATATCAATATTTAAAAATTCAGTTTCAAAAAAGCTTAACGGTTTAGATATATAATGAGGGTTAAAAAAAAAAAAAAAAAACTAGTATCACTCTTAGCCTTACAAGAATCCCATAAAAATACCCAAGAAACACTTAAGGTCAACTGATAGAGGGACTGGAAAATCCATGTGAGACAGGTAAATTTCCCTTGGGGCATGAGATGGAGAGCTGCTCATCAAGTAACTAACAACCACAAATGAAAAGCACAGAATGACAGCGAGAGTGCCAGAGCTCCTTCAGCTGTGCTTAATGGCCAAGTGTGAACCTGTAAGGACCGGAGAAGAAGATTGTGATCGGCGGTTCATGTCTGCCGCATGAAGAGATTCCACGAGGTTAGGAGAAAACGATGGGGTTATGGGCAGGGAAGGGAGTTTTAAGAGATGCTGAAGCAGAGCTTTTGCGCTTTTAGAAGACTATAACCTTTACATCCTGTGCAAAATAAATAAATAGCAGGGTGCCCTGATTGTTGCGTAACTTGTACCAATTTACACTCAATTTAAGCCCTGCCAGTTCTTTTCTTTTTTCAGTTTTTCATTGTCCACCTGCGGCTTGTTTCTCTTTCGACCCAACGATCCCCCCTCTTTCCATCTCTTTGATTGACTCTCTTTTTCCATCCCCTTTCTTCCTGTCTTGTCCGGTCCTACTGGATAAATGAAATACCATCAAGAAAATATCAAGATAAACATAAAAGTGATCTGAGGCTGACAAGAAAATAAGAGTCATCCATCAAAGGGTTTGGTTACTTACACGATGTGTCAGAGGAACCCTTGGGTTCTCAACACGCCACTTGCCTCCCTTTAATTCAGGACACTGAACTGGATCACCACATCAGAGAGATGGACAGGAAGGCTGATAGATAGATGGAGAGGAGGAGAAAAAAAAGACCCTAAATGTGATGGTTTTTCCTAAACATTGTTTTGTTTGACCAGTTTGGTGTTTTAGCACAAACAGAGAGATGGCACCGGAAAAGCAAAAAGACTTCACCTCTGTATCAAAGCTCAGGAACCTTCCCCATCCCTCCCAAGAATCAAGCTCCACAAAAAATTGGCTCATCCTACGGAATGAAAATTGGAAAACCGTATCATTGCTTGTCCATACATACATCAAAGATAACGCAGTGTTTATGCAGCTTTGTCCTCGATGCTAATGCACTCCACCACCCCATGAAATTCAGCACACACCAAGACATCTATGTGCTTTATGTCCCTTTTGCTTGGTTATAAATCATCTTCTGTTTCATGCTTTCTCAACACTGAGATAATCCAGCAGATGATCAAAAAAGGGAACCCACAAAACTCCTACAAATCAACTCCCTGAGATTACTTAGATCATTCAGCAACTTGTGGTAAAATGGTGTGGGCTGAATGTTGGATTCTGGAAGTTCTAGATGAGCGAATCAAGGCAAAAAAAGGCGGAAAACATCCAAATTTAATAAACCTTGAGGTCAAAAGATCACCATCAGTCGGTGTTAACCTTTGTCTTTTCTTAGTGAGCCTGAGTTTCCCAACACTCAAGATGAACAAATTCCCTTCGATCTGTTACAGGATCAGTCTTACTGTTATTCAAAAGTCATCCCTTATCTCAAAATACTTTTGCGTCTGAATTGCTATGCGTTTAATGACTCGATTTCTTATCCATTCAACCCACTTCATAGCCTAATAACTCTTATGCTACCTTCACAGAAACAAGAAGATACATGTCTGATCGACCACTTCCAATGAAAAGTCTATGTAAACGTATCTATGTGTTTTAAGCTTCCATATTCAAAACTCTTGCGATTGTGCGCCATTCCGCATGTTTTTTAGGCTACATTCACACTGATGGCTGAACCAACCCAATTCCAATCTTTTTGCCCTTATGCAACCTGAATCTGATCTTTCATTACAGTCTGAACGACACAGATCCGATCTTTTCAAATGTGACCCAGGCCACTTTGGTATGTGGTCCTGAATCCGATAGTTATCTGATCTTTTGAAATGCGACCTCCATCTGAACAGCCAGGCCACATGTATCCAGCCCGTACGTCATCGATACGCTACAAACGTTATCATTCTGCGCTGAAGTAGGCGGGACGAGATCATAAAAATCAACCATGGCGGACAATGGTGCTGAGACCAGTCAGTGGAAGGGAAGCGAGGTTACCGATTTGATTAATATTTGGGGTGACAGCTCTATTCAGGCCAAACTCGAAGGCTCTTAACAGGCGGTTTTTGAAAAAATTTCCAGCAAAATGGCCGAGAATGGTGTTGAACCTTTCCTGCGATTACTTTTTTCTTTTCCGACTGTGGTCAGAAGTGCGGGGGAGACCTTCTCCAGGGCAGAAGGCGGATCCTCCTTCGGGGTTCACTTCCCCGTTCGGACCCTCAGATTCTCCAGAGCGTGTTAGTAAAGAGTCAACAGCAGTTGGGGGAAGCCTTCTTTTACTATCGTTCTCCTTCCTCCGAAACACACAACATGAATGCACACACCCAACACACTTCCACTTCCCCTCTCACTCGCTCCTGCGCTGCACGCACTCTCTCCTCTGTCTTACATACACGCGTGTGGCCCCAACACGTACACATCCCCATTCCACAACAGTGGGTACAGACGATCCTGGCTCCAATGCCTTCTTAAAAGGAGAAGATTGTTATTGTGCTGGATCCTTTGTGAAAATAAATTTAATATTGCAAAAAGAGCTCCGCTGTTGACAACACTGTTGTTGACATCCATTGTTAACGTTAGCTACTTCCAGAAACAAGGAGTGACGTTGTTCACCGTTGAGTACTCTTCTGCGCATGCAGGTCACTTCTGGGTCATTTCACGTTCACACAAGAGATCACAAAAGTTTGCATTTTATTGGAACTGTAAACGGCCTTCCAAAAAAATTTGAATTTAAAAAAAAAATCAGAATTGAGCATCAAGCCTGCAATGTGAACGCAGCCTAAGTCATTTGTGCACTATACAAAACGCACAGCCATTAAATGTGCTGATAGTTATGCCAGTTGAACTTTGACCAATCAGGGACTCACTCGGCTTTGGCAGTGACGTATGGGCTGCGTCGAGAACCCAACGTTTGAAAATTGATCATAAAAAAGAAATTCATAATTGTGGTTTGTACCCAGCTGGAATTATATGACGTTATCAAGTCTAGTCAGTAAATCAAGTTTAGTCATCAAGTTTAATAGTAAAGGAGCTGTTAAAGAAAAAGCCAGGAGCCAGAATAAACAGTTACATCAGTTATACATTCATACAGTAACTAATCAAACTCAGGATAATTAGACATATTAATAAATATTGCTTGAAAGGGAGTGGGAGGAAGCGAACTTATATAATCCCACCCCGATTATACTGTAACCATTTTATTACATGATTTATCAATACAATCTGGAATATATGCAGATTATGTTACTTATAAAAGCCATTCATATGAATAAAACATAATACTATATCAGTAAAGCAGACAACACTGTTTCAGGAATTTTCATAGCAAAAATTTCATCAAGTATCAAAAGTTAAAAACATGTGCAAAATTATGCTACATTAGGAAAGATTTTTGAATCAATTTATCAAGTTTTGGAGAAAGTGAAGTAATATCATTAAAAGTCAATCAATTTAACAATTTTCAATAAGTGATTAATCATTTGTTTTACTTTTTTTTTATTTATTTATTTTTTATAATAAAGTAATGCTGTAGTGGAAAAATAAAAAGGGTCCATAACTGTCGATTGTCCAAGGTTGGTATTTCTTCTTTTACTGATAACAGCTGATCTCCTGGGTTCAAAACAGAGTTTATAGTTCTCTTCGATCTTATGTCTGCAGACATTAGATTCAGGTCCATATCCTTCTTCAGCTGATATCAGCGACGGTGAAAGTTGAGGTCAAGTTGTCTGCAGGTCAGAACTCTGCTGTTATTCAGGTTACGTAAAGTGATGAATCCACGTGTCATATTTCTTGAAATTATTTGGCTCTTCGGATTATTACTCCATGTTGTTTCAGACGTCCGTGGTCAAACACTTTTCAAAGTCTTTCATGGTGTTCACAACCACAACCTTTGACCGGTCCTCTGGACCGAGCGGTTTGACATAAATCCTGCAGCCTTTAACCCAAGTGTTCTCAATCTGATTACGCTTCCTGAGAAGCCGTGCATGTTTTGAGATTTCAGCATTCCTTCTGGTCAGATGGTCGTTCAGATAAGCAGCCGAACCTTTCAGTTGTTTCCTTTGGTTCATCAAAGCTAGCTTGTGTTTGTGATTCACAAACCTGATGAGGATCGCTGGTTTATCCGTCTCCTTTCTCCTGGGGAGCAGGTGGCAGGTCTCGATGGTATTGAGATCCAGGGAAATCCCTTTAGATGTGAGAAATGAATGTATTTGCTGTTCCAAAGACACTGCACAGATCTCCGTATTGGCACTGCTAGCTACGCTAGCGCTAGCATTAGCAGTGCTAGCTCGAGGCTTGATTGGTACTCCAGTGAGAATGACATTATTCATCCTTACTTGCTGATCCACATCGTCCAGTCTTTTCTCCAGAATCTCGACCCGGTTTTCTCGCTGCTCGTTTTGAGCCCGAAATCTTCGGAACTCTTCCATCATATCCCAAAGTGGGGTTAGCTTAGCCGACACTTGTTCCATAAAACTTTTCAGCGTTTCTTGAATAATGTCAAGAGTCTTCTTGAGGTCTTCATATTCCTGGGGTTTCTTCGGGGGCATGGTCAGCTCTCTTTTTTGAAAATCAACCTTTTAAGTAATTTGAAGATAGTTGTATTCGCAGAGAGGCACGCCACGCGTCCTGCCGTGTAACCTGGAACCGGAAAAAAAGAATTGCTTCAACATTTCACACCTAGACTCTTCCAACTGTGAGTACATGAGCTAGTAACGGTACACCATATGCTAAAAGTGAGTTAACGAACCTGTGTTCTTGAACGTGCCACACAAGCCCTGTGTGTACATGGCTTTAGGGCTCAACACAAAAATGTAAGTAACATTAAACCAAGTCACATAAATTATGGTTAGTATAATTTCAATTCTGTTCAGAAAAGAAACTTCACAAAAACACTAGACTCAGTATAACAGCAACCATCTGCTGTGAAAAGTTGGGCTGCAGTGACAGAACTGGTACGGTTTTCAATAGTCATGTTTTGTGCTTCAGTCATGTTCTGTTTCCCCTCTGTCACTGCACACCTGGTTTATATTTGCAATTACCGTAATTTCCGGACTACAAGCCGCTACTTTTTTCCTGCGCTTACAGCCTTGCGGCTTATTCAGTGACGCGGCTAATTTAAGTCCGATTGCTTTGCACAGAAACGATTTGCTCCATCCACCGGCGCAACGGGGACGAAGTGCTCCTCCTTGAAGCTGCCCTGGCCAGAGGTGTCGGAGTAGATAGGAAGGGGAGACAAGGAGCGCGCGGGGCGGGAGCGGAGCGCAGAGGCGTCCGCGGAGTGCAGAGGCTTCTGAATTCTGACGCACGCGCCACACTGAGGCGCGCGTATCGCGCTGAGGCGCGCGCTTTTCAGTCGCCGCTGCTTTACCGTTGTGTTTTCTAACCAGTCCTGTTACTCCCATAACGCTGCTGCGACACAAGCGGAAGGAGAGCTTTTCCCGTTCACCCCTCCATGCACTGCTGCTACTTGCTAATTCTTAAACACGTACAACAGAATGGCGAGCCGGGCATTGGCCCCGCCTTTAGCCCCTAAGACTCATGGGAAATGTGGAATCGCGGATGTAAATTTCATCATTATAACTGAGGGATGTAATGTTGATTATATGGCTACTGTTTGTAATTTTATGTTAGATACCTAGATTGCTGCATGCTCTAAATTCTGCAGGGTGCCCAAACTTTTGCACATTCCATTATTTTGCTTATTTTTTCTTACATATTACAAGAATGTCTTATCTGTAATTTTTTCGCTTTTGGAAGAGCGATCTTTTCTTGGCTTCTTTATTCACAATAATATAATGTTTTACCTGGGGTGCCCTACCTTTCGATCATTATTGTAAGTACCGGTAGGACGCCACTAGTGAGGAGCGAAAGGGACATGACTGTGGACAAGATGGTGCAAGACATTCTCATCCTTAAACATCTTACCCTAACCCTAATCGTAACCCTAACTAGAATTGTAAAATGACTTTAATTAAAGCTTAAAATGGGACAGGTCTGCGTTTTGCCTATTTCACCCTCACTTACCCTTTAGTGTTAAGTGTTCACTACAACCTGTGCACCTCAGCGTACCCATACAATGAACATTTTTGCCATACAGGCTCACCAGATGGTCCAAGGTCTTAAAATTTGGCCCTTTTTCTTTTCTTTGTTCATGGTTTTGTCAAGCTTAGTTAGAGTCTATTAAAGATTTCAGTTCCTGAATCAAGCCTGGTCTCTAGTATTTTGGATTCTTTTTTCTTGACAAATACTAACCAACAGTTCACTCCTGATTAAATGGAAGCAAGATGACAGTGCAAGAAAAATGTGATATAGGTTTTTTTATTCTGAGACCATGTCAAAATGCTGTTTTCTCATTTTTTTCAAACTGTCAGTTTTATCCACTTTAAATTTAAGATAGGTAAGAACAAATAGTTATGTAAAGTTTTTCCACCTTTATTAAGGCCCATAGGTAGTCACAGTACCACTCATCTATGCAAGCTCCACTACCATACTTGGCACTAACTTGTAACCACTAAGACCAATGTGGGGTTCAGTGTCTTGCCCAAGGACACTTCAGCAAGTGGAGTGAGCAAGGCCGGAACCAAACCTGCAACCTTCGGAACAGATGTCAACTCCTGTACCTCTACACCAAAGCCGTCTCAGGATGGTCAAAATACAAACAAATGAGCATTACAGAGCACAATTTTGGAGATCCAAACCCTTGGTCTAGGTCATTTTAGTCTGTAAAAATAAACATATAGGCAAAACATGGTCCACAATATCCTCTTTGAAAAAACAAAAGAGAACAAAAAAAAGAATTGATTCTTGAATGCCTTCAGTCAAATAAAATGTTTTTCAGTTTTTCTCAAATGTTAAAACACATAAGCTAATCCCCTAAACCAAATGACCAGTTGTCTAAACATATTTAATAAATCTATCCATCATTTTTCAATATTTAAAACACATGAAGACACACTTCATAAAACACAATCCTCTGTTCTCATAAATCTTAACACATTTTTCTTTGCTTAAACACAAGTTGCAAAAGAACTGTTCATATTCTCAAATGAAAGCTCATGTAAAATAAAGTGCTTGCCACAGTCAGCAACATTTGAACACAATGAACACACCTGGCATCATTCATTACACACAATAACTCAAAATTGAAGACACCTGTTGCTAATGCTGTGATCACATGTATAAAACCAAGTTCAGGTTCCATACAAACACAATAGATGAGGGCAGATTCGGGGGAAGAGGATCTTGAGTCAGAGGAGGGAGAAGTGCTGTCCATGGAAAAAGAGGAGCAGGTCAACGAGGAAGAGGAGTTCAAATCAGAGGAGGAAGAGGAGCAGGGCAACAAGGGAGAGGAGGATGTCAAGGAGGGAGAGCAACACAACCTCGCACCATCATTACGGACAAGATGAACATGTGACCGGGTCATTGTCCATGGCATGACAATGGCTGAAGCAGGACTAAGAGTTCCTCCAAACCTAAGTAGGTTCACCGTGGCCACCATTAACAGGGCATTCAACTTGCAGAAACGAAGGCAAAGAGGGCGTAGCATCATTGACCAAAGAGCCATCCCTGAGGTTCCTGGCCAACGGTGGGGTAATATTACTCTTAGTGCGGCCATCGGTTTGGAGGGGCTTGTCCACCGGCATGCTGTCCTTGGGTCTTACAACACCTAACGACTCCTCACCTTCCTAGAGGAGCTAAAAGACATCCTCCTGGACCACCAACAACACCATCCTGGGCATTCACATCACATTTATGTGATCATTTGGGACAATATAAGCTTTCACATTACAAACCAAATCAGAGAGTGGTTCACCACCAACAGTACCCACTTTTTAAACATCTGTCTCCCACCCTACTCCCCTTTCCTGACCCCTATAGAAGAGTTCTTCTCATTGTGGAGATGGAAGGTTTATGACAGACACCCATACACTAAATGGTGATGTACAGTGATTGTGGTGGGTGTATGGTGTGAATAAAGTAAATAAAATAACTTCACACCCTGATCATGTTTTCAAGAGTATAGTGTGCAATAGATTCAGTTTTTGAACTGAGATGTGTTACAGTACACATGCAGAATTTACTACAGATTTATACTCTTCATGTGAAACTCACAAATCTAAATGCCTAATCCTCTGCAGAGATCTAAGAACATCCATTACTGTAAAGTTTCCAAAAATATGCATTTCCAGTTGTGAAACAAAGAACCATCTCACAAATTGAGCATTGTGTTTTCAATTGTTTTGCTGTAGTGCGTAATGATGTGTATAGTGTTTACATTTTTGAAAGCTGCTCGAGCTGCTCTTTTGCTGTGAAAGCTTGAGTTTTGACGTGAGAAAGTGAGGTTGTGTTTATGTAGCTTCAGAAAAGGGTGTTGTGTTTAGACATTGGGGAACATGGAGGACACGTTTGTGAAATGTGTTTTAGCATTTAAGAAAAACTGTAATTGTTGCAAAGCAGGTTTTAATCATTCCACTTAATGTTCCACAAGACAGATGGGTGTGAACTGTAAATCATTTATGTAAAAACAAAAAAAAAATCTCAAACACTGACCAAGACCAGAAAATTGATTATTTGTTGCATTTATTGTTATTGCTTAATGGTCTTCCTCATTCTGGGTGATACTCTTGAAATACAAGAGTTACTGAACATGTTCTTAGTAAAATATTGCTATAAGTAAGTCACCAATGCCCTGTTCTGCTACAACAACACACATTGTTACCGTTGTGTATTACTTTTGTGAGGAAATACTCTGATGGTGAATGTGTAGCCAGTGCTTGATGCAGTGCATGAAAAAATGTAGGCCAGATAAGGAAGTCTAATTGTGTCACATAAAGTACTATAATATGACTTTTGTTCTGGGTTGCTGCATTTTAATACTACAATTGATATAACAATTGTAGTATTAAAATGTAATTTGCATTTTTAATAATGGACACTGGGCATTTGGGAAAAATGAAAATTTAGAGTTGACACCACATTTTTTCACATATTTTTCAGCCTTCTTCCCTAATGGCTTGTTATAACGTGTATGCATATTGTAAACAGCTTTGATCATTCCTCCCTGGAAACTCAGACTGGGCCTCATGCCCTTTAGCGGATTCGAAGCAGTCAAAGAGAAGAAAAGCTGGTTGGCTTCCATGTACCCCCTTACACATTGCACAGGACTGGAGGAGAGCATTTGGGACTGCATGGGGTTCGGTGGCACTTCAGCCCCCAAATACACCACGATAATCCTGAAACCACAGCAATGGCCCCTGCAGCACAATTCATCACTGCCATGCTGGAGGCCACAGCCCATTAGTTAGAAACCATTCACGTCCACACCAATACTCACCGACTAGAACAACACAAGCAACCGGCTAAAGTGGTTAGACTGCTGAGCTGGAGGGTACGCGACCTGCAAACAATGCTATAAAAGGGCAGAAGCAACATGCAGCTCTTTCACCCTCCTTTTTATTCAGTTAGAGCAACTCCAAAGTTCTTACAGCAAGAAAGACTATCACTTTCCTTACACCCTATCTAGTTATTTTGCCTTTGCCAGCAGAGACAAATGATTATTGATCAAACTGGGAGTTCAAGTGTAACAAATAATCTAATTTATATGTGGGCAAATTAGAATTAATCATGGCCAATAAATCAATTGATTTGTCTATTTGCCATCTGAAATATGTTGGCATGTAAACCTATGGAAGTAGCCAGGCAGATAAAATCTTGATTCAACTAAAATGTTTGATGTCGGCGTTCAGGAGCTGAATTGGCCTCCATTTGATGTTCCGACAAGCAACAGTCCATCCGATTTTTAGTAATAACAAGTCAGAGTGGTGATATGTAGCTACAGCAGTTGTTCTTCAAAAAATTTTCTTGCCCTTCAGTTATTTTCTCAGCTGTTTTACCGTCACATCTGTCAGGATTTTGGGCTTCATTTTTCCCTCCTTCCTCACATTAGTGAATTAATAAGTCTGCTCTCATCTTTTTTTTTTGTGTGCTGGGAAAGAATTCTGTCACATTTATAAAGGCTTACTGTGAAGAACATAATCAATTTAACCTTGTGAACCCTGCTACTTTAGAACATTGACAGAATTTTCAATTTTCTTGGAATAAGTCATGAAATCTACAAAGAACATTTTACAATGTAACTTTTCTGAGATTGGGTCATTTGATAAAGTTTTTTCTCAGTTTCACACTTTTATTTCAAAGCCAGTTTTTTATCAGTCTTCCTTTTTTAATAATTCAATGATTTCAACCATTTGAATGATTATCCAGTGTTTTTGCTGTTTTATCCTGATTGTTTCTGTCTGTCTTCTGTCATTCCTTTATTTTACAGTCTTACAAGGTTTTCCCTTTGACAGGCGAAGGTTAAAGACAAGATTTTTTCTTCATCTGTCTTGCCTGGAAAATTAAAGGCTATTCATTCATTTTCTATACCATTTGTCCCTTTCGGGGTCACGGGGCTGCCGGAGCCTATCCTGGTCACTTGTGGGCGGAGGCAGGCGATGCCCTGGACAGGTCGCCAGTCTGTTGCAGGGTAGAATATCCACAATCACACATCCATTGACTCTCACAGTCATACCTAGGGACAATTTTGGACAATTTTGCCAATCAACCTATGAAGCATGTTTTTGGACAGTGGGAGGAAGCTGGAGATCCCTGAGAGAACCCATGCATACATGGGGAGAACATGCAAACTCCACACAGAAAGGTCCCCATTGATGTTGTTCTTCATGTCCCCCAGCCAGGACTTGAATTGGGAGCCTTCTTGCTGTGAGGCAAGAGCACTAACCACTGCGCCATTGTGCAGCCCCGGCTAAATAAAAAATTAAAGGCTAAATAAATAGAAATAAATAGAAATGAATATGAATGTTCGGGGAAAAAAAGCATCTTCATCTTATTACACACGCGGGGGGGGGGGGGCAAAACTTTGCAGTATCCCAAGTGACCAGAGAGGCTTATTCTTAGAGTGAGGAATTTGCCATTGATTCCCATGTGTCTATGGAAAAATCCCTTCTACTGCCTCTAGTGGAATGATGCTGAACTACAGGGCAGGAAACATGGACCAAGTTCTATAAAAAAAGAAAGGGGTCTCAGAAATGTGTATCTTAAATATGACAGAAATGGTTATATAGGGTGAACACCATCTCAGTTATAGATTTGCTTGAGAAGCTTGAAAAGCATTTTTGTACAGTACAAAACCATAAAGTCATTAGTCAGTTGAAGCCAAAGCAGTACAAAAAAACATCTAGTGCTTTTGTTACGGCCAAAACTATCCCAGTGCTGTACTAATCAACAAATAAACGTTTACACTGGATATCTAAGGGAAATAAATGTCAGGTTAGTTGTGAAATTAATTAGCTGTAAAAATCAATTGAGCCGAATGTTCAAAATTTACAGTTTGAGTCTGCCCTACAGTGTGTCACCTCTCACCACCTACAGCATCCAGGAACACTGTGTTTGTATTCATCTTCCAGCACAAACAATACATCTTTATCTTGAAGTGGCTGATTGCAAAACTTCTCAGTGTAGACATGTGCTATCCTCATTCATAAACATTCAGACCCTCACAGCGAGACGGCTAAGGGTTTGTGACTTCAGATTGCTATTTTTTGCTGTAGCTTGTGAGACAAATAAAACAGTCTTCTAACCTTGGAGGATTGAAGACTGAATAAACTGTGCACATCTGCTGGAATGCCACTACTGTTGTGAGTAGACTTGTCATTATTCTGACAGTTATTGAAGCAGTTTGTTTATAATTGGCTGCATTTAATTATGACTGCATGCAATGCTGGTTTAAAAAATGCTGCATGTCTCCTAAAGCAGTTTATTTTTCTTTTTTGATAAAGGTGTTGACACATTATCATTACACCAACTCAAAGTGACCAAAGTAAATATGGTGGCTTTCTTTTAATTGCTTCTTATGGTGGCGGCTCTACAGCTAAACTATGCTTCAGCTGGTATCCATCATCTTCTGGTTGAAGCACTGACAAAAGAAACTGAACGTAAAAAAAAACTGACAAAAATTCTTCATATTATACTATGGGCTTTTCATACCAATATAGAAGTATTAATCAGTGATGTTCAACCATTTTGCAAGGTGGTCAAAATTTGACAAGGTGAATGTTTTTGTTGGTCATCTCTCCAGCCAAACGTTTTTGTTTACTCATATCATTAAATTCAAATATAAAATTTGATTATCAAAATATTTGATACCCTCTTTACATATAAATTTAGTTTTGATAAAATGTTAATTTTCAAAGGTTGTTGTCCTTTCGGCTTTTCCCATCAGGGGTCGCCACAGCGAACGAGTCGCACGGTAAACTTGGTAATGTTTTACGCCGGATGCCCTTCCTGACACAACCCTCTCAAAGCAACTGGGCTTGGGACCGGGACAGAAGTAGAGAAGGGAACAGGGAGCAGCCCACAGTCGAACCCTGGTTTCATGGACGGAAGGCGCCGCTAACCAGCACGAGCTAAACCGTTTATTTTCAAAGGTAATGGGATATTTACTGCTTTAGTATGGTTTCATGCCCCGTAAGAGCACCACTGATGCCATTTTTGCTTTGAGAATGTTGGTGGAAAAGTACAGAGAAGGTCAGAAGGAGCTGCATTGTGTGTTCGTAGATTTAGAGAAGGCGTATGACAGGGTGCCGAGGGAGGAGCTGTGGTACTGTATGAGGTCGTCTGGAGTGGCAGAGAAGTATGTCAGAGTAGTTCAGGACATGTATGAGAGAAGTATGACGGTGGTGAGATGTGCTGTAGGTCAGACAGAGGAGTTCAAGGTGGGGGTGGGACTACACCAAGGATCAGCTTTGAGTCCTTTTTTGTTTGCTATGCTGATGGACAGGCTGACAGACGAGGTAAGACAGGAATCTCCCTGGACAATGATGTTTGCGGATGACATTGTAATTTGCAGTGAGAGTAGAGAGCAGGTGGAGGAACAGCTAGAGAGGTGGAGGTTTGCTCTGGAAAGAAGAGGCATGAAGGTCAGTCGTAGTAAGACAGAATACATGTGTCTGAACGAGAGGGATCAAGGTAGAAGCGTTAGGTTACAGGGGGCTGAGGTGAAGAAGGTGCAGGAGTTTAAGTACTTGGGGTCAACAGTTCAGTGTGATGGGGAGTGTGGAAAAGAGGTGAAGAGGCGAGTGCAGGCAGGTTGGAGCGGTTGGAGGAAAGTGTCAGGAGTGTTGTGTGACAGAAGAGTGCCAGCAAGACTCAAAGGAAAGGTGTACAAGACAGTGGTGAGACCAGCTCTGCTCTATGGGTTAGAGACGGTAGCAGTGAGACAGAGACAAGAGGCTGAGATGGAGGTAGCGGAGATGAAGATGTTGAGGTTCTCCTTAGGAGTGACCAGGTTAGACAGGATAAGGAACGAGTACATCAGAGGGACGGCTCATGTTGCCTGTGTTAGCGACAAAGTTAGAGAAGCCAGACTGAGATGGTTTGGACATGTTCAGAGGAGGGATAGTGTATATATTGGTAGAAGGATGTTGGAGATGGAGCTGCCTGGCAGGAGGGCAAGAGGACGGCCAAAGAGGAGATATATGGATGTCTTAACAGAGGACATGAAGTTGGCTAATGTTAGGGTAGAAGATGTCCATGATAGAGTGAGGTGGAAAACGATGATTCGCTGTGGCGACCCCTGATGGGAAAAGCCGAAAGAGAAAGAAGAATGGGATATTTACTGCTTTAGAGTTATGGTATTCTGACTTCCCAAACATCATGTTTTCAAGGTACAAGTAAAAAATTTTCCTGACTTAAGTGAATAAAAAGCCTCCTCACTTCAGGCACAACATTTTAATTGTAATGTAGAGTCATGCAGTGCATCTGGAATGTGTGCGCCCACACGCCAAGTGTAAATTACATGCAATTATTCTCCATTATGTTGCAACTGCAATCTTTATTAACTTTACCATTTTTGCTATACTTCAGGTAGAAGCAATTCAGAATTTTTTTGTTCATAAATCTGAATGCAGAAACGAAAAAGTACCGGAACAATCTGTTGTTACAAGAACAGGCAGACAGATGGATCCAAATACAGCAGTTTTTAGCTCAGTGTAAGGTCCACAAAGCTAAGTCAGGGTCAGACAGGCAGGAGATCATCCGAGGAGAGGCAGGGTAGTCAAGATCCAGGCGCGAGTCTTGGCAGGCAAACAGAGTCAGGGTCAGGAGACAGAAGATAAGGTCCAAATAGAACGCTCAAGCTTCCAATATTAACAATATTCTTTATAAAAATATTCACCCTGAAAGCTACTTATCCAGGCTGATCACCTCTCTAAGGTCAGGAGCAAACTTCATCATTTGTCAGGCCTCATTTGTTGTACAATTTTGGTATAGGCAATACTTATTTAGTTAACATTTTAATTTGAAAAACACATATTTTGTATGCTTTTTGTTGTTTTTTGTTTGTTTGTTTTTAAGAGATTTAACCTGATCTAGTTTCATACATTTCCACCATAGTAAAATCCATGTTTTTAAAGGGGATGGTCTTTGTTCAACGAAAGACTCATTATCCATTATTTTCTCCTCCCAACATGACCAAAGTTCTCATTAGAAGCTGTGTGTATTCCACGGGTATCGATGCACATCTGGCAGAAGAATGAGCAGTGTTGCCTTAGTGCAATTAAACTCAGCACAACCAGGATTATATTTAATTGGCAACTTCTGACAGGGAGGGACACATTAAAAATCTAGTCAGAGGATCTCATTCCTCACCTTGATGCTCTGTTTTTATAGAGGCGGAGCTGAAAAGATGAGACATTTTTCTTCTCAGGAACTAGAATCCTTTGACTAAATCAGAGTTTACCCTCGTTGGCCTTATCTCTTGCACTATCGCATGAGACAATAGTGTAGCAGGAAGAAGCTCTTTTCCACAAACGGAGGACATCGAATTTTGCGTGTTTATGGCTACATCTGTCCGTTGAGCATCAGCAGCTGGAGGTACACAAGGGACGAATAAAGTAAAGGCTGAAAGACCATGTTTAATGCAATAGTGTCCACTTTAAACCATTTTGTAGATTTAAAACAACATTTATCCAGGGCAAACCTTGATCCCCTTTAGTGTGTTTATCACATCAGCTGCATGCACAATCGACATATGTTCAGGTTCTAGGCCAGGTTTGCACCATGTGACACACGCATTGATGTTTCGCTCACACGTATGCATTAAGAAGGAAAACTGCCTTGAAAAAAGGGAAAATCCAGATGAGTGGCCTTCATAGGTTCAGCTTACCAAACAGCAGACAGGTCATATAACCGGACAACAGTTGAGGATTTATTGAACAAGAGCAAAAGGTAAAGAAAGCAATCTTTAATACACATGAGTGCTCCCCGCCTATTCTTCGTTTTTCAACACTTGCTTCCGCAGAGTTGTTCTGCCGGGTTCAGAGGAGATCAATACTTAATTTGGTGGAGCTTTCAGCCATCTTTAAGATTGCATACTTCATTTGTTTATCAACGTATCATTACTAAAAATGCAACCCCTTTTCTCTTTAATTACTCCTGTAAGGAACATTTTCTTTTGTTCTGTTTGTCCCTGTTGCATTTATGGATGCTTGGACCATGCAAAGAGACTGATTGAATTTATTTTTTATGGATCTAGCTGCGAAATGGATGTGGAAACAGCAAACAAAAATCTGTAATAATCCTTTATGATCTAAGAATTAGACCTTCAGTTATACAATATATTTTACAAGGAAAAGAGGAAGGCTATTCTTTTAAATGAAGCCTTGGAACAAGAAAATCTTTTGCTGTTTGTTGAAGAAACATTCGTACAGAGTAATAGAGGACATTAGAGGATGTGTGGGCAAACAGGATCTCTCCTCTCTAATCTGCCGACATTTCAACAGTCGACCCTGTGATTCATTTTTCAGTCTTAGGCTCCTGTCGTCCAGCCGCTTGCTGCAGGTCGAAAGCAGAAGCAGCGCCACACTGTGATAAGTGTTTTGTTGTTCTGCTAAGTGTTCCTCACAATCAAATTGGCTACATCAGCCCATTGTTGTGCAAGGCTGTAATTTGGCATCAGGACTAGACAGTAATCCATTCCACTCTGAATAAGATTGCTACAGGGGCAACTCTGCAGACGCATTGTAGTGAATCAACATTTAATGTTTCCTTAACCCAACAGAAAAGCTTAGAAACAGATTATTAATTAGTGGCTTTCTTTCTATTTTTCACTTGATGTGTGCGGTCTTGTTTTAATGAAGAGGGAGCAGTTTGTAAGGGGGAAATTTGTCCGTTCTGAGGCTTTGTTTTGAGGCCGGCTGAACATTGATGTTCTGTTTTTTTTTTAAGATCAAATGCATTTCAGCAGAAGAGAAGATGCCTGAGGAATGGAGGAGAAGCGTTCTGGTTCCGATCTTTAAGAACAAGGGTGACATGCAGAACTGCAGCAACTATAGAGGAATAAAGTTGATGAGCCACACAATGAAGCTGTGGGAAAGAGTAGTGGAAGCCAGGCTTAGGAAGAAGGTGGAGATTTGTGAGCAGCAGTATGGTTTCATGCCCCGTAAGAGCACTGATGCCATCTTTGCTTTGAGAATGTTGATGGAAAAGTACAGAGAAGGTCAGAAGGAGCTGCATTGTGTGTTCGTAGATTTAGAGAAGGCGTATGACAGGGTGCCGAGGGAGGAGCTGTGGTACTGTATGAGGTCGTCTGGAGTGGCAGAGAAGTATGTCAGAGTAGTTCAGGACATGTATGAGAGAAGTATGACGGTGGTGAGATGTGCTGTAGGTCAGACAGAGGAGTTCAAGGTGGAGGTGGGACTACACCAAGGATCAGCTTTGAGTCCTTTTTTGTTTGCTATGCTGATGGACAGGCTAACAGACGAGGTAAGACAGGAATCTCCCTGGACAATGATGTTTGCGGATGACATTGTAATTTGCAGTGAGAGTAGAGAGCAGGTGGAGGAACAGCTAGAGAGGTGGAGGTTTGCTCTGGAAAGAAGAGGTATGAAGGTCAGTCGTAGTAAGACAGAATACATGTGTCTGAACGAGAGGGATCAAGGTAGAGGCGTTAGGTTACAGGGGCTGAGGTGAAGAAGGTGCAGGAGTTTAAGTACTTGGGGTCAACAGTTCAGTGTGATGGGGATTGTGGAAAAGAGGTGAAGAGGCGAGTGCAGGCAGGTTGGAGCGGTTGGAGGAAAGTGTCAGGAGTGTTGTGTGACAGAAAAGTGCCAGCAAGACTCAAAGGAAAGGTGTACAAGACAGTGGTGAGACCAGCTCTGCTCTATGGGTTAGAGACGGTAGCAGTGAGACAGAGACAAGAGGCTGAGATGGAGGTAGCGGAGATGAAGATGTTGAGGTTCTCCTTAGGAGTGACCAGGCTAGACAGGATAAGGAACGAGTACATCAGAGGGACGGCTCATGTTGCCTGTGTTAGCGACAAAGTCAGAGAAGCCAGACTGAGATGGTTTGGACATGTTCAGAGGAGGGATAGTGGATATATTGGTAGAAGGATGTTGGAGATGGAGCTGCCTGGCCGGAGGGCAAGAGGACGACCAAAGAGGAGATATTTGGATGTCTTAACAGAGGACATGAAGTTGGCTAACGTTAGGGTAGAAGATGTCCATGATAGAGTGAGGTGGAAAAGGATGATTCGCTGTGGCGACCCCTGATGGGAAAAGCCGAAAGAGAAAGAAGAAGAAATGCATTTCAGCTCCATTGTTGTTGACTTCCACCATGCAAACCAGGACAAAAACCGGGTTAGACCTGCATCTTTTTATGCTTTTAAATCACCCAGCATTATTTCAGCCGTGAAGATAAAGAGTAACTGAAACTTTGATGAGCCTGAAACGGAAACCCTCAAAGAACTTTCAAATCAGTGGAACTATTGAGTGATTCTTAAAACAGCATGTGTTGATGAGACTTATCTGGATGATCGACAGAGCATTCAGCAAAACACGTCTGATGAGTTATTCTGAAAATCACAATGGTGGAGGACCTGCTCTGATTGAACTGCAAACTGCAAGGCTTAATGACATTCATCTGTGTGATAACTTTACAGAGTCCAGAAAATGTTGTGTAGTGCAAAACTCTCCACAACTCAGAGTGAAAAATGCTGAATATGTCCAAAACACTGTGATGAATTTATATTCATTTCCAAAAGCCAAGGAGGTAGTGACACCAACGACATTTTTCTGTATTAATAAAATATTTTATTTGTCCAAACACTGCCAATCATCTGTATGAGGCACTATAAAGAAATATTGTGCCTTCTGCAATTTGATATGGTTTCTTGTATGAACAACAAGATGTACAAATTAATGTAAGCAGCTACGATTTACCATAGATTTACCATAAATATGAAAGATGTCTTTGCTTCTCTTTAAAGAAATCTCTTAATAGAAGCCCTCTTTTAACAAGACAGCCTCAATTAAAAATGAATTTTAATCCACAGAGAAGAAACCTTTTTTTTCTTTACTAAAAGTCAAAGTTTTGTCTCGCTCTGTCATAATTCTGATGGTTCCATCCCTCTTGGAGACCAACACAACTGGACAGCATGTGATCCACCTCTTCCTTTAGCCGACCCAAGAGACGCTCTGGTACTCTAACTCATTCGCCTTACTGTTGCGTACTCCTTTAGCACAATGTCATGGTGCACCAAGTTTGTGCGTCCTGGATATTCCTGGAAGACTCCGGAATCAATGCTTTCAACTCAGCTTGTTGGTCTTTAGAAAGATGGTTTAAATCCAAGGTGGTGGGCATTGATGATGGCAGGAATTCATCCACTTCCTCCTCCTCATTGACATCTCTGATCAGCAATCCCATAGCATCATCTGCAGTCCTGGAACCCCATTCTTTGAGAAGGTTAACATGCAGTACACGACTGGACTGTTTATGACCTGGGGTGGAAACCTGATATGTTGTAGCCCCAAGTTTCTTTTGGACCACTAAAGGGCGTTGCCATTTGGCTAGTAACTTACTGTCACGAGGTAACATTACTAGGACTTTTTCACGTGGCAGGAAGCTTCTTTGGCGGGCTTTCTGATCATACCAGCTCTTCTGGCATCTCTGTGCATCAGCCATGTGGGCCTGCGCCAACTCGCTCATCCTCTGCAGCTTTTCTCTCATTTGAAGAACATACAGAATGACATTAACAGGTTCATCTCTGCCCTGCTCTCCTTCCCAGGTTTCTCTCAAGAGGTTGAGGGGCCCCCTTACTTCATGTGGTTCTTCCTTCTCGTTGCATGGCTCACAAAAAAAACGTTTCAGGGGGATCGCCGGGGAAAGAAACAAAAAAACTTTCCTTAAACTGCTGATCCCACTTCTGACAACAGTATGTGGTGGACCGAGCAGTAGAAGGCAAGGACAGCAAACAATTTTATCAAAAATTTTCAAATTTAATTTTCAAAACTTGTAAATGGGCAAAAATGTGCCCTTAAAAGAGGTAAAAGTAACAAAACGAACTCAAGCTTTTAAATGTAAAAGAGGAAAACTGAACAGACAAACAAACTTAATTAAACTGACCTACCTAATTGAAAACACAAGGGAACATATATAGTGGCTGATCAAACCAACTAGACACACAAGGGGGAACTTAAAAAGACTAAGACAATATACAACAAACAAACAAAACAAACGTCCAACATGTAATAAATTAACATACACAATGAATGAAACTAAGGACCATCAAAATGGAAACTAAAGTAAAGAAACACAGAAAGTGTTCCTTGTCCACTGGGCGATGGTTCAGTCCAATTAGCTGTCTGCTGAATATAAGGCCTCTGCTGACTGGCATGCATTGTTGTGTCAGGCCTGACTTGATTGTTCCAGCTGCAGATGGCAGCAGCAACAATGGTTCCCTCAGCACTGGTAACTCAAAACAGAACATCAAATTAATGAAGCAAATTATAATAAAGTAAACTGAAACATGTTAATAAATTTTATGTTCAAACATGTGTTTGGGTTATGTGTGAAAAAAGAAATCTAAAAGTACACGAACAAAAAATAAAGTGATCAGATATGGTGATGTGGTGCAGGAGGTTACTGCCCTGATGGGGGGGCAGCGTAGGCAGCCATCACAGAAGGGTAGCAGGGAGTCTTGAGGACAGCAAAAATAAACATAACTCAACATGCATAAAAAACGGGGCAAGGTACGGTACATCCCAACAATCCACCTAAACAGGTAGGAGCAGCAGAACATTGTGTAGGTTGGTTGGAGGTACGTACTTTATTTTACTCATAGAAATAATAACATACACATTATGCAACACACTTTCTATCCTCTTTTATCCCAAAATGTTTAAAAATCAGTTTATTTGTGGAAAATCTGAAAATTTCCTGTAATTCTTTCCTTTAAGAGAAGCACTGCTGCATCCACTGACATGAATACTGACACGATGACAGACCCATAATGCAGGAATTCAGGTGGAAGATGTTTGTGTGTTTTAGAAGTAGTATAAGAAGTTAGAAGTTAAAAACAAGGGAGCAGGTTTAGCTCGCGCTGGTTTGCGGCGCCTTCGTCCGTGAAACCAGGGTTCGACTCCAGGCTGCTCCCTGTTCCCTTCTCTACTTCTGTGCCGGTCCCAAGCCAGGTTGCTTTGAGAGGGTTGCATCAGGAAGGGCATCCGGCATAAAACATTGCCAAGTTTACCATGCAACCCTGATGGGAAAAGCCAAACGTGACACACATAAAGTTAAAAACAAATGTGTGCATATTTCTTCATAACCATATAGAAAGGCTGCAAAAAAGAAGGCAACAAACTGGTAAAAGTACATGAAGAGACAAACAAATGACTGACCATAACAGTACCTTCATGTTTCAGATATCCTGTAAATATCCTAACCTATCTTTATATTTAACCCCAAACCATTTGATTAACCTTTAACCTTATGGCATTCAGAGAGACCTGCAAAGTAAGCATCTCATTGTACAGGGGAACCCGTTTCCTTACTGTACATATGACAATAAACCCTTTGAATCTTGAATCTACCTCACCACCATGGCAATGATGATCCTCTACCACCACAGGGTTGATAGGGTGTTTGGATTGGATTTGGGGGGGATTTCCAGAGGTTTCTCCCAGAGCTTTAATGTCTTAGAGAGTTGATGAAGTGACTGGAGGTCTGACCACGGGGTGAAACATCCTAAGACACACTTCAGCCAACCAGCGTGAAAACAGGCAAAGCTTTTTTCACCACTGTGTCTACTCTTTCTTTCTTCACGAGTGAGAAGCTGCAGGTTGTTTTTTGGTTGTAATGCACATTTATGGTTAAACACAAACTTACTGTCATCAATTGTGAATCTTTCACAGTCTGCATTTCTTGCTTGTTTTTTGTTCTGTTTTTTAAGTGAAAGCTGGGTGCTGGTGGTTAAAACCATCGCTTCACAGCAGGAAAGTTCCTGGTTTAAAGCCCAGCTGTGACCTTACTGTGTGGTCTCCCTCCATGTGCAGGTGTGTGTCTTCCCAACTCCAGCCCACCCACCCTTCTAGAATTCCAAAAACATATCCCTGTACAATAATTGTCGACACTAAACTGCCCCATTGGAGACTGTCTTTGGATCCCTCTCGCTGCATCCAGCCCTATGACGAGCTGGCGACCTATTCAGGGTTTGCCTGCCCCCAAAGATAGCTACAGGCTGTAATGACCACTGTGAACCTACTCAGAAGAAAACCGGTGTAAATGATGGTTTGGCAGGCTCGTATGTCAAAAAATGTGGATATGTCAGATTTTTAAATCCATGGGCAAGAGTTTGCTAAAGTCTCAGGGAAGCCTCCTTCTCTTTATAATAGCATCTGAGGAAATTACTTGCAACAAGTCTTTTATCCAGGGGCGGAGCTATGGGGGAAACAGGAGGAAGGGACTTTGTCCCCCCACGTGTCCCCATATTTTTGAGTAAATATTAGTATCATTATTGACAAAAGAGGAATAAATCACCAGTATGAGCTTCTTTAAGCATTAACAAAAGCAAAACATATTAATATCTCCTCAGCTAAAATAACTGCTCTTTTAATATAAATAACAATAAAAAAACTGTATGAAAAACGTATTATTTTCTTTTTGCCATGGCCTTCCACTCTGCTGTTCTCATGTGCCACCCTTCCAAAGTCTTCTGCCCTCCCCCCCATGTAAAATATTCCAACTCTGCCACTGCTTTTAACAAATCTAATATTTGTTCATATTGAATAATATCTTTAAGTGAGTGCTTCTCTCATGATCGATTTCCCTTGACTGAAATGTTCTCCCGCCAATCAGGGGCATCAATAGAAAACTCTGATTTTTGGGTAGATTGGGAAGTTATTTATATCCGTTGGTGAAAAACACAGGAAAAAGTTTGCAACCAACATTTTCATGAGATATATCATGTATCATCAGCTGTGATATTTTGGTTGATTTGGTAAGTTTTTGCTCACAACAATGTTCTGTTAAGATGACAAAATATTGACATGAGTGTTAAGGGGGAAAAAACATATTTACTCTCAGATTTAATCCACACATTTTTAACATTGCAGTATAGTGAATTAGTCATTAATATATTTCAAATTATTACAATTCAGCAAGTAGTCATTTTTAAAAAATGATTTACGATAGATGAGTTATTCCCACCATGAAGTTAATTAAAAAATTAACTTTTTTGAGATTTCATGGAAGCAGGCATTTTGAAATGACCATAAAAAGCCCTTCTACTGCCCCTAGTGGAATGATGATGAACTGTAGGACAAAAAAACCCTCAGCAAAGTTCTATACAATGGGTTTATAAGGAATGTTTGGACCAAGCTTATGAGATAGGGGTCTCAGAAATGTGTGCATCTAATATGATAAAGATAAAAAATCTTCAGACATGTTTTATAAAAATTTTCAGATCTGTGAATCGGTTTTGGCACTACTGTATTTTTTTCCACAACCCAGGGACTCTCTGCAGAGGCCAGTACATGTTGAGCGGTTATTACAAATAAAATACACACTACCTTCTAACAACAACCCTTTGAAAGGTTAGCAAAATGCCACATATCTAGCCTATAATTAATCACGGCAAGTATTTTGTGCTGAAGTGTTCTAACCTCCCCTTGATAAGAGGGAACTCACAGGACCCAGCTTTAGTCCTTGAATAAATGCCTGACAAGAGGAACTCTGCAGACACACAAACACCCGCTTGCACGTACGGTGGCACCTCCAGTTCTTCTGAATCCTTTCACACAGATGCATTTTCACCTTTACTTCCTCTTTAATGCCGCCCTGTTTTTAGATTAGAGAAGGCAGAGTTTTAGATGAGAATGAAATGCAGCCAAATACTTTTGCATAAAAAAATAGAGGAGTAGGAAAAAAGAGCTCATTTTAAGCTCAATCCTTTAAAATACGTGCCTAAAAACATGTGTTGGAGTAATCAAAGAGGAGGAATTCATTAAAAATGACAGGCGGGCCTGCTGAGATAATGAATGAATTACCCGGGTCAGATGATTGCAGTTTTATGCTGACTTCCAGATCCACTTGTCTCCACAACTCAAGCGTACAACATTCCACTTCATTGAAAAACTATTTTTGATGAATTACCATTATTTAGAGCATCAGCGGGTGTCTTGTCCCAATCCCAAAGCTAAAACAGAATTCAGAAAGGTTAATAAAATAATTGCACACACAGACATAGAGGAGGGGGCTGCTTTATGCCTCTTTTCAGGAACTATTGGATGGTTGGCCTCATTAAATCTCTTACATGTATTTAATTATTTATTTATATATTTATTTTTGAGTGGGAATACTGCAGGAGAAAGGAGGTGCCATATCTCTGACTTTTATTTAGACTGAATGACTTTAATTCTTTGCTGATTTCCAGCTCATAAACTAAAGCAATATTTTATAATAAAGAACGATTTCAGGTCTACAAACCATAAAAGTCCTTTTTTTCTGAGATATAGGTACCTTTTAGAACGATGTTTAATTGCTTTAGTTAAGGCACCTTTTATTTCAAAATAATATGTCGTGATTATGTCATATGCATCCGTTTTAAGCATGAACTGAGGAATGTATTGAAAGCCATAGATGGGTTGGTGGGTTCAACAGCACCACTCTGTGGTAAAATTGTGTAATTACAGCTGCAATCTGATGATTACCATGAGATTGTGTGAATGTGCAAATAAAATGTGCAGGTTTATATATTAATATGCATAGTAATAAAATATATGGCATAAATGTGGCTTGTTCTGTAGAAGGTTGCACCATATCTCTGCTCCACAGATGCATATTTCTTGCTGTCATAATTTATCAGCGATGGGTGTCAGGTTACAAGGTTGCCTTGCATCACAGTTTTGTTTGGGGGCAAAAAGCTGTTTCTAAAGAAATTAAAATTAAAAAACAAAAACAGATGCATTATCTGAGCAAGTAGTCCAAAAGATGAGCCATCAGGGTTTAGAAAGACAAGCCCAAATGTTCTTCAGCTGATAAAAAACATAGTTTGGTATAAATTAGAAAAATAAAAAGTAGAATATGCACACAGGCTTTTACAGAAAGGGAATTCCAACTGTGACAAGTGCTAGTTGTTATTCTAAGGGGCTTGGCTGCTACAGGAAGGAGGAGCAGCAATTAGATTTTCACATGAGCTTCTGTTTTTTGTGTTCTCGAATCTTCCATTTTAAAATATCAAATAAAAATGAAACAGACATGGTTGGTTATGTGGAAACCAAATGAAACCAAGAACAACAAAGTTACTCTCAGTGCTTTGCCTGAAATATAGTTTGGAGCTCTTCTTACACATGTGGCAATCAAATCAAATCAAATATTTTATTTATATAGTCCTGTTTCTACATCATATAATTCAAAGTGCTGTACACAAAAAGTGAATACCATGAAACAATCACAATAATTTCAATGGAACCCCCCCACCCCTATATAACCTCCAACCCCCTCTCCCACCTCCCACCCCTAAACGATGCAGATAAACATTGGGAATAAATTGTTCCTGATTTGATCTGCAATGTTCAATGCCAAGCCTGCAATAGGACACTTTTATGGCTGTTTTAGAGGAGAGACAACTGCTTTAAACTCAACGCAGACCTGCAGTTCCATTATCATCCATCACAGTAAAAGTACAGCAGTTCTCCATGAAGACATCCAGCAGACGCAGAGCAACACTAGCATGTACTAGGAAGTACGTCCTTAGACCGATGGCAAAAACAAGCAAAATGAGCTGCACGCTCATTTTCCATTATCTTTCTTTTGCTGTTAAATGCTTGATCCGGTTAGTCTCAGGTAAAGTGCACTTTTCTTTTTTTATTGAAACAGTGCTCTGCATGGAACACTTTTCATTCTGTAAGAGTGCATCAGGATCAGATTTTTTTTCTTTGAGATAAATTACAGGTCGTATACTGTTTCCCGGAGCTTTCCATCTACTTCCAATGCTTCAAACAGCCGCCTGCTAATGACAAGAATTTGCATCTTAGCTGAAAAAGTTCACGGTCTTTAAAGCTAAAGGAATGTAGCCAAGAGAGACTTTGTACTCACAGCTTAGTTTCAAAAAGTTCCACTCAAATAATTAAAGGGTGGATTTTTGCTAAAGAGCCAAGTTGTTGTCTTAAGCATCTGTCTGGGTCTCTTTACAAAACACAAAGACTTTTGTTTTGTATTTCTTTCTGTTAAATCTCAGTTTGCCGAACAAGTTTTCTAGTTTGCTCTGGAAGAGTTTCATGCTAATGTATTTCCTAGATGGGTTTCATCCATTGCTGAGCCTGAAGAGGGATTGTGCTTTATACTCCAAATTTTTGCAGGCATTACTAAAAGGTGTATACTTACATTGTATTTATCTCTATAAAGCCCAAAGCGCTTGTCAGGGTTCGCCCGGCAGAAATTGAGCCACTGGACAAAAAAGATCTTCAAATCAGGGGGTTTTATTTTACCCAACAAAAAAATGGCATGGGCCTAAATTCAAATGGGATCAACTTAACAAAAATGTAAGTGAGAGCCTCAATAACAAAAGCTCAAACTAACTGAACCAAAACTGACCCACCAACAGGAAACATTGAGGAGATTTTACACTGGCTGATTAGACCAATGGCACGATAGAGAGGGAATCACAAAAACAAAACATTCAAAACCTAAATATTAACTAAAGTTGTAAATTATTAGTAATTTAACACTTTAACAAACAAACTGTACTTTTACTTCTAAACAAGTTTAAAATATTCCAAAAATACAAACAATAGTTCAACATAAGAATAAACTTTATCTTCCCCTCCATCTTCTCCAGATGGAAGTGTACAGGAAGTTGTCCATGCTCCTCCCTTTTCCACCATATCAGGAACTTCTTTAGCTCCTCCCACTGCCACATAATCAGGAAGTTATCCAGCTCCTGCCTTTGCCCCAGCATCAGGCCTCAGACAGAACTCAAAAGAATAGAATTACTCAAAACAAAAATGAACTAAATGTGTCCAGACTTTTAAAACTGTATGACCTTGTGGCTTTTACGCCGCGCAACTTCTATCCAGAGCTAGAGGGAAATCATTACCATTCAATATCCAAAAACAGTTCTTAGAAAATGAAGGAGGATAAAAACTGAGGGGATGAAGGAACTTCAAGATTAAATTGATTAGAATCACAAAGAAAAGTTTCTCTGTGTGTCGTGTGGCACTAAACTTTGGAATGGGTTAAGTAATGAGCGCAAACTATGTTCAAATATCCAAATATTCAAGAAGAAACTCTGATTTCACAATATAAAGATAAAGGGAGTTAAGGATCAACAGGTATTTGACCAAATACATGTGTGAACTTGATTGTGGTATTTTAATTACAACCAGCAATAATGATTACTGAAATGTTTTAATTACAATCAATAAGCTATTGATTTTCTTTATTTGATTTTGCAATATGTAGCAATATTTACTGGTTTAATATGATAATGTGTTCTAACGATCAATCAATGATTATTACATACCGGTTACTGTTACTGAAATCTTGAATGAACGAAAATAATCAATCATTACTAGGCACTGGATTTTGTTACTTGAAAAGAATCAATCAAATCAGAACCAGATTACAAAAACTGTGTAAAACTGTAAATTGAATTAACTCAGTAGGGGTGGGATTATATAAACTCGCTTCTTCCCACTCCTTTTCAAGCAATAAAACAAACTCTACTTATACTTTGGTTAATGATCACTGTTCTTAATTAAGCAAAATGTGATTTAAGTGACTTTTTTTGTTTTATTTTCTGTTTTTTTATTTATGTCTTTTTTCATTTCTCTAATGAGTTTGACAAATCTGTGTACATTCTTTATTGCTTTGACTACAATGCTTGAAATCAATCAAATCAATCAAATCAATCAAATCAGTCACAGTCCTATCCACCCATTCACTCACACATTCACACGCTGATGGCAGCTGACTGATTTTTTATTAGGTTTTCAGGAAACAGTAATCGGTCTCTGTAAGATGGACTGTAGATGTTAACAGGTACTTCAAAAGAAAAGAAAAAAAAAACAGAAATGAAAAGAAATCAAAAAAATACAAGATAGTGAGTCAGCAGGATGCCTTTCCATACCTCAGTCCTGGGACAGACATCCATCCATTTTCACTGAACCCCTTTTGGGGGCAACTCAGTTATTATTGGTGGGGTACAGGTGGGGTACACCCTAAACAGGTCACCAGTCTGTTGCAGGGGTGCACAACCACACACAAACACAGGGAAAATTCAGAGATACCAATTAACCAAGTAATAAAGCATGTTTCTGGACTGTTTGGCGAAAACCCGCACATGCACGGGGAGAACATACAAACTTCAAACAGAAAGGTCCCATTTACTGTGAGGGGAGACCACTACACCACTGTGCAGCCCAGTTTTGAGACATTAACATATCATTGAAGCGATTCAAATGACTTGATTTACAATTACTTGTAGTAATGGTAAGTTGATGATGACTCATTTTGATGTTTTTATATTCTGATTAAAAACTTGGGGTTCAAAGTGAAAACAGAAATGTGTATTGTGGGAGTGGCCAAACACAGCTTTATTGTTTTCTAGGCAAATTGACAAGACCAAGTCAGCTTCATCTGGAGAGTCACCCATAGAGGGTATTTCACAGGTTTATCATCACTCATCTAAATTACTGGAACATGCCTTATGCATGTGGGGGCCAGAGCTTCTATTGCACAGCTTCAGAGTTTTTTTAAAACACACAACAGCACACACATTTTGTTTCAAATATGCATGTTTTTTTCTTTTTGTTAATTTTATTATTCGTAACCCTTGTGCTATCTTAGATGACCCCCACCCTTACATTGACGTGTTCTCCCTACCATGACAAAGGTGGATAAAGGTGGAAAGATTTCATGTAATCCATGGAAACCAGTGAAGATCACAAATCATTGAAGAAAAAAGGTTCAGAGCACTGTCTAGTGGGTCTAGATGACCCAACTCCCAATGTTAAAGTGCCTAGGATAGCACAAGGGTTAATAATACTACCTTTGATATCACGATGTGAATCCTGTTTTACTTTCATTCCTTTTACTGTACGGCCCTTTGGGGATGTGTGGGCGCTTTTAAAGTGCTTTAGGTTGGACTGGACTGAACATGCCTGGGTCAAATCTCCAAATCACCTTTTGGATTACTTAGTTACCTTCTCCGCTCCACTTAGGTCATTGTTGCTTCATGGGCTAGAGTCTTCCCCAGCTGTCAATGGGGAGGTGAGGGGGGTCACCACTCAATCTCAGGGCTAACACAGACCTTAGCCCATTACAGTCTATAGGTCAGCCAGACAATGATGCATGTTTGGAGTCGCTCCAAGCATCCTTTTATTCACTTCAAAGCAGGAAGCATCCAAAATCGTTCTGTATCAAGCTTTATTCCGTGTGGTTAAATTTCACACAGATCCGGTACAACCTTCTGGAAACAACAACAACAAATAAAAATGAATTCTTGGCATCATTCAGAGCTTTTAGATGCATCATCGTTGGGCTCCTTTATCTATAGAGGTTTTACATTAGGCTGTGTCATCAAGGGGTTCTGTCTTCTATTTACATCACAGCTAAAAGATCCTTTAAGCTCTCAGGAGGAATTTACAACACAATAAATGCTGTGCAGCTCGTTTGCCTACAGCATCTCCCATCAGTCTGAGCGTTTTAATGCAGAAAATGGAGCAAAAACCATTAAAAATCCCTAAAGCGTGCTCCTACAGTGCTACATATTGACACAGGCTCACCTCGCACGTCCAAATGGTGTGAGCTTTTAAAGGCATCGGCTTCAGGCTCCCCCATTCATCAAAAAGTTTCACAAAGTCAACCAGAGTCGGGTCAGAAATCGGCCGATTTAAAGAGATATCGGTCACTTCAACGCAACCCTTGGCGTGGATGAGAGAAGGGCGGCGAAGAGTCAACGGAGTCACTGGTGGAGGAGCTTCATTTAGAGAAACAGGGTTAATGGTTGAGCCCACAGCTGGCTTACTAAAATCAGTAGTAGGGGTGACAGCAATAAATAAAGGATGACAGGCCATCAGCATAGTTACCCATATCCCCCTCTCTCTCTCCCAACGGATGATGCTGTTGAAAAGGTCAGTAAGACTGTCCAATGTCAACTTCACACTCACACACATCCCAACTAATGCTGTTGATGGAAGTGAAGAGTTGGAGGAGATGTTAGAGTAAATCCAAGGTGAGAGAACACTACGCAGAAAAGAAAAGGGCTTTGTTTTCTGTTACCAAAGATGGCCTCTAGAGCTAACAAGGATGGGGGTCCATCAATCAGCCGAGGGAAACTTATTTTTGGGACATCAGACAATTCAAGGTTGAAGAAATGACTCAACACGACGTCTCACAGCTGACTGAAAGGAAACTGCATCCTGATAATGGAAGAAAACGTTTCTATTAAGCCGAAAAAGAGGAAACTATCAAAAATTTGATCAAATTTCTCTAAGGATGAAAATCCTTTTTGCTGGGTTTAACACAAAGATGGCAGACAGAAGTGACCCTGAGTGCAGAGGAGGATCTGTTGATAAACAAAGTCAGATCCAAAGAAGGAAGGAGGCGGCTTCAGAATGCACGGATTTGAGCCGTCACCTACGCCCAGACGGTAGGAGCTCTGTCAAAGATCCAGCCAAATCTGATTTTTGTTTTCCTCTTTAATCCAACATCGCCCAACAGGAGGCATTAAAATGGATTAAGCAACCACTCTCTACAGTCAAGGAAAAACGTACTCTCTCGATGGATATGCGTATGGATTTTTCATGGAAAAGAAAGAGATGGGTCAAATGTTTTATGTCAATAAAGTTTAAACTAATGTCTGCAGACAGAAAATGTGCCTCCAACACAAATTTTCTGCATTTTAAATCTTTTCTGCCATCAAGCTGCTCAACTACTGTGGTAATACTTTTTTAATTTGTTGGTGCAAATTTAAAGGATTGTTTTGTGTCTGTAGAGGATCAATAAGTGAGTTTTGCATGTTAGGATAGAAAAAAATGTCTCAATAAAGAACTTTTCCTTGCTCCTAATGAGGTTTCTAAATGTCTTCTATAAGTCAGAAAATATATTTTGAATGAGCTGAGGTTTTAAGGCTGCATGGGGGTGTAGTGGTTTACACTCCTACCTTACAGGAAGAGGGCTGGGGTTCAAATTCCACCTGGGTCTTTTCTGTGTGGAGTTTACAGGTGTTTATTTTTTCCCTCCCACAGTCCAAAAAATGCTCCATCGATTGGTTACTCTGAATTGCCCCTAGGTGTGAATGTTTGTGTGTGGTTGTGTGGCCCTGCATCCAGGGCAGAGCCCACCTAAACCCAAAAGTAGGTGATATAGGCTCCAGCAATCCCTGACTCCAAAAGGGATTGAGCAGGTTTAAAAAAAATGGATTTTAAATTAAAGGAATCAACCCAAACATCATGTGAAGACCATCCCATCTCATCTGAAAACCTACTGCTGGCATGGAGTTAGGACGTATGAGCTTCTGATTGGTTCGAGGGGTTTATTTGGCATAATTTCTCCTCCACATCATGTCATTTCTTCAGTTAAAGCCACAAAGATTTGAATCTTGTTTGTATGGTTCAGCATATTATTACACATTCATTTTGTTTTCTGAGAAATGGTTAAATTTTTCAAAAACTCTCACAAAACGTGCTTTTTTTGTTGTATTTACATCACTGTTTTGGCTTTTACTCTTCTTCATTGGACTGACTTCTCACGGATCAAAACCTCCTAATTACACCTCCAGTGATAATTGTATGTCAAAGGCAGCTCTAAAGAGATTTGTCAGCAGGAGATCTGTATAACCTTTGTTTTGAACAGGTCTTCAGTCCACGGTTTAATAATGAAAATAGTAAAACTAAATGACATTAACTAACTGTTGCATCCAACTTTATTACATGACAAGACAGGTGTAGAGAAAAAGTGGTCAGAGCTGACTACAGCTCATTTGTTGGGATAATTTGGAAGAGATTGGTAAGTAAAAAAGTAAATTCACCACCTCTCTGCACGCTCACATAGAACCATAGTCGGGGTCATAGTGGGGTCAAAGACTGACAGTCCATTTATCCAGTCCAATCCAGTCTATCGTAATTAATAATCTTACTTTAAACAGAATTTCTGAAGTTATGGAATATCCGTTTTTACTGAAACAGCTTTGAGAGAGAGAGAGAAATCAGCTGAGAGCAAAAGGCACAGGCTGATTCTGAGACACACAAACTGAGGGAAAAGGTTTTAATCATGATTACTAAGTTTGTGACTAAAGTGTTTCAAAGCCTTAGATGGCAAACTCTATGAGAACAAATGCTGCAGCACCGCCACATTACAGCTGATGCAGCATGCAGAAAAAGCCACAACTGAAGCCTCTATTTGTTGTGCCAGGACTAAATGAACATAAGCAAGCATTTAAAAAAAACTTTTGGTATAGAAAAACAAATGTGATGCTTAAAATCTGGAAATGTTTCTTTTTTTTAATCGATACTCAGATCTGGCATCTCATTACTGCAGATGAGCACAAGTCTGAAGTCATTTTAGACTTAACACTAATAATCTTTGATTTGGTAGGTCAAGTGATCTGAGGGGGAAAAAAAGGAAATTTAATCTGCAAAAGATTATATGAGGGCATAGAGAAGCACAGCTCCAGTTTACTAAAAGAAACAGAACAGAAGTTATAGATGATGTATGAAAATGTTGGAAACCATTTTAGATGGAAAGTTTCTTTGAAAAAAAAAAAGTTGAAGGGGCTTTAAAAAAAAAGAAAAGAAAACACGATTGCAGCTGAATAAATTTCCATAAAAACTTCTGAAAGCATCCAAGTGCCAGAGACTGAGGCACTCTGATGGGTAATTGTACAAAATAGTCTGAAGGTATTATGTAAAAATGTGTAATTCCAGCTTTGAGCATCTTAATCTACACGCAATGTGCCAAAAAGGACAAGCTGTAGCCATGATAAGAAAAAAAAAAGCAAACTTGCTCAATAGTTCACAGTTATTATATTTCATGTGCTTAAGAATTCTAAGCACATTGAGTCTCAACAGTATCGATGTTCCAGTGGTCACACCAAATCTAGCCACTGAAATGGACACCAGCAGGAATCTGGAACTCTACTGTTTAGCCCTTGTGCTATCCTAGGCACATTAACATTGGGAGTTGGGTCATCTAGACCCACTAGACAGTGCTCTGAACCTTTTTTCTTCAATGATTTGTGATCTTCATTGGTGTCCATGGATTACATGAAATCTTTCCACCTTTATCCACCTTTGTCATGGTAGGAAGAACACGTCAATGTAAGGGTGGGGGTCATAGGATAGCACAAGGGTTAATGAAAAGCATTAACTCGCAAACTTTGGTTCATTATAAACCAACACATTGTCTTAAATTAATTTCAGTTTTAAATGCATGGAATTACAGCAGGTGAAAGCAGCATGGCAGCTTTCAGAAATGTTGCCCACTGTCTCCATCTTGTGGCCACAAAAAGAAGTGTTATTTTGAAAAAAAATCTTAAAATAGAAAATTACAAATTACAAAATTACAAAAAAATCTGCAAAAACGGCAACAGAGTGTAGATACCAAGTAAGAGACGAAAAGCATAATAAAAGGCGGCAGCTGTGTTATAGCATTTATTCACATATTTTATGGAATACAAAGCCTCCAAACCCTGATCCCTCTCCCCTCCCTTCCCTAAAAGAAGAGTGCACCTCTGATCTGATGGAAACTATTCAAAGGTTCAAAAAGAAGAGACAAAAAATCTGATATAAGCTGGAGTGTACAACTGTAGTTAAACTGGATTCTGGGGGAAAAGTTGACAACCAATTGTGGCTGAAGTCAGATGCAGAAATACTAGAGGGGCAGAGGAGTGATTCCTTCTGTTAAAAAAAAAAAAAAACTAATCTGATTTACATTTGACAATAACTTAATTTTTTTTGAAGAAAAGTTAGTAAAAGGAATGTAATATTTCTAATAATTTCACAAAAAGCTAGTGGGCAAGCAAAAAAAACAAAAACATTGGCGCACAAAAAGCAGAGTCAAATCCCAAACTGGCGGGCCCGAAAAAGGCGTGAAAAATTCTGTAGTGCACTAACACAACTTGAAGTGAATTTGTATCACTGGAACAGGAAAAAAAAAAAAAAGTTCTCATTAAAGTAAAAACTAAAGATTTGAAGTCTCTTTGTTTCTTTTGATTTTTTTCTTTTCTTTTATGTGAAAAAACAAAAACAAAGCAGGCTTGAAAACTATTGGATGGCAAAACAATTTACAAGTAAAATGCAAAGTAACTGATGCATCACCGCAATGACTCCAGACATTTCTATGCATGACAGATATATCAAAAGTTCTGCGAGTAAACAAGCATGTCCTACTCCCCACCCCCCCCTTCAAAGAACGTCCACACAGATTATAAGATGGATTTTAGGTCATACTGAATCTCTTTCTCACCACTACACACAAAAACACACCTGAAAACAACTTGAGTCAATATATTAGACAGAATCCGAGCGTTGTGGATTCAGAAGGTGCCGTTTGTAAAGAGCCTCAGGTCCTCTGTGTACGCCTGGTGACAGTAGATGTACTGTCAGGCTGGCCTTTTTTCAGAAAAGGCGGTTAATGTGGTGGATGGGGGGGGGGGGGGGATTAAAAACAAGTAGACAAAAAGAAAAAGAAAAAAAGACTTGTTGGTGGCCAAAGCAAAGAGAATAAATGCTCTGCAGCAGCCTGCTGTCCGTGTTTATTCTTCTTCTGCTTATTGATTTCCTCCGACCATGCAAAACCTTCTCTTCTTAGGTCCTCAAACCATATAGGAGTTCTGATTCTTCAGTTTGTCCAGTTCTTTGATTTGCTGCCTCAGAAACAGGATCCTGTAAGGACAAGGAAAAGCAGATGGTTTAAATACATGTCAGCAGCAGCTCGCAGGGGGGGGGGCAGGGTTGTAGCTGTGGTCTCACCTCTGTTCCCTCAGCGTGGCCTGAATTTCACACACTCTGACCAGGGAGCGCAGGTTTTTCATCTCTGTGCAGATTTCAGACATGTACAGGCTGCCCATGTTATAGAAGTCCTCGCGCAGCCGAGCCGCCTGGTGGAAAGTTTGGGGGAGAATGGTTTTGAACATCGCCTTACAAACGTCCTCTCACATCCTTCGCGTACTGAGAGAGTCTGAATGACCTCATGAACCCAGATTAGCACGCCTTTGTAAAGGTGAACCTCATCTCTCAACATCTTCCCTGTCTTTCATAATGAAATCAAGAAAAACCTTTAACGGTAGCTCCTCCCACAAACTGCAGGAGTATAATAATAATAATAATAATAAGCTTTATTTGTATAGCACCTTTCAAGATATAGAATCACAAAGTGTTTTACAGTAAACATAAAGGCAAGAAACACGTGATACAATACACATATAGAAATAAGACAAAGTTAAGAGAACGCCATTTTAAAAAGATACGTTTTAAGCTGCTTTTTAAAAGTACTGAGTCCACAGATCTGAGGCTAAGGGGGAAGGAATTCCAGAGAGATGGAGCAACCGCTGTGAAGGCTCTGTCACCTTTTGTTTTCAACAGAGTTCTTGGAATAACCAGCAGACCTCGGTCACAAGATCTCAGGGAACTGTTGGGAGTGTAAGGCTGTAGGAGGTTTGTTAGGTAAACCGGTGCTTGGCTTTTCAAAGCTCTGTATGTTAGTACCAGGATTTTAAAATGCACTCGGTAACGGATGGGGAGCCAATGAAGCTGGTTCAGCAAGGGGGTGACATGGCAATACTTAGAGGATTTTGTTAAGAGCCTAGCAGCAGCGTTCTGGACAACTTGAAGCCGTTCCAGAGATTTTTCCTTTAAACGTGTGAAAATGGAGCTGCAATAGTCGAGGCGTGTTGAAATAAAAGCATGGATGATCGTCTCCGTTTCTGAGCGTGACAGAATAGGACTCAGTTTAGCATTATTCTTCAACTGATAGAAACAAGAGCGAACAAGTGAGTTAATATGACAGTTGAGAGATAATACAGGATCTAAAATAACACCGAGGTTCCTCACAGAGGGTTTAATAAAAGCTCTCGACTATCTGAGGCAGGCATTTGTCCGGAGCGCACTTCGGTTTTAGATTCATTTAGTTGAAGAAAGTTGTCACTCATCCAGCTCCTGACAGAGTCCAGACACTTGAGTAGAGTCTGTATTTTAAAAACATCCTGTGGTTTAAAAGACACATATAACTGAAAATCATCAGCGTGAAAGTAGTAAGAAAGATCCTTCAAAGAACTTAAAATATGCTGTAAAGGCAGCAGATATAAGTTAAACATTAATTGTCCCAGGACAGACCCTTGTGGTACACCACAGGTAAGTGATGCTGAAGAAGATTTGAATTTGGAAAGACCTACATAAAATGACCTTCCTGACAGGTATGAGGGGAACCAATTTAAGGCGGATCCTGATATCCCGACCCAGTGCTTCAGTCTATCTAGCAGGACGTGATGGTCAATAGTTTCAAAGGCTGCTGTCAGGTCCAGCAGCAATAGCACAGAGCAATGTCCTGTATCACTTTCCATCAGGATGTCGTTTGTGACTCTAAGAAGGGCTGTCTCCGTAGAGTGAGCTTTACGAAAACCTGAGTGAAACTGAATGGGGGATCCCGTGACTCTCCAAAGCAGCCGTGAGCTGTGTGGCAACAACTTTTTCTAAAATTTTAGAAATAAATGGAAGGTTGGGTGATGGGTCTGTAGCTGCTGAGAAAGGACGGATCAAGCTCAGGTTTTTTGAGAAGAGGACGAATGACGGCTTTCTTGAAGTAGTCAGGGACTTGTCCAGACACCAGGGATGAGTTTATTATTGTCAGGACGCAGGGGCCAATGGACTGGAAAACCTCCTTAAAGAGAGATGTGGGCAACACATCAAGAGAGCAGGAGGATGTCTTCATTTTACTAACTAAGCTGACTGGCTCAGATAAAGAGATAGGTAGAAACTTCTCTAAAATTACAGACCGTGCTGGGCTAGGGACCAAAACAGCCCCAGCTGCAGGACGCAGAGAACCTTTGACTGATCGGACTTTTTCGATAAAAACCTATCACAATCATTGTTCGAACGAATGGGAGCGGCAGGTAGAATGGGCGTGACAATGTTATTAATGGTATCAAATAACACCTTGGTGTTAACGCTACTTTTAGAGATAAGATTAGCGATGTAAACTGACCTCGCATCCCTGACAGCACTGTTAAAAGAGACTAGAAGGTCCTTCAAATGAACCAAATGTACAGGTAGGTGGTTTTTTTTCCAAAGACGTTCGGCTTTTCTGCACGGCCGCTCAAGGTGACGAATACTGTCATTTAGCCAAGGGGATGCCTTTACAACAGGGGCTAGTTTAGTTTTAATAGGACAGATGTCGTCTAGAATGGACACACAGTATCTGTTAAAATGATCTATTAAAAGATTAACATCAGTGCCTGGAGATAAAACCAAGCAAAAAGCTTCAGAATCCCCTCACTGTCGCTCCCAACACCGGCTGAATCATGAAACCGGTGTGAACGTACATTCAGCTTTTAGACAGCGACTTTAAAAAATAAAAAATAAAAAAATGGTGGATGCAAATTTGGTGTGAAGGCACATTTGTTTGGAGCCGTGATCAGTTGCACCCCTACTACTCAACATAAAAAATAAATAAAAGAGGTGGATTGTACCTGCTTTTCAGTGTTCTCTGAAGGCCACCCTTGGATATGTTTGATGAGGTTGTCATCAAAATGAGCAGCCAGGGAGGGAGTGAAGGAGCCCGGAGCCTCGAGTTGAGTGTGGCTGCTGGATGCTGCGAGAGGCAGTGAGCCACTCGATACACTAGATCCTGTGCACAGAAGCTCCTGGCTGCTGGAATGAGAAACTTTTATACGTTCTGCTTAAAGGTTCAAAAAGTGATCTCCTGTCTTTTCTACAAAGACGGAAAACTTTTATGGCGTGCTGACTTCATTTCTGTGAAGCTACCTTCTCTGCTGCAGAGTTCTGGGGTCTTCAGGACGCTTTTCTGTTGTCTGGGAAAAGGGAGCTGCTCCTTGTTTTCCTGAAGACATACTGCCCTAAAAGAGAGAACAGAGGCCAGAGAGAGGAGAAAAATGTGAGTCCAAACAAAGCAGCTGTGGAAAAACCACAGAGATAAAGCATCCTGAGGTAGAGCAGACATAACAATACAAACGACAAAAAAAAGGGGATTTATGAGCAGCAAGAAGCGCACCTTTGTCCCTCCCACTCACCCTGGTTTGTGTGGATGTGATGCTGGCAGCGTGCATGCCCAGAGGGGGCTTCTGGGTGTTCTGGGGTACGCCATTCCGGGGTGAAAGGTACGGCCGCGGTGATGACGAGTCGGTCGCCAAAGAGACCGGGGATGGACTCGAATGCTGAGCTGAAAGCAAAAGAAACAGATGTTCATGATTTTGCAGACTCAAGCCATCACATGGAAGCTGCTGGTTTGTAGTTTAACTCATCTCAACTACACAAAACCCCAGAAAAGGCGTTACCACGGGCAACAAAACAAAGAAATCGAGTCTGATGAGACTTGAAAACTCTCTGGATTGTAATTTTGATACTTAAAGTGAGAACAAGAAAAGAAATTTAGGATAATATCTATAAAAAAAAAAGATCTGAAGTGCAGCAAGTGCCAGACGACGCTGTACCTTGATTGGTCTGCTGAGCGGCGGCGAGCAGAGCAGTGACGTTGAAAGCAGGTCCAGCAGCGAGGAGCTTATGAAGCACAGACCGCAGGGAAGCTTGAGTGACAGCAGCTGTCAAGACTGCAGGGAGGGCATGGAGACACACTCATGTTAGTCAGGAGGAGAAAAGCACAAACGCCATCCGTCAGGAAACGCGGGCTAGCCGCCAATGGAGCCGACTTTTTTTTTTATAAGTTTATATTTCATGTGTGATGAAACCGGAAATCAGAAGGAGGAAGTGGAAGGTTAAAGGCAAGCGCGTTCTAACAGAACAGAAGGAAATTCCTCTCCAGGTGACTGTTGAAGTGTTTGAGGTTAGAAGCTGCAGCATTCGCTTTTCTATCATCATCTCTGACCACCGAAGCGTGTCTGCACGTCTTTAAACAAACTTTGCAGCACTTTAACACCTTTGAAAAACTATATTTGCTATCAATTTAAACTCACATTTTTTACAAAAAAATGTCTTTTTTTTTTTAGATAAAAAGGATTTTTTTTTGAATCAGCAAGATTCTGAAATGTGCAACCTTCTCCGTCTGCTGGCTTGTTAGAGGACTTCTGATCTGTCCTTACTTATAGGAAAGACTTTACAGAAAGCTGTAGAGGCACAAACTCCTCTCCCATCCTCACCCTCGTTGAGTTTGGCCACGTCCATGCTGCCGTTGTTCATCTGCAGCGTCGCCTGCAGCGCCGGCAGAAGCTGATGCAGCAGCGCCGGGTCCTGGAGCAGCGCAGACGACAACACGGATGCAGAAGCCTGGCCCGAAGCGGACGAGGAAGAGGAGGATGATGATGATGAGGTGTTGGAGGGGGCAGAACCTAAAGCAGCAGCAGAGTTTAGGCTCTGAGCAGAAGAGGAAGAGGAGGAGGAGGAGTGGCTGGAGCTTGAGGGGGTAGACTGTTCTCCTGCCGTCGGCTCTGTGGAATAAAAACGTCGCTTTGAAAAAGACGAGTAAACAAAGGTGCGCGGCTCATTTCTCCGGGTCAGACTTACTGGATGCAGCTTTGTCCTGCAAGGCCTCTTGTCGGTAATCCATGTCTTTCGGGAAACTGTTCGTTGCCATCTTGGTCGTGTCTTTCTGACGTTGTTCCCTAAAGCAGAAGTAAATAAATACATGCGATGAAGTAAAAGAGATGAAGAGCTGCTTGCAGCCTCCTGTTTTTTTTTGGTTTGTTTCTTGTTTTAATTATAGCAGGGCATCTATCTGAGGAGCAGCTTACCTCTCCAGCAGGTCCTTGGGCTTCTCCCACTGGGAGACCTCAGTCCTACAGTTGTAGTAGTACTTTTTCCCAGAAGAGCTAATGTGTTCGGTCCAGTCGTCTGCTGGGTCCTGGTGTTGAGACAGAAGAAACAATTAAAGATATTAGTGAAATACAGTTCTTTTGCACTGATTGGATTTTTTTTTTTAATGAAACTACCATCTTCATATTAGAAAAACATCTTTAAATCTGACCATCTTTAAATGTATTTTAAAAGGCGTCGCCAGGGGTCTTTTAATTATGATTGTCGTTTTTAGTTAAAATCACTTTTCAAGGGCATAGTTTCTGCAGAGTAGCAGGAGTTCATTAAAGATTTTGGGTGGGACTGTGGTTCCTTTAAAGGAAAGCTTTTTGAGCTTTTAAAAGAAATATGCACCTCACTCTTGACATGACTGTATATCTCATGTTTTAACCTTTTCACTACTGTTCATTTTAACTGTATTGTCTTTTCTATTTATTGTTTTAACTGTATTTTTTCATAGGTCTCAGGTCTCCTTTGAAAAACAGATCGTATCTCAATGGGACTTCCTGGTAGCTCAGATGAAGAAATAAAAGACGTACCTGGATCGATTTGTCTGCAAATGGATGCATCAGCCTGCAGCACGGAGCTTAATGACCGCCCAGCAAATTTTCTACGTCGGCGCCTTATTCACAACGATTTAAATAAGGACATACAAATTCAATTTTAATCCTAATTTTCTTTTTAAATGTCCTCTATCATCGGAAAAATGCCAGAAGAACAAATGAAAAACACCAAAAACCCAGTTTTTGTTGGACTTGGTTTTAAAGTTGCCTTAAACTGATAAATTCCTATTCTATGTTATGCTTACCAAAAAAAAAAAAAAAAAAAGAACTGGTTGTAACTCAATGAACTTGCTGCAGGTAAGAAAAAGCAGAGTTTGATGGAAGTGAAGAGGAAAAAAAGAGACGGATTTCTTTAACTCTTCGATTCTGTGTTTCTGTTTGTCAGGAAAAAAGGATTTAGTGTTTTATAGAACCCAATAAAATTTGTTGAACATTTTTAATAATTGGATCAATATTAGATGAAACTGTGCCAAATCGATTATGAAACCAAACTCAACGGAATTAGGATTTTTGGCAGTGATCCCAGGATTTATTAAAACCAGGGTTAATTGTGATAAGGAACAGAAGTTTGGCCATAGAATGAAACATTGAGAATTACAGGGAGAAAGAAAAGATCTCACAGTAATTATTTGATGTCATTCAAACCACATCCTGAAAGAAAAACCGATCTAGCAAAAAGCAAGTTTGTGCTACAGCTGTGTAGATGATAGTTTGTACAATTTTATTAAAGTTAAAGGAGAAAAAAATGCGATAGAGCAAGCACTATATGCAAAACTGACTGATGCATTATGGGTGAAAAATTCTACCTGATAAATGAAGATTTGTAAACTGCACACTGAGACAAGAAAGCCAATGCAGGGTCCTAAACCAAACCTTTCTTTTAGTTACCAGTTCTCCTGCATATGAACACACTTGAGCCGATCAAATTGAATCGGACAATTATAAAAGCAGTTATCAGTATGAAGCAGCTACAACATCACATTTTTTAAGCTGATCTTTCAGAGCTGCACAGTTTGGGAACAACAACGGCCTGAATGTGGGACTGTGAGTGACAGATCTGCATAAAAGTCGACAGAGTAACCAAAAACAGTATGCTCCTCCAAAAATCTGAAGAACTCAAGTGATGTAAGTATCAGCCATCGTCTCACCCTGTCTGCAGGCTTGCTCTGAGCAGCATGAGGGTCAGCGCCATGCTGGGCGCTGTTGTTGTGGGAAGCCTCCTGAGGCGAGCCGCTGGTGCCTGCAAGAAAACCTTTCGCTTAATAAATCACGTCATAAAACGTCGTCATCATCATCTATTACAAAGTCCCAGCTGAAAATGAAGAGGGAAGATCTTAAAAAAAATATGGCAACAACTTTGATGGCAGGAAAGGATACTGAATAAGGTATTCATAGGAAAATGGATAAAATGGTTGATAGCCCTCTGTTAACAGAAGAAAAATCGACAAGGAATAAAGCTAGAAATTGACAAAAGCGTTAAAGTGAAAATAGGAAGCTTGAAGCCTGTTGGGCTGCATCCTCTGGATGTGACATCATGAGGAAAGTTGAAGACAAAATCAATTGGTACCAAAACAGGTCAAGAACAATCACTAAAAAAAATGGTAAATTTAAGGTTTAGAAACACTGTTAGATGGCCGTCTTAGCCAACCGAGGCTTTTTGTGAGATAACCAAGAAAGACACCACTGATAAGAGTACGGATGCACCGAAGCAATTCAGCTGAAATTGCCTGAAAGGCATCTTTTCAGTATTTAACCTCAAAACACTTGGCCTGAAACAGGATGTGAGGCAATCGAAACCACATCTGTGAGCTGGAAATATTTTTCTGTGTCAGAGACAGATAAAGGAATAGGAATTTGTAAATTGCGTGTGCTGAAATATTAAGAGGTGGTGCAAGTGCAAAGAGTTTTTGAAGCATTCTGAAAAGCTGAGGGGTCCTCCCCCAGGACGAACAGGCGGTGTACCAGAACTATTTTGAGAAGAATTAGCTTATCTAACTCTACAACTACATGTTTAAATAGTCCAGCAGGCTTCATCCAGATGGAGTTGGAGTATGGCTGGAAGCACGAGACGAGCCAGAGGTAAAGTCCACAGCAAAGACGATTTATTTTGGGGAAAAATCTAGATTTTATTTTCCCAGCTTTATGCTCTCTCGCGCTTCCGTTGTTAGGGAGTAAAAAACTGGTTGTGACTCAATGAAGCAGGTAAGAAAAAGGAAATTCTGCCAATTGCTTTTGTGTAGCTTCAGTTTAAGCTGCTAAAACAGCAGAACATACGAGAATTTTCCAGACAGAACTAGAGGATAATCCTGTTGGACTTACAGAAAGTTTTATAAAATGTGTTGATTTAGAGTCAGCGGTGTCGTTAGACAATGATGCTACGGTGCTATCAGGCTACGCTAACGGGCTGTTCCGTGTGTCGCCTACATGTGATCACGAACCGGTTTAAAGGTGGACTATATTTTCACGGAGTCGACTTTGATATGTGGTGGATAAATGCAACAAAATGAATTCAGAAAAACTGTATTTTGTAAATAAAATAAGAGGTACTTTGAATGGAACTTTATTAGAAGTACCTTCTGTAACATTACAGAGCCGGCGTTGAGCTAAAGCCCTCGTGAGAGCGCTGCTTCTTTACTGTCAATGGCAAGAATCCAGAACACGATCATGTTTTTGTTATGATTCCATGTAAAAACAAAATCACCTGGAGGAAGAGTAAGAAAAAATGTTTTTTTTCTGTCAATCTGTTCCCGTTTAGTAAATCTGTCCTAAATATATTCCATCATTTGTCATTTTTGTTAAAGACAGTAAAAGCAGGGAAGGAAAAATCGATTTCGTATTGAAAAAATAGAGATTTTATTTTTTGGCTATATCGCCTAGCTCTAAATTATGGATGTTATACCTACAGCCATAGGATTGGATACGTCAGAACAAAATACCATCAATATTTCTAAAAACTTCACAACCATTAACATGGGGGGGAAAAAAGCATATTTTGGCTCATTAATCTTTAGTTACGATATGAGAAGGGGCCTGAGTAACTTAATTCTGTGATGGGGCTCTTTAACTGCATGTCAAAATAAATGTTTTAACTTTTTCCCCAGAATGCTAATTATAGTCATACATTTTCCACAATTGGACAGCGACGTTATTCATTTTTTGGAGTGGCGATCCACTGTAATATTAACTTTAAATCTTGTTCACTGTATCTTGCAGCACTAGAGAATTCCCAACGGTGCACTTTAATTTGAATCGCCCTTTCATGAAGGCTGACGCGGAAAAGCGGCAGTAGTTGTTATAGGTGGGTGGGGTCACAGTCACAGTGCTGCGTGATTGGACCCTTTCCCTATGGAAGGGGAAAAAAAGCGCCTTGTAAGGAGAGATTGTCTCTAAAACATCAAATTAAACAGTAATATGAGAAATTTCAAACAAATTCTTTCATATTGAAAATCTGATGATAAAAAGGCAAAAAATAGTATTAACTTGTCACTTTTCCAATCTAAATTTTACATACATAAATGCAGAGTAAAAAAAAAGAAAACTCTAAAATTTACTGGATTTATGATAGAAATGTTTCAATTTTATGAATATGATAAAAAGATGAGTACATCCAAAGCATGTAGCACTGGAACAATATGTGCTTTTTTGTTAGATTAAGATTTCCCTCCCCTGAGAATTTTTTTCTTTTTTAGCAATTTATTTATTACTAGCAAACATCCTTTTTGCTAATTATGTTCCTGTTATTTTTTATATACTGTAATTGATTCTATTTTTGGAAAAGTAATTCTGATTATCTGCTAATTGATGATGTGGTGACGATGATGATTTGGTATACTGTTCAATAAAGTAAAGAAAATGTCAAACAGACAACAGATCAGGGTTTACTGTTGTCTCACACTCTTTAGATTTAAGTGCTAAGATTAACTGCTAGTTTTAGATTTTATAAGAACTTCTTAGGATCACATTCTCATTTTGCTCATGTTTTGTTCTGAAATGACTCATTTTAGATTATTACACTAGTATTTTGTCACAACAATTAGGTAGAAAAAAACTAAAAAATACAACCCATTTGTTTAGACCTAGGAAAAAAATACTTAATGGGTTATATAACATTTCTTTTGAAGTAATTCTATTTAACAGCTTTTTTTTTAGCTTGTTTTACACTTTTTGAACGCTTGTGTGGAACTCCTAGTTTCTAGATTTGGGCATCATCCTATAAAATTTCTTGTTAAGTAAAAATTACTTGCTGCATGTACTGAGGCTTTTCCTACTTTCTAGTGATTATCTACTTAGTGTATTCCTTTCCTATTTTTGGGTTACCTCTTTTTACCGCAGTCATGGCGACTCACGTTTGCAAGTTTATATCTAACAGGGGTTCTCAACGTTTTTGTAGCAGAGGGCCAAACTAAGAACTCCACGTTAGACTGGGGGCCAATTCTGGTGAAAAAAAAATGTATTAACAGAAAAAGTTGTTTATCATAACTTTCAATGACCAAGTGTCATTTGTACAGTTAACCAGGCCCTCCAGATGTTTTCCCAGTTGCAGTCAGAGGTTGCTGCCCAGATCTTCTACTCGTCTAGTAATTGTATCATTTGATAGACTTATTTCTTGAAACTTTTTCTTTTGCTCTGGACAAACAATGTCAGCTACTTTCAGTATACGTTGTTTTTACAAACTCCCCGTCACTTAAGGGCTTGCTACGCCGGGCTATTTCCAAAACCACAACGTAGCTAGCCTTTGTCACAGCTTCACTGGATTTAGACATTTTTGTAAACATCTGCTGTGCAGCATAGCCTCGTTGTAGTTGTTGGAGCTTATTGTTACGCTCCTCACCGGTAAATTTGTCATAGTTTTTATGATTTGTAACATAGTGACGATTTATGTTTAATTCTTTGAGCATTGCATTTACCTGCTTGCAAATAAGGCACATGACTATATCCTGACCATGAGGTACGACAAAGTAACCATTTGTCTACTTGGCTTGAAGGCGCCTTTTCTCCTCGCCAACACGTTTTTCCTCAAAGGAACCTACTCTGGCTCTCTTTTTTTGAGGGCTACATAAAATTTTCCCGTGGGCCGCCATTGGCCCCCGGACCGCACTTTGAGAACCCCTAATCTACAAAGTTTAGCTTTCCCACAGTCATATGGCGTTCAGGCGTCAGCATCGGCCCTATGTTTAATCTAACATGGATCGATGCAGAATATAATGTGTGTGTGTGTGTGTGTGGGGGGGGGGGGGGGGGGGGCACAGCCTCAACCATTGAACGGTCTAAAGTGGACGCCAGTCAGTGACAATGCAAGAAATATAGCAAAAGCAATAGAAAAAAAGCCAGCTAAAAGCAACAGAGTGCATGGTTCACACACTACATTTAATTGTCAATGAGGGAATGCTGACTCAGCACAGTGTAAATGACACGCCAGTCATTTGTAGAAGGATTGTTGGCCACTTTAAACAATCTCAGCTGGGAATCTCATATTTCATTCTGAAACCATTTAAATAATTCAAGCAAGATGTGAGGACACAGCGTGATGCTGCTTATTACAAAATGGAAAGCCTCCTGGTGCAAAAGCACACCTAGGCTTGAACTTGAACATCCTGCAATATGAAAGGAGAGTCTTCTCTCTCTCTTTTCTCGTCCCCTTTGAGGAGATAAGTAAAAAGATCGTCAAATGCATTAGAGTCAGATGTTATTGTCCTGATTTTACACTAAAGCATCTATTAGGCACAGAAACTGAAACGGATCACCGAATGGAAACTACGACAAAAAGTATCCTTGGAGTCGGCCAACTCGGAGTCTGCCATCAACTCAGACCCACTCCTCTTCCTCGCAACTGTACTTAATCTATGATTTCAGGATCATTACTTGGAAATAGAGATAAAACAATGAATGGGAGAAAAGATTCAGTTGGTTGAAGCTAGGGCTGTGATGATAACCGCATCACCGCGGTGATGAGATGATCACCGCGGTGATGACTCGTCACTGCACGTTCTGCATATGGTGCGTGATTTGAACTATAATAAACACATTCATCTTTGCTAATAATTTACTTTTTCGGCGAGTCCTGTGATCAAACTTCAAGGGCTTCTGGGGGAAATAGCCCACATCCTACGCAAGGGACGGACAGTCCATTATACATATTATGGGGGGAATTTTTTTGTGTGTGTCTGATTTTAATTAACTGCTTTCCATTTTTCAGTACTTGTAATGTTTACAGATAATGTTAAATTAAATACACACAAACACGGGCATAAAAGACAATAGCGTAATTAAAACAGTTGGAGTTAGTTATATTTTAATTGCAAGTTTGCCTGCCGGTAGCTTCATATGGTATAGGCAATATAACCTATGGCGGCCCTCGAGAATTTAGTGTCTAAACCAGGGGTGTCAAACTAATTTCACATCAGCATAGTGGTTGTCCTCAAAGGGCCAGATATAACTTATACATGTAACTAAATGTAATGTAATTTCCATTGTATTCGTTTCCATTACAAGCTGCGTGCGTTCTGGAGTGCGCGACGCAGCCACCCGCCGGAGGATTTTGTGTTCGGCGGCAACACCGCGATCCTGCTGCTTCATCTGGGTGATCAAAAATCCCACACTGTCACAGTTGAAGTGCACCCGCATGAAGAACGAGGAGCACAGCTAAATGCATGAGCCTTTACTGTCCTGCAAGAGAATACTCCAAGTAGGAGTTTAATTTTGACCTGGAAGGTGACGAGCTCAACTGTTTAACCTATGCCTAAAAATAAGGGTCCTCTTGGACCCTCTTGGAGAAACAACCAAGTCCTCTATCCTGATCTAAAATACCACAGAAATATCTACGCTCCCTGCAGGAGCATCAACAACGAGACTGTTGTTGCATCTCATGCCCTTGATGACAAAGGAAGTAGACTTCACTCTAATAAAGCAGAAAAGATTCTGTTCATCAAAAAGAATCAGCTATTTTTTATTATATAAAAAGACAGGACTTTGCTATTAGTGAATATACATTATCTATCCATCCATCCATCATCTATCCAGGCCGCGGGGACAGCAGTCCTAACAAAGACACCCAGACTTCCCTCTCTCCCTGACCACTTCCTCCAGCTCCTCTGGGAGCGACCCCTGAGACGTTCCCAGGCCAACCGAGAGACAGTGTTTCCAGCGTGTCCTGGGTCTTCCCCAGGACCTCTGCCCATTGGGACATGCAGAGCACCTCCACAGGGAGGGGGCATCTGAACCAGATGCCTTAGCCACCTTTGACCTCACGCAGAGGAGCAGCGGCTCTCTACGGGTGACCGAGCTCCTCACCTCATCCCTAAAGGAGCACCAAGCCACCCTACGGGGGAAGCTCATTTTGGTCATGACGAATGGTTGTAAATATAGGTCAGTTATGGCTTTATCCATTCTGGCACATGTGTTAATGTATTTTATTAATAATAATAATAAGTGGGTTATAAAAACCTTTATCTGATAACATTGTTTGGATGTAGAGGTAATGGAATGCAAGTTACCTTATAAACAATATTGGATTTTTGTAATTTGCCCAAAAAAGGAATTTTGATAGATTTTTTTGTTACTGAAACGCATGTCAGATATTTAAGATTTCTAGTTTGAAATAATTAGCAGAGATTGTAATTTTTTTTTAATTACTTGGCATATTGCTGCAGTTCTATCTAGAAACATATCAAACATTAAAAAAAAAACATGTTTTTTCTAGTCATACCTAAAAATAAAAAAAGTAAAAATGCCTGCTGTATTATGTTAAAGACAATTGAGATGAACATTTTATAAAAAAATATGAGTATTAAGACATAAAAAGCTCTAAAATATCAAAATAAAATTCGAGCAAGGACCAAATATTTCATGCAATGTAATATAAAGCTATAACAAAAGGGTAATAAGCCTAATTAAGAAAAAGTGATGAAGATATGTGATAGAGATTATTTTCCTGTTAAAGGAAAGGAAATATAGTATTCAGTTACTTGAATTTTTATTTTTTGTAAGTGTTGTGAACTGTCTTTGTTGTTTTCAGGCAATAAGACCAAGTACTAATGCTAGTAAGTACCATATATTCTGTTTCATTTTTTTCAAAGTTTTTACAGAAACCTCGAAGTAGACGAAAATCCATTTCATGTAAAGGCAAAAATTGGATTTTTATTCTGATAGTAATAAAATTACCTCGTCCAAACTTACCATTCTTTCCTCGAACACTGTGGGAGACTCGGGCCTTGCTATGTCCGGCATTGTCGCCATGTCTACTAACGGGACTTTCATCCGACCGTCGCAGTACCTTATAAGGAGGGATGGGATCCGATAAGCCGTCCCGCACCTTGTCATAGCGGTACAGGCTACCGGACTGACTCTTTGGCTGGGATTTATGGGCCTAGAAAGGATAACACAAAAGATGTGTTGAGATCGTTTTCGTCGTACAGGGTTTAGCTGAGCCATGGCTTTATACGTGCAAAGATGTATTGTTTTTAAGTTCTGAATCCAAACTGACTGACTGGAATCTGGGGGTTTTTTGGGCAGTGATCCCCAGATCTAGTTCCACAGCATAACTGAAAATCCACGGAAGGAATTTCACTAGAGCAGTCAGTCATCATTTTGCCTTTCTAGAAAATACTCTTCAATAAAAATAAAACAAAAATTCCTCAGCAGAGCAGCTCTAACGCGATACCCGGTAAGGAGGAATTTCATTTTTCATCACCTGTGTTTCATGTTGTACATATGATTACTTCAAACAGACTTATGGATCCTTGAGTTGACCTGTCTTTTGATAAGATGTACATGTTTCTTTACTCTGGGCTACAGTAATTTCAAGTTCAGTAAAGTGTAAATACAGTAGATCAAGAAAAAACCTGTGTGATGAGATCATTTTTGGATAGACTGGCTCTTTGGCCGGGATTTGAGGGCCTAGAAAGAAAGCATTTGTTGAGATCACTTTGGTCTTCCAGGGATTAAAACATAGTTCAAGTAAAATAATAAACAACTCCATATGAGTTGTGGTTTCATAAAGGCAAATAAATAAAGATTCAAGGTAGACCAATGTATTTGCTAAGGATGGCCCAGTTAAAGTTTCATTATAGTTCATTTCACGTTAAGACTTATTTTAAATAACATTGACTTGAATGTATTTTTAATGGGAGGGCGCTGGACGCCAGTCAAGCTTAATAATATGGCAGGTAGGATTTATACCTGATAGGATTGTGAATCCCTTCTGTCGTTGAACCTGTGGAGATACAGAGAAAATTAATTCAATATAATTTAACAGTTGTGCATTTCGATTTCCCCTTCTTTAGCAGAAGTGAGTTAAGTTAGCACGGTTAGCACTACGTATAGCTATTAGCCAACACTTTTAGCAGAAGTTTGAGAGAGAAATAATATTGTAAGTGTGCATTTAATCAAAATAATCCACCACCTAAAGGTGATATTTATCACTTTGGCGTTAGCTAACGTTCTGTTAACGTTAGCTACAACCCGGAACCTAAGCTAACTAGCATGCTAGCTGCTACGAGGAAACAGCCGGCCTTTTCGATAAAACATTCGCGTTCCACTTCCAAACACATTATCTGGTTTTAAGGCTAGTGATCGATTTACCCATCGCTGACTCTTGCTGGTTTCCTTGCATACATCACCATCAAGACCGTGGTGATGAGTATGCGTGTGTGAGGGGGAACCGTGGCCTCCTGTCTGTCTGCTTTCAGTTCTTTTTTTTTTTTTTCCTCCGCTTCCTGGTAGGAGCTTAGTTTATCCTATAAACCTGACAGCTGAGAAACTCCAACTGAGCCCCAGAACTGCATAGCGGGTGGTCTTTGCTAAAAGCCACCCTCAGCGCATCATCTGACATGTAGTTTAGGTATATGATCTAGGCTCGGGCGATGTAGCTCGGCGGATGCAGCAGGAAGCGGTGAAGCCGGAGCCAAACGTCAAGTTCAGAGTGTAAAATGAACTTCCGGTGTTGCCCTTCAAATTAAACCTTAAGTCGCCCAAAGAAAATCAGTAATAACGGGAGCACTTCATGAGGAAACACAATGTAGAAATTCATTACTTGTGTTGTCCTTTCGATCGCTTAATAAGCAATGGCTTTTGAGTGAGAAAAACACTGAGCCACTGCCTTATGTGAATGTTGTCATTTCATCCATAACTTTTATAGACTCCCTTTACATAGCTGTTGTTAGAGTCTATCCCTAACATCCCATCTAATCTAAATTGTCTTTTTTCACCTTTCAACATGTTCCTTCACCACCGTGAATCAACTTTCACTGATTTGTTTGGTCTAATTTGGAAATTTAGGGGAGGGGTTTGTGGGGGAAAAAATGAGATTTAATCAACTTACATTTAAGTTAATTTTTTGTATCAAATTGGTTGTTTTTTTTGGAGCCATCATCAATTCAAATCAATTTTATTATTATATGCGCCACCGCAGTGGTTAGCACTCTTGCCTCACAGCAAGAAGGCCCCCGGTTCAAGTCCTGGCTGGGGGACATGAAAAACACAACATCAACGGGGGACCTTTCTGTGTGGAGTTTGCATGTTCTCCCCGTGCATGCGTGGGTTTTCTCCGGGATCTCTGGCTTCCTCCCACCGTCCAAAAACATGCTTCATAGGTTGATTGGCAACTCTAAATTGTCCATAGGTGTGAATGTGAGAGTGAATGGATGTGTGATTGAGGATATTCTACCCTGCGACAGACTGGCGACCTGTCCAGGGCATCCCCTGCCTACGCCCAAGTGGCCGGGATAGGCTCCGGCAACCCCGTGACCCCGAAAGGGAATAAACGGTAAAAGAAGATGAATGAAGAAAGAAGATGAATAGCCCAATATTACAATAATAGTCATCTCAGGGGCCTCATACCAGAAATTGTATAGTGGACATAAAATCAAAAGGATCATGAAAGTCAAACTATTAGATAGGTAAATTCTAAACTAAACTAACTAAACAGACTAAACTGAACTGGGCATCCCTGCCCTTAGACCCTCCTTCGCAGTAAAAAAAACTCCTAAAAAAAATCTGGATTCCTGAATTCCGGAGGGAAAAAAAACACAAAACCTCAGGGGTGTCCACATGAGGGATCCTACCCCAGGACAAGCGATGTACCAGCACGATTAGAAATATTAGCTTATCTAACAGTACAACTACATGTTTAAATAGTCCAGCCGATGGGCTTCTTCCAGATGAAGTTGGAGGCCGGCTGGGGGCGCGAGACAAGCCAGACGCAAGTTATACAGCCAAGCGTAGGAGCAGGAGCAGAGACGAGGTACATGGTCAGGTAAAGGAGCACAGACGAGCCAGAGTTGAGGTCCACGGCAACTGAAATCTGGAATCACTCCCACTGTCCTGGGGGGGAGTGGGAACGAGGGACAATACATGAATCACACAACACCCAACAGAGGCATGGAGAACTAAATGATAAATAAATGAATGATCAAGAATAGACGAGAGAAGGAGAGGAGGAGAGGAGAAGTAGATGAGAGTAGAGGATAGTACCCCAGTGCACCATACTTTCCCAAACTTCAAACTTCTAGCAGCCAACTAACAAGTAATTGTCATTGTTATTAAGTTAAATTCAAATATGTTAATAGTAAGTGAAATATTCTCTGATTATTAGCTAGTCTAGCAATAAGCCTGTCCAAGGAAGAATCTCATAAGCCTAACTTTGAACCTACAAACTGTGTCGGCCTCTCTTACACGAGCTGGGACCTTATTCCATAAGACAGGGGCTTGTCCTGCATTTTTGTGAGCGAAATGTTCTGTTTAATTGGTAAGGCACCATGAGATCTTCAATATAGGATGGGGTTATACCATTTTGAACTTAGTTCAGTATGAAATTATGAGTGTCTTTCTCTGTAAAACTAATCAATGCTTAAGTACCGGTATTTAGTGGGTTAAGGCAGTTTCTTCTGTTCTGCAGTTTCTTCTGTTCTTATTTGATATTTAAATTATTTATTTTCTCTTTTTATTAGTTTTATGTGTGTATGTACATACATTTATTTATTAATTTATTTTTAATTTTTTAGTCACACTAACCATTTTATATGTCTATTAAGGTTTATGTAATTATTTGTTTCTTGTTCATGTTTTAAATATATTCAATTTTAATTTTATTTCTTTTACATTTTATTTGTAAATCCAGTGTTTTCCTCTGAGGGATCCTCCACATCGGTGACTGACCCTTCTCAGTGAAAGGGGTCGCTGCAATGGGATCCCCCGGGTCTGACTCTTTTGATCTTTTGATCTGGGGGTTTTCTGTGGTAGTGTTTTCCGTGAACTTAGGTGGGGGGTGACTGATGTGGACATGTCCCCAAAATATCGTTTCCCCACTTCAGGAGGACGCCAGGTCTCTACATTCCATCATTTTATCACTCTTTTATTATGGTGTGTGTCTCTGTGTGTTTGGGGGGGGGGGGGGGGTTGTCGGCACTGTTTGTCTTGTCATCTTGTTTTTCCAATTTTATTGTATTTTATGCACAGCACTTTGAGTGACATGTGTTTTTGTAAAAGTGCTATATAAATAAAGGTTGATTTGATTTGATTCTGCCATGAGTCAGGCATTTTCTACAGTCTGAAAAACTGAGACTTTCTTATCTCTTTCTAATTTTTTACCTTCATGACTGCTCTCTGTAAAAATTTTAATTTACTTTTTCTTTTTTTTTTATCAGAATTTGAGTGCAGGAGAAGAAAAAAGGAAAAAATAATGTTGTGTTAACATTTATGATTTGCTTCAACTCTACTTGAATTTTTGTTTTCTTCCCCATAAATGATGGGAAATCAAGATTAAACAAAATGAAGGAACTCAAAAAGTCTTATTGTGAGAATTAAAGTATACTTCTTAATTTTACCTTGTTGTTGACCGGAGGATTGGGAGACATTAGTGAATGCAATGTGGAAAACCAAAACCCTCTTAAGCTGACTTCTACAAAAAAAAAAAAAAAAAGAAAGTGCTGTTCTGATTAAGGTAAATGTATTTCTGTTGGATTGAACACCAAATGTCCTGTTTTTTTTATAAAGAGCTTCATAATCTCCATGCTGGTATTGGCATATCGATTGGCTGCTGGCTTGAATTAGGTTAGACGTGACACATATTGACTGGTTTAAGGGACTGTCTCTTTTACAGTCTGGCCAGTTGAAGCTGGACAGTGGATGGTGGAGTTGTGGAGCTTATAAATTCATCATTATGACCTGCAAGTATGGAACATAATAAAATGGACTGATACTGGTGAGTCAGGATTGCGTCATTGTTTCAAGTAATATTGCTTAGAAATAGTGTACACTTGTCATCAAAATTAAACTCAGTGGTTTTATTTAGTGTCGAAAAATGTTATTTTATTATGGTTGTTCAGTTTAAATAAAACCCTGCAAAGTTGTTTTTTCTATTTTGTTTCTCCTTTGATAGAGAGAAAGCGAAAGCAGTTGAAAAAAAATCTTTCAAATGTTTTTCTTGAAGCTAGTCTCTGTTTTAAAGCTGATAAAAATAAGATAAGACAGGCCATAATGACATTGGGGGGGAAAAAAGTCACAATAAAAGGAAAAATGTGAACAAAAAACCTCACAGATTTCTTATTTTACAATTACTTTTAAAATAGTTGACAGCAAAAGGAAACCAATTTGACAAACTTACTTGTCATTGTCACTCTAAGTTTTTGTAAATCTCACACAATGTTTGAGCACAGAAAAAAAAATCCAAACGATGTAAAATACTGCTGCTGTCTTGAAAAGGAAATGTTCCCACAATATATGTTCATAAAATATGTAACAATAAGCAATAAAAAAAATAAAAAAAAGTCTGGTAAAAAAATATATAACATGTATAAATGTACTTATTGGTTTACCTGGGAGGTAGAAATTGATTTCTGTTTGGAGGTGTGGGATTTTTTAACTTCTCTATTCACAAATGTTTTAGGGAGATTTTTGAATATGGGAATATCACTGGATGGACTTTTCCGCAGAACTCACTATTAAAGACCAACTCCCATGAAAATTGGGTTTTGTGTGTTTTTAACATGTTTTTGTAGCAATAAGAAAGACAATTTTTATCAAAATTACATTTCTTTATTCAATTTGGGAATAAAAAGATGGATGACGGGAAGTGTGGGCGGGCTCATTCCCCATCTTAAAGTCCCGTTCACAACTCAGAGGCGAATTTCGGAAGAGCTTTTGCTGCTCTGCAAAAAAATTTGTTCTAGGAAACAATACAGGAGTTTTGCCTTTACCTAAAAACTCATAATTAAAAGACCACTGGGAACGTTTTTATAATAGATCAAAATATGATCGGAGTGTGACTAAATTTTGTGTCCTTTCATATAACAGCACTCAAGGTGCACTAACCCTATAAAACTATACTTACAGCGTTTCAAACAGACACAGATATTACAAAAATGTGACTCCCCCTCTTTTCAGCAGACACGTGGCCTGCTAGAATACTCTTTGATTAAGAGGCAAGGTCCTGCTTCATACTGAGTTCTGTTCATTAAACTGTTCTCTGTAGCCCAAAAACAAGCAAAACTGATGTATTAAAAAAAAGTGACTGATGATTTTTATGACCTAAAACGTACTTAAGCGCAAATAAAGTAGCACAGGAAGATGTAGCACTACGCCTTCTGAGCAGCACAGCAGATATTTATTACCACCAGCTCAGTATTGTCCCAACCACTCATTCTTGCTGTACTACCCCCCTGTGGCCTGCTGGGTTTTCCACACCCTGAGACTTTCTGACATCAGGGTCCCACAGCAACATCCTCTAAAAGAAATGTGCCGCATCGTAAAAAGCTCTTTTCCAGAGGTCTACAAAAGAAAACAACAGTCGAAAAAACATATTGAGAAAGACAAAAAAAAAATATTTAAGGTTTATACTACACATAATTTAGCAGCAAATGAAACCAAAATCCTGAAAATTACTTTGTAAATACATCTCTGAATGATGAAAGCAGTTAATTTTGTTTGGCAAATAAAACACAGAAGAGAGAATAAGGCTGACTAAAAGGTATATTTACAGGACACAAGACTAATGCATAAAAACACACATTGACAGTATTTTGAGACACTTTTGCTTTACAAAAGAGCACTTTCAAATCGGCTCTAAAGTACATTTATGGTGACACAGTGGAAACATTTACTGTGGTTGGATGGATCAACATTTTTTATCATATAAAAAAATACCTGGAAATATCCCCTGAGGGTTTAAAATTACGATTTTAAGCAAAGTTGATTTATGTAAATAATAATGATCAACCTGTACTTGCAATAGCTCTGAGATTGTAGCTTAAGACCTGAAATCTGCAGTGATGTTAAGGTCGTGTCACAAAGCCACTATGTACATTTGGCACACATTGCAAAGATGAAAATTGGTCATACGTGAACATTCGTGGAAAGAGTGAGAAAAGTTGTGGTTGTTACGTGAAATTTCACAGATATTACAAATAAATCACGTTAAAACCACGGAAAAAGAACTAATAAACCACGCAAAGAACATGTAAATCAACGTAGACATAAGCCGTGAGTGATTGCGCTTTTATTAGCCAATTCATTACTGATTCGTGCGTCTGTTATGTCATTTTCATCTGAATATAATTTGTGTGCCGTATACGTGACATAAAAGTTTTACACGGGTGGTACATGCTTGATAAGTCCGTTAGACACACATGGAAGGTCGTGGGAAGCTACAAATTTGCATCTCGCAAAAATCACGCCCAATAGTGTAAGAGTAATAATTGCAAATAAACCACACAAAGTACGTGTAAACTGCGTAATTCTCAACTTGAAACATCTGTGCACATTGACGAGACACGTAAATATTACAAATGTCACGCAGGTATCACAAAAGAACCAAATGTCACATGTGGAAAATGTGCAAAATGTATGAGTGGCTGTGTGACATGCCATTTAGATAGCAGCGTACTCTTAAGGCCTGTTCACACCGGGACGAATTTCGCCGGCGATTTTCGCCGACGTTTAACGCCTCGTGACTAAACAAAGGGCACCAACGAGAGTGTGCACACCGACGCGAAAAAACGCCAGGCGTTAAAGCGTCAAAAAAAAAAAACGCCTCGGGTTCGTTTTTTTTTTTCGACGCGTCGCGTCGAAATCTACTCGACCAATGAGAATGGCGCTTTTGCTCACGTGTCTGGAGCTTCTGAAGTTACAGTAAAACACAACTTGGGGGCGCTCAAACACAAAACTGCCTTGCTGAGCACACATACCAGCGAAGAAGATAGACGCCAAGTAGCGTCTACACAACCGCGAAGCAATAATGACGGACATTCTAAAATATCCCCGAACCAAGCACCAGTTGGAGCTACTGGTGCTTGAAATATTCATGTTTTCTTTGTTTGATTCTGACAAGCGCGTAAATACTTGCTCTCTTCTTCTGAGTGAAAAGCGACTTTAAGAAGCGTAAAGTTGCGCAGCGCCACCTTGTGTACAGGAGTATTTCTGTTTTACATTAAGCGCCATCTAATGTCAGGGAATGAAATTGCATGTTCACTCCACTCATCGTCAGCGAAAATCGCCTGGGTGTGAACACAAAAGACGTGGCGAAAAACGCTGGCGAATAACGCCTGGCGAATATTCGTCCCGGTGTATACGGGCCTTTAAGGCCTGTTCACACCGAGAGGAATTTCGCCGGCGATTTTTGCCGACGTTTAACGCCTCGTGACTAAACAAAGGGCACCAATGTGAGTGTGCACACCGAGGCGAAAAAACGCCACGCGCCAAAGCGTCAAAAAAAAAAAACGCCTCGGGTTCGTTTTTTTTTTCGACGCGTCGCGTCGAAATCTATTCGACCAATGAGAATGGCGCTTTTGCACACGTGTCTGGAGCTTCTGAAGTTACAGTAAAACACAACTTGGGGGCGCTCAAACACAAAACTGCCTTGCTGAGCACACATACCAGCGAAGAAGATAGACGTCAAGTAGCGTCTACACTGCCGCGAAGAAATAATGACGGACATTCTTAAATATCCCCGAACCAAGCACCAGTTGGAGCTACTGGTGCTTGAAATATTCATGTTTTCTTTGTATGATTCTGACAAGCGCGTAAATACTTGCTCTCTTCTTCTGAGTGAAAAGCGACTTTAAGAATCGTAAAGTTGCGCAGCGCCACCTTGTGTACAGGAGTATTTCTGTTTACATTAAGCGCCATCTAATGTCAGGGAATGAAATTGCATGTTCGCTCGGCTCATCGTCAGCGAAAATCGCCTGGGTGTGAACACAAAAGACGTGGCGAAAAACGCTGGCGAATAACGCCGGGCGAATATTCGTCCCGGTGTGTACGGGCCTTTAGAAAACCTACTTTTTATCCAGAGTGCTATTTTTTCTACACAAAGGTAGTGAAGTTTTTTTATTAAGTTAAAGTTAATTAAAAAACTTGTTTTGATTCACCGGAAAAAAAAATGAAAATATCTTGGGTATTTACTGTCACCTAAACCATCAGAGTGAACATCAATTTGGTAAAGAATACTTTTCATTTTCTCCATGACTTGAGGTATTAGTTAGGTGGTTTGTGTTTCAATCCCTTTACTTTTCCATTAAAAATTTTAAAAAGAAAGCCTAGAAATACTAAAGGAAATAGATATCAGGAACATCAAATTTTAAATTAAACTTAGGGGTTTGTGGACCAAAACTACTATGAAGTCACCAGCAGAGGGCTGTCATGCATCAAAAGTGGAATTTTGTATGATTCATGTCCAAAAATGTTTTGTTTCAGTCTTGCTTTCTTTTATATTTTTTTTATCTTTTCTCAGACAAACAAGAATGCTGAGTCAAAGAGAGCACCAAGGTAAATGAATTAATACAGACAAACCCGACCCTGCAGGGTTTTACTTGCCTAACAAAATAATGCAAAAAACAAAATGCATGCAGATATTAAAAAATCCAATGGATTTTATGTTTTACTTTACTTCGCTTTTTAAAGCGTGCCTTTTAATCGCAAACATATGCAGCTGGATGTCTCATTGTCTGTGTCCTGGCCTTGTCCCTGTGTCTCCAGGTGTGTGCAAGCTGCTGTCATTGGTGATGTCTGAAACAGAATCTCCCACCTACAGGGAGGAGGACTACAGATTCCTTCACAGCATGCTGATGGAGAAGAAAGTTCACCTGCTCTTCAAGGTACAGACTCCTTTGCAGCTCAGTGCCACCATTTCATTCATTTTCTTTACAAAGGTGGTTAAAAGAGGAACACAGAGCTCCAGAACAGTCAGGTCCCGATCTACTTAGATATAATCTTAAATCAATGTTCTGAAAGAAAAAAGAACAGTATTATCCAGCAAGTTGATTCAGGAGATCTTCATGTATAAGAAAATGAATTGCCATGCATGCTAATATGCAAATTTCGTCTTTAAATCAAGTAATTGTGTGAAAAAGAACACATTTATTTATAAAGAATCTTTCAAATAAAATTCACACTAAACTGCAACACTAGGACAGTTTTCTCTGCCATTACAAATACCAAGAAGGTCTAAGGTATTCTAAATCCAGCATTAGCAGCTATTACTTGAAACAAATAGTTTAAGTATGACTTTTAGTAGTAGTAACAAGTTTATTTCAAATCAAATCAACATTTACAAGACTACACATACTAATCATACTATCTTTTAAACATAACTTTAAAATGAACAAGATTTTTGCAAGTTTTCATGTTGTCCGATAAATTGTTCCAGAGTGAGACACCCTTTACTGAGATACACTTCGATTTTAATGTTGTCCTTATTTTGGGTTGACAGAATTTGTCGATTCCTCTCAATTTATATTTATTAACAGCATCTCTGTTTTGAAATAAAGATTGAATGTTAGTCGGCAGAGAATTTATTGAAGCTTTATACATGATTTGGGCCGTTTTAAAATCTACAAAGTCCTGCAATTTTAAATTAAATGTATTAAGAAAAAGTGGATTGGTGTGCTCATTATATTTAACTTTGTGAACTAATCTGATGGCTCACTTTTGGAGTATAACTAAAGGATTCAAATTAGTTTTGTAGCAATTTCCCCACACTTCAATACAATAATTTAGATATGCCATTATAAAGGAATGATACAAAATAAATAAAGCGGATTGGTTAAGCATCGAGCTACACCTTTTCATCAAACCAACACATTTAGCCACTTTAGAACGTAAATGATGTATATGAGGTTTCCAACAAAGCTTGTCATCAATAATTACACCCAAAAACACATGTTTATGCACTCTCTCAATTGGTGTATCATTAACAATAATTTCCACTGGCTTTTCCTGCTAAAGAGCATAAATTTAGTCTTTTTTAGATTCAAAGATAATTTGTTCTTACCAAACCAATGTTTTAACTTGTAAAATTCCTGCGTTATGTCACTAAGAAGTTTCTCTAGATTCTGCCCTGAACATAAAATGCTGGTATCATCTGCAAAAAGTATGAATTTCATAATGTTTGACAATTTGCATATATCGTTAATATAAAGTAAAAACAAAGTTGGTCCCAGAATTGAACCTTGAGGTACTCCACATATGATATTCCTATTTCTAGATTTAGTATTACCAATCTGAACAAACTGCTGTCTATCTTCCAGGTAGCTCTTTAACCAGTTTTGTGTTACTCCTCTGATTCCATACTTCACCAATTTCCTTAGTAAAATATGATGGTCAATCGTATCGAAGGCTTTCTGTAGATCAATGAAAAATCCAATACTGAATTTATTTTTTTCAATACAGTTGGTAATCTCTTCCACAAGTTCGATTAAGGCAAATGATGTAGATTTTCCTTGTCCGAAGCCATATTAACTGTTGAATAGCAGATTGTTTTTTTCCATAAAGTTAAGTAATCTGAGATTAAATAATTTCTCTAGAATTTTTGAAAGCTGAGGCAATAAAGAAATTGGACGGTAATTTGTAAAACTTTGCTTATCCCCTGTTTTAAATAAAGGAATTACTTTGGCCGTTTTCATTTTAGTGGGAAACTGCCCACATTTAAATGAGAAATTAAAGATATGTGTAAGTGGTTTGCTAATAGCTTCAGCAACATTCTGAATTGTTTTCATATCAACACCATCCGCATCCTGAGATTTTTTATTACAACATGTCCTAATAGTGTCCAATACCTCACTCTCATTAGTAGGCATGAGAAACATTGTATTTGAATTTGTCTCAATCAAATCACACGGAATTGCATCAACGGTTTCAATCTTTCTGGCTAGTTCAGGTCCAACATTGACAAACAATCTGTTAAATCTATCTGCAATTTCTTCTTTGTCACTAATAACCATGCCACCGTCCACAAAATACTCTGGATAAGATGAAGTGTTTTTACTACGCCCAATTATATTATTCAATGTCTTCCAGATACCCTGAATGTTGACTTTGTTCCTGTCGAGTAATTTAGAGTAGTACTCTTTTTTCCTTTCCCTCAAAATATGAGTTCATTTATTTTTGTATTTTTTATACTTCAGTTCTGACTCAGTGGTCCTCTATTTCAAAAATTGTTTGTATAGGTGATTTTTCTTTTTGCACTCATTTATCAATCCATTTGTTAAACATGGAGTATTTACATTTTTGTCCTTTTTACATTTCCTGATTGGAAAATGTTTGTCAAAACATGAAATGAAAATTTCTATAAAGGAGTTGTAAGCTGTGTTTACATCTGACTCATTGTAAATGGAATCCCAATTATAAGAGGATAGGTCACTCTTTAATTTTTTAAGTGACTGTTCTGATTTAATCCTACAATATACAAAATCATTTTGATTACGTATCTTATGTCTTACATCATATATCATGAAGATTGGAAGATGATCACTAATGTCATTTAGTAATACACCACTAACCACTTTACTATCAAAAATATTTGAAAATATGTTGTCAATTAAAGTGGCACTGTGTGATGTTATTCTGGTCGGTATTGTAATAAGCGGATGCAAATTATTGTTATACATAACATCCAAAAAATCATCCGTATTTTTGTGTTTGTATGGATTTAATAAGTCTATATTGTAATCACCACAAATTATAGTATCTTTTGACTTTTTAATAGAAAATACTTTTTCCATCCATTCGTTGAATACCTTAATGTCTGATCCCGGTGCTCTGTAAACACAACTTACAAGAATATTTTTTCTTTTCTGTAACATAATTTCAACAGTAATGCATTCAAATATTTCCTCCACAGTAAGAGACATATTTTCTATAAGTTGACAATCCATGTTTTTATCAACATATATGGCCACCCCACCTCCTTTCTTGCATGGTCTACTCTTAAAAAACATTTCATAGCCAAACATTTGAAAATCAGTACCTTTGTCTTCATTTATCCATGTTTCTGAGACAGCCACTATATTGAAGGATGTCTCGAAGCAAGACAAGTAGTCCTTCATATAAACAAATTATTTAAACATCTTTATGGATAAATCCTGGCTTGTGGTTCATTAAAACACTGGTAAGGTTAATTGGATTAAGTAACAAATGCAGTCAAAACCCAGCAACTGTTTTATAAATCAAGTAAACATCACAAAATAAAGATTTACCTATTAAATATAACTTATTTTTAAAAGTTACAAGTACTTTAAAGTAAGTTGTGGCACTTGGGGCAGAGGCCATTTCAAGGCCGTCTCACATGATGACCACCACGTACAGTTGGTTCTTTCGTGATTCACGCGTGATATACGTAATTGATAAGTGTTTCTTGCATCCATCAAGGGTTTAGGTCGACGAGTCTGCACTCGAAATCGGTTTTGGTCGGTTGAGAATTTTGCAGTTTAAATGGCGTACAATAATATTGCGCTTTTCTGCCTACAAGGCCCAAAGTGCTTTACAGTCACAGACCCATTCACCCAGTCACACACATTCACACACTGGTGGCGGCTCCGCTGCCGAGCGCTGGCGCCAGCCCGCCGCCAGAGGCAGGGTGAGGTTCAGTGTCTTGCCCAAGGACACTTTGACATATTGGTGTGCAATGCGGGAATTGAACCCGCTCTCTTATTATCATGGGTCGACTGCCCTACCGCTGCTCCACAGCCGCCCAAACATATGTGTAATTTACACACAATTTTTACATACATCTTACACAATTGTGCGTGATTTTTGTGATATGCATATGCGAATTTGTGGCATACCATGACCATTCCATGTATCTCTAATGGACTTTTCAGGCATGTACCACCCATGTACAACTTTTAAATCATAAATAAGCCGCACAAATCTCGGCAAATTACCTAATTGACGCACAAATCACTAATGAATTGCATATAAACAGCGCAATAATCACGCACGGTTCATGTTCTATGTTGATTTACGTGTTCCTTGCGTGGTCTGTAGCTTAAAGTGGTTCATTTATAAGACAACTATCAAAAGAACAGGCAGACGGCTGGTTCCAAATGCAGCAGGTTTATTAGCTCAGCTGTACGTTTACAAAGCTAAATCAGGGTCAGGCAGGCAGGGGTCAACAACAAGCATTGGGGGCATCAGAGGAGAAACAGGGGAAGTCAGTATCCAGGCGAGATTCAGAGCATGCGGCAGGCAAACGGAGTCAGGAGTCAGATACAGAACGAGGACAGGAGGTCAGGAGGTCAGGAGGTCAGGAGGTCAGGAGGTCAGGAGGTCAGGAGGTCAGGAGGTCAGGAGGTCAGGAGGTCAGGAGGTCAGATTCAACTACAACACTTGGTAAAGATAGTAGAGTGGCACAATCAATTCTTCACACTGACTGAGGCTCAGTGCAGTGCTCAAGTATGCTGTGATTGATCGGAAATGAGAGTCAGGTGTGTGGCATCCTGGATGTGTGCGCTGGGGTTGCTGGGAGATGTAGTAAGGTTAGAACTTCTGGGGATGGTTCCCGCCGTTGACCAGAGAGGGGAGACAGAATTCTGACTTCCATGTAAAGACCACAACTTTTCTCACTTTTTCCACGTACATTCACTTATGACCAATTTACGTCCGTACAATATGCCTGAAATGTACGTAGTGCCTGTGTGACCCGACCTTATGCAAGATAAAATGATTGTAATTATTAGTTGATCGATTGAATAATGCATTACAAACACAAACGTACTCTGGTTTTACAGATCCACGAGAGGTTGAAGTGTTTTGAAAGGCAAAGCTGCATCCCAGTCATGGAGCAGGCAGCTTTTACAGCCTTAGAAGTAAGTATTAGATGATTGCATTTGTTTTTTAAAATTAAAGATATAAAATGTACTCATGTATCCAAACTAGTCATCAAAAGTATAGCAAAAACTCTAAGTCCTATAGTGCAGACTGAGATATTTCTAAGAGCCTCCTTCCCCTCCACGTGTACATTTTCCTGCAGAAGGTCCTTAATCCCCCCCTCATACTGTTGGACGAGATGCCAGGCATTTTCCCTTATCTGTCTTACATTTTCCCCTATTCCTTGCCTTCATGTGCTCGTTTCTCCACCCTCAAACCATATTCCGCTGCCTTTGTCCTTTTCCTTTTACAGATTAAATTTCTTTTTTCGCTTTTCACCCCATAAACACTCAATTCTGCTGTTTCCACACTACTTCCCTTATTTGATCTCCTTCCAAAAATCATTTAAAAGCTCTAATAATAATGATATTTACAAAAAAAAAAAAAACTTTTGTTTGCCTTTATTTTCTTTCAGCTGGTGGAGGAGTTAAAAAAACAAACCAGCAGAGATGACGTCAAAGAACTGTGTGCCCTCTTCTCCAAGCCACATTTTAAGGTTAGACTGCAATCGCTTCACAAATTTGTGTGTTATGATGCTTTGCTTAATTGCCAAAACCCCTGATACAGCCATAAAAACAATACGAAAATACGTATTTTTTTGCTCTCCCAAGAGATGGAAGACAGGAATACAACCCCACACTAAAATATGAAACAACGTTCTCTCTGATGAGAAAGAGGAAGGCTAACTGACTTAACTTAAATCAGCTGATTGGTTGAAAAAAAATACAGTTTTGTCTATTTGAGGGAGGTTCATAAAGTGCTCCACATTTTTCGACCTCTTTTGTTAACTGTTTTTTAGGTTCATGTTAGTTAGTAATATTTGGGTATTTTTTTTAAAGACCCACACTGATGAAAATTATGTTTTTTGTGTTTTTAACATGACATGTTTCTTATGATGGTGGACATATGTAAAGAAAATTTAAACTCAAAATTGCATTTCTGAGTTTTTCTTTATTCAAATCTTTGTGAACCATGTGCAGGCAAAAAAAATGCAGTTTGAAAAGGAGAGCATTTGTCACATAGAAAATACGCAGGGGGGACCACAAGCTCTCTACTCCGCTCCATTCTGATGCATCCACTTGCAGACGACTAGATCTTGGCTTTCCTCGTCCGAGCTGGCATCTGGCTCAAACTGTACGGCTGGATAGCTCCAAAATACTTGCCATTTTTGTTGCACCGTTAATGTTAGGTTGGTGGTGGGAGTGGCTGTAAGCTAGCGGGAAAGAGTGTAAACAGATGGATGAAGGGGAGCAGAGGCAGGCTTACTCCGAGCCAACAGTCAGAGATAAATTTCAAATGCACTTCTGGTGCTCTGCAGAAACTATGTCCTAGAAAACGAGACAGGTTTCTGGATTTCATCTTAAAATTGCATAATCATTATTAAAAGACCACTGGGATCACTTTTACGATAGATCAAAAGGATCGGAGTGGGACTTAGGGGAATTTGATCATTTTATGGTACAAGGACCATTAAGATCTAAGACTTTGTTGTTAGGCATAAGCAGGGGTGAAGTTTAGAATTGTTTTGAATATAATTTGAGATTTCAAAGACTTGTCCTTTTCAATTATACTAGCTTAATCTATTTCTGTCTGCATCTTAATTGGAAACATAATGTAGTCGCATGGTGACCATAGACCTACAAACTCCTCATTGAAAAGCTGCTTCAGTTCTGCTTTAGGTTATTGAATCATTTGATCTGCGGGGTGAGGCATGCTGTGTCACTTCCACTGCATGTTGAATCCATTTGCAATCACTTGTTCCTGCAGGTCCATCCAAAACCGTGTGCACGCTCCCCAATGTTTGCTTAGTGTGTTTAAAGTGTCATTTGAGATTGCTGCTAATCTGCTCTGTCTGCTTCAGTGAAGCACAAAAGTTTCCCAGGTAACATTGCATCATTTTTGCGTACTTTAGCTGTTAGCGGTTTTGAAATTGAGCTTAAACGGGGCATTAAACCGTTGATTTTGTAACAACGCAAACATAACCCTTTCTGCAAACTCTAACAAAGTAAAGTAAGTTAAAAAATAAAAAATAAAAAAAGCTCTGGAGATAAACATTTTATGAATCCATTTGAAAAAATGTTGACTGCTGCATGAAACAGCCACCACAAAATAAACTCCGTTTTTACCAGTGCAGTTACAAGTTGATTCATTTTTCCTCTCCGTGTGGCTCACCATGTCTGTGATCTGACATTGAACCGTAATCAGGCGTCACACTTAGTTATCCTAACTGAGCACTTGTGAAAAACCTAACAGAGTTGGGATTCCTTCAGTACACTCATATGAGTCACTCAAAACAACAAATTATATCAACTGTAAATTTTATTTGACTCACTTACACCCCATTATTCACTCTTCCCAGGGTGGTGCTGACATGCATTAACCTCAGTTGCACTACAGAAAATGTGCCCTGGTGCGATGTTTATTATTTTGCTAAAAAAGAAAAGAAAAAAATCTCAAATTGAAAAATCCTTGTGTTTCAGATTTGCTGGCAGATGCATACGCTCACTGAGTTTGCTTTTCCGATAAACGTTGAAAGTCTGGGCTTTTCTTAATGAGAAGCCGAAACTGGACGACAAGTAACAGTTTGTTTAAACAGTTCTGATGGCATTTCTGCTCTTGGCTACATCACAGAAGCTCACACGTACTTATGGGACGCTGGGGATATCATGCTGTAAATGGATGTTTGTTTTTTTTCCTTGAGAAGCTACTTTTGAAAGTAGCCAGAGATGCATTGCTCACATATTGGACACTTGTGAAATGAGCAACTGTTGATGGACATGAGAATAAAAAAATGAGTAACTGACAGACAGATGGGCTGATTCCTAAAATTTGATGAGCAGATGTTTCCCTTCATTCATGTCACAGACATTTTTTTCATACACAGTGACAAAACAAAGAGGGTCTTATTTGGTGTTGCATTGAAAAACAAAAGTGAAGTTTTTCAGCGACATACAGAACATTTTTTTGGAATTTCACAGAAAGCAGATAATGTTAGCGATGTGGGAGGTTTCCTTAAGGACCCAGTCCGATGAAAAACATGTTTTTGGTGTTTTTAACATGTTCTTGGGACATATATTGAGAAAATTAGGATCAAAGTTGCACAGAAGCAGTTTGTCATCCTCATTGGATGTATTTTGCAGAACCTTCTGCAGGTCCATGATGCTGTTGCTCAGAAGGACTTTGAGCCAAGTCTTGCCCCTGTACCTGACGATGCTCTGGATGAAGAGGAGGATTCAGTCAAAATTGTCAGTCTGGTCAAAACCAAAGAGCCACTGGTGAGTAGTTATTTCTTAAATTCTATCCAAGTTTACTTTTTTGAGGAAGATCGTTCACCTGTAATAGGGTTTTGCACTCATGAACATCATAAAGATTTTTTCCCCAGACAAGATTTCAAAAAGATACCAGGTTGGATGTTTTCTGTTGGTTGCAAAGTTGAACTTGTTCACTTCTGAACAAAAAAGCCTCATAAGAACCATTCACCACATTGGGCCTTCAGTTTACCTCACAGATTTTAGGTTCACATAGAATGTAGAGTTTTTATTTATTTTGTTTCCCTTACATCAATTCTCAGTGTGATGAGCTGCAACAGACAGCACTAAAACAAATTTGAGAAATTTCAACAGAAAATGCAATTCTAAATTTCTGTTGGAGGTGTCTGTTTCCCAAATTTTGTCTTCATTTTGTTTAACAAGAATGTTAGTAAAAGGAGAGGAGGAAAAATGTTATTAGGAGCTGCCAACATTAAACACTAAACTGCTATTGATTGACAATAAGAACAAGAATCTGAGGTCATTATGAGGTCACACGACTGGCAACCATGAAAAAAATGTGAAGTTTTTGGAATCCCATTTCAGTGTACATTAAATTTAAAAAACACAGCTAATTTGAGTATTTTGCATGCATAATTTGTAAGGCTTTTATTTTGGAGGGAAGTATTTTGAAGTTTTTTATTTAGAAAATTAACACGAACTACATATAGGGTGGTACATGCAATATACCATATTTTTCAGGTCAATACAACCCATCATTGTGACAAAGGTGAATACTTCTTTCAATAATTAAACATGTTTTGTTTTCTCATATACATAATAAAGCTTTTCTATCATTTAAAAGCGTTTGTCCTCATGTGTTTTCATTTAAGCTTCCAGGGGGCGGTCTACTCCAATCATATTGGACATACTTTTGTATCGATCCTTCAATAAGACATGAAATGACCTTTTACTGACACAATCGGTCAGTTGATTAGTCCGACATGTTCCTGTTCTTTGCTGCTCGTAGTTCTCTTTCCTTTGTGATCTGCACCGCATCAATGACATCTGTGGAAAAATAACTGATTTGGAAAATCTTTTCCATCTTTTCTTGTGTTAGATGAAAACAGCTAAAAAAAAGCTGGATTGATGGAACAATAAAGAAGAAGCTTGTGTGCAGATTGCTTGGTAGTTTGACCCACTTTGTCTCCCTACTAATGCTGTTCTATCACTGACTAATCCTCATCCTCAAGGGGGCAACAATCAAGAAAGACAAATCTACAGGGGCAATTGTTGTGGCAAGAATCATGAGAGGAGGTGCGGCTGACAAAAGTGGTAAGCTGATAAAAGCGTTCATTTAAAGTCCCACTCCAATCATCTTTTGTTCTATTATAAAATGGTTCTCAGGGGTCTTTTAATTATGATTATGTCATTTTAAGAAAAAAATTAGAAGGCCTGTGTTGTTGTCTAGGACATAGTTTCTGCAGAGCGGCAGTAGTCCATCATCCATCTGCTTATATGCTTGCTTACAGCCCCTCACAACCCCAACATAGCTTTACCGTTGCAACCAAAATGGGGAGCAGTTTTAAGGCCCGTACACACCGGGACGAATATTCGCCCGGCGTTATCCGCCAGCGTTTTTCGCCACGTTTTTTGTGTTCACACCCAGGTGATTTTCGCTGACGATGAGCCGAGCGAACATGCAATTTCATTCCCTGACATTAGATGGCGCTTAATGTAAACAGAAATACTCCTGTACACAAGGTGGCGCTGCGCAACTTTACGCTTCTTAAACTCGCTTTTCCCTCAGAAGAAGAGAACAAGTATGGCTTGTCAGAATCATACAAAGAAAACATGAATATTTCAAGCACCAGTTGCTCCAACCCCCAAGTTGTGTTTTACTGTAACTTCAGAAGCTCCAGACACGTGTGCAATAGCGCCATTCTCATTGGTCGAATAGATTTCGACGCGACGTGTCAAAAAAAAAAAAAAGAACCCGAGGCGTTTTTTTTTTTGACGCTTTGATGCGTGTCTTTTTTTCGCATTGGTGTGCACACTCTCATTGGTGCCCTTTGTTTAGTCACGAGGCGTTAAACGTCGGCGAAAATCGCGCGCGAAATTCGTCCCGGTGTGTACGGGCCTTAATCATACAGTTTTGAGCCAGATTCCAGCTCGGATGAGGAAAACGAAAACATACATGGATCTATTTGTCTGCAAGTGGATGCATCGGACTGGAGCGGAGCTTGTGTCCTTCCAATTGTACCACTTAAGCTATTTCCACCTTTTTTGCTCCTGATTCATAAAAATTTGAATAAAGAAATGCTCAGAAATGCAGCTTTAAGCCTATTTTTCTTCTTATATGTCTTCCATGATTAGGGAAATGGCACAAGAACGTGTTAAAAAAACAAATGCACGATTTTCATTGGAGATGGTCTTTAACTGTGAGATTAAAGAATATAAAAATAGAATATCCAGACACATATCTTCTTATTTTTTATTTTTATTTTTAATTAATATCTCTCCGAAGGCCTGATCCATGAGGGAGATGAGCTAAAGGAGGTGAACGGGGTTCCTCTGGAGTACAAGAAACCAAAAGAGGTTCTTCCGCTTCTGGTTGGTGATGATATCCTTTTCTGGTTCTTTCTTTTGAACATTTTTTGTGATTATTTGCGGACTACAACAAAATAATGATAATACAACAAAATAAAAGAAAGATTTTAGATATAAAGACAGTCATCCTTCAACGATCATTCTGAGACTGCTGAAGTTTGCCTTTCCATTCATCTTTTGAAACAAATATGGTAAAGCATATCCGTTCTTCCATTTTCTGTCCAATTTGACCTTTTTAAACAATGTTCATCAAAACGAATTATGCATTTCTAACATTGGAATTATTTTTTGCCTCTGCAAAACATCTATGAAAAAATTGTGGAAAGAAATTTATTTTTTTTTGTAGATATTTCAAATGTTTATTTTCCCTTAAAATAAAGGTTATTTGACTAACGTAGGAATTATATTAAATTTCTCTGACAAATTGTTCAAAACTTGAATTGATTTGTTAAATCTAAAGATGGACCTCATATTTTATTATGAATTAAAAAAGGTCAATTCACTTCATCAAAGTAATTTTCTTGTCTGAAATGGTTTGAAAATGTTAGATTTCTTAGAATATTGGAATTTGTTGACTTTTCCAAAAGTCAGAGTTAAATGGAATGGCATTTACCCTTCAACAATGTTTTTTTAATCAATAAACTATCAACGGATTTAGCCAAAGAGGTGATTTTGTCTTTCTGTTTTACATTATTGTGCCAATAATATGGTGATAAGATTCGGGAAGTTCTTGTGTTCTGAACAGTCAATTTACAGTTAACTGTGTGTGTCTGCATTTCTGCAGGCTCGCTCTCAAAGTGAAATTAAGTTCAAAATTGTTCCTGGATCTTTCACAGAGGACCTGCCATCAGATAAAATAAAGGTAATCAGAGTGCACGTCATATGTCAGACATTGTGTGAGAACATTTGATTCGATTATCCACGGTCACATCCTGTTGCAGTCATGTAGAGTCAAATGTATGTCGAGGTAAAGGCAACAATTATTTTACAGCAATTCTTAAGCTGCATCATTTTAGTTCAATATCAAAAATAAAATTTCAGGCTTCATGCTGAAGCCACTTATTTCTAAAATCAAGTAATAATCGATTGTCTGCACTTTCGCCCACTGAAAGACCATACTAGAGACCAAGCAGTAGACCAAAAAAGAAAAATTTCTGTTAAGAAGGAAGTTAAATCACAAATATTAATAATAATAATAATAATAATAATAATAATGGAAAATTGGATGGTTGAAAATACAACAGACTTTCATCTTTTGTTTTGGGCGCTTTTATTTTTTTATATGCTCTCCTCAGCTGTTTGTGCAGGCTCTGTTTGACTACAGCCCTCTGGAGGATCCCACCGTGCCATGTAAAGATGCTGCCATGGCCTTTAAAAGAGGCGATGTCCTCCAGATTGTAAATATGGATGATGATACCTGGTGGCAGGCACGCAGTGCAGGAAATGATGACAGCCGGGCCGGGCTTATTCCCTCAAAGCAGCTGCAGGAAAGGTATGGCTTTATGTCATCTTCCTTCAAAGAAGACAACAAGAATACAGATATTTTTAATCTCCGTTTTTTTTTTGCTTTCTGCAGAAGATTTATGTTACAGCGACCCAAACCCTTGTTTAAACCTCAGCGACCTCGACCAGCAGGTGAGAAACCAGTATTTTCTATAAAACAGCTCCACCTGAGAGACATAAAACACTTTCAAACAACATTTCAGAGCTCCTCGACTGCTAAAATGAGGGGTGAGGGGTATGTGTGAAGGTCCTGAGGAGAGCTGAGGTCACGGATGAGCTCAGCTGCCCTCCACTTGTACTAACTTCCTTTGTTTTCTCCACATGCTCCACAGATGAAGGGGGAGGTACTGTCAAGTTTACTTTTGAAATGTTGCTGTCAGCATTAGTACAGACAAAGCTTGAGTGTTAGCTTTTTTATTTTTTAGATTTAAAGACGAAGCAGTTTAAACTTAAATGGTAATGAAACACTGTGGTAGTTAAAGATAACAATCAAATATCTCTTACTTTTTTCTCAATCCTCTTCTAGTTTCATCCTCTGAAGAAGGTCCTGATTATGCAGCTATAACCGGGATTCACATTCGTAAGATGTTTGGCTTGTTCATACTAATAGTGCTTAAAAGTCCAACTCGGCAAAAGCGGATGTTCAGCAGGAAGACATGAAAACACAAAGCACAACTCCAGATAAGACACAATTAAAGGGGGTAGTACTTCATGCAGGTATGAAAGCTGTGTTTTTTGACCACTGTGATGTGGTTCTGTCAAAATAACAGGCAGACAGCTGGATCCAAATGCAGCAGGTTTATTAGCTCAGCTAAAAATCCACAAAGCTAAATCAGGGTCAGGCAGACAGGGGTCAATAACAGGAATTAGATCATAAGAGGAGAGACTGAGTAGTCAGGATCCAAGTGGGAATTGGGGCAGGCAGCAGACAAACAGATTCAGAAACAGGGTCAGTAGACAGACGATCAAATCCCAATATAACACTCTGTAAGGAAGTCAGAGCGGCACCAACCATACTTCGCACTGAGCTTCACTCAGTGCAGTGCTTAAGTATGCTGTGGTGGATTGAGTGAAAGAGTGTCAGTTGTGTGGCATCCAGCAAGTGTGCACCAGGGGTTGCTGGGAGTTGTAGTGTGGCTAGAACCTTGGGAACGGCTCCAGTCGGTGACCAGAGGGGAAGACAGAGCTCTAACTTCTGGCACGTACACTGGGGTGCCGTAAGAGAGTGTCAGGCGTGTTATGGAAAATTATTTAATTTCGCCCAAATTGTCTAAAATCAAATCAGCTCTGTTAATGCAAACAGGCCCAGGTTTCCAACCGAGGAGGTGGAAATTTAAAGGCTTGTTCTTTAAGTTTATTTGATTCTTCTTCAAGATACTTTAATAAAACACCTTTATATTATAAATACATACAACATAGTTTTGAAGTTTTTACATTTTTTTAAAGATGGTTCGCCTTGTGGGTCAGGACAAAGGAAAGAGAAAATGTTTACCTTGGCTCAGACACAGGGGATGCTTTATTGAACACAGCAAGACCCATCAAAAAATAATTGCATGTAGATAAATGTGGCCCTACTAAACATAGGTGATGATTTCTTATTTCAGTTGGTCAGAAAAATATTGATATGGGAGTAAATATGGGTTACCAAGTCTGAATTGATTTTGTGGATGTCTAGACTCCTGCCGCCAGGTGGCTAACATGTTCACACAAGCAGCAATTTTTCTCTTTTTTAAGCTGTTAGACATGACTGCTTTCCTCTGAATCAAATGGTGCATTTAGCAGATTTAGAACAGATTTAGCATTAAGATAATAATAATTTCAGGTATTGCAATACACTTTTAAATTTAGATTTGTGATGCTTTGCAACTTTGGGAATATTGTAAGGACTCTTTTCTAGTTTTTCCTTGGTTGTGTGTGCCACTTCGTGGGTTGTCTTACCTAAAAGTGGACAAATGGTTTTGTAATGCTGTAGGTATAAACACACCTGACTTGTACATTTTCCAAGCTGGTTTAAGGAGAAGTTTTCGACTGAGCAGAAAAAGCAGCCGGACCAAAAATGCTTCCTGGTTCTGGAGATGGAGCACAGAGGTACATGGGGTGCTATGTCCACATACCTACAGAGAGGTGGTTCCTTCCCTGAGAGAGGCAAAAGACAAACACCGCCTGGTCATCCTGATTGGTAAGTTTATCCTGGTGAAGAAGGTGGAGGTTCAAAGGTTGAAAGAACAGTGTTAGTCCAAGTGAAAATTGATAGTTTGAACAATTAATGAATTTCATCAATACATAAAATGGAATAAACAATTTAAAAAAGGGATAGTTTGTAAACCTAAATGTTCTTTTTCCCAACAAAATATGGCTTTGTGCAGATACAGAAAAAATGTGGTTTTGTACTAAATATCTGGATCTCCTATTACATATCACCTTACAGTTGTTTTATAAACCTTCTGTACACAGTAAAAGAAAAAGAACAAAAAGAAAAGCAAGAAGTAAAACTAATAAATAAACAAACAAAAAACATGAAAAAAAAAACATCATAAGTTTATACATGCATCCATTATCAGATCAAAATGGGAAATTACTTTTCATAGAAAAACTTTGTAAAGAATGGAAGACATAGTCCAAATAAGGTTTTCATAATTTGGAGAGAAAAAATCTGTTGCAGAGGGTACTTTACATGTTTTAGGTGTTCTAAAGGGATATTGTCCAGAAATTGGAAAACACCTTTATAGTAAATCGAAAGATATACTTCTTTTTTATGGTCCACCAAGTAATTCTAAACAATAGGCAGCTTTCTGTCTGAAAAAGAAAAAATAAACCGCATCCAGAGCAGGAGGTGGATAATGCTTCCTAAAGCAGCTAGCTTTCATGCTACTTTCTCACAGACTTGAATTTCAGAGGTTTACAAGAAATGAAAATAAAATAAAATATTTGTCCAGTATCAGACTTTTTATTTACCATCAAGTAGCGACTGGATGGCTCAGTTAGCTGCGTGTCTGACTGGCGCATGGGAAATCAGGGTTTGTTTCCCAGGGGCGCAATGAGCTTCATTCAGTGTGGGTGGTTTGGCAAGACCCTTTACGCTACTAACTCTGTAGCCACAAGAGGGCCCAAATCTGGGTCCCCCTGTGCCGTTCCTAGCCCGAATAAAATACAGGGTTGTTTCAGGAAGGGCATCCGGCATAAAAATCTGTGCGAATCAGTGAAAACTTATTTGCTTTGGCAATATGCCGAAAGGTGAACAGCATCAACAACTATCAATAACATTTATGCTATTCACTGACTGATTACCAATCTTTCATAGTTCAAATTATATTATGGATAATTTTATATTAATTTTTGACAATTGCTATGTAAAAATCGTAACATTCTTTCCATTTATATGCATTTTTTAGATAGATTTTTTTGTATTTTTATTTCATCTTTACATCCTTTCTTCATCAATTTATATGTATGTCTGTCTAAATGTCTGCTTGTCTAAATACTTTATATAACCTGATTCCACCAAAGTAAATAACAGCATTAATGAAGCTTCACCAGATCAAAAGAAAAGGTAATGCGCTGATGAAGATTTATGCTTCAAATCTTGAGTGCAAGAACAATCTGATCCCATGAGAGCCATGAAAATGCCTCACAAGTGGTCCAATTCGGAATAAATTGTGTTACCCTAAGTTTCTCTCAGTGGCCCAACCCATCCCTGTTCTGCCAATGCTGCAGGTCTGCTCTGTATATTTCAGAGCCATGTGTTTCTCTGGAGAGTTTTACAATGAAAACAGTTGAAGGTTGTTTTTTTTTTAAAGTTATATTAAGATACAAGTGGAGGTCATCTGTGACTAAAAGAAAGACTGGTAGATGAAAGACAGGGAGGACACAACTTATAGAAATGAGTCCTAAACAATAAATAGATGTGGACTAAATCTATCATCGGACAATTTCTCCATCATCAAACTAGTAAAGTTGGGATAAGAATTCAGGTTCTGACCCCTTTAATTGAGTTGGAGTTTACCTCGTCTCTGGATTATGTTTTAGTGTCCGCTGGGAAACCTTTTTAAAGACCTGAATTCATCATTAAGAATACATTGTATAATTTATTGGCAATGAAAATTGAGGCCAGAGAAAAAACAAAACCCGAATCTTTAATCCAGAAACGGGTGAATAATGTCCGACGAGGTCAGACATATATCCTTTCTGCTCGTCCAATAAACACATCTTTTAAGAAACAATAGACTGTTGTGCCCCAGGATAGCTGGTAAAAGTGATCACCTGTCACTTTAAGTACTTTTAGATTCTTTAACTTAAAAAAAAAGCCACAAAAGGGTATCAAGGCAGGCTGATGGGGCTTCTCTGCAGTTCTATATGCGGCTGGAGAATTCATCAGCAGTGTAAGAGCAGCAAGTCCATTAACTTGAATATAGTAATGTATTAAGCTTGTGATGGAAAAGGCAGGTATGTCAGGAATCTTACTTTTCAACTATGATCCATCAGTCTGATGCAATTTAGGGTTTGCAGTCTGAGAAAATACCAGAACAGAGTGTGTTTGTGTGAGCATCCTAAACCGCAGTGTCACAGATACTTTATCGATTTGGTGAGGTTACATTTGAATACAATGATATGGATTTTCCAGAGCAAGAGCACTGAACAGAATAATGCAGACAGAGGGCGGATTAAACATCATATTGAAATCAGAATGAAATCAAAGCTCTGTCTGACTTTCTCCTGCCCTCCTCCTCCTGATGTGTAAGACAGATGCATGATTTTGTGTCAGGCTCGCTTTGAGAAAAACATTGACACACAGTGATGTTGAGAAATAAAACCAACAAAGAGAAATGAGAGGTTTGACCTTTGTCTTAAAGGGCCAAGTGGCGTTGGCGTGAATGAACTGAAGAGAAGGCTGGTCATCTCTGACCCTGACCGCTATGGCATCAGTGTACCCTGTAAGCCGGACATCTTGGATACAAGCTGTTTTGTTTTCTGCAAACATAAAAAAAGGTATTGGCCTTCTTTTCCTCTGTCAGACACCACTCGAGAGAAGAAAGGACAGGAAAGGGAAGGAGTGGATTATCACTTTGTGTCAGTTCATAAGTTTGAAGAGGATATTTTGAATCACAGGTACAAGAATAGTCCTATCTTCATTTTTATTCATCTCCTTTTTCAAACGATCTAGTTTTTCTAAGTTAATTCAAGTGAATAACTTTTTTCCCATCTGCCTTCAGGCTCATAGAATATGGCAGTTATAGGGGTCACTACTATGGAACGAGTCTAGATTCAGTGCACAGAGTGATGGTGACAGGCAAGATGTGCCTCATGGATGTGCACCCCAGTGTAAGTGTTGACAATTCTTAAACTTTGTTTAATGTTATGTACACACCAGGCATGTGATGCCTGAACATACTTAACATTACATTAAGATCTCTACTAAAACCACTAAGAAATCCAGTAACTCAGTTACTTCACTAATCCAAATAACGTAAAACAATAAATTGGAGAATTCTGTTTTTTGATTCTATAAAAGCAAATATCATAGATACCATTTACCTTTTATCAACAATTCGTTGTACCCAAACTATTCCCATATCCTGCTTTTTTCCCATTTTCACTCTAGAAAGTAAAGTTCATTGACGCGTCTAAATTCAAACCACACGTGGTGTTTGTGAAGCCCCCAAACATCGAAGAACTGCGTCTCACAAGACGAAGAGTCAAGTTTCTATGTGACAAAGGGGACCCGAACCAAGTCAGGACGTTTACAGTAAGAAAACTATTGACTATAAGAGTTTGAAGTGAAATACAACACTTGTTGGTGGGTGAAGTGACACCACATTTAAATGTAAAACTTTTTTTTTTTAATCCTACTAAATTTTCTGCACTTGTCATTGGGTACATCCATCCATCTTTATGAAAACTTGCAGGAAAGCTTGATATGGTTTGCAAAAAGAAAAGGATGGGCCGCTCCTCCTATCCACTGACTGCAATAAACCACACAGTCAATGGTTTTAACCTCATTGCCTTCTGGATGGAACTTCTTTCTAGATGTCTAACTGTTTTTTTAATTCTTGTTAATTTTTGTCATAGACACGCAACTTTCTTTTAACCTTTTATTCATTTATTTAAAAACATAGCCCAATAAAAAAAATGACTCAAAACAGTTATAAAGCCACCCATCATTGTTAGAATAATAGTTAGTTCATCCGTATTATTCGTCAGTTTAATAGCTAAATTACACATGCAAAGAACACAGATAAAATTTTAGGGAACAAACATACACTGTACATGTATATATATATATATATATATATATATATATATATATATATATTTATTTATTTGTCATCCAGTCTCTTTTTCTAGTACAAACTGCACATTAACATGGAGATTTATATTTTTGCTAAAGTTATAATACCAAGTAAAACATCTTAAATATTCTTATACTTTATACGTGATGCAAAGAAAAGCTAGATAAAGAAATGAGCAAACTGCATTTTTTGTGCGAGGACATAAGGCTTTACACGTAACCCTTGCAAAGACAAAACAAAAAAACGGCATCATTACACTACACATGCCTGACCAGATTTGGATTTAGGAGACATTTAGGAGGTAAAACATATGCCGTGTGGCTTATTACTCCATGATCAACTTTGGAGTAATAAGAGTTTTATCTTGTGTTTTTATCTAGTTTGAATTTTTTTAAGCAGTTTGAATTTTTCATCACCCTGTTGGGTTTGTGGCCCTGTCTAAACAGGCAACATGCATGTTTTAGTGAACACATGTTTTCACCAAGACAGAAAGATGGAAATTCAGTTCCCAAATTCCCATCTGGCGTCACTGTTTGACCCCAACTGTTCACGTGGGCCTTATAAAAGCCTGTAAGGTCATACAGCTGTGTGACACCATGGTTGTGGTGGTTTTCGCAATGCCAGGCATCACAGCCCCTTCAAAAAACCTGACCAAAGTCATAAAAATCTATGTAAATAAAAGACAATAAAATAAAAATCTGAATAAAATATACGTTTTCTGATAAATTAAAGAAGTAGCTGCAATGAAAGAGGGCACCTGTTTTCCACCTGTCTAAGAGGTTCTAGTGACTTCCACCACAGCTGGTGATAGAACATTTCCTGTCTCTTAGCATTTAATTATCAGTCTTGTCTTGGTCAGGGTGGTTCATTGGTTATGGCTCTGCCATATTATCTCACAGTAAACTTTTCAAGGGTTATTTAAGTCACCATGTGGCTGAGCTCCAGTTACACAACAGTAGCCCCAGAAGTACTGGATAATGACCATACACAAGTATGGTTTGATGTCCAATCAATTTATCTAATGCAGATATTAGAGGGTGTCATTTGTGGTGTCATAGGAGGAGAACTTCCAAGACATGATCGACTTGTCTGAAACCATGGAGATCCAGTATGGTCATCTATTTGACAAGATCATCATCAACGGAGATGTTACCACAGCATTTAAAGAGCTGAAGGAAGATCTCGAGAAGCTGGCAGAGCCTGGGGTCCAATGGGTTCCTGCGGAGTGGAGTCGACCGACTCTAAAAAAAACACAAAGGAGTTGCGGTCATCTAACGGGCCTCTTTTGAGCTGAGACTACTTTTGTATTCATCTTGTTTTTTAACTGGCCTATACCATACAAAATCAACTTTTTGAGCATTTGAGTATTTTCACACAAAACAACCCCAAAGCGGTATTTTGATCTGTTCACGTATTTCTGAGTATTCCTCTAAAAACCTGAGCACCAGCCCCTCCCAACCCACGAAAACGAGTGGGTCCACTTTGTGATGTCACAAAGTGAGGAACAGCCCCTTCCAGGAAGAGTCTGCACTGCCAGCACCGCTTCCAGGCCATCAAACACACCTTTCTCCATGGACATATTATATGCACAATATGAACATTCATCTTTGCAAAAGTCCAGATGTTGTTTGTTTTCATGGGTAAGAAGCAGACATGCTACCGATGTCATGAAATGGGCGGCACTCACATGGAGCAAAAGCCAATGCCTCAAAGATCAAGTCGTCTTACTTCTGTGTAGGAAAAGGAGCTGCGAAAATAACTAATATTTCATTAAAAATTTGTTCTTTAATGTGCTAAAAGTGTATTATCATACAGTAATTATTGATATAGTTTACTCTGGAAGGCTTAAAAATAGCATGATGTAGGCCCTTTAAAGTCAAATTAGCAAGAAACAGAGAAAACTTTCACACACACACACAAATATTTATGTAGACACACAAGTAGAATGTATTCTTTTCTTAGTGTACCTTGGACAGAATCCTGCTAAAAAAATAAAAAAAGAGAAAAAAAATTAAAACTTATCAATTGTATAAACTGATCTAGTGCTGCAACTCATTTTAACTGTACTCCACACCAGATTAATATGATTGGCAGTCATCAGGAATGCATATTGCCAATGACTTCTACATGAAACCAAAATGATATGTAATATACAATCAAATAAAAACGTTAAAACACTTGTAATTATTATATTAAAATGTTATCTTTACATGTGTCAGTTCCATTGAATTGATTCCATCTCAGCATTAGTGAGACTCTGGTACCCATGTTTGAATGCCCCCCACTGATCTTCACCTAAATCATCTTAATAGCTGCATTCCCGGACAAATCATGCTGATCCCTTCCTCTTTTTTGGTTACTCAATTGGGTGTGAAGGAGTGTTAATGCGTCTGTCATGTCATGTTTGGGAGGAAGAGGAGCCTGACTGATGTGGGGAAATGAAAAAGGCTTTCAAGGGACTGAGGCCTTCACAGTCATTCAACTCAAAGTTATGACCACTCATAAAGGCTCACTGTGCTGTGGGGCTCCGTACGCAGCAGATGACAAGGAAGGGCGAAACTGCAGTTATATGGCAAGATTATTAAAAATGTCAGACAAGACTGGGCATGCAAAGAAGGTGGTGACTCGAATGAGTTAAGATCAAGCCACTGGTATGATTGCTTGCTCTTTGGTCGCCACAACACATAAACACTGTCTGTCAAGCCAAAACCAAACCTTAGCAAAGCTTGTCGGTGTACATAATTTCACGACAGCAATGAGGATCTGCAGGCACTTCTCTGAGATCATAACAATGCCATTAAAGACACCAGAAGGATCCAAAGAAAACCCATGTTCACTGTAGTTGCCACTGCAAACATGACCCAGAATATGATGTCAGTTGGTTTTGGTGTATTTTCCCCAAACACGCTTATTTCATACTAGCAAAAACAAATATGACTCGGGTTAATCAATACCAGGTTGCACAGTGGTTAGTACCTTTGCCTCACAGTAACAATGCAAACTCCACCTTTCTGTGTGGCGTTTGCATGTTCTCCCATGCATGTGCGGGTTTTCTCCAGGCACTCTTGCTTCCTCCCACAGTCCAAAAACATGCTTTATAGGTTGATTGATTACTCTAAGTTGTCCATAAGTGTGACTGTGGTTTTGTAATTGTGTGACCGTGCAACAAACTGGCCACCTGTCCAGGGTGTACCCTTCCTTACCTGGGTACACCGTATTGGGTACTGGCACAGGGAGACCCAAACTTGTGCCAGTCCTGTGCAGACCCCTGTTGTTTGCACTATTAACTAACCACAATCTTATCTAGGTGTAAGTATCTTCAGAAAAACTGTGCTTATGTAAAAGTAAATATTGATTAATAAATAGAAGTCATTTTTTTCTATGCGTAATAATACGAAATAAGAAAGAGTAATAGTGCAAACAGTGCAAAATCTAAAGAAAGCTGCTACAACGTGACAATAAAAAATAGGACCACAAATGTGTTTCTTTTTAAATAAAGACAGTAATAAAAAAAAGAGTCACTAGTATTAAAAAAGCAAAAAAAAACAACACTGTACTTAAGTTAAGTTAAAGTCTCATTAGTCCCATTTGTTCTCCACATTTGACAGCTGGGGGAGCAGTGAGCTGCAGACAGCCGCAGAGGAACCCATTGGTGGTATAAATCCCGGTAAATACTAAAATGTAAAGATCACCATTAACAATCCAGCCATTAGTGCAGATATGATGCTCTTCAATGAATCTCTCAGCTGCCCGATGAAACAAGGAGGATATAGACACAGCGCTCTCATAAACTCCATAAGTAAATTCAAACTCTTTACAGAACGTATTAAAGAAAAACTGTAACGAAAATATCAAAAGTATCAATCTCATCATGCTAGTATCAAGAATTCACCTATCGATCACAGATCAATCCCCCCACCTCTACTGAGTACCGGTGAGTACCAGCCCATCTAAAGCACTGTTTATAACAATTACCAAGACAGAATCTCAAAGTATAAATGCCATTCAGAAGTTTGTTACAATTATCGCGGACAGCAATCGAAAACAGCGAATCTTAGTATGAACTAGGCCTCACAGTTTTGGTGGGGACCGAACACAATTGATGCCATGACTATGAAGTTTAAACTGGACATAAAGAAATGAAAATTTACTGACTAAAACCAAGGAGGGTATATCTTTAAGACTAAATTTGCATTACAGAACTTTTGCGCTATTTCTCAAACTTCACTAGTGTTTTCATACAACTTATACACTGTATTTCCATCCACTTGCTAATGGGAAAAACTATCCAACCATTGTTGAGTGAACGGCATCCAGCGTCTACTTTGTCCTGTGCAAGGTCATCTTTCCCAGCTACTTCGGGGCAAAGGTAGGGTACATCCTGGGCAATATGCTTGTCCATTACAGGGCTACACATACTCTCTCTCTCTTTTAAGGGACATTTGGAGTCACAGATCAAACTAGGACACATGTTTTTGAACTGTGGGAAGAAGCCGAAGTGCTCCGAGAAAATGCACGCATGCAAAATCCAAACAGTAAGGACCCAACTGGGATTCAACCTATTGCGCTCCTGCTGTGAAACAACGGTGCTAACCACTACACCCCCATGCAGCCCTGTAGAAGGAATAAAATGTCTGTGTACAGTACAGTGCAGAGCAGGCAAAAAACCGCATGTCAGAACTGACATTACCTACCTACACTGAATAGGGATACTTGGCCAAAACATTTGGATTCTGTGTTGTATCGCTAAAGTCTTTCAGTGTTAGATGACACTGAAACAAACCCATTGGGTGCAACAAAAAGCTGTGAAATTGATTAACTGTAACAAAGTGTGTAATGCTACAGCATGTAGCAGTATTTTAAAGCATTAGAAAGCCCACCAAATAAGTTGTAAATAACAATAAGGAAGAAGAGACACAAGAGTTTCTATGTTAACGCCAGACATTTTGCCTCTTAGATGAACCCGGAGTTTGTGAACCTGCAAAACATGCACTAAACACACATAAACGAGGGCCAAATACTCCAAACAAAACAAGATATATTATCTTGACTGTGTTTTTTACAAGTCTCTTGGCTGCCAAATGTAAGTATGTTCCGAGCTAATATCAACAGTCTAGCCGGTGAACATATCACAGAGGGACAGGGTTAAATGGTGTGTGATAGCATGTAGTATTCTCCAAATGCTGCCCTGGAATGTGAGCCAGGAATTTACTGCACCTTGTGGGGATGCTTCTGGTCCAGGTGTTTTTCAGCTTTGAAAGCACTGAAACTCTGCCTCTTTCCAAATGCCGCAGAAATCATTCACATGCAGACAGAAATTACACTATTTTAAATCAAATTGCCAAGAGAAATTGGATTTTAGTTCATTTAAAACACTGAAATTGCAGCAAAATAAAAATATATTGGGCTTTTATTTCCGTAAGGATATTGATTTACCCCACCTTGTTGATGACATTGTTGTTCCAAATCCAGATTTCATAAAAAACAATATTAATATGATATTTTAATCAGTCCATTATGCTGCTGACGGATTAAAAAGATGCAAAGTTGTAATCTTTTAATGCACTCACAGAATGCAGGGATTTAAGCATGTGGCTACAAAAATCAATTTTCCTTTCCTTTGTGTTGCAGTCTGAAGAATCACATTTCACTAATGGTTTTGCTGCCTGTTAGAGACAATTTCATCCAAAGTTCTCCAGAGCCCTCTGAAGATAATTACTTGCAGACTGTATTTTTAGTCATTCCTCAAAATCCACAAGAACCGTGCATCTTAGGTTAAAAAATATGAAGGCAAACCTGACCTTCGTCAGAGTCTGCCTCAATAAAACTCTTACTAGTAAATCTAATAACTAAGTTTACTTGTAAGTACAATAATTCTCATTTACTGGGGGTGGGCTGCTGCTCCTCAAGGTTTCCTTGCAGAGGCTTCCAAAGAAGGGATTGGACAGCGAGAGGGCCAATAGGCTGCAGTGCAGCAGGTTATTTGAACTGTCCTCGATAAGCCCAGCTAAACCAGACAGCATCATCAGACTTTTAAAACCAAATTTCTGTGTAGGAGTCAGTCATCAACTGTTGTGCGGGGGCAACTAAAGAAGGGGAATGCTTTCAGCTCTTTAACATCACACCTATCATGGGATTTTACCATTTCTTCATCAATCTGGGAGTCCACTGATGCACCTGTCAATTGAGGGTAATCTCTAAAAGAATGGAAGAAGTTGCAGCAATGAAGTGTGACACTGTGCTCTGTTTGGATGATGGCAAGAGGGTTGAGAGGAGCATGCAGACGTGTGCAGACCTACCTCAGATGACTTTAGCAGACGGGCAGAGCGCGGATCCGCTGCATTGCCAGGAGGACAGCCTAAACGTCTCTGCTTTGAAGTACAGAAGATATGGGTATGAAGTTTCCTCTCTGAGATGTTGGCGTGGTCACTAGTAAAACTGCTGAATTAACTTTTGTAAATCAAAATGACAGAGCCTTTAACAGGTGCTATAAGAAAAAAATATTAGGTGAAATTATGCTGACGTACAACATTTCTAAAAAGATTTTTAAAAATTCTATTTGCCTTTTGTTACATCAGGTCTAGTCTGAGTGGTGTCAAAGTTCGCCACAAAAGACAGGTACTACAGAACATGGCCCGTCCCCTGAAACATTGGCTTTACAAGCACAGAGACAACCCCTACCCTACAAAGACAGAGAAAGTCCTATTGGCTCTGGGTTCTCATATGACTCTGGTGCAGGTAAGACAAGATTACCTGCAGGGAAAGCTTTAAATTTTTGTGAGCCAGCTCTTCTGCGAAACTTTGCCATGTGCGTGCAGGTTTCCAATTGGTTTGCTAATGCCAGGCGAAGGCTGAAGAACACTGTGAGGCAGCCTGACCTGAGCTGGGCCCTCAGGATCAAACTGTACAACAAATACATCCAGGGCAACGCCGAGAGGCTGAGTGTGTGCAGCGACGACACCCACACAGATGGTAAAGGCCTCTTCCTTTTAGCCAGAATTGTCAAGAGAAGCAGGGATATTTTCCACTGCCTGCATAAACCATCTTTGTTATGACGGTTTTTAAAAGAAAAACCAGACTCTGTTGTATTTCTTTTCACTGCAGATGAGGACTGTACCATGCAGACTCCTACCAGCCAGTCAAACTTTAGCAGGAAGCCTTCCCATAAAAGCAACGTTCTTGCCATTGCCGACTGCTCCAGCATTGACGACAGCACGTCTCCGCCGTCCAAGTATAAGAGCAGCTTGTTGAATCGCTACCTGAACGACAGCCTGCGGCACATGATAGGAGCCAAGGCGGAGGACATCTCTTCAGCCCGGAAAATGAGGAACCACTCTGAGTCCTACGACTGTGATCAGGATGTTGTCTCTCCAGCTTCCTCGTCTGAAACAGAGGCCAACTTTGTCTACCAGATGGGTGAGAGACACGATGCTAACACTATAAACTAAACCCCCCTTTTCCAGCACAAGTTAGGAGGCCTAAATAGGGAATCACAATCATTCCAAATTACCAGTAAAATAAAGAGAATTTACCGCAACCCCTGGCTACAAGAGCATAGCATCATTCTCGTTAATTAGAGATTAATGCAGAATGTGAGGCAAATTGACATTTTAACTGCCTAGTTTCCCCTCAGTTCCTTTTTAAAACACTGCAGTGTACAGTAAAAGAACAGAATGAACAGAAACTTCCACTTGGCTCCTCAGAGCACCTTGACAGTAATAAATCACTGGCATTCCACCAAAAGTTCAAGAGCTCTGCAAGATGAAATTGCACCAAAATTGGTCGAGTTTGACACCTTTGTGTCTTTTCAGACTAATTAGGAGCACAGCATGGTGACAGGCCTCAAATCCATACACAGGCTTGAGCCAAAGTCTCTGCAAACATCGCCAGTAAAGACTCGTGCAGATGCTAGAATTCCTTATTTTGAAATTGGAAGGAGCTCCTCCTGGCTGCCATCAAACACCGCAAGTGTAATTTCCATAAACTAGAGTGTGCCATTTGTTCCGCTTCAGCTTTAAGCCATGGTGGAAATGTCCAGCCCGCTCTCAAGGACAATTACAGAATGTCTGAGACTTTATTCCTCCCAGGGTGAGAAATAGAAACCCCAGCCAGGAGCAGAATTGCAGCAGTCTGTAGAGTGATAGAAACGTCTTGTTGTTGTGCAACTGTTGTGTCGGGGCTACCGCTCATGAGAAGCAGCACAGAGCAACCCCCTTATTGTTCATTTGGCTCCTTTTCTTGCTGTTTTATTCCCTCAAAGCCTCTGTACCTGCATGGTCTACTTCTCCTGTTGTTGCTTTTCTGCTCAGATCAATGTGATTTCTGAGTCAAAGCTGTGAAAATCTTTCTGAAAGCAATTCAGCACTTTAGGTTGACTTCAGTTCAAAATTAAACTAGGCAAGTTTGGCCATTTGAAATCTAAATCTCACCAATATGGTTTTAATTTTTTCAAAATCTGTTAAAAAGTTGAACCAGAAGAAAGATTTTAATTCATAGCCATAAATTATAAAAAAGTCATCATTATGGCTGCAATGAGATATTATTTTATTCTTAATATCCCAGCTTCTAAAGAAAACCCCAGACTTGATAACATGGAGCATTGACGTTTGTCAGATGTAATGTAATATATACAATTATGCAAATAAGCAGCACGTTTTACTTAGAAAAAAACTGAATTGATATTTGACAAATATCAACATTTTATTAAGGGTACCTGCAGTAATTTGTTCACAAACTGTCAGAATAACATATTTGTGGTTGCATTGTTTATATTTTTGACTCCCTAAAATATAACTAAAATAGGTTTAAGAAATGTTTAGTCTGGAGCTGGAGCTGCAAATTGCTTATAATTAAAAAAAATTAAATATAACCTTATGCAATCACACAATCAACCAATAAATCTCTCATAAAAAAAGATCACAAAATTGTGAAAAACCTGCACACAGATTTTAAATTAGCCATTATATTATTTAATGTATTTTGTTTAGCTTTTAAAAATCTGTTTATTATTTTAAAACAGCATTTTAAAATGTTAATTTTAATCATGTAGAATATTATAGTCATTCTATGGTTTTTTTGTTTTTGTTTTAGAAACTCAGATTTCAAAATCAATATTTTCTCAAAGTAGCTTTGTTTTTATTTCACATTGCTGTTTTTCAGAATGACTTATTTATTTCATAATGAGCTTTTTCAGCAGAATGAGTCTGTCTGTCAATCAGTGAAAGTGGGTGGGATCTAAATGCACATCCGCTGATCCCTTGAAATCGACTAATATTCATTTCGGCAACATCTGCACGGCTTTGCAGACATTAGCTGATCAAATACAGACAAACAATCTGTTGGCAGATGCTAAATGAAGACATTACTGGAGGCAAAAATAGTGTGGATGTGAAGTATGCAGATTTTAAACTAAATCCTGTTGGAAAGACGGTCTCCAATCCAAAGATTTTTTTTTAAGTAATCAATTAAGCTATCATAGCCAGGTGAGACACAAAAAGCCTGCAAGAGGCCCATAAGTCCCATATAGTCATATTTTTTTACAGACATAAGCACAAACGCAAGAAAAATGTCTTTTGATGTGGAGTATTAAGAATGTCTGTTCCATGATTCTTCTCATCCACAAAAAAGGAAAAATGTAGAAAAATTAACTATAACAAAGTTTCATGTATCTTGAAAAAAAAGTATTTGAAACTGATTGTTTTTACTTTGTATAAAATGTAAATGCACAGACCACTTCTGCATCTGCTTTTAAACGATTCCATCTAGTGTCTTTTGTCTTCTATGCTGGGATTTCTGAAGTTATATTATAGTACATGACACTTTTCATGGAGGGGACAATAGAAGCATTTCCATATGGAAGGAATAATGTGAAAAGAGGCACAATTTTATTTAAAGTGTAATGCGTATCCTTTCAGAAAACAGGTGTGAGTTTAGAAAAGATGCACCGATGTAGGAGTCACTCTTTTGGCAAAGTAAAGATGTTAGAAAGCAAATGTTATGTAACATTATGGGACTTTTACTCAAAATTAATTGTGATTTTCTTCTGAAAAACAGGACACAACAATGTTCTTACTTATTGCAAAGTTTTAATATTTAGCTTTCTTCTTTGTGCTTTTCATTGTTGTTTTTGTCACTGATTGTCACATGTAACCATATAACTTTTGAACACCCTCAAAAGTGTAGTGTGAAAACAAGCCAAACTACAAAAAAGAGACATTTTTCAGTATTTCTCCCCAAATAAAACCAAGTGTGCCAAAGTTTACTGGGAGCACCCCTTACATTTGTTTTACTCATGCAATCACTTCCACAGTTTTGGTTTCACTAAAATGAAATTTAGACTGCAATTTGAATAAGAAACCTCTACACTGATTTTTCATGGCAATTCATAAGCTAAATCCTAAAAACAAATACACCAGCCACTGGTAAAAATTTATTATATCTAAACCTTTATTTCAAAAGTCACAATATTATCTGTGACTCTGTGAGTGTTGGTTATGAAATGTTTTTGCAAATGTTTTGTAATATTATAAGTCTTGTTAGATCAGAATCCTTTTTTTAATTGAAATTGAAATTTATTTGCTTCTTCAAAGGTAACATCTTTACTTTTTTTAAATAATAATCAGCATTAGCCAAAAAGAACTGGGCTGAAGCATAATGCTTATCCAAGTCCATCCAAAGCAACAAGGACAGAATTTAGACAGAAACAAAACTTAAATTCAAGTTAACAAATGGGACACAACCGTGAAAAGCAAAACCAAATACATATTTATTTATATACACATACATATACACATGAACATTCAAACGTATATTTTTTACTGATTCATTCACACTAAGCAAATTATTTGATGTTTTAGTAGTAACGTAGTAGTCATGTAACCCACATATTTACAGTAATAACTTATTTAAGATCTTTATCCAAACAATTCCTATTTCTATCTACATTTCTATTTTTAAACATAAACCTCTTAAATTATATTCTCATCTCCACAATGACTTCACCCTCAAGGGCAAACTCCTTTAAAAGGGCACAAAACAAAGTTTCCAATATTGTTACATGCAGAGTATCCACAGATTTGTATGTATTTAATTTTTTAAATAGTGGATTCATATATTTAGAGACAGTCACAGAGCCTTCTCTGATTTACTCATAATGGATTGGAAGGCATTGGTGAAACAGACTGTTAGAGTTTTTTGTCAAGATCGTATTTGTTTATCGTGTTGAAGCATTTGCACAACGAGTGCAAAAGGCTCGAGAGCTATAAAAACATCTAGAACTGAGTTCTAGCGGTGGATATTTTTCTTTTCTTTAATCTCAGCAATAGCAGCAGAAGGAACAAACCAGCTTCTCGAGAAACTGTAGAACTGGTTTGGAAAAGAAAAAAAATGTTGCCCCCACTTAAAACTGATTTATTTTAGCTCTAAAATGAAACAGGGAGCAGAGTCATTACCACTAGATAAAATGTTGCTTACATTGATCCCCTCTGAAAATCTGAAACCAAACAGAGGTGAAGTAATGCTACTTCTTTGTAATAAATACATCAAAACTACTTTCCTGGAAAGGTTTAGGAGTAAAATGCAGAAGAATATTCAGTAGCAAGAAAAGCACTAAGCTTAAGGATGATTTATTGTCAACAAGAAGTTTTTTTTGGCTCCTGTTTTTCCCTCAGAAAGCAGAGATGGGGTCTGTTTCGGACGGTTTCCACTGAAAGGCTGTGCTGGGCCTTTCATTTCTCTGCTCATTGCTTTCAAAAGAAAAGCTGGTTTTTACCAACGTCTGTATGTCAGATGAAAAAAAAATGGTCATGTTCCAATGCTGAAATGGAAAACTTGTTCTACAAATATTACATTGGTGTGCAAAGATCACAAAGTTAAGATTTGCTAGGAAAGAAATATGACTCCACAATGTTTAAACTCTCTTTGCACCAAAAACTGACAGATTATTTCTTTTCTTGACTCTGAGAGAACACTGGCCCCTTACTTTAAAGAAATAATCATAAAAAGTACTGTTTAGCATTTATTAATAAGTTCATTCATAACCTGTGGTTGTTTATTTTTATATATTTGTATAAGAAAAAGGGGCAACAAAACAAAAAAAAACACACTGACAAACAAAAGTCAGAAAAAACTTTAATAAAACCCTTCACTTTTAACTGTTGCTGTACATCACATTTGTCAAACTCAAGGCCATGTCATTTTATGTGGCATAAAAGTTTTTAATTTCTTTAAATAAAAAAAATATTCAGTTGATTACATATTATTTATGTGTAGCTGCTGTTGTAATTATTCAATGTTTGCAGGTCTTATGTGTGTATGCAGACAAACTGTTGCCATCAAACCATCAGTTGGATGCAAGGCTGTGTGCAGCCATGTTTTGTCAAATGTAACACGTGTAATACATGTTCTTTGCAGCTCAGTTTTATGTTATTTTTCTTTATTCACTTGGACAGCTTGATCCTTCATCAATGGAGTTATGTGGGTTTTAATGAGCGGACAAAATTTAAAAGTATTTATGCTCGAGTGACAAGCAAAAATATTTTTTCTATGCAACTGTAATTGTCACTTTAAAAAGTTATAGTAAATAAAAAATGTGCAATTAACATTAAGGAGTAGTTATGTTTATTTTTCATTACATTTAGTCACATGCATAAGTTATATCTGGCCCTTTGAGGACAACCGTTATGATGATGTAGCCCTCGGTGAAAATGAGTTTGACACCCTGCTGTATATGATTAATAATTCAGGAGACACCGCGATGTAGAGTTGTGTGTCATCAGCATAGTTGTGAAAACCATCACCCTGCCTCCTGATGACGTCCCCAAGTGGCAGCATATATAGATTAAAGAGTAGTGGGCCTAAAATTGAACCTTGGGGGACCTCACAAGGTATTAATAGCTGAACTGTTAATACTTTTCTTTACTTTTGCAGATGCAACGGATTGGACTTTGACTAAACGTGACAGGCAAGTGCACCTCTTCTTCTTTCCCTACATTAGATTATAGAAAACAGAAACCACTTGTGCTTCTGACTTCTTCTGGAGGTGAATCTTTACAAATCATTGTAATGTGACAGAACTCATCAGCAGGACCGAGGCAAACCAAGACAGGACTGCCAAGGCTGGAAGGAGATCCGTGCTGCCGTAGCTCTCACCAGTTTGGCTCAGGGGCCGAGCGGTGCTTTGATGCCAGGTATCTCCACAGGGTGGAGCTGCAGCTCCGAACCCAGACCTGCATCGGGGAGCGCCCTCAGGACCAGGGTCTGCAGCATTGGAGCAACATCTGCTCTGCAGCAGACAGCAGGGACAACTCTCACCAGCCGCATCATCCAGAAATCCTCTCATATCTCAGAGGTGCAGACTGTCAAAGTTTCCAGCAGTGGGTAGACACCGAATGTGTTTTCCAACACTGAACAGCCTTCGAGGTGAATGTTTTTTAATGCTGACAAACTTATTCCATCATTATAGTGTCAATCTAAACACCAACCTAAAGGATTTTTATTTTTATTTTGTAATCAGTGTTGCTCTGTGGCATTAAGTTATATTACCTCTTAAGAGACTGGATCCTCATCCAATGACAAAACAGTTATTTGAATAAAACCAGTGTCAAATGTTCTGTTCAGCTTCTGTTTTAAATCAAGACTTTACTCTGACCAAGACCGCACGCTTACATTTTACAGAGCTATTATTAAGTGGTAAACTTCATACTTGCAGACATCAACAGTTTCAGAACAGATTTCCAAATGTTGGATTGTGGGATTAAGGGGTGGCACACAGAGCTTTATGTAGACATGAGCACAACTCTTAAGACAGCCCTCATTTCTCTATTTGGTTTCCAAGCACTCCGTTTCTTGTGATCCTTTTGTAAATTGTTTGAGCATCTCTGTAGGAGATTCACTCTGTGCATGATCACACTGCAAAAACCTAAACTTAAGAAAGTAAAGAGACCCTTGTTTCATGAAAAAAATTGTATTTTCTTTTTTGCAAGAAAAATCATCTTATCAAGAAAGTTTTTGAAAAGCAAAATAATCTTAGTTTGAGAAAATTTAGTGACAAGAATGTTTTTTTTTTTTTTTTTTGGTAAGACAATGTTTTTTACCCCATTGGCAGATTTATTATTTTTTGCTTATTCAAAGAAAATCTGCCAATGGGCTAAGCATTTTTGACTCTAATGGTGTGTTCATACTGCCCTCTGCAACGCGTGCTCAAGTGGCCACTTCCAGTGAAAAGTCAATATAAGCCTGCATAAAGGCGCATTTATTGTCACGTTCACAAGTAGCTACGCACGTTTCTACGACCATTTTCGGGCTCCACATACAAAACGTGCAGCCATTGAATGTGCATTGAAGGTAAACCAGGGCAAACTTTAACCAATCAGGCACTCGGATTTGGATGGCGTCCCCTTTTAATTCACGGAAGTGTCAACCATTTGAAAACTGATCATTGAGGAGAAATTTATAATTGTGATTTGTGTCCAGCTGGAATTACAAGACACCAAGTGGTTTCATATATAAGAATAGAGCTGTGAAAAAAGCCTGGAGCAAGATTCACGAGATTTGAACTATTTGGGAATGTAAACCTTGGTTGTTTTTTTTCTTTTTCTGATGTCGTAAAGTTGTCACACTTTTTAACATTAACACAAAATGCTGGTTATTGGTTTCAAGTGGCGTTGTAAGAATTTGGGGACTATAAATGTGAGGTGACACATTAGTGACCAAAGCCTACAAAAAAGTGACTTGTGAGCATCTTTGTGGTGTTTGTCATTCATTCATCTTCTACCGTTTTGTCCTTTTCGGGGTCACTGGGCTGCTGGAGCCTATCCCAGGCACTTGTGGGGGAAGGCAGGGTCCACCCTGGACAGTTTGCCAGTCTGTTGCATTCACACAGTCACACCTAGGGACAATTTAGAGTTGCCAATTTTTGGACGGTGGGCACCGGAGCTGGAGACCCCGGAGAGAACCCACGCATGCATGGGGAGAACATGCAAGCACTGATGTTATGTTTCAGGTCCCCCAGCCGGGACTAGAACCGGGGGCCTTCTTGCTGTGAGCGCTAACCACCGCGCCACCGTGCAGTGTCAAGTGTCTGTCATGTTTGTATAAAAAGAGAAAGAAAATGTCAACAGGAAAAAAAAAATCTTGTGTCTCGTTGAGAGAGAGATCAGATTTTAATCTGTTTTTTTTTCTAAGTTGTCTGATACAATTAGACACAACAGCAGTTTATATCTAAATTAGGGGTCTTTCATTTTTTGGACAAATCCCACCAACATTCATAAAATAACAAGAAAAATTATACTGTGTTTTTCTATTTGAAATCTCTCAGAAATAAAAACGCTGCAAATTTACAAGGACATATCTGATCAATCTTTAGAAATGGTAAAGAAGTGTTGCAGCTTCTTTTCTTTTTTCCCTTTTGTTAACAGGGAAAGTTTCCATTGGGAATTTCCGTGGGAAAACCTGCTCACATTCACTCCTGGTAATTACCAGTACAAACACAGATCTGCCTTTGAGCACTGAGCAGATCCACTAAAGCAATTTGGGCTCAGGCCTTCCAAAGACAACCACAGAGGGGTTAGTGAGGGTGGGGCAACTGGGCATCTATTCATTAAGGTCTTATTGGGTCACTCCAGCAACACTTCCAGCCAGACCTTCAAACATAAACATCAAACCTTTGTTCATCCATCCATCCATCTTCTAAACCTGCCTATTCTCAGTCAGGATCACAGGGATGCTGGAGCCTATCCAGCTGCTATCAAACAATATTACCTGAAATCAGACTTGGTGGTCATCTGCACACTTAACAGACACAGTGGAGCCACAGTTGGGAAAAGATCAGTTCGTCTTTCCCAAGCATTGATGTACGTAGGTTCAGGCATTGTCTGCATTAAGCATGCTGGAGGAAGTGTGTATGCTTAGTTTCAGTAAAGTTGCAATGACTTTTTTTGTTTGTTTTTTGGTTACTTGTTTGATCTGCACCAAAGAGGTTGCAAAACACAGAGTCAGTTTCATAAAACGAGGCAGCAGGAAATAGACAGCACCGGGGGCTGGGACATCACTTTGTGTGGATTCTCAATCATACAGATTGATTACATTGAAGTAATAGGTGCAAAAAAAAATACCACTGGACTTAGTTTCTCTTTTATTATTGAAGATGTTTCACGTCTTCTCCAAAAAGACTTTCTTAATTATTTCTCAATGGAAAACCTGAGGTGATGTCTTCAATAATATATGGTAAACCAAGTCCAGATGACTGTTTTTTTACTCACTCCAACCAGACGTGGGGTAAAGTACTCATGTAAGAGCAGCATTCTATTACAATACTCTACAGTAGATCAGGAGTCCTATAGGGTGAATTTCTCACTGACTACAACCTAGTAGGAGCCACACCCCTACTTCATCTTTAAAACATAAAAATGAGATGATTGACTTGCAATTAAATGTTGTTAAAATGATAAACACAAATTATTTCGTTTTTTTTGGCACACATAAAACATTAGCTTAAAGAGGAAAATTTGCATAACTTTCTTTCAAAATAAGACATCCTGTTTCAGATCTAAATGCAGAAAATGTAGTACTAGTTAGTGTGACATCAGCAGGGATTTTGATAAATACTATAAACAGTTTAATATTGAGGGTTTGTAGTGCAACTTAGCCAGAAATGTTTACATTTAATAAACTAAAAGTAAATTACAGCTAATTAAATGACTCTTCCAACCACAAGGAGGACTTAAAAGGCTTAAATTTGTTCAAAAAAAAAGCCTTATAATCCGGTGCGGATGAATTCTAGTACTGCTTACAGACCTGCACTTGATTATGATTTGGATTTGATTTTCTGTCATACACTGCGCTCAAAAGTCAGTCAAAGTGTTTTAGTAGGACTGGTAAATGACAGGTAAACTATTGTTGGATTGTTGGCGCATTTTGGGTAATGCAGACAGGAGCATTGCAGAGTGATAAGTGGAAAAAAAAACTTCTTAAATTAAAAATATTTTAAGTTTTCTTTAACCTGAGAGCCACAATGGAGGGGTAAAAAAAAACCCACATGTGGCTCTGCAGCCGCAGGTTGCAGACCCCTGATTGAGGAATAAATAGTCCAAAACAAAACTCAAATAACAGTATAAAAATAAAACTGATACTAACAGTTTAAACAATATGTCTGATTATTTTTGTTTGGAACTTAGTCAGAAAAACAAAAGTCGTCATAATTATAATATTTTAAAATGTTAGAAAGTACATTTCAACAAAATGTACCGGTACATTCTGGTAACAGTAATTATTTGTGAGTAGAATGAATAAAATGAGAAATAAGACAATTTTTGTTCAATGCGAGTCAAAACGTGGGTTCTTCTTACAAATCTAGTCAAAGTAAGAGCCCTTTCTTTTAAAAAACAATATTACTCAAGTAACTGTAACTTCATTTGGACTACTTTTTTTAAGTCCCTGCAATTGTTAAAGATGTAATGCATAACAGTGTTCCAAATATTTCACACTGATCTAAATGGACTTTAGCAAGTACTTATCAGAAGACTGAATATTTTCATCTAAAATCGCAAATTTTATGGAAAAGTCCTCAACCCCAAATCATTTTGCAACTACTCATTTATGTAAAATAAGCATGGCGATGGCTCTTCTCATCCTGGAGTCCAGGCTTTTCACATCACATGATTAAGAAGTACTTTCCATGTCTCCTGCTTTTGGTTTGTTCTTGACGTACTGAGCAAAGAATGTTTTCGTCCCGTCGTGCGCTGCAGCCAGCTCGCCGACCAAACATAAAGGAAGGAGCGCCGTGGCTTTGTTTCCACTCTGCAACTGCGCCCGACTGTGACGGCAGAAATTTAAAAATAAAAAATAAAAAGCTAAGGTTCAGTCACAGAAACTTCAGGTTTTTATTCTTTTATTTTTTTCAAAACAATCTCAACATAACTGACCATAACACCAGCACATTTCCCTCCCCTCATTAAGGCAGTTTTAATGACATGTTTACTGTATTTTTCTGAAGCAAAAACAAAAAGGAAAAAAGGAGCAAACATCTTTTTTTTTTTAAACATGAAAACAGATGCAATTAGGAACTGTATAATAACTATGATACAATAACGAAAAGCATCCTTCGGAATGGTCTCAGAGAATGTGAGACAAATAGGATGAACATGTATACTTAAAGCAGAAAAACAAGCCCTGATGGACTGCTTTTGCCGGAGCTGAAACTGGGCAAAGGTTTTCCTTGATGCTGTAAACATTGTAGTGCCACGGTCCAGATGACACATGCAACAGATGGTTTTGAAACATGAAACAATCAAGTAACTGGGGTCAGCTTTAAAATGTCATCTTTGAAAGCAATCACAGTGTCGAAAACCCTTCCTCTGGTGTTAAATGCCTGGCAACCCTCCTCTGCCTCAGTGCCAGAGGTTATTAAGCAACGCTTCAGACTCTTGTGTAGTGTAAATGTTTAGCATAAACAAGGAACAAGCTTCTTCACTGCAAATGAAATATTGATTAGAATACATTTATGAGACAACTACACATCTGCTAGAGGCACTATGCAAGTATCCGGATGTCTTTTTGAATTGAAACACTGGCGCGTAAGGATATAAACTCATACATGAAGAGACATGACAGAGCTGCCCACCCCCAATTGTGGTTGATTTTAAAACACTAATCTGCCCCAAATAACAGGCAAATCCTGCATGATTGCTTTTCATTTATCATTTAAATAGATTTAGCGAAGAATGAGCGATGAAGTAATTGTGCAAACTGCAAAGTTTGAAACAACACTCTTTCCTTTTCATGTGGTCTGTGCTCGTTCAAACAAAGTTGGTGCATTTTTCGGGGTGTTTTTTTTGTCCAGTTTCAGGGTATAGAGCAGTATCCTCCGCACGCTCTGCCGCCGGCCTGATCCGGGCTTCCCAGCTGGACCCTGTGACCCGGGCCTTCGCTCTCCCAGAGCCCCGGAGTCTGGAGGATCTTCTCCACTAGCTCCTCAAAAGCACACTGGACCCCGTCTTTGGTCTTTGCGCTGGCCTCTGAGCACAAGAAGAAGAAAAATAAAAAAATTTACACTAAATTTAAATCTTTAAAAACAGTATTTAAAAAAAAAAAAAAAAAAAAAAGCATAGACTTGAATCTTAAAATATGGGTGACGTCGCACTCGAACTGTAAAGTCAATGAGTGTTTTCTACAAAACAAATGTCCTTTTTCAAACAACATTTTTTTTTGTCTGTTCCTGATTTTTGAATAAAAAAATTCTCAGAAAGGCAAATTTAAGCTGAAATTTCGTAACATTTGTCTTATATCATCATAAAAATGATGAACATGTTAAAAAGACCGAACACAGCATTTTCATCAGAGTGACTCTTTAAGCACAGAAACATTTTGTTTTGGTTTGGCACCAAAAGGCAAAACCTAAAATAGACGTTTCCAAAAAAGAAAAAAAAAACACAATTCATCAAATAATTTAGAAAATTAGGAGATCAAAACCAACCAAATTTACAGTTATTTGTAGTCCTGAAAAACATGAAGCTGCCATTAAATCAAACCTAAATCATTGCATTTGGTTCTTTGTGGAACCCTTTAATTGTGAAACTCCTTGGAAGCATTGACCTTATTCTCCAGAGAGCAAAGAGAGAATCATAAACGAGCACAAACCTGGATTTTATGAATTTTCTCAGATTTATTATCTTTTTGCAGATTGGCAGGACCTTTTAGCAGAGCGCCACCAACAGAGATCAAAACAAAACTGAATGTTGGGCTTTAACTCTGCTTCTGTTAAATTAGATTTAGTCGATTTAGCGCAGGATGGTAGCTTTGCCTTTTTCTATGTTGCTTTGCTTCTCTGAAACAACAAAACTTGGCTGATTCTGTACTCACCGATAAAAAGCATCGAGTGTTTCCTGGCAAATTTCAGCCCTTCATTTCTGTCCACCTCCCGATCATCCTGAGAACAGATCAGTTCATAAACAGCGTTTAATTAATATGTAAGGTGCAGTGTGGGGGAATTAAAGTTGCAAGAAACATGCAAATTTGGGCGGGGTCTCACCTTATCAATTTTGTTTCCAACCAGCATTTTTACGATGTCGTTGCGTGTTGTGTAGGTTTCCAACTCATTCAGCCAGTTTTCAAGCTTGGTAAATGAATCGCGCCTAGAAACATCATATACTGGAAAAAAATATCCAGTTACAAGGGTTGTTTTTTTTTTAAGATAATACTTCTATTTATACCAACAATATAAATTAACCAACTTACTAATAGATACTTAAATTTATTCTTAGACATTAAGCTGAAATGTTATGGTAAAAAGGAAAGGAAGGAAGTTAGCAAAAGAGTATCTATAAATATCAGGAGTTTACCAAGTATGACACCCTGTGCACCACGGTAGTAGCTGGGTGTCAGGGTGCGAAACCGTTCCTGTCCAGCAGTATCCTGCAAAAGTAGAGACAATCAAAACTAGTTTATAATTCCAAAGCCTCATCAAAGGCCAACTTTTCTTTACTGATGACTTTTTTTGTAGCTTTTCTTCTCTTTGGAAAGGCTGTTTTCAGTTTTGCCTTGGAATGTTTGCTTTGCAATGTCGCCATCTAGTGGTCAGAACTCTTATTTCACAATGTTTTTCTTTCAGTGTTCATTTCGTTGGGATGAGGTGTGAATACGTACCCAAATGGCAAGTTTGGCTTTGTTTCCTTCGATTGCGAGGGTCTTTACTTTGAAATCAACACCTGATGAATCACCAGAAAAAAACAAAAACGACTCAAAAGTTATATTCTTGAAATAAAACAAATTTTTCTGTCCATCTCTTTGATATTAAAATGGTTTAAGAGTCGAACCTATTGTTGCAGACTGCTCTGGATCAAAGGTGTCCTCTGTGAATCTCAAGAGGAGGCTGTTGAAGGGAAACAAATAGAATTCCTGACATGACATCCAGTAGACGACACCGAACAACTTTGGTTTTGTTGATAAAAAAGTTTAAGTAACCTCCTGCCAGAGGGATCACAAAATCCCGCAATAACAACAACTTGTTTTGCTGTCTTAAGAATAGCATCACAATTTTAGCGTTTAGAACTTCACCACCAACACAACATCATCATCACAAAGTTTCTCAACTGTTTGTTTAAGGTTTAATGTGTCTTTAAAGAAACACATGGTAAGTTTATAGCAGTGGTTACTTATATGATCTGCTGGGGGAATAAAACCCTGCATGACTAGTTAGCAGCTGGGTAACCAGTAAAAAAAAAAAAACAACGCGAATGTCAACATTAGCAACAAGCTAGCTTGACAGTTCACTCCAAAACAGACACAGACCTGGATTTCCCAACTCCACTTTCGCCAATTATCAACAGTTTCAAAGTAGTAAGCACGTCCTCATCCATATCCTTAAATCCAAAGTACGAGTTCCACCTGAAGAAGGCTTTAAGACGGAATTGTCTGACTTGTTTTAGAGCAGCGGGCAGCTAACGGCTCCTATGACGGGACAAGCTCGCGCAACTTCCGCCCTGACGTCAACGTGTGACATCACGAGGTTCACGAGAACGGAGAAGACAAAACAAAATAAAAAAGCGAAATGTAAACCTAATATTGGATTTTACACCGATACTTAAAAACCGAATAATTATCCTTATTTTTTTTGCCAATCGATAAGTAAATAAACTTGCTGCATATTTAATTAATCTATTTATTCTCAATATTTTACCGACTTTTTCCTACAAAAGTATTCCTTATAGATAGATAGATAGATAGATAGATAGATAGATAGATAGATAGATAGATAGATAGATAGATAGATAGATAGATAGATAGATAGATAGATAGATAGATAGATAGATAGATAGATAGATAGATAGATAGATAGATAGATAGATAGATAGATAGATAGATAGATAGATAGATAGATAGATAGATAGATAGATAGATAGATAGATAGAATTTATTCCAGACTCATGGTCCAATCAGTAAAAAAGAGTACACAGGCCCACTACATTTAAAAAAATATTATATTATCTTATTATCTTAAAAATTATATTATCTCAAGCATAACAAAAAGATCTGTTGGAAGGTGAAGTGAACCGATCTCTCTCCTAGATAATTAAATATAAATTGGGCTTCTCCAGACAGAATTTAAGTAAATTGTATATCTGTAAAAAATTCCAAAATCAATAAAAGGTGAAAGAGGGGGAGTCAAGCAGCATATTTGACCTTGCTAGGCCTCCTTTACAAAAACATGCATGAAAAACACAAAGAACTGTCCAGGGTACACCTTGCCCATCCTGCATTTGCCCTTAAGTAGCTAGCATAGACTTCAGTAACCTCCTTGACCCTTACAGGACAAAGCGGGAACAGAAGATGAAAAGAATGGAACTTCTATACCTAATCTCTACACCAAATCTCTATGGTTTCCAATGCCATTACATTTGACCCGTATGTTAGAGGAATACCTTTATCTCTGGGTGATATAATATGTCTAAAAATTGTTGTAGAGTTAACACTTCAGGAATCAGGAATCTTTATTGTCCTTTTATCACAGTGATAAAATTAAATTAGCGTCTGTGGTCACGGGCCAGCCGTTTACAGTGAGAAGACAGGAATAAGTAATTATCAATATAATATAGTATGATTACTATTGAGTAATGCAGAGTAGAGAATATATTACAAAATTGAACAGTGGAGAGTATTTTACAGTATTAGAGAGTCCCATGATTATTGCACTGAGATTTAGCAAGTTGTCCGTGGGGGTGGGGGGTTACAATGATCTTCTCGAGTTCAGCAGTCTGACTGCCTCTGGAAAGAAACTGGTTCTCAGTCTGGTGGTCCTGCTCTTCATGCTCCGCAGCCTCCTTCCTGAGGGGAGCAGGGAGAACAGAGGGGGTGAATGGGGATGCTGGAGGCTCGTTTCCTGCATCTGGTGTCATAGATGTGAACATAAACCTCATATAGAAAAGCATCATCTGAGTAGACCTTTGTTTTGAGAACACCCTGCTTTATACTGAAGGCAATCATAGTTTAACTGTGAGCTGGAGGTTTTGGATTGCCAATCTTAAAGTCTGACTTCAATCATCTTTTGATTTTAAAAGTGTTCCCTGTGGTCTTTTGACTAGGATTATGCAGTTTTTTAACCAAAATCTCAAACATAGTTCCTGCAGAGTAGCAGAAGTTCATTAAAAATATGCCTCTGAGTTGTAGGTTAAACAGTTGGTGTGGAGCAACCCCACCCCCCACTTCCCCTCCCCAGTGCTGAAAGCTCTCTCTGCTCTGTTGGAGCTTTCCAGCCATACAGTTTTTAGCCAGATCCCAGCTTAAACAGGGAAAAGACAGGCATCAGAATGAAGCGGAGCTGGGGTGTTTGTTGCTCGCTTATTGTATATGTGACATCACAAATATGCTCTTTTCAACAGCATTTTTTGTCTGTTCCTGACTCACAATTTGAATAAAAAAATACAAAATCAATGTTCTTCATTTATGTCTTGCATCATAAGAATAATGCCACAACGACATGTTAAAAACACTATTTTCATCTGACTAGGTTCTCAGAACGTCTGTTGTTCTCGCTGAATATGGCCTAAATGTCACAAGCTGGCTGCAACACGGATTACTGTAAGTGTTTTTAAGAGCCAAGTATGAATGTGACGCCTAAAGAAAACACAAACTTGATATATGGCAGCTGGAAATGTGACTGTGTTGAGGCAGCAACACAGCCAAAGAAAACTGCAGATGTGGACCAAGATTGGGCCAGATATTGTGTGGCCCCTTTCCCAGTTTTAGCATTCTATTTCTTCCATGTGACTTTCTATAAGTGTTGGACTGTTGTTTTCTGGAAATAACCATACTTTTATTTTTTTAAATTTCACTTTATTTCAGTTGCACACAACAATCATAACTACAATTTTGGGAAATTCCAACAGCTGAATCACATTCAGAGCATTTCATGAATACAAGCGCGTCTTTACATTTATTTACAATCTTATGATCACATCCCAGTCATCTCTACATAGATAAAATAGGTTGCAATGAAGATAAACAGAGACTGTAAAGTCTAAAAGCTGAAAAATCAATCCCACTTCAACACAATTCATAAACAAATGCTGATACTTTTTGTGTCAAGAACAGATGCATATGCAGCACCACAGCATTATGAGGGAACAGCTGACACAATTTTGGTTTTATCTTTGTTCCACGCATTTAAAACGTCAACATAATGCAGAGGGTTTTACCTTCTTAAAACCTTTTCACCATTTAAGCAACAAAGCTTGTGTTTAGTGCATGTCGTCTGAGGCTGAGCTGCTTTTTATTTTTATCTGTACAGCTGAAACACAAAGTGCACAAAGGCATTGTTGTTGTCATACACTTGCTCCAAGTGCTAAAACTTTGTACTTTACATCCTAGTTTAATGTTACACTTATTGTACATTCCCCTTGAAGGCCTTTAAAAACGGTCAACAAGGACAAGCAGTGAGGGGGGGAAGCAAAATATTAAAGAAGGACTCTCTCAGCCAACTGGCTCCAAAAATGAAGGTAAAAAAAAAACAAAAAAACAAGTCGATTCCAGCACACTACCTGAAATAGAATATTAGATCACAGCAGATATGAAGATGTTTGCAGGAAGACATCCAAACCTCCAGCTCACAGTTAAACTACGATTTCCTTCAGTATAAAGCAGGGTGTTCTCAAAACAAAGGTCTACTCAGATGATGCATTTCTATCGGAGGTTTCTGTTTACATTCATGTTTGAATTCCTTTAAAATATAATAAAGTGACCTAAGCAACATGATGCTCACAACCTGCAACTTTGTCAGGACAAAAGAAGACAACTGATCCCATCATTTCAAATTATGGTGGACGTGATGGTGAGAACATCACACGCTAGAGAGGTTTTTCAGTTTTAGTTTCCAGATGAAAACAAATCAAAGGTTTCAGTGTTCAACCTTTTTTGAAAATGGTTTCAATTGGACAGTAAAGTTAGGGCTTCCATAGATTCCATTAAAGTGACAGAGTGAAGAAACCCAGTGGATGTTGGCCTGAGTCAATCTTTAAATCTGCACCCCCTCCCCTCCCCTCCCTCGCTGCACATTTCATCTGGTCTCCAGGGCTTTGCCCTCCAGAACCAACTGAATCTCTTTGGCGTCCAGAGTCTCATACATGAGCAGCGCGTCTGCCAGGTTCTTGTGCTCCTTGGTGTGGGTTTTCAGCAGGGTTTTGGCACGATCATATGACTCCTTCAAAAGGAAGAGTGAATGAATTACAAAAGGCCACAATTTTCTCTTGATTAGGTCTATTCAAAGGTAAGACAGACCTTCAATAAGATCCTGACTTCCTGCTCCACAGCTGCTTGCGTCTCTGGGCTTTGCTCGGTCATGTCTGTGTAGGTCATCACACCAAGCTGGGCGAAGGAGGAAACGCCGGTTCTCAGCTAAATCTTCAAAATCCAATCTTTTAAACGAAGCTCTGCTTCAGCCTACCTTTTCACACATTCCAAATCTGGTCACCATCATCTTAGCAATCTTGGTTGCACTGTCAAAGTCACTTGATGCTCCTGCAAAGAAAACATGTGAATCTTCAGATGTATTTTCTACATCATGAGTAAAAACATGATTTTACGATTATTGACCTGTCGTGATGTTCTCGTGACCAAAAATCATCTCTTCTGCCACACGGCCGCCCATACTGACGTCCATCTGAGCAAGAAGCTGAGACCGAGTCTCACTCCACCTGTCATTCTCAGGAAGCATGGACACCTGAAAGGACAAGGATAGAAAATGCTCAACACAAGAGGACTCAAAATGAACAAATAAAGTAGACTATGATGAATTCAATGTAGGTTATCTTACATGTCCCAGACTGGGGCCTCTGGGCATGATGGTGGCCTTGTTGATCGGCATGGCGTCTTTGGTGTAGTAAGCGACGATTGCGTGACCCGATTCATGGTATGCTGTTATGATCTTGTTCTTCTCGTCGATTTCGGCACTCCTCCTCTCAGGGCCTTTGGGGGTTGGAGAGTTAGATTTAAAAGAACAAAAATAAGAACAATAATCTCTCTCTACAGATGGATTCAAAACAGACTGGGCACCAACCCATGAGGATTTTATCCTTGGCAAACTCCAGTTCCTTCATGGTGACCATGTCTTTGCCATCAACTGCTGCCTTCAGGGCAGCTTGGTTAACCAGATTTTCCAGGTCAGCGCCAGAGAAGCCCACAGTGCCTCGAGCAATGATATTGGCCTCAATAGCTGAAGACGGAGAGGACAGCAATTGTTTGATTAGATTGTAAATTAAAACTAACGATCAAGCTGTCCCAGATAAGGACTCTATATGCAATAATATTGATTAGGCCTTTATACTATAATGATACATCTGAGACGGAGAACAAAATGTTGATGTCACACCTGGATCAACTTTAATCTTCTTCAAGTACCAGTTGAGAATCTCGGTGCGTCCTCTCACGTCAGGTTTAGGAACAGTCACCTGCATGTCGAAGCGTCCTGGGCGGATCAGGGCGCTAAAACAAACAGACCCAGGAATGAAACACAGAGACTCTGTCAGAGCGAGAAAAAGCCAGGACATGGCACTGTGCTGAGCATAAAAAGAGCCTCACATGATGAGAAACTGACATCTTAATGTTCACTCTACAATCAAGTAAACGTACTTGTCCAGAGCCTCTGGGAAGTTGGTTGCTCCAATGATGATTACTCCCTCATTGGTTTTAAACCTAAGAAGCGACAATACAGGTCAGGGTTTTGGTGTCCCAATGTTCTTCTTGGCTGATTTTGTGAAGATAAAAATACATTTCTAGATCAACAACGACATCAAACAGTGAAAAACAACTTTTCATTGTGCAGTAGACATGTCATTGAATGACAATTCACATCCAGACGTTAAAAATTATCTAGAAAATCTCCACGGATTCATTGTTAAAAATGATCAGGATTTTTTTATACATATTTAAGATAATAATCTTAATTCATAAAAAAATGAGTTACTAAACATAATCTGGTGTTGACTATACAAAAACCCTCAGCATTTTTTGGAATACATAGGCTCTACATTTATTGACAATGTGATACAGGCTTCATGTTTTTTTTGTTCAAGGTCACAATTACACAGTTTTATGGGTAATTTTTTAAGCTTTCCCAAAGTATAACCATCATGAATGTGTAAATTTCAAATTCATTACTAGTAAAAGACATTGAAATAAAAAATAAAAAAATTTAAGTGAGAAAAAGAAAAACTCATGTTAAAACATCGCTTCCTCACAGATTGCTGTCATTTCTGCAAGAACATTGTTTCTATTTCTCCTTCAAATGTTGAGCCAGATGGTTTTTAGGTGTGATCCTTTTATAAACAGTTATTCCAAGCATTCTTTAGACTTAAAAACCTAACAAAATATCTTGTGGGTGCATCCAGCTTCCATTTTTTAAATCACAGGTTGATTGACATTGAAACTGGCAAAATGTAACCTTTCTAAAACTTGATATTTGACAGCGTCTGAGCGGTTCTAAACCATCCGAACAGGTCAGTTTAACTCATAATTCAAAGCAGACGTCGACCCCAAACATGTTGATGTGTGACAAACCAATGAAGAGATTACCCATCCATCTCAGCGAGTAACTGGTTGATAGTCTGTCTGGAATAGGGGTGCATGGGGGACTCTATCCTTTTGCCCCCCACACTGTCCAGCTCATCAATGAAGATTACACAGGGTGCATTGGCTTTAGCTTCTCCTGAGAAATAGAAAGCAGAGGCACAAGGACTGAAATCAAATATAAATCATAATTTAATTCCAAATGGGAAACATGAAAAAAGAATACCCACTGAAAAGGTTTCGGATACGACTGGCGCCCACTCCAACAAACATCTCATCAAACTCAGACCCTGAGGCGTAATAAAACGGAACATCTGCCTCTCCTGCCACCGCTCTGGCCAGCAGAGTCTTTCCAGTTCCTGGAGGGCCAACCAGAAGAACACCTAAAGAAAAGATGGGCAGCAATGAATAAACAGATGCCAAAGCAAGAATCTGATTCACCCTGAAGACAAAAAAACAAAAGAAAACACCTTTTGGCAGCTTCCCTCCGAGAGCTGTAAACTTCTGTGGATTCTTCAGGAAGTCCACCACCTCCAGCAGCTCATTCTTAGCTTCTTCAACCCCTTTCACGTGCTCAAACGTCACGTTTTTCATCTGCACTGGGTCCACCGCTGAGTCCAATCCTGATGTGGTTCGGAACCGCACTACCCAAAATGGTTAGATTAAAGTTCGAAATCACAAACACTCAGAAGCATGCCCGTTCAAGAGACACTCAAAGACTGAATTTGGAGATCCATGCAGCTTTGATAAATGTCAGGTACTATTAATAATTGTTATAATCAGTTTTTCATAAATTAATAATTAGTGTGCAAGTTAGTAAATGTATCAACGCTGGCCTTTACCTGATATGAAAGGAGTCTTGGAGATGCCGTAGAGTCCAACCAGAAGCAGTATGAGCAAGATTATGCGGGTTCTCCTTAAAGAGTCTGAACCATCGCATAGCATTTAATGCAAAATTATCAAATACATGGTGGAGAGATTTATTAATGTTTGTAGAAAAGAAAAACCTACCTTGAGTGCGCTGCGTCAGAGCCTGAGCTTTCAGGAACCCCTCAGCGAAGCCTCTCTTAAAAGCATCCTGCTGTCCGTCCGGTACGTTCTTGTTCTTTAACAAGCCGTCAAGACTTTCAACTTCAATCCCTTTGTCGCGCGTAAGGAAACCCTGACGAGAAAAGATGCTCAGCAGTGCTTACAGAATCATGTCAGAATCTAAAGGTGAGGTAACACGGATAAAACTCCAAGAACTGAGTTAAAGAATGGCCTTCCACTTGACTAAGCAGCTGAACATTTACAAATCCCACTTTTCTAATGAAGCAGAAAATAGAACACTTCAATAGAATAAAATTGATCACATTTAAATGTCTACCATTTGATATACAGAATAATGTTAGACTACAATGTTGAGTTTGATTCATTTTTATGACTGAAACCTTTTATAATTGAAACATCTCTTTCCCCTCTTTGCGACTTTTATTGTTGCCTATATTTGATTATTTTTGTTCTTTCACTAAATCAGCTGAAAGTTTGTTGTTTCCCCCTAAGTCTTCTCAGTTTCACACCTTCAAGTGTGTTGGTTCTCTTTTAGGTCTTTGGTCATTTCGAAACATAAATGGAGAAATTGCTAATTAAAGAGGACCATAAATTTGATGCCAGTTTCAGGAAATAGTCAGAAATAATGATTGCATTTTTTTCCCTCTAAAGCTTCTTTTGCAACATTTAATTTTCAGTTGTCAAACACTACGGCTCTCCTCTCTTTTTCACTTTCAAAACACCCTAAAGGTGAAGATCACAAGGAGGAAGAAAAAATGTTTAAAGGAAATTAGCTCAACCATAAAAAACAGCTGAACTGAGAAAAGTCAGAATCAAATATGCAACCCTCATCGTGACGAGCATTATTACCAAAGTGGTTCCTTTATCTCTATAAGAGCCATTTTATAGGAGTACACTAATAATCTACCATCAATATTGGATATAGTATCAGGAAAGTCACATAAGGTAAAGTAACATTTTCATTAACACATCTGTATTCTTTAAACACTTAGCTAAAGAGCGGATTTTTCTTGTTTTCCTTAAATATCCACTTTGATGAAAATTGTGTTTTTGATGTTTTTAACATGTTCTAGTGGCATTTTATCATGATGGAGGACATATGTTAAGTAAATTAGGATTAAAATTGCATTTCTTCATTCAAATTGTTTAATATCATGAGCAGATGAAAAAATACCATTTGAAAAAGAGCTAATATGTGGCTTAGAAAATATGCTGGCTGGGCCACAAGCTTCCTGCTCAGTAACGGGGAGGGGAAGGGGGGTGGGAGTTGCTCCATGACAACAGTCCCACCCAAACTTCAGAAGTGAGTTTCTAATGAACTCCTGCTGCTCTGCAGAAACTATGTCCTGGTAAATAACAGTTTAAAAAAAATTGGGCTAAATACTGCATGTACTTATAATAAAAAAAAGACGACTGCGAACGCTTTTAAAAAAGCTTGAAAGATGATTGGGGAGGGTCTTTAAGGCTTAGAGAGATGGTGCAGACAATTAATTAAAATAAAAAATATCTTATGTTTAACCTTTTTGTGACCCTTTGCCTCAGTGTTTTTAAAAACATTACCAGCATTCATGTGTTTAATAGGAGAATTTGTTAATGAATGCATATGTATATATCTTTAGTTATTTACCTTCATAAAAGATGGTGTGAATGCTTCAGGGCCCACGGGGCGTTCAAGCACTGACTGCACACGTCTGGTTTTACTCTTTAGAGTCTTAAAGCCTCTCGTCTGAGCAAACACTAAAAAAAAAAACGGGAAACATTAACAGATTTGAACCCAGAAGTTTTACAAACTAATACATAAAATAACAGTAAAAAAATTCATACAAGGGAAAGAAAAACTTTTTTGTATCAAACAGATAGCTTCTTGCAAGTATTTGCTTAGTGTTTAAGTCAAAGTTTTTTTTTCTGTAACTGGCAAAAAAAAATCTAACAAATGTGTACATATCAAATTAATCAAATAGCAGTTTTCCTACGAAAGCCAAACACAAAGTGCTTATATAAGTCAATTATGTGTCAACTGTTTTAAATCTACAACACTCAAGTGCAAAAATGGTTAATGATTGAGTTGTATTATGTCTTTGTAATATCAATGATCATATTAGTACGACTGAGTTTTAGGGCCACCCAAAAAAAAATAAAAGTAAAAGTCGTGTTTAAAAAAAAATAATTTTTTTTTAAAGTGGCCCTAAAACTCCGACGTATATTAGAAACAAAAACATACATATTTAATTTTAATAAAAATAAATAGAAGAGTTTAATAAACTGCAAATGCATGCTGTGAATCTACATTTACCTGGCAAGTACTTCAGCTCTGTGCAAACAGTCTGGAGAGGTGAAAGGTGCCTACTTGAGAGGGGAGATGCTGAATTGGGAATGGCACCCCATGAGAAGCCTGGAAGAAAATCAGGTATAGCTTTTAAGTTAAATGTTGGAAAATCTTTGCTGACAAAAATATGTCTGCTAACAGAGACTGTGAAAAAGGTAAATTGATCTTAAAAAAAAAAAAAAAAAGTCACTTTAAAAAAAAAAAGGAACGTTTTCACTCACCGTACTTATTGTGGGAAAAGGAGTGTGAGGAGAGGTACGAAGTCTTCCATAATGTCTGACGATCAAGTTGAGGGGACACAACATCTGGGCTTATGAGTGGTAAAACACTTTTCACCATCTCTTCCAGTTGCTGTTTACCCAGGTCTGGAAAGCCGAGCTCCCGTAGGGTCCATGTAGTCTGTACATTATAGTGGATCAAGCATATATACAGTCAGAGTTGTAAAAGTTTCAGAAGTTATAGTCACTGGGCTAGAATTTAAAAGTGTGACAGCAGGTAAACCCCCGGATATTTATGTACATTTATGGCTGCAAGATAACTCTAATAATACCTCTGGACAATGCTGGTCCGAGTCTTGCTCTTTTCGTTTTCTCGACTTGCTAGTGGCGCTGCTGCTGCTTCCAAACGAGCTCTTCAGGGGGTGGAGGATGTTGATGAGGTGGCTGAGAGGCAGAGTCACCTGTGATAACAAAAAAAACAACAAAAAAAAAAAACGGTTAACGAGGACTGTTTGCTGAGTTTTTATAAGAATGATTAAGTGGTTACTTATTAGTTACTTAAATGAGCCACTTAAAAGTCTGACATTAAGCCCAATAATACTCTATAATCAACAAAAAACATAGTTGCTTTTTTAAGCAAATAGTAAAAACATGACCCGCAAAGGCATACATTGTAGTTTAAAACATTACCCCAAAGAAGCCGGGGCTAACCTAGCAAACAGGAGGTAATGCTAAAGTGAAAGGGGTCAGAACCAAAACAACCCTGCTAATGCTAGTTTACCTCAATTTTCTTACCTGTGGCTGCACCGACATAGTCAAGGAAAACATTATCTAGCTGTCACTGATACAGAAACAACAGCGCTGTTGTGTTAATTCCTATTCCCGAGACTTAACGTTCGGCTGTTTCTACACTCACGAATCTAACCGTAGCGCAGACATTGCTAGCCCATCAGTAACTTCTGCGCACAGAGCCGACAGAGCGAGCATGAAACCGGATATGACGTCAATAGCGCCACTTAAAAAAAAACCTTTTCAGATTCTCATTTCAAAATGCATTTTTTTAACATTTAATTTATTTTTCTATATTTCATCTAAATATACGTCTCAATTTTCAGCAATGTAACTTCTTTCTGTTGACTTATTACTTTTGTCCGTTTTGTCCTTAAATAAATAGGACATAAAATATGTTTAGCTATTCCAAACTTCCAAGCTAAAATCAAAGACAATAAAACATTTTTTTCATAAACATTTTATTGCATCACTACATATGCTTGATATCATAATGCCTACATTGCTTGGATACATGTCAGCTTGTGTAAAAATGTACAATATTTTTCACAGTTTAAACTATGGTGTTTCTCTTTCTCCTTTTCCTATAACTTTACGCATGAATTTTTTTCCAGCTATTAAAATAAAATCCCTTTCACACGTTTTTGCTTCTAAGTAGATGCTACATTAAGGTCATTTTGGAACTGAAATGGTTTGATGTATATTTTCTTCAAAAAGTTTTAAGGGGCCGAACAAAAAACACCAAGCACCAAACCATACAAAGATAAGCTGCTACTTACTATATGCGTTTGCAGCCTCTTTAACTACATTAATATTTGTCTATATATATGGGTTGTTTAAATAAGATCTCTTTTGCCACAACTTTATTTAGCTTATATCTTTCGTATTAGATCTTTAGCCCTATCTAAAATCTTTCAGGATACATGTCCTGTATTTGAGATAAGTCATTCCTTGGAGGCCCTGAATTTTGCAGACATGACCTAAGATAAAGTACAATCTTTTATTACTTGTACTAAACAATCTAACCTTTAAACATGACAGGCAGTAAATTTATAATAAATAATAAGAAAATCCTTTTTGTTTTGGTCAATAAAAAGTACCCTGAATTAAGTAAGACAATGTCATCAGAAAATATGGTTAAAAAAAGATTTAAATAATAAACAGAAAACTTAGTTTCACATAAATAACTTCTAGTAACCTCCTAGCCTCTCAAGATAATTTATAATGAGGAGTCTTTACTTGATTGATTTTTTGAATTGTATAAATATCATGTTCTCAAAGCTGTAATCTAAACTTACATATAAGATATACGAGTTGTCAACTGCAATATTTATGCATTCTTTGAAAAAATACTTCATCATTATGTTAAATTGCTTCATAATGTTTCCATCTCTTTCTTTTCTTTTGCCTTCTTGGTATCTCTTTATCTATGAGGCTTTCCTGTTTCAGCCTGATTGCATTCCATCTGTGGTCGAGGCTCGGGAAAGCCACAGAGAAAAGAAAATGCATCTTCACGCTGTCACACACTTCATGAGATTTTCCTGTGAGGAGAAAACGAAAATTCAGTGGCAGCAAAAAATGAAAAGGCATTTACTGATGACAACAAAATGTAGATAAAGTCCGATTCAGAAAGTTCCACTTGCCTTCTCCTACGCTGGAAATAAAGCTTGATGAGCCAATGGGAAACTAAAGGCCAGAACACAGTCAGAAAGGCTGCGAGAGGAGAGATATCAAACGGCCACCAGGATGGCCTCAAAAACTGCAATTTAAGAGAAACGACACAAGATTGTAATGAATATACATTATAGCTCCAAGAAGAAAGAAAAAAACTGGAACTAGCAGGGAGTGAAAACTACTATAACTATAAAAGAATAGGAAAAAGGGAAAAGAGGAATATTACAAAAAAAAACACCCTTGAGCTGTTAAGAGACTGTCTCTTTAAATGTCATTTTCACTCTCTCAGATGCATCTCCAATCCCTTCCTTACAACTTTCTCTATCATAGGAATCAACAGAACAAAATTACCATATTATCTTAAACTTCTTAAAAAACATGACATTATTGTTTTTCCAACCATCTTTCATGAATGTATATATGTCAGGGGTCATAAGGCCTTAGTAAAAACCAAAACATGTTTTACAAAGTAAGACAATAATATTATAAGGAAGTGTTACATTTGTTGAAATAAGTTACCAAGTTACCAAGATATTTCGTGTAACCAGTTGAAAGTCTTTCAGCCTTGGTGAGGGTGACCTTGACTGCAACGTGAAATGGAAAAAAAAATTGGAAAAATATATAATTACTGTATCAACAATGATGCCTTTTGACAGATTTGCTTGAGAAAAAAATATGCAGAGTGAGATCAGATTTGTGTACTCTTTTAGCCTGTGTCAAAAGTAAAATGCCTTCAATCTCATTTGCAAAACTGACAGTCTGTTCCTTCACCTGTGACCGAGCCAACTCCTCCAGAGTGTGTAGCCTGTGCAGCGCGCTGGCCATGTCACGCTGCAACCTCAGCAGAGCCACTGCTATTTGCTCATTGAAGTTTTCCCTTGAAGCTCTGACAGGATGCAGCTCACGACAACACGCAGCATCCCTGCTCTTGCACAGAGACATTGGTGACAGCAAAGCTGGAATGAAAGCCAGGGGTGTGACGTTTGAATCCCCGGAAGCACTTCTCATTCGCATTAGAAAGCTTTTAAAAACATACCTTTTTCTCTTCTCGACAAAGAGTTGCTGTGTTTGCTTGGACTAAACAGAATCAGCACTTCCTCCTCTGCACCCTTTAGGGTCGTGTTGCTCTCGAACCAGAGATCATTTGGCTTCACTGTGGCGGCGCCCGACCCAGGAGACTGTCCTCTGGATGAAGACAGCCGCTGCACCAGGAAAGCAGAGTGTTAGCCTTCTGAATGGACACAAACAAGCCTCCAATGCTACTCTTTCTTTCATGGGGAAACCTAGTGGGAATGACATCACACCTCCTCCATTGCTAGATGCTCCATCGAGTCACAGAATTCCTCATTATCAGAGTCTGTGGATCGATGGTTCCTGTCGGACGCAGCACCGATGTGACCTGTATGGTAACAAAAATGATATGAAAAACAAAAACAAATTGGTACATAGAAGACACTTGCAGAAATTTTCAACTGTTTTCACTATTGGAAAACTTTATGGAGTTGAATATCCATCACAAAATTCTGCATTTACAACTTAGAATAAAAAGTTACATGCAAAAACTAATGCAGTCCTAAAATTATTTGACCCCCACCAAGAGATGCTAGAGGGCAGCAATGGCAAAAGTAAAAATAAAAAAAGATGCAAAAGTATCACACTGAAACTGCAATAATTCAAGCTTATTGCTAAATTAAATGTATTATTTTCTTTTTGTTTGACTAGTGTATAAACTTACTGGTTAAGCATCCGTTAAACTGCATGTAAGGGTCATAGTGTGCGCAAGGCTCTATAAAACAGATGAGTTCCTCCTCCTCCACCTCACTGTTGAGAGAGCTGTGCGTCCCATTGGTGACTGAGGACAAGCTGGGCGCCACGCTACTGCTGGAGCCTTTGGTGCCAGACCTCCATCCTTTGTTGTCTACCATTAGAAGCCGAGGGTCTGGACTCCAATCTGGACTCACTTAAGAGACACAAAAGCAAAAACGATGGCTGTAGAATGAGTTTTTTTACTTGTTTTTGTTTGCTTGTTTGTGTTTTGTATTCGTTTTAAAGGGCTGAGGAGTTAATAGTAAAAAAAGATCTCTCAATTGGATCCCTATTATACATGTTAATGTTTTTTTTCCTCACATATATAAATCGATCAAGAAAAGCAAACTAATATTCAATCATTTTGTTAAATATTATTACAATTTATCTTAATTTTTTTTTTACCTAAAAAATACTTCTTACCTAGCTAGCTGCAAAAAATAAAATAAACAGTAAAATATAATGGCTTGAAAAAGTTAGTTTTTTTATTTGCTCTTTCTATATGTTAAAACATGTTTGGATTGGATATATTGTGAATCTGGGAGTGTGTGGAAATGTGAAAAACTACAGCAAAAATTAAAAAATATATATATACGTTTAGGTAAAAAGCTACCTTTAATTTACTAGATTTTTTTTCTTTATCGTTGAAAGGTGTGCTCTTAATTTACAGAACAAAACTGAGATCATTTTTATCATCTATGGGTAGATAGATGCTAAATTTGCATTTTGGTAATTTCATAAAGTCAGAGTGAAATTAATAAATTCAATCCAATTTTTCTTTTCTAAGTAATAATCGCAAGAAAGATTTTGAAACTAAAAATTCTAGTACAAGTTAAACAAATTTTAACTTAAATAAGTTTAGAAACTATCACATCACAAGACTTCTAACCACTACATCACTGTTGTACCTATGATTTCCTCCTCTTTGCTCATACTGAAGTCTTCATCCCCATCATCCTCAATTCTCCAATCACTGTCCTGCTCCACATGACTACTTTCTTTACTTCCCTCTGCCTCCTCATTGTTGACACTCGGCACAACGCTGTCCGTGTCCTTCTCCTGGACGTTTTGTATATCATCCCACAGATCCCCAAAGCCTGAGCGGTACAGTAGAGACGCCGTGTTAACTGTAACACTGTTATATGTCACAAACTGCGCACTACAAAACTACACAAAGCAAAGACACACTGCAATCCTAGGTTCTGCTGATGGCGAACTACACAACAGACCTAGCACAAAGTAACACAAACTTCTCAAGAACAGCGTGTGACAGACTGATCTAGGAAGCTTAATTTAATTTTTGCACTGTGACAGAAGCACAAATCAATAATAAGGGAACTTTCCTAGCCTAATAAAAAGGAAATGAGCAGCTCAGCTAATCTATTAGGTAAAAAAAACATCAAACACTTGCCTTGAATTGTTTCTTTTCTACCACAACCAACCAGATCTTCTATTGATAGAAAGATATAGAGAAAAAGGTTTACCATTTGAAACATTAAAGTGTTTTTTGAGAGTTGGATCATATGTCTTTCCATCTGAAAAGCATTGTCCTGCATTTTGGCTCCCATCTATATGAGACCACCTGTAATGGGTGACCATGGACTGGCAGCTTGTCGTGGTTGGGGGGCTTGTGTGTCTTGATGACCTGGAAAGCTATGCTGGCTGGAGCTTTGCACTCCTGGTAGGGTCTCCCATGCCAGACAGATCGAACGGTAGAGGCCAGACTAAGAGCAGTCCACCGGCCCTCTAGGTTGGGGGTTTGGAACAGGGCTGACAAACCGGTCCTAGAAAACTACGGTTACGGAAACAGCAACGAGGTCAAAAACCACTCTAACGTGCAATGGGCCTCCAGAGTCCCAACAAGAGGCTTGTATGATTGACAGTGGTGAAAGCCAGACTTTGAAAGCCACTGACAAAAAGATGGAAGTCTTGAGCACCATAACCAAGACCAGATTATGACTCTGGAATGTACGAACAATGTACCAAAGAAAACGAATGCCTTGGATTTAGAACCGAAAAAGGGTTCAAGGAATGGATTACGAGACTACAAACGAAATACAAACAGCAGTACAGAGAAGCCAACAAGACAGTGAGGAGGATGGTGCGCGCCGACCATCGAGCCTATGTTGAGGAGCTTGCTGAGGAGGCGGAAGGTGCAACAACCCAAGGAGAACAAGGCCAGCTGTACAGAATTAGTCGACAGGTGTGTGGAAAACACCACTTTATAGTCAGTTCACCAATTAAAGACAAACAGGACAAGCTTCTCACAACAGAAGTAGAACAAGAGGCACGCTGTGCCGAACATTTTCATGACATTTTGAACAGGAGGAAATTGTTTCAGTCATCAAGTCACTGAAAAGCAATAAAGCACCAGGTCATGACAATTTGAATGCAGAGCTGTTCAAGACCAACCCAGAGATGGGCACAGAAGTATTGCAACCATTATTCAAGACCGTTTGGACATCAGCAAGCATACCAAAGGATTGTGCTAAAAGTGTAATTATCAAAATTCAACAAAAGGGCACACTCAACAACTGGCGCTGTATCATCCGTCTGTCCATCCCCAGCAAGATCCTGGCCAAAATAATCATCGGTAGGTTATCAGAACCTGTGAATGCAACACTTAGAAAGGAACAAACCGGTTTTAGAAAAGGGAGGAGATGCACAGAACAGATTTTTGCTCTGAGAAAATTTATAGAATAGAGCAGTGGTCCCCAACCACCGGGCCGCGGGACACTTGGCACCGGGACGCACAGAAAGAAAAAATAATTTCGATTTTATTGTGTTTTTTTTTTCTTTCGAAAAAAAGTTTTATTTTGAAAAGTGACCGGATTCTCTCTGTTACATCTGTCACACTTACCATAGCAACCAGAGTGTGTCGCGGTAGAAACGATGTTGCTCATGTGATGTTCTGTTGTTGGTGTGACGTTATGAGGACACTGCTAATAAAGTTGCACATGATTACACAGTGGATTTACGTTCATTGTTATTATTGTTATTATTATTACTAAAGAGAAAATTCCACCCCCGGTCCACGGTAAACGTGTCTTGCGTTGCACCTCAACCCCCACCCCCACCGGTCCGCGGTAAACGTGTCTTGCGTTGTACCGGTCCGCGGTGACAAAAAGGTTGAGGACCACTGGAATAGAGTGTTGAATGGCAGCAAGAGCTCTTCGTTAACTTCATTGACTTTGAAAATGCTTTTTTGAAAATGCTTTTGACAGTACACAGAGACAGCTTGTGTCGAATCTTGAGGGCTTATGGAGTCCCGACCCACATGACACAACTGATTAGACACTTTTATAACAATTACAGATGCTGTGTGGGAGGAAGTGACATCTGGTTTGAAGTGAAAACTAGAGTCCGTCAAGGCTGTGTGATGTCAGCTCTCTGTCAGCCGAGCTAAAAGAATTTGGACACACCGGGGGAACCATCTACACCTTGGCCCGCAACCGTCAGAAAGGGAAAGATCTCGTTGATACCTTAAGCGTCTCAAGGCGTAAAGGACAGTAAGAAGAAGAAGCATTTTGGCTCATACACTTTAATCCTTGTAAGATAAGTTACCTTTATGATCTGCAAAGGGCCTTGTGAAAGGTCTGCTGACCACCGCATTTTCTTCAACTTCTTCACCATCGACCTCGGAGTAGAAATTACCGAGCTTCTGAACCAGTTCAGACACCTCATCTGAGATTGGTATCGTCTCCAAAATCTGGTTACGTATAAAAGATAAAGTTGTGACAAAATAATATTCGCAGCCCTGAAAATAGTCTAATCTATTTAATACAGCATGTATGTCAATTTTCTCATTACAAGAGGAATCTTTTTTAACAATAAACTGTTTCTGTGAGCTTTTGTGTGCATAGTTTGTGTGAAAGGCCTTACCAGCTGGATGGCCTCAATGTAATTCTTCATGGCTTCCTCCTTTGTCATGTTTCCCAGAGAGCTCCATGCATCCCTGGCAACAAAGAGTCAAGGTTAAGCTCTTGACAGAACCATGACTGCTGAAAGACTGAAGCTGTGAAGACCAAAGGGTACGTTTTTCCGTAAAGGTAATATTTGTCCTCAATTTAAAAGAATCGCTAGTAAAGTGATGTTAAAGCATGTTCAAAGCAAAACAAAAGATGATGTTTTATGCTTGTCCTCAAATATTTTTGCACATTTATTCTAAAAGGCTGCAGCACCTTGACACTATAACGCCAACGCATACCATTTAGCTTTGCTGCTGCTGTCCCAAAAGCCAATTGGTCTGGGGGAATCGCAGGGTCCCGCAGTGGCCTGCTTGTAGTAACTATAGAACATTAACATCATGTCATCAGAAGGCTGGAAAGAACCTAAGCAATGAAAAGAGGGCAACATATGAAAACCGGGAAAGGTTTAAGGCGTCAAAAGCTGTAAAAATATAAAATAAAGAAATCATTGTAGATTTTTTTTCTGATGTTTATATTCAATTACAGGTCTTGATCTTGTGAAACACAAGATAAAGTCGATGAGGATAAACAATTCACTTAAGCAGCTTTCAGGCTTGTGGCAGCTCTTATAAATGAGGGGTCAGCCAAGAGTGACAGCTCTGCATGTAGGTCAATCAGGTTGACTGTTTACACTTCACTGAGCACAGATTTCACAGTCTGTGAATGTAATTAGTCTTTTTAAGTTCCATCAACCTTCCTCCTCCAAAGAAATAAATAAATAACAATTTCAGGAAGCCCCCTCTACCTTCCACGGGCAAACTTTCGACCACTTTAACTGCGGCACTGAATTTCCTCTCCAGGCTGTGTTCGTCCTCCTCCTGCGCCATGCTGAGCTCAACCAAGGATGACATGAGGAGTCTTGAACAAGAAAGTGGGATTAAAATCACTGCAGTTCCGAAAATGCTGGAGTGACGACTCCACGACTCCATTCCACGTTTCCCCTGGCAGAGTTTGCCTTTTTCCATTTATGTTGGTAAATGTTCAAAATAAGACAAGTATTTTTTTAATTAACCATTAGGCTATCGGTTATACATTATCCAATTTTGTAAACATATATTACATTCTGGAGGTAATAATAATAATAATAATGAACTCACCGTAATCATGCGCAGCCAAGAGCCGTCGATCTAAAAAAATTTAAACACCGGCGTTTGCCTGCAAAATACAGCAGAAAACCAATCTTCACTTTAGCTAAAGACGAGCCATGCTGTCAACGTTCTGAGACTTGGGAAATGTAGTTCAAAATGAGCAATATCTGGCGAAAATATCGTAGAAACTTCTCAAATCATTCATTCAAATCCCATGAACCCCTTGGACACTAATTCAAACAGCGGGGATATCTGGGAAATGTAGGCGGAGTCTTTCTATTTTTTTTATTTTTTTAGCAATGCGTGTTAAAAAGTGTTTTGGGTGTAATTACCAAATGCAAATATCAAATATATCACTTCACTTCACACTTTATGACTCTATTTATTTAAAAAAGAATGTAGTTAAGTAAAGATTTATTAAGGTTCATGAAACCGATCTACCACACTGATAATATTTTTTTTAAGTTATTTGATTTTTATTAGCCATTGTAACGTTTCTTTTTTAAATATGATAATGAAATGTTAATGTTAATTTTTTAAAACACAAAACTCTTAACATTGTAACCTAATTCTTATATAAAAGACTATTTTTTAACTTTTAATTTTTTGTTTTGATCTTAGTGTTGTCAATGTGGACTGTAACAATACATATGTGCAAACTTGATTTACTTTTCAATATATTACTTGGCCAGTTGTTTTCCCCTATATACAGATAAACCCAAGAATATCACGGCCGCCTGGCTGCTGTGTCTCCATTTACAATAGGAAGAGAACGGCTGCATTCATGTAGTGTTGGAATGATCAGAAAAATGACTGTCTTACCACGCCCCCAAACACACAAATATTCCAACACTATGAATATCTTTCTTCACCTTAACAAAGATCAATATATTTGTAGTCCACCATCTATGAGGAAACACCAGAATAAAAGGGAAAATTAAAGCATTAAAAAAGTTTATCAATACAATTGTTTTAGCCCCGTGGAATTTTCAGAATAAAAGCATAGCAACTTCCATTGCAGATATACTTCCGTTTTGAGTTAAAGTGTTGTGTTGTGAGTTAAAGTATTGTGTTGTGAGTTATTGTTTCGTGTTGTGAGTTAATTTTAAATTGTTGTGAGGAATTGTAGTGTATTATTTGTGTTGTGTTGCAAAATCTAAAGTGTTGTGTTATGACACTTCTGGCCCATCGTACAAAAGCATTTTTTTTATTGTATTACTACAACAAAAATTATAACAATGTTTAGCAAGGTAAAGTTTTTGCATCACCTCCGGTATTAAGGTTATTCCCTTTCTGTTGAGCTTGGCTTAATTTTTAACCACTTATAATATTCCAATTACCCCCAAAGTCTTTGCAATAGTCATGGATGCTATTCCTGAAGGAATAATAATGTTATTTAAAGGTTTTGTACACCCTTTACCATCATGTTCAGTGTCTTTGAATAAAGGTGGTGCAGCGCAAGCAGTTTGTTTGTTGGTGCTAGAGTTAATACTCTCCAAGTGTTATTATGACATTTTATTTATGGTTTTATTTGTCGTCTTAATGCTTCAAATAATGATATCATTTTAACTCTCAGCAATGTAAAGCACAGCACTTTTAGATACCAATCCCCTATTTGGAGGTTTGGGTACGATCATCTTTTTTAAACTTTTAATTTTTTCATTTATTTGTTTAAGTCAGCAGTTTTACTGTTTTTATTAAGTTCATGATACCTGTTTTTTTTTGTTCTTATACTCTTATCTCATTGTTTTCATATTCCTATGTCATTGATTTTGATACTTTTATGACATTGTTTTTATCTAACACTTTTTATCTCATTTTTCTTTTACCCGTTTGAGTTTTCTGTTTTTATCATTAAGTCTTTTATATGTTTTGTGTATTTTTGTGGCAAATGGACCTTGAGTCTGTAATAAAGCTTATAAATCAATGCAAATTTTCTGAGGAAAAAAAGGCCCTTATTCAAACTTTTTATGATTGAGTTAAACCAATTTACCAAAATAATAAAACCTTTTTCTAACCCCAAAGCTGTAAGAACTTTTGACACCTTGGAATGTTTTAAATGTACAGAATAGCATCTTACTGCTTTTACAGCTCTTGTTTATAATTTTTTTATGCTCCCCTGACACTTTTTGTTAGTCCTTTTCTATCTGCGTATCTTAAAGTTGACTCGATTTTGTACTATGATTCTGTATATTTTCAATAAAGATTTTTGAAAGAAAAAAACAAATAAAAAAAAAGGAGAAAAAATATTAACAAAAGCGAGCAGCTGCTAATGGAAAGGGAATACCCATAATACCGGAAGTGACGCAAAAACGTTACTTTGCTAAGCAGTGTTGTAATTTCTATCGTAGTAATACAAAAAAAAAGCCTTTTGACTGTTTTATGTATTTATAGTGTCCACATAAAGAAAACGATAATAAATATCTTTGAAAAATCATACACAATTAGTTTTATATTAGGTCCTTTCTGTTAGTAGCGGTGTCTCCGCTTTCGTTGTTGTGTTTCTGGATTTGATCACTTGTAACAGGGTTGCTTTTGTTATGCGGTATTTGGTAGTTTGCACCTGGTTTTGCGTTCAGTATTTGTTCATTTGTACTGGGATTTGTTGTTGTTGTATCTTAAATGTAAACGTGTCTTGCACCTCTCGGCCACCGTACCTTTCTCATCAGAACAGCAGAGCATCACCGCCTCCTCTCACAGAAACAGACAAACGGGCAGGAGAGAAATGCAAAGGGATGTAAGATGGCAGAGCTACAAATGTTATTAGAGGAGGAAATCCCTGCCGGTAAAAGAGCGCTCGTGGAAAGCTACCAGAATCTTTCGCGGGTAGCGGAATACTGTGAAAACAATTATGTTCAGGTAAGAAACGCATTTTTGAGTCAGAATGTCGTGTGTGCGGGTCGTGTTTGTGGTGGTGGTGCGAGAGTGAAAACCACAGGGAAATGAAATGCTGGTCTTGGTGAAAGCCACCCTCAAACCGCTAGCTTCAACGAGTGGCCTCCTCTCCCGGTTCGCTGACAGAGCGCGCGGCTCGTCGAGCATGGCTGCACGTCGATGGGTTTTTGTTAAACGAAGGCTTTCTGTGTGCCGAAAGCGGCTGGGGGGCTTCAGAGGGTGTGTCGTTGTCATGACTAGAGGTTTGTCACTCTCTGCTTTCTCCTAGACTAGAGGTACCTGTGTAGGAAAACGTCGACCCAGTTTCTCTTTTAAAAATTGTAGACATTTTAAAGCTTCTTTTTTTTTGGCATACGACTGGCTAACAATAATGAGCATAAAAATCGGTGAAAATGCTAACCTAACCTCAACTGTTTACTCTTAAAAACTGCACAATATGTTACTTATTAATTATCTCTATATATGTAGCAAAAGAATTCCAGTCTTTTTTAAGTTTGTTATAATATCGACTGAATTGGATTAATTATTCATTTATTTGCTCCTATCATTTTAAACATAATTGTTAATATTCCGTCATTTCATATATTTTACTATGAAGTATGTCATAAACATATTGTTATATATCTTTCAAAAGTAATATTGCAGCTGATATGAGGTTTGACCAAAGGCTTTTTGTTGGTGGGAGGTTGCAGCTTACTTGTGGTTTTTCTACTTTCACTCAAACTACAATATAATGATATTTCAGAAGGGGTGCATTACTAGCAGGATGATCATTATTTTTATATTTTTAATCCACCCATGTGTATGATAAATATGCATACATTAGATGTTTTTTATTTTATTTTTTATTTTTGCATGAATTGGTTGGTTCAGTGATCTGAGTCAAATAGAGGTGCATGCTGGGACAAATATCAGGAACTTTCCTTCAGTGGAAAAAAAAAGATTAGATGAACAATTTACAGAACAATAATTATTAAAACTAAAGTCGAATCATTTTAGCCAGAGTTTAAATGCTGGTAATGGTAAATATCACTGCATCCATGGTCAATAATTGTTAGGTTCTGTGCTTTCCTTATGTTGATTAGATTTTATTTTTCTGCAATTGGAGAGGCTCACATTTCAAAGGGTCTTAAAAAATCTCTTAAAGTATTTTTAATCTAGAAGACATTTAGCTGCTCATCTGAGCAGCTTTTCAATTATTACATAAAATCTGCTGACTCCACATAAATAGTAAATAAATAACTCAAACTTCCCGTCAGCAGCAGCTAGGATTAAAGAAAAAGAATAGCGTCATGATATACTGTTCTCCCTGCATCCTCTTAATGTCTGACCCAAATGCACTCCTACTTGCTAGTGAGTAGAGGTTGCAGTTATCGGATGGACTTTCCTTTTTGCTTCCTATTCCTTTTGCTAAATTCAATCGCATTTGCATTTAGCCAATATTGCAGCTCTAGATGCCCATGTTAGTTGTAATTGCAAAAATGTGAATATTTACACGTTTTTTTTTTTTTTCACTGTTTGATTTTGCTAAACTGAAAACAAAGTGTTTTAAGTTTTATTGATGATTATTGGATTCCACTTAGTAATTTACCCACATTGTATAATCTTTGGTATTTAGTGTAAAGTCAGAGCTTGAAAAAAAAAAGCCTCCCTGGAGTTGCTACAACAAATAAAATAAAAAACTAAATGTCATATGTGTGATTGACGGATTGTTTGTACAAAAATCAAAGGACCTGAGAGGAAAAAAACAAATTCAGATACCATTTCTCTTTAATCATGAGCACAAATGCTTAAGTTCTTTTCATCCATTTACTGTAGATCTTTAAAGCTGACACTCATTCCTATAAAGCGAAGATGCAGACATTTGACCTGTCCTAAATAATGATGTCTTTAGAGATTGCAGTAGGATCCACTCTTTGTACTTACTTCATCCTGTTCAGAACCGTGTGGGTGTTTGAGGCCTATGTGCTATTACTGGCTGAGAAGGGATTATTTCTTAGACCAATTTTAAATGATCAAAAACAATCTTACGTACATTTTTTTACCACATGGGAGGAAGTGGGGTCGTCAACAGAAAAGTCACTTATGCAACCGGAGAAGATGCAAACTCCACCTAGCTAAAAATCTCTTTTCAATATCTTTTAGTAAAGAATGACATCAACAAGAAAATACTAATGCAACATCAAACTGTTAGGATAGAGTCAGCTTTTATTATTAGCTCAGGTACTTCTGTCATGTGCAAACTTGAAAGTAGAGCTCAGCTTTTTTTGGCTCTCTTTTCCTAAAAATAGCGTCTCTGAAGTTTGAGATCTGAACAGTGAATGGTATGTTTTTTTTCTCTCAAACAGACTTGAGTATGTGTTGTTTTATTACAGATTGATTTTTTATTTATTTACTTCTGCTATTCTTAAGTTGTCAGGGTTTTGTACCAGTGAAACTGCTGGGTGACAGCTAAGATGGATTTTAACCTGTAATTGTGTATATAAAATATCCCTATAAACTACATAAAAAAGGTTTCCATTTTATTCTGTTTGACCTTTTCTTTTATTTATTTAAACCAGACAATACAGTTTGAAGGAAAACAGAATTCCGTGTTGCTTCCATGACAAAGCTTGGCAATTCCGTGTTGGAAGACCTCTCTGTATGGCAGCATTATCCGTGCTTTGTTTCCAGGCTATTAATATGTCTATTCAGTGCCATTACTGCGTAGAGGCATTTAGAAACAGATGGTTTGTGCAGACGGGTAGAGAATTGGGATTTTACATAACGTCCTGGCATACCTGCTCTCAGGGCTTAACTCCCACCATGCACCTGACCCATGCTGCCACAATTGAGGTGTTCACAGTTGTGCTCTTCAGTTCCGACATGTGTTATTACTTCACAGACCAGCAGATTTCTTTCTTCACTTCTCGTCAGGGGCTTAGCATGGATTTGCTTTAAAATTCCAGCAAAGGGGGGCTGATTTTGTCACTCATTTCTGTAGAAACCAGTCCTTTCACTTTCAGCACAAAGAGAGTAACAATTCTTCTAGATATTTCTCCTTTTAAATCATCTTGTTCACTGGCTAGTCGTTTTATTCCCCCCCACATATCCATCCCTTGAATTTTGTAACTTTTTTTTTTCCTTTTCCCTTTGCCAGGCTCAAGACAAAAAGAAAGCCCTGGAAGAGACCAAAGCCTACACCACCCAGTCTCTGGCCAGCGTTGCCTACCAAATCAATGCCTTAGCAAACAATGTGCTGCAGCTGCTGGACATCCAGGCCTCGCAGCTGCGCCGCATGGAATCCTCCATCAACCACATCTCCCAGGTACACACCCCAGCCCAAATGTCATTATTATCATGATTAGCCTTCTTTTTCTCCTAAGCCACCGTACAACTCAGTGCCCCGTCCCTTTACTCTGTGCTTTATTAAGCTTGTCAGATATGAAGCAGCACAGCCTCCTGATTTGCATTTTTAGCTTCTCCTGAAGTCCGTACGCAGCAGATTGGAGTGAGGATAGTTACAGTTTAATGAGCAACAGCTTAACTACTTTATCGATTGTGTGAGGATGGTCACTTGTGATTGATGACACCAGTTGGTTGCAGCCTTCAAAGTGTCTGAGCTGTGCTCCAGACTGAGGGGTCAGCATGTAAGGAATTCACAAAACTAGATGGGCAAATGAGTATGTGCTCATTAGTGTTCATGGACCCTAAACCCTAACTCTTGTTATTCTCCAAGATGAGAAAGTTCTTCGAAGTCTAACATGTTAGCATAGAATGACAGCCAGCTTTAAATCACAGCCCCACTGTTCATTGCTGCCAGATTTGTGAGCAGCTGCGGCTCTGAAAATGAAAGCGTGTGTGTCGCAACACGGCCTCTTTGCCATTTTCTGCGTTCTTCAGCACTTGGGGATAATATCAGCAATAATTCTAGCATCAATTTGATACCTCCAAGTTTGTGGCTCCATTAAAATAAAACATGGAAAGCTAAATTAGGTAAATGGAGAGAGAGGAAAAAAAAACATTAAAAAAAAGATATGTTTGTATTTAGGTAGAATTGATTAATGCTTTGCAGCAAATTTCACAAGATCCTGAATGTCTTTTAGTTTGTTAAAAATGATTTATCTTTGCAGTCGTCTCACTCTGCTATTCTAAAGAAAATATATGCAAGTAAGAAAGTTATTTTAGGTGCAGTGCTTTGATATTATTCTGCTGCATAAAAGTTGGTTAAAAAAAAGGAGAAGAATGCTAAGAATCAAGTTTTTATGATTACATTTTACAGAACTTTTGATCACAACTCATCTAATTGACATGGCGGGCCACATTTAGAATTACAAATTCTTCCTTTTAAACAAACACTTTACAATGCTTCTTTGAAAAAGATATGTATTTAATCCTCAAACAACAACAGTTTAAACCCTATTTAATGTATCCCAAAAGGCTTTGGATCTTAAATGAAAAGCATCTAGTTCACAGGTAATGCTTACATTTATGGGGAATTATTCAAGAAAGTTTAATTTCTTTACAGGTTTTGCACCTAATTTAATGATGAAAGCATAACAAATTTACGGTGGCCCTGAAGTACAAATCACAAAACATTTTGGAAAACAAAAGTAATTTCAAGAAAAAAAACTGAAACGTTAAAAAATAAAACACAATGAGAAACTGAAAAGTAGGTGCTATGGGACATCACTGATCGGATGATGATATCCAGTAATACTTCATGCCAAATAACCTTCAGTTGAATTGATGGACAAACAAGATCATCCAATAGTACATACTTTTTTCGGTTTCCGTAAAAAAGGAAGAAAAAAAAACGTTTCAGACAGCAAAAGTAATTTACATTTTATATTTATATATATATATTGATAGATAGATAGATAGATAGATAGATAGATAGATAGATAGATATATCAGTATCTATTTGTATTAGAGAATAACCCATCAAGTGGATTTAATGCATTATTATTATATGTTGTAACTAAGGATCAATTCAAAGGATTTTTTTAATCATCACCTGAGGAAACGGAAAATATGATTCCCAGTTTCAGCCAACGCAAAGCTTCTGAAAATTGTTAGAATTACTAAAAATGAAAATATGGGTACTTCCCATTCGTTTTGAATGAATAGGAATCTTTGATCTTTGTGTTATGCTATGTATACACTCTTTATTTATCACCTTAGTAAAGCTGATCAAGATTCCATTTTAATTGAAGAGACCTTTTTAAGTGCAGTAATGTCCTGGCAATGTTCTGCTTTGTGGGTTCAAAAGATGATTGGGTTGATTATTAATGACCCGTTCCTCTGCTCAGTAGTATTCCAATTCACTAAGTTTATTTAGAAAACAATTACTTTGAGACACAAGCCGTGACTTATCAGACTGAAGCTGAATAGATCGAAGGCGGCAGAAATGATCAGGAGCCTTTAGTGGCAGGAATTCCCCACAGAGGCCCAGCAGACATCTGTATCTCTGTTTCTGGAAAGATTACAACAGACAGGAACAATGACAGAAATCAGGAAGGGCAGACACAACTCTTTGATTAGGTAGGAGTTCTTACATGTCGTTTGGTTTGCAGATCATTTCAAACAAAAAGTTTATAATATGAAACTCAAAGAAGAAACATTTGTTTTGTTCATTTTTGTTGGATGTTTTTTCTTAGAAAGTTACAGTTTAAATAGCTTTAAGATTAAAAACAGTTCCTGTAGTGAATGTCTTCTTTCCTGTTTTTCCTCCCTTCTCCATTTCTATTTCAGATGACCCCACATTTCTTTCATTTCTCTGCTTCTTCTGTTTATCTAAGTCACTTCCTCTTTGAGCTTCTCTTTTCTTCCTCTCGCTTTCTCTGTTCCTCATTTCTCCCTTATCACTAGAAGGAAATAGGCGGGACGTCTCTTCTTCCTTGCCAGCTGAAAGCCGGGTGTGCCACTTCCTTTAAAACACACTAGACTGCAATATGTTGTTAGTTCTCTCCCAGCAGACACACGTCACATCAGAGGGTGTGATAGGCAACTAGAGGTCCACTTTGGTTCTTAAACACCCTTATATTTTTAAGATGAAGTAAAAAAAAAAAAAAATAGATGAGATGAGTGGCAGCGTGTACCAATTTCTGACAAAAGATCTCTTCACACACATTTCTGCCCTCTATTTCTTCCTACTTTAGTAGAGGGTTTTACGTTTAAACCCAGCTGTAATGATCATTCTTTCACACCCTTCACTGCTAAGCATTCCTCACTCTTTGCACTCTTCTTTATCATCCATAAATTGAGGGCCCGTCCCTCTGCAGGGTGTCTGATGTGAGCAATAATGACTGTAATCACGGAGGAGATGTAGGTCATCGCATTTCCAATTATTCCTGATGTGAGGGGTCAAAGGCAAGCTTTGGGAAATTGGCCTCGGCAAAACAGAAGATGTAAACATTTGCTTTATTAATGCAGGGTTTCCCAGGCAGAAACCTCAGGCCCCCCAGGACCCGCAAGATATGACTTTCTCTCTATTTAAGTGAACTGAATCTATGCAGTTGTGATAATTCCTAAACCTCCTTTCATTCTGACTTTTACTTTCCTGAGATAATTGTTCTGCCTTCAATAAAAAAAGAGGCTGCTTGTATTTTGGAATCATGGAGTCGAGAATGTTTTTGTGCAAACTGGAGCTAAATTTACAAAAGAAGATTTCAAGAAGATAATATAGTGATGAAAAAACATTTAATATTTGATGGTAAACATTTAACAATTTCATAAGTGAGGTGTCTTTAATTTGTTCCTTTTGTTGTGGTCTGTGCAAATCTTTTTTTGTTATTGTACACTAAATATATAAAGATATAGTTTTAGCAAACCCCCTTATTGAAGTTAAAACTTTTTAATTCAATCTAAATAACATGATTTATTTAAAATTTTAAAAAAAGTGTAGAACAAAAAAGGTAATTTGGAGTTTTTTATGTTAACATGTTTATTTTTATTAAACAATATAAAAGCTCACAATATTTTCATTAAATTTAATGCTGACATTTAGCTAAAAGCATACGAAATGTACTTTTTTTAAATAAATATATAAATATAGATTAAATATAAAATTGAAATAAGATAGGCTTGTAAAATAAAACAGCTTTTTTCCCCCCTCTAATGTAGCCTAATTCTGAATTTCCCTCCTGCAGACTGTGGACATTCACAAGGAGAAAGTAGCACGTCGAGAAATTGGCATCCTGACCACAAATAAGAACACTTCTCGCACTCACAAGATCATCGCCCCAGGAAACATGGAGCGGCCGGTGCGCTACATCCGGAAGCCCATCGACTACACCCTGCTGGATGATGTGGGACACGGTGTCAAAGTAAGAGTTTTTTAATATAGAAAGACAAACTCTCTAATAGGCAGGTTCATTTATAGTTTTTGTTTGGTTTTTAACTCTACAAATATGTGTTATTTAATCATTTTAGTAAGTTAAACTTTGTTTTCTGACTTTAAACTTGCATAAAGCTGTTGTTTTATTATAGTTGAACATAAAAAGTTTCCGTTTTAGGGAGGGAATTAAAGCAGTTGTGACTGACAAAGCGTTGAAGACTCTGGTTTTGTGTTTGTGTGCTCTCTAACATCAGAAACAGGATGGTGTTTGTGTGTTTAAATGTGAGGAACAAATCTTTGCCAAGTGGTACTCACACCATCACATCCACTCTGAGTGAAAAAAAAAGATCTCAGTCCTTTTCCGACTCATGCTTTGTTTTCTTTATTCTCACTCTCCATGAGCCATTTGTACTTGTGAGTGTGCGTAGTGTATTGGATTTGGCATGTGCACCCCCCCTTGCGTCTGTCTCTGTTGAGATTGTGGCTGTCTGCTGATTTTCAAACATCCACTGATTCAAATTCAAAACCAAGTGGCTCCTCTTTTGAGAGCTGGCTCGCACTGAGACACATTTGGCTCGGCCCACTATGCAAATCGAGCCCCATTCGTGAATGTGGGAGATGATGGATCTCTATAGAAATCGATTCAGATCAGTCAAAATTACACAAAGTGTGCTGTTTTTTTTGTATTTTTTCTCTCGCCATGAACGAACATCAAAATAAAATTTAACACAAAGGTTAAATATGCAGATCATTTTAAACGTGACAAAGTATTGTGTAGCAAAAATGTATTGTTGTTTGTAGATATGCACTTGTGCGTATCAGTGCAGGCAGAAATGCATATCACATTTCACCTCCCCAAGACCTTCTTTCATGCAGACATTGGTGAATAATTCAATAGGTTTGATTCTCACTGCTGCACACAAATGTACCATATTATGAACTGCATTGACTGCATGTGTTTGTGCATGTCTGCTGTTTTGTTTTTCAAGATTTACCCATCGTTTAAATTCTGTCTGTGGGGAAAAACATTATTTTGAGCTTATCAGCACTCCACACCCTGATTTCTTTGTACGGTACTTGTGGTGGATTCTCTCGAGAATTTAGGGCAGGATCATCAACCCTCTACATGCCTGGATGAACCCAAGGAGAGGGAGGAAAATACATTCACATGTTCAGGAATGAATACTTTTCCCTCGTTTCACTACAATAACCTTCATAAGCATTGCTGTGATTGACCGGAGTAGGTCAGTTTGAACCTAGTTCTAAATAGTTGCATCTGTACCATCAGATGGATTTTTTTATTCTGTAAGCTGTGGCCATAGTGGAGAAAAACATTTATGTACATTTGTTTGTGTGTAACATATATACATAGATTTAGTTTTGTTGCCTGCTTTGGATTTCTGTCAGCCTGTGAACACCACCCAGTCCGACGGATGGTTAGAGCGGTTGAATTAGTACCTGGAGACCAGTCTTTGTTGACTGTGCTCTCAGGATCCCTCTTCATGGTCACATCAGTTCGTCTGGGGGCGAATATGTCCAAAACTCGCTTCTATCCTCTGTCACTGGGTTGTTGGCGTTCGAGGTGACCTATGGATACTGCCTTGTCATCCCAGGAGCATCATGTCTTGCTTCCTTCGGCCCAGTTTTCATTGTTGGGTTCATTTAGCCTGGAAACAGTTCACTTGGTGCCATTGCACTTACTAGAGGTGTACTCCTGGAGGTGCTTTTCCCCATGTTTAAGGGTAGGCCAGAGGGCAGTCTTCCATGGAGGACCTTCCTCTGCAGGATGCTCACAGGCAGCTAGCACTCAGTTTCGTCAATTTCTGCCCAATCGCAAAAGTGACAGAATGTTGGCTTTGTCTTCTCCAGTCTCTGCGGCCCCCCCTTACATTTCATCAATAGTAGGTCTGCCTAAACCACATGTGTCAAACTCATGTGCCAAATGTGGCCCGCCATGTCATTTTATGTGGCCCGTGGGCATAAAAGTTTTTAATTTCTTAAAATAAATAAATAATAATTGGTGTGTATTTATTCATATCTTGGGGGAAACAGACTTGAAATATGGGATTGTGCAACTAAACATTAGGACTTAAACTCTGTCCATATAACCTAACCTGACAGAATCAAATGTAAAAGGATTTATGCTAGAGTAACAAGCAAACATGTTTTCTATGCAACTGTAATTGTCACTTTAAAAAGTTATAGTAAAGAAATAATGAGTTATTTAACACTAAGTAAGGAGTAGTTACATTTTTTTCCCATTACATTTAGTTACATGTCTAAGTTACATCTGGCCCTTTGAGGACAGCCGCTATGCTGATGTGGCCCTTGGTGAAAATGAGTTTGACACCCTTATAAACTGTCTGGTCTCTTCTTCCGTTGAGCCACTGAGGTTGGAGTTTGCAATTATTGTGGACGGAGAGGGGTATGGTCCTAAGGAACGGTCATGAATCCTACCCATTCTGTCCTCAGCCCTGCCTTTTTTTTTAATCATTGAGTTCCATTATCACCACCTGAATCATCTGATGCCAGTCTTCAGAAGGGTCTCTGTCACGCTCCTAGCTTTTTATCAGGAGGATCACCATATTTGGGTTTCCTGCCACTATACTCATCAGATTCATGCAACTAACCTTGGCCGTCACCTATTTAGGACCTCTTCTCTTTTATGTATGACCACCACCAGTTTTTAGTAGTCTCTGCTCGTTCCAGGATCACACTTCACATCAAAGCATAGATCAAAAGTGCTGCCAATGGCAAGTTTCTATCCCTGAGCTTCTTCACTCAAGTTAAATCCTTCACCTGCTTTGGATATATACTCTTCATCATTCCTGTTACTGACCCTCACCTCCTTTGACCAAGAGTTTGCCTTACGCATTACAAATTGTGTCAAAGCGTTTTTTAGCAAGCATATAGATCTGAGGTCTGAAAGTAGACAGTCGGGTGACATACTGGACAACCCTGCAGGAAATGTAGACCAATGCAATTTTCTTTCATTCAGGAAAACCCCTCTGTCCTTTAAGATTTTTATGCCCATGCTAAGGTTTTCTTTATTGATCTCTTTCCAGCTTTATATGCTAACCAGAGACCATATTTATGCTTAAAATGTATTTGGTTATTAATATTTGACACCTTCTGCCATTAAAACAGTCTTTCTTTTATGAGCATTAACCAGTGAGTCTTGCTTCTTTCTCTCTTTTCTGTCTACCTGGTTGCACTCAGTGGCTCAAAGCCAAGGTAAGAAACGGCTGTATTTCCTCTTCTGCTCTTGTTGATCAGATTACAGTCACAGCATCATTGTGTTTGTGATGGTTATCAACAATTGAAAACACTTACTAAAATTTATTAGACCAAATATGTTGCCATACAAGTTTCACAAGTGAGAATTAAAGATAAATTTGACTTAAAATGATGTTTTGTTTAGAATGTTTTAAACTTAGATCAGGAGCTACCATCTGTTTATTTTTTTATATTTCTTTCATGCATGTAAGGTTCAAATTTCTGATTTGAATTATTATAGTTACTTCAAATAAAAAAAGCAGTAAATGAGTGACACTCTATTTTATTTGGTCAGGATGTCAGTATTGCATGCCTTACCTCATTCTCCCCAGCCTTTCCTTCGCCGGATCTTCCTGTCTGATGTTTCCTGTTCATTGTCTGAACATACTTCATATAAACATATGGCTGTATGATAAAAAGGGGCAAAAACACAAGTTACTCATTTAGGCACTTTTTAAGTGACTCCAAAGACTTGGTGCTTGTTGGGAGTCTCCACAAACGTCACCAAACCAGATTCTAGAATTACTCATGGTTTTTCTTTCTTGTGCTTCACCAGCAACATGGGAACAATGCAGCAGGGCGAGGGGGGACCATTTCCAGAACCAACCCACCCTCACAGAAACCACCAAGCCCCCCAATGGCAGGTCGTGGCACACTTGGGTACGAAGTTAAATCTTTGGAATGTATTGGTTTAAACTCAAGAAGATCGCTTATAGGATGACTTTATTGATTTTGCGTGAAAGGACTTTTCTAATGATCAAAAATTGTGATTTGTAGAGAAAAAGTACGTGGAAAGAATAAATTAGTTAGTATTAAAGGGCCTATATCATACTTTCCTTAAGCCATTCATCGTAAACTATATACATTTATAAGATAATCTATTACCCTTGGCACACTGAAGAAGACATTTTTTATGAAATATGAGTTATTTTCACAGTTTATTTTCCTACCTGGAAGTAAAACGGACTCGATCTCTGAGGCACCGCTTTTCGCTCCTGTGGGTTCCGCCCATTTCATGACATCATCCTAGAGCCGACCTCGGCAGTGTGTCTGCGTTTCACCCACAAAAACAAACAACACCCAAACTTTTGCAAAAGTGGATGCGCATATTCTGCATATAATAGGAAAGCATTTTTTGCCGCTCACTGCTAACTCCGCGGAAAAAGTGTGTATGTGTTAGCCTGGGGGCGGGGCTGGCAGCACAGACTTTTTCCTGGAAGGGGCTGTTCTTCCCTGATCTACGTCACAATGAGAGAACCCACTCGTTTTTGTGGATTGGGAGGTCCTCTAAGTACAGGTTTTTAGAGAAATGTGTGAGTTTTTAGTTGTTTATAGTGACTATAGTGATACTTAAAACCTCAATGTTGACTTTTTTCATGATATAGGCCCTTTAAATTAAATGAAAATATTGTGAGGAATTATATTGTTCTAATAAAAATATGCATGTTAAAATTGTTAATTCTATATGATCTTTTTTCTAAAAAAATTCAAATATTTGAATAAATGATTTTGTTTAGATTGAAATAAAATGGTTTAACTTCAACATGGGCTTTTACTAAGACTATAACTATATCGCCATATGTTTAGTATTAGAGAACCATAAAAGATATAAAATTTGTACAAGTAACAAATTAGACAGCTCACTTATAAAATTAGATCCCTCTGACTGATAAAACATTTTATATATTCAGCAAAAACAATTTTATTCATGTGTTGCATTTTATCTTTGTTTGAATTAGGCGTAACACTCCCTACAAGACGCTGGAGCCTGTTAAGCCTCCAGTGGTGCCTAACGACTACATGACGAGCCCAGCCAGACTCGGCAACCAGAACAGCCCTGCACGCACTGCTTCGCTCAACCAGAGGCCAAGGACGCACAGGTGTCACCATGTCACCCCCTAAGCTCTCCTTTTTTTTTTTGCTGAGTGTGAATGTGTTGCCTCAGTGACAAGAAAGCTGTTGTAGCAGACTGAGAAGTGAGGAAGTAATGACAGCATGTCAAGCTGTCATGTAATTACGTTTGTCGCACACATCCTGTGATGACAGTCAAACTGTCTGCTGTGTGTGCAGTGGCAGCAGTGGTGGGAGCGGCGGCAGGGAGAACAGTGGTGGCAGTGGAGTCGGCATTCCTCTTGCAGTTCCCACCCCGTCTCCTCCCAGTTTGGGACAAGGTGAGCTCCAGTCTTCCATTCCAATTCGTGACACAACCTGCTTTCTAAGCAATGCAATTAGTGTGCAAATGAGTCTAGATCAAAGACAGCTCTTTAAGCTCAAGTAGGAACTACAACCCCCCCGTCCCCTTCTAATCACAGCATTTCCTTCATTCCCACCAGTGGTCACATCCTCAGCTGCTGTGCCTCAGGGCCCCGGCTTGGGCCCCATCCCAATGTCCCAGTTTGGCACCATCTCCCGTCAGATTTCCCGTCACAACTCATCAACGACCTCCTCTGCCTCCATGGTGTCAGCCACCGGCACTTACCGCCGAGCCCCCTCTGTCTCCTCCCAGCAGCCGCACATCAACGGGGGTCCAGCGTTTTCACAGAACTCGGGTAGGAATGAAAAAAACCTCAATTGAGCTTTCAGAATCCTCATTAAAATAACCAGAGAAAGTGTGCCGGTGATGTGAATTTGTGCTCTCTGTTGGGTCAAAGGTTCATAGGTGGCTTGACATTCTCAGAACTAAGTGATAAATATTATTAATAAAGGCCTGGTGTTGTCGTCACACCTTAGATTTGCTGTACAGGATGTTTCTCTCATTAACTACCACCTTTAATTGAGTTTTGTTTCCTCCACTAGCAGAAGAAAGCTGAACTGAGAGGGCATTAAGGGACAGAAAAACACAATCAGCTGCCAGGCTTTTGGAGTTCCAGGACGTGTGCATAAAAGCTGCGAGTAGATTAGAATTTATTTTGGCAGATGTGACTCGGGGGCATTTATGTGTAATGGCTTTTAAAGGACAGTCACCCTGGCTCAAAGTGGAAAAGGAAGAAAGGAGAGGGGCAATCAGCATGCCACGAGTCTCTGCCGTTGTAGCTGGTGTAGCTCTGCTGAACTAAAAGCAACTCTTGGAATCAGAGTGGATGAAGCAGAAGCCTTTTTTTTCCTGTTAGACCAGGGAGCCGACTGATTACACAGTGTGGAGCGGTGGATGAATGAGGCTTAGAGGTGACGGCAGGCTTGAGTGATACGGCATGACGGCCCAGGAAGATAGCCGACGGCCTTCCATTACGTGTGATTTATGATGCCGGAGCTGCTGCGGCGGAGTCTGACATCATGTCTTGAACGAAGGCCGGCTGTGTTTTTGTTTGTCTGCGTTTTTCTCGTATGTTTTAGGACAGAGCGGCTAAAAGCCTCAAAAGATGGGAAAGATGTAACTGAAAAAAGTTGACATTTGATGAGATTTCCAGGACCACACACAGACGCTTCATATTCTTTTTTTTGTTTTTGTTTCTACAAATATTCTCATTTCAATTGTAGGATTTTTGGCTTTATGCAGTGCTTTGCGGTTCTTCCTATAGCCTTTGCTTCTAATGTTATAGCTGCTAATGTAGAAAGTGAATTCTGCACATTTATGCTCAAAAGCTTATTTTCGTTCTTTTTGTTTTTCTGTTTTGCTGATTCTGTGTTCCTGTCGTCTTCCCTGCCCATCACTGGCTTTTGTGTTTCTGCTCCTCTGTCCTCGCCTGGCTGCTCTAGTGTCTGTGGCTCCTCCACCTCCTCCTCCTGTGGTCCAGCTGACCCCTCAGATCCCTCTGACTGGCTTTGTGGCCAGAATGCAGGAGAGCAGTAAGTAAAAAGCGTCACAGCGGTGCTATATGAAAGAAAAAAAATCCTTTGTCCATTTGAAAACATTTAGCACACAGGTGTGACCCGAACACACCTTTCCTCAGACAACCCGCTGCCTCACACTCTCCTCTCGTGGCTTGCTTCACTCAGCTACGCTTAAAATGCTTTCATCGCACAGCAGACGGGGTTGAGGTGGAAGAGACCATCAGAGGTCTCCGTGTTGCCATGGCGACGGATCATTGAAAGCCTTCATCCTGTACGGTTTGCCCACTGAAGAGAGGGGGGGAAAAAAAAGACCTGATGGCTTTTCCTGATCCACCAACAGCCTGTCAGAAAAGATGTGACCTAAATGTACATTTTAATGGACAGCCTGCAGAAATACTTAATTAGCTGAACTCAAAGATGATCTCAGACCAGGATTTGTTTTTTCTTTTCATTTTGACATAACTTTAGGGTACGAAGCAGTTCAGGCAAATGATTGTTGCAGCTGCTCTGGACAGATCGTCATCCTGGAGCTCAAATCTGAGAAAAGTCTGGGATTCAGCTCTTTCGACACTAAATCAGTGGGGGGGGGGTAGGAGAACAACTTCCTGTGATCTAAATGCAGCTTCGCTTTTCTTGGACTTGTCAAAGACTCTGCTCAATGTACCAAAGAGCTTTGCTGGCAAGGAGCCCTTTTTCATAACAAGAACATATAAACTAGAAATATTCAAATGAAACTTTATTTTTTACATTATTTTTTTAACCGCTGTGCTTTTGAGCCATCTGCGGCACACAGGATACATTTTTCAACATTCGCGTCAGGGATTAAAAAGGAGCTGCTTTGATTCTTTGAACAGGGAAAAGAAAGAAGCTGTTCTACAAAAAGCAACATTTGTCTAAAACTGATTTATTGTGACATTTAGAAACTAACCAAGCTTAAATTAAAGTGAGAATGGTAACAAGTTATCATAACAAAGACCAGTTAGAAACAAAGGAAGCAGATTAGTTAAAAAGGTGCATTCATTTCCATCAGCTTCATGTTTGGCTACCTTTTTAAAGCAAAGCTGTGCTTATGAATACCTGGAAAAGCAAGATGGGGAGTTATGGGTGTAGGGCTGCTTTGTTGGAGAATTGGGCTAAAACAAATGTCAGATTTGATCCTAAAACCCACGCTAATCCACACTTGACGTGTGCTGAGAATACAATAGAAAAAAGTGGGATATTCTCTGGCTGGGTTTGTGGTGTCATTGACTTTAGATGCATCAATTTATCATAAATTCTTCAGAACGGCTCAGTTAACTTCTGGTGAGTTTAAATTACAACAAGCTTTGAGCTTCAAGATGTTAGTCAGTGGAAGTTTTTTTTTTGTTTTGTTTGTTTGTACTTTCATTGATTTAAAGTTTATGCTATTAACCCAATAGTCACATAAACTGATTTAATCTAAATCTATTTTTTCTTTTGTGGTGCAGTAACAGACAGCCCAGCGCCGCCCCCTCCACCTCCCCCAGAGGACGTGGGTGTGTTTGAGGATCCTGCCCCACCTCCACCTCCTCCACCTGTAGACTATGAGGAGGAAGACGCTGCTGTGGTTCACTACAGTGATCCTTATGCCGATGGAGACCCCCACTGGGCCCCCAAGGTCTATTTAGAGAAAGGTCAGGCCCACAGGGGGCTTCTAATGATTATAATTGTAAAATAAGCATATATGAAACAAGTCATTTTGATTTAAACTAAAATGAATGCCTTTTCTTTTCTTGGCTTTTCAGTTGTGGCCATTTATGATTACACAAAGGATAAGGAGGACGAGCTGTCCTTTATGGAAGGCGCCATCATTTACATCATCAAAAAGAACGACGACGGCTGGTTTGAAGGCGTCTGCAACGGCGTCACTGGACTTTTTCCTGGAAACTACGTCGAATCAATCATGCACTATGCCGATTAAGAAGACAAAAAAGACCTAATCGTACGATTTGTGGCCCCCAGAGATGAAGATGTACAGTTGTGTGCAGCTGTTATGAACCAAGTGTTGCGGTGACGCTTTGAGTGAGCGTTGCACTTTTGAAAGTTTGGGGTCTGCTTGTTTACACTGGAAACAAAATAGAGGACGTACGTAGGACAAACCTTTCGAGCGCTATATCCTCTTTCGAAGCATGTGGGGTTCTTTTGTCTCACCAAAAGAAAAGAAAAAATGAACCATTGTGGATCTTAATGTAAAGCTCCGTCGTATTGACCTAAATCCAGGATTTTGTGTAGCATTCTTGTGATAAAATGCTCCTTCTTTTTACAAACACCTTAGATCATCTGACCATCCTCCTCCCGAAAAGATTCTAAGAGTTAAAAAGAGGAAAAGAAAACACAACTTTTCATGTCCGGATGCTCCAAAGAAAAAGCGTACCCACAGCGTCTAAAAGGGTGAGCGTTCACACAGAATTTACAACAACAACAAAAAGAGGACATAGTGAAAATGTATATAAACTGTAATGTGACCAACTGTCAGTGCATTTATCAGTGTGTATCAACAGTGTTTCCATCGCTCAGTGGAAGTGGTGCCAAGGTCGGATGCTTCTACTGTCATTTTCACCTGTATTTGGGCAAAAGTATTGTGTAAAGGCATTTATTTTTTATGATAAGCCACAGATGAATCCTTGAACTGTTGCCACTGCAGTCAGTGACGCTGTTGCACAGCTCCATGCAAACTAACAAGCTTGTATTTACGTCATAGCTTCACGGTTTTGGTTGTAGTATAGCTAAATTGAGTTGTTTTTTTTCCCTTTTTCCTATTCTTTGCATGGTTGCCAGTGTGGTGCTTCTCCATTGGTGCTCAGTGACCACAGTTACCAACCCAAACAACCTCAAAAACTACCAAGAACTTTAGTTTCCTTACATCCAGCTCATCTGATTGTAAACTCGCTTCATCAAACCTGTTTTTGTAGTGAATGTCAGCGACTCAGCAGTAATGTTCTGCAGTTTCTGTGCGTGGCAGCTTGTCCTGCACACGAATGACTTCTGCTGCCCACAGCGAGGGAATGAAACAATGAAGACTGCCCTTCCATGGTGTTTCGTGGTGCAAACAAAACCACCTAAGTCAATGCCTGTCCTCATAGTGTACGTTTGGAATACATATCCTCCAATGAACATTTCATGGAAAATGGATGTAAAGGTAACATTTTCTGGTTTTAGATGTAAAAAAAAAAAGAAAAGGCAGCATTCATTGAGCCTTTAAGCAGGAAAGTATTCAAGTGTCATTACAGTGAACTGCATCTCATTTATGATCGTATTTTTTACCATCATGAGGTCATTTTTTGGTGAAAAATCAACTTTTTCTAACTGATCTATTTCTAGCATTGCATTTGACTTCTTATGTCCAAGACTGCTGAGGAATGTTTGCTAGCAGTTTGTATGTGAAGGATTTATTTATAGTTTTGATTTTTTTTTGTTTTTTCTATCCATAAAAAAAAAAAATGACAAGACGATCACTGGCGTGTGGGAGATTTCTAACGTTCACCACTAAAACGTTTGAGGGCATCGTGGGAGAAGGCGCCTTCTTCAGATGTGTTTTCTTCTGATCAAATGTGGAATAAAAAGGAAAAAAAAAACTGAAATATTCATGGGAACAGAATCTGATGTGTGTCCTATGTATATAGATTGTGGTCAGTTACATTTATGTACAGTCTTTTTGTAATAAAAAGCTCCTTGAAGCACACGGATGAACAGTGTTTTTTGTTGAGGCCATTTTTATCAAACAAAAGACCATGTGTTTCTACATTAATGTCCAAACAAAATAGAAAGAAATATGTAAAATTCAAATATATGCTCTTTATTATAACCATTTAACAATTTAGATATTTTAAAAGCAACCCAAAAAAAAAAAAAAAAGATGACTCGCTGAAGGACATGAGAGCTAGGGTGATGCATGAACTGGGGGGGAAGGAGGGATGAAGTCAGGTGGTGGTTCTTCTAAATTGAATTTAACCTCAGATTTAGGTGGAGATGGACCCATACATGGGTTGACCACAAAGGTGTTGTGCTTGGGCTGATCTATGGAGACAAAGAGTTTGAGATCCAAAGAAAACAGACATATTCAGAGCTCCGTGTGATCACGTTGGAGCTCAAGACTGATCCAGTGCTTCAAACGATGCACTGAAACTTGCAGGTACTTTATTTGTACTCCTCTTTTTGATTCCGTGTGTCTGTTTTAATTAAAAACAAAATAAAATATTCTAATCAGTCATTGACACAGCTTCTTAGCCCTTTATTTCCTTTTGAGATCACAGGGTTGCTGGAGCCTATCCCAGCCACTTTGGTATGAGGCCAGAACAGTCTCATGATTCAGAATTGCACACACTTCGATTCACAAATGTCATTTTATGCAAACGTAACACAATGTGTGTGTTTATGAAACACAGGGTGTGCATTTGTGAAACACAACGTGTGTATTTCCAAATTTATTTAGCACGTTTGCATAAAATGACATTTGTGAATCGAAGTGTGTGCAATTCTGAATTATGAGACTGTTCTGGCCTCATAATTAACTCCCATTTTTAGAGTCTTATGTACGACTCCGCCGTGGGTTTAAACCCACGACCTTCCAGTCACAGAGTTGAGACTCTACCGCAAGGTCACTGAGCTGGTTCTTATAAAAAAAAGACCCCCCCCCCCCCCCCCCCCCCCCCCCCCCGAAGATCTTAAGATCTTCGCTTTAAATACATTTAAAGGTAAATACATAAACAGGTTTGATGGAAAAAAGTAGTTGGAGAAGATTTGCTAATTTTGAGGTTTTGAGGTTTTCTATGACATTTGTCAGTTTAGGGCCTCATCCTGCAGGGGGCGCTCACCAAACTTTAAAAAACAGAAGCTGGCACTGAAGTGTGTCTTAACGCTGACCCAAGATCTACATGAGTAACCTATATAGCACTGATGCCCACTGTAGTGTTTGCCCCATTGTTGTTACCCCACTGTTGAGCCTTTGAGCAAAGACCTTGATCGTGGATGCTCCGGTGCAGCTGCTAATCTCAGACGGTACACTGGTATACGGGTTTACAAACAATAAATACAAACTATTTCCAAATGAAGCAAAGTTCCTTGTTAAATTGTGTAAATTTATGTAGCAAGAGAAAGCATTTAAGACATTTGCCTTTGCTAAATTTGGATATCCCAATATTTTAAATGTCAGACAGTGCAGAGAAAACAATATAATTTATAACCTGAAAAAGTCGAGTTTTTGCACATTTTTTAAATATGGACCATTCTGAATGAAATTAAAGGGTTTTACTGATTTCAAGCATAGTGGAGGAAGGCTGATGATAGGGGTTTATCTGAAGCTATGAGAACAAGAGGAGCTTCCAAACTATACAGTCTCACAAAATAGGAAACAAAAGGATTTTTGTTTTGTTTATACTCATGCTAAACTACTAAGATCTGATATTTTATTCATTAAATTATTTTCTTTTTTCCCTTCCAAATTTCTTTTAAATGTATTTTGACTTTTAGCCCTGCAGTGGAATGGTAAACTGTCCAGGATGCACCCCTCCTTCCCCCAAAAGTGTCTAGAAAAGGCTCCAGCAACCCAAAGCGTTTAGACAAAAGATAGATAGTTTGACTTTTGCAGAAAATACAGAATCTTTTAGAATAGTCGTTCTAATTATTTTTAAACCTCACCAGCTTTGGTCTGAAGTGAGGCAGCTTTGTTTCGTGCAGACTGGAAACCGGAGGCTCTTTTCACAGCTTCCTGATAGTTCTGATGGAGGACGGGTCCGTACTGAACACAGACAGGTGACTGTTTAACCTCTTAGAAAGGACATTCAGATCAAAGAGGGTGGACAGAGTTACAGCTGACCTTAGCTATTCTGATGGAGGTGACCCAAAGCAGCAGGGACTTTTCGTCTTCACAGCAAAGGAACTTGATGTAGGGAGAGTCTTTCTGGATGCAGGGATGCTGAGAGCACAAAGAGAAGAAGAGATATGCAATTGATTTCATAATGTAGAGGGAAGAAGGTTCAAAGAAACATTGAAGAAAACCATCTAAATATATGCCACCTAAATTCCAGTCATTTTTCAATCTTCTCACCTTTTTTTACATTGTTTGTCATTTGTAGTATGCGCTTTCACCAGCAGAGGTCAGAGTAAGAATAAAAATTGGAATTTAAATGAGAATTTCTTTATTTGACACCTTGGGGAGGAAATTGCAAGGTGTGTGAATGTGACAGATAAAAATACATCTACAGAAGAAGAAAAAAAGTTGGGTTTCTCTCATGTATTTCAGTAAAAAAAATTCTACCAGCTAAAGTTTGAAATATATATATATTTACAGAAGTTTTCGACATGTGAAACAAATTGCAAGAAAAGGTAAGCTGTGTTTTTAGACCACAGCAAATGAAAAAAAAAACATCTGGATATTGATCCTAGAACAAAATAAATATTTGTTTTAATTCAATATTTGATGGCAAAACATATATTTGTGTGGGCACATTTTTTGTAAAATTTGCACTTTGGTGACCTTATACTACTGCAGGCGCCCTTCTACTAGTGAAGACAGAATTGAACCATTGTTTTCTTTCCTTAATAGCTCTTATTTTCTCAATATAATTTTAACATGGACACCAATGTTAACTGTTTTTTTTTACCATCCAGTCATTCCTCATGAAAGAGGAAAATAATGATCACAGCAGTGATGCATTGTTATACTTTTCTTCACTAACTAAAGTTCAGACGGTCATCTATTGAGTTCTAATTCAAGTTAAAAGAGCTGCTTTTGAGTTGTAATTTAATTCAGTGCAATATTTCTGCTGTCAATTATGCAAAATGGCTTGTTTTCAAAAGAAAGAAAAGTGTACAGGTCTGCTTATTATTCCCAATACTGCAGGAAAGTTCAGGGGTCACCACAATCTGCCTGTTTTATAGGAAGAGGCTAGATTTATACAATGTGTGTGTTTTCGTTTGCAAATCCAGCTTAGATGGGGGGTTAAATTCTTTTTTTCATGATGTCTTAACTTCCACATAAAGCTGACTCCTCCTATTTTTGTCTGTTTTCTTTTTTTGCGCTCTGCATGGATTCCAGACACTGTTTTCAATTTTGTAAGCGCTTAAACAGAGTGAAGGTTTCATCCCAGGCTGATTCTTTGACACGTGGTCTCCATGGAAACTGTTGTGTTGACCGGCAGATTCAGCACTCAGTGACTTCAGCATGCCAGACCTAAAAAAAAAAAAAAAAGGGTGCGTCTTCCGAGACAAGAAACATCCCACACACTGTGACTGACCTTTAACACAAAGCAGAAGCTGGTCGGAGCCTTGAATTTCTCTCTGTAGTTGCTGGCTGTGTAGACGTTGACTTTCTCAAAGCGGATAAAGCAGGCGAGATCAGACGAAGACTGGCAGGGGAAAAACAAAATTTCATCACACTGACAGAGGTGCTGGGGATCAAGTGTGAGCAGTTTATGCCGACAGTGACATCTCCAATACTCATCCTCCAGTATGAAGCAAAACTGATAGCGGACCGAGACCAGTGTTTGTTCCCCTTTGCATACAAGACTCGACCCAAACATTGACACAATAACCAACTTTCAGGAAGTAGACTTAACCTTAAGGATGCTAGGTTCTTTTTTTTTTAAATCAGTTTTAATATTTTCCTTCTTCTTGAATAATTTTTCTTCACTTACGATCTGAATCTGTTCAGCTAAAAGAATAATTTAACACATTTTGTCAGCAGAAAAAATAAGTAACAGTAGAGCACGTTGGAGGAGGGCTGGTGGTTTGGGTTTGTTCTTAGTCACACGTGCAACTGAAAGTCCTTAAACTATTCTCAGTCATCTGTACAGCAGAAAATGTGAGGACATATGTCCAAACTTAACAACACAAAATCAGCAAGAAGAAAAGATTAGTATGTATCACCGGCCCAGTCAAGTCAGACTTGAACTATTTTGTAACGTTAAAGTCCCACTCCATCATCTTTTGATCTATTGTAAAAGCGTTCCAAATAGTTTTAAAATTATGATTATATTATTTTTAGCCAAAATAAAAAGACCTGCGTTGTTTTCTCGGACGTAGTTTCTGCAGAGCAGCAGGAGTTCATTAGAAATACCTGAGTTGATTTGACACGGAGCAATCCCACACCCCCTTTCCATCGCCCATAAGTAAGCGGTCTATTTTTTAGAACACTGTTCTGCAAGATTACAGTCGGTCAAATAAAAATCCACATTTTAGAGTAAAAAATATTCAAAACAAGACATGCACTATAATTTCAAAGGCGTGACTTATTATTATTTGCACTGCCGAGTATTTTCTTGTAATGCCACACAAGAACCCATGGCAGTAAAAAAAGAAAGGCTTGTGTTTATCTTTATTTTTTCTGTACCTTTGTCTTTCCTTTGGGTACATAATAAAGGCCAGAGGCCCTCAGAAGGAAGTACTGATGTTTCCAGACCTTCTTCCCATCTTCTTTTAGGTACATCTTCCCTTCAAGATTAGGCACAATCACACTCGTGCCTCCGAAATGCTCCTGCGGTGTCAGAGGAGAAAAATGGTTAAAATGACCACATGGACCAACACAGACAGTCATTGTGTACCTTTAGCTGACCTTGATTAGGAGATCTTTAGTCTGTTTGTTGACATCCGTCTGACCGGATTTATTCTTTTTCCACATGAAAAACAGCTTTTGGGTTCACAAAACACACGGACCAATCACAGACATGAACCCTGACTCATCAAACATGAAGAAAGGGATGGTTTTGAACTCACTTGTGGGTCAGTGAACATCACATACTTTTGGGGTCTTAAGATGAAGTGGATTTTGTTCTCACTGTGGCGAATCCAGTCAGACAGGAGCTCCACAAATAACTCGTGATCCTCCAGGTCTCGTTCTGTAACGGACACAGGTATGAGTAATAGCGCACGGGTCCTGTTGACACTTGTGCGTGCCAGAAGTCTCACCAATCTGCAACTCGGGGTTGGCCTCACACAGGCTCCACTCGATGCTTTGGTCGCAGTGTGTTTTCTCAAAGAGCTTATCCAGAACCTCTCGCACCATCTGCCTCCCATCCACCATCAGAGTTTTGGAGCTACCGTCACTCATCAGGACTTTTACTATTAACTAAGCGTTTTTGGTTAGTTCAACTGCCACAGAATGACTTAATAATACACTTTTTTAGTTTTGGGCATTACCTTTCTCACTTTAGCTTCTTTCAGCTTCTCCAAAGCTATTTTAATTTTATCCAACTTTGTTTGGGCTTTTGTCTTAATGGAAAAATTAAAGAATCCTCACGTTATTCATTTATCTTCCATTTCCATCAATCTTTTACCGTTTTTATCAAACGGGAAGGTTCTTCAGTCAGTTTAGGGGGAACTTATACCTCCTCGTGCGTCAGAGCAGGTGATGGATGATCCTCCACGAGGCTGCCTGCTGCTTCACAAACTGACAATTCTTCAGATGTGCATTTTAATTCTAGGTCGGCCACCAGCGCATCCAGGTCATGATCTTCCAGTTCGTTGAGTGACTCTGAGAAGATAAGAAGGAAGTTGTTACTTCAGGAATGACGGACAACGTGTTCTGCTCTTCTACTGGTCAAAAGAAGGCAGAGCGGGAAAAATCTTTATGTGCACAATTTAAGAAGCTTAGTTTTTATTTTTTCTTTGACTATGTCCCTACAAAACTGAATTTATCTTTATTTTTAGCGTTAGTAGCCTTTTCCGTTCTTGTCAAAATGACTAACTATTTTGACTGCTTTGAAAATTTGCTACGGCATTACTTGGTTAAAAAAAAAGGACCAATAGGACCCTGACTTTTTTTCAAAAGATGTTTATGTTTTAACGTTGTTTAATCATTAAAATTTAAAGATAGTAATAGATGTGAGTAGTACTACCTTGAATGACCATAGCCGTTAAATTGTCTCCATTCTTTTTTTCAGAAAAAAGAAAGTTACAGAATTGGAAAAGGTCTGATGAGGAGACTATTCCGTGAAATAAATAATGTATAAAATAACGTTTAAAATATCTAAGTGACGTCTCCCAGTTAGTTAAAAGGGGCCTTTTTATATATGATCAATGCATAGGAGAAACACAAAAGTACACAAGGAAACAAAGAAATATCTTATTTCTGGTATGAAAAGTCATGCAGGAGGAAATAACAGAAAACAGCGATGAAGATTAAAAAAAAAATTTTTTTTGCTGACAAACAAAACAATAACGGTTGTTTTACATAATAAAACAGAAAAAAGGATAAAGCAGAAGGACATTTTCTGCTTCTGTGAATGTCAATGTCCAACTTCCATTGGTAAGGAAAGAAAGCTAATCTGATTCTGCAGGGTCCTGCAAACATCAACAAAAGAAATGAAGGAAATCTGAATAAAACACATAGATTGGTGGGATGCACACTGATTTCGATTCTGTGGATTTTTATTTTAGATTTGTTTTCTTTTCCCTTCTGCTTTTCCCTTCAGAAGTCACCACAGTGAATCATTTTCCTCCATCAAACCCTGTCTAATGCATCCTCTCCTTTAACATGGCTTTTTTTATTAGATACAAGGTGAACAAATATATATTTCAATAATAATCAACAGTTATTCCAACAGTTGAGGCTGAGATTGAGGTTTGAGTGTCTTCACAGGAAGAAGACCCTGCTTCAGCGCTCAGAATCTTCATTTTAAGTTCTAAAGGTCACTGTGACTTTCTGGCACCAGAAAACCAGCAGGAATTTGATCTGTGGGATGTCTGCTGCATGTCTCCCCCACGTGGAGAGACTGTCAGGGCAAAGCGAGTCTTTGCTGTCTGGATTTACTTTTTTGAAAGGGAAGGAATGACTTACCCTTCAGGTCTGTGAAACCAATGGAGAATGTGCTCTGCTCCTGTGAAGCATCTTTCCCTTCAGCTGTGTCGCCTTCAGATAACAGAGACTGCAGAAGATGAAAAAAACACAGAAGACTACTGCATGCTGTATCCATACCCAACATGTAACTGCAATTCAGAGCATTCATAACAATTACACAAGAAATAATGAAAAAGAAATAACATAAATTTTGTTTTATCTGTTGTTAAGGAACTTATTTCTGATTTTTCAGAACTGTGAAAGAAAGTACTACTTTTTTCCTTTCATTCACATGGACTGAATTTTTTACTTTTATCAAACGTTTTTAGGTCTGCTCATATATAGAAGTGCAACTAAATAAAAAAGTTGTTTTTCTCTTTGCTCTTCACCAACTTTTAAAATGTAATTCATAATGCAATCTATTTGCCAATGTGCACATTTGTCCCACAGCATGATTCTGCCACCTTCAACCATCAAAGCTTAATTCTTTTCCCTCCAAACATCCTCAAACACAATGATGACCATTGCTTTTGAAATTTAGGTGGATGTCCTCTTTGCTGCATGGACCTTCACCTGCGGAATATTGCTAAGATCAGAAATATAATTTCTAAGAGTGATGCTGAAAAACTCATCCATGCATTTGTTACGTCGAGGCTGGATTACTGTAACTCCTTGTTAGCAGCGTGTCCTAAGAGTTCCTTAAGAAGTCTCCAGCTTGTTCAGAACGCAGCTGCTAGATTGTTAGCTGGAACCAGCAGAAGAGATCACATCACTCCTGTGTTAGTTTCGCTCCATTGGCTCCCAGTTGATTCTAGAATTAAGTTCAAGATCCTCCTGTTAACCTATAAGGCCTTACATGGAATGGCCCCGTCCTATATTAAGGACCTCATAGTCCCTTACCAACCAATCAGAACACTTCGCTCGCAAAATGCAGGACTGCTTGTGGTTCCTAGAATTAGTAAAAGTACGGTTGGAGGTAGAGCGTTTAGCCACCAAGCCCCTGTCTTATGGAATAAACTCCCAGCTCATATAAGAGAGGCCGACTCAGTTTCTACATTCAAAGCTAGACTGAAAACATTCCTCTTTGGACAGGCTTATTGTCAGACTAGTTAGTATTCAGAGATTATTTAACTTAATGTTAGTTTGTTTAAATTAAACTTAATAATAACTATTTCTTTTAAAAGGCTGCTAGAAGTTGAAGCTGGGGTAACTATGGTACACTGGGGTTCTGTCCTCTTTCCTCTTTCCTTTTTTACTTCTACCCTTCCTCTCCTCTATTCTTGATCATAATTTATCATTTAGTTCTCCATGCCTCTGTTTGGTGCAGTGCGATTCATGTATTGTCCCTCTTTTCCTCTCCCCTCCTGGGGAGTGGGAGTGCTTCCAGACTCCAGTTGGCTCATCCGTGCTCCAGTTCCTGACCGTTTACCTCGCCTTTGCTCCTGCTCCTACACCTGGCTGTGGATCCTGCCTCTGGCTCATCTCTGGCTCGTCTCTGCTCTGTACCTGACCTAGTACCTCGTCTCTGCTCCTGCTCCTACACCTGGCTGTGGTTCCTGTCTCCGGCTCGACTCGCGCCTTTGACTGTCCCGATAACCACGGCTGGATGAAGCTCGTCTGCTGGACTTTATATATGTAGTTGTAGATTTAGATAAGTTAATTCTTCTCTAAGATTTCTGGTAAATCGCCTGTCCGTCCTGGGGGAGGATCCCTCCTTCATGTGGGCACCCCTGAGGTTTCTTCGTTTTTTCCGGAATCCGGTTTTTTTGGGAGTTTTTCCTTACCGCGAAGGGGGGTCTAAGGGCAGGGATGCCAGTATAGCTTAGTCAGTTTGTTAGTTCATTTTAGTATTTTTCTATTGAACTCTTTGTATTCGTGATCCTTTTGATTTAATGTTTTACTTCGAAGCCCATCGAGACGACTGTTGTTGTGATTTTGGGCTATACAAATAAAATTGAATTGAATTGAATTGAACCTTCAGTCAGCAAATAGTAGCTTCCTCTTGGTCCCGTGAAGAACTTTAAAAATACATTTTTTCTGCATATTGGTGCCAAAAACACCACAACTTAATCTTAAACTACTGAGCCCGTGTCCTGACATTAAGATATAAAAATATATCTTGTTCCCACAGATTAATATCTTGTTCCCACAGGTTATTATGTCGTTCGCACGAAATACTATTCCGTTCCCACGAGATACTATTCCGTTCCCTCAAAATACTATTCCGTTCCCTCGAAATGATTTACTCGTACGAACGCAATAATTATGTCGTTCGAACGCAATAATTATTCACGTCATAAATCATTCACGCGGATATGCTCTCTGTACGCCGGCAAAAGCCGCTTTCAGCGGTAACTTCCGTGTCTCTGTGACCCATATTCGTTCAAAAAAGGAACATGAAAAACAAAAATGATCACTTTATTACCGTCTCAATGAATATAAGAAAAATATCAAAAGATTTATGATAACTAGGCTGCTTTGTCATACGATAGCTCCTGCTAGGCTACTACTAGCGCCGCCGCAGAGCTCTTTGATGTATGCCGGCATTTGGGCAACTGGCTGGTCTGTTGTCAGACAGCTGATATTGTAGTTTAGGGTCGAACAGGAATAATAATATTCAGGACTTGTCTTTTATTAACTTTAGCAGTCAGTCGCTTTACATTCGAAGGCTATAAGGATACATGCTAACTGACTAGCCGATCATTGATCCTGTTATTAATTTACGTCATAGATTTACAGCAGATACCTTCACATTTCTGTCTGTGTGTGTCTCATTACATTGCATTGAAGACACGGAGGATGTTTAGAGAACATATTTATTTATTTCAAAAAGCACAAAGCATTCATCGTATTCACGTTCATTCACATGATGATGATCTCTGGTACGCCCTCAGTCATCTTGCTGCAAAAGCCGCTTCCTGCCGCTACTTCCGTGTCTCTGTGAGCATTTAATAGGGGTAAAAATAAAAGCAAGAATGGTCGATCTGTTATTGTCTCGATGACAATCTGAAAAATATCATATTAAGCTGGCTGCTTCGCCGAAAGCACTTACCTTTAGCTTGTAGCATAACAACAATGGCAGTACGTCACGTTTCCCAGAATGCTTTGCGGCCAACCATTGGTCTTGTTGTTAGACCTTGGTCACAGGGACACGGTGATTGGCCAATGATTGGCAGGAAAGCATTCTGGGAAACGTGACGTACTGCCATTGTTGTTATGCTACAAGCTAAAGGTAAGTGCTTTCGGCGAAGCAGCCAGCTTAATATGATATTTTTCAGATTGTCATCGAGAAAATAACAGATCGACCATTCTTGCTTTTATTTTTACCCCTATTGAATGCTCACAGAGACCGGAAGTAGCGGCAGGAAGCGGCTTTTGCAGCAAGATGATTGAGGGCGTACCATGATGTGAACGTGAATACGATGGATGCTTCTGTGCTTTTTAAAATAAATAAATCTGTTCTCTAAACATCCTCCGTGTCTTCAATGCAATGTAATGAGACACACACAGACAGAAATGTGAAGGTATCTGGTGTAAATCTATGACGTAAATTAATAACAGGAAATGATCGGCTAGTCAGTTAGCATGTAGCCTAATAGCCTTCGAATGTAAAGATACTGACTGCTAAAGTTAATAAAAGACAAGTCCTGAATATTATTATTCCTATTCGACCCTAAACTACAATATCAGCTGTCTGACAACAGACCAGCCAGTTGCCCAAATGCCGGCATACATGATCAAACAGAGAGCTCTGCGGCGGAGCTAGCCTAGCAGGAGCTATCGTTTGACAAAGCAGCCTAGTTATCATAAATCTTTTGATATTTTTCTTATATTCATTGAGACGGTAATAAAGTGATCAATTTTGTTTTTCATGTTCCTTTTTTGAACGAATATGGGTCACAGAGACACGGAAGTTACAGCTGAAAGCGGCTTTTGCCGGCGTACAAAGAGCATATCCGCGTGAATGACTTATGACGTGAATAATTATTGCGTTCGAACGGATTAATTATTGCGTTCGAACGACATAATTATTGCGTTCGCACGAGTTAATCATTTCGAGGGAACGGAATAGTATTTTGAGGGAACGGAATAGTATCTTGTGGGAACGGAATAGTATCTTGTGGGAACGGAATAGTATTTCGTGCGAACGACATAATAACCTGTGGGAACAAGATATTAATCTGTGGGAACAAGATATATTTTTATATCTTAATGTCAGGACACGGGCTCCAACCTGTGGGAACAAGATATTAATCTGTGGGAACAAGATATATTTTTATATCTTAATGTCAGGACACGGGCTCCGTATTAAACAACAAAATAACTAAAGAAAATGTGTTGAATCCAGACAATTTAAATCCAGCTTTATAACTACCATAAAAATATGTTGTAATTTAAATATTCTAGGAAAATATTTTTTCATTTGTATTTTAGCGCAAAGGCTAATTTAATGTATTTTATTTTATAGTATTTATTAGTTTGCATCCAGAATGTCTATTTAAGGCTGTCATTAAATAGAAAACAGAAGAGACCTGTTTCCTCTGAGGGATCCTCCACATCAGTGACTGACCCTTCTCAGTAAACGGGGTCGCTGCAGTTGGATCTCCTGGGTCTGACTCTTTTGATCGGATCTGGGGGGTTCTGTGGTAGTGTTCTCCGTGAACTTGGGTTGGGGGGGGTCGCTGATGTGGACATGTCCCCAAAATATCGTTTCCCCACTTCAGGACAAAGCCTGGTCTCTACATTCTATCATTTTATCACTTTTTTATTTATCTATTTATTTATTTTTTTTAAGTGTGTGTGTGTGTGTGTGTGGGGGGGGGGGGGGGGGGGGTTGTTGCACGGTTTGTCTTGTCATCTTGTTTTTACATTTTATTGTATTTTATGCACAGCACTTTGAGTGACATATGTTGTTGAAAAAGTGCTATATAAATAGAGGTTGATTTGATTTGATTTGATTAAAAAAAAGGATCTTTAGAAAGGGCAGCTGTGGTGCAGACAAAAGGCGATCTGCTGCCAAACACTTGTGTTAACCAACTACCAGAGGCAAGGTTCGATTTCCAGCATGCATGTGTCAAAGTATCCTTGGGTAAGACATTGAACCCCAGCTTGCCTCTGGTGGTAGGCTGGTGGTAGCGTCCAGCAGCGGAGCTACCATCAGTGTGGGAATATGGGTGAATGGGACTGTGACTGCTAACCCTTGTGCTATTCAAGGCACTTTAACATTGGGAATTGGGTCATCTAGACCCACTAAACAGTGCTCTGAACCTTTTTTCTTTAATGATTTGTGAACCTTCGGGGAGGGGGGGGGGGTCGTTTTTTTCTAAGAACCAGTTCAGTGACCTTGGGGCAGAGTGTCAACTGACTGGAAGGTCGTGGGTTTAAACCCATGGTGGAGTCACACATAAGACTAAAAATGGGAGTTAATGCCCCCCTGCTTGACACTCAGCATTAAGGGGGTTGGATTGGGGGATTAAACCACCAAATGGTTCCCCAGAGCGGCTTTGTCTGCAGTTCACCACTCCCCCAGGTCAAATGCAGAGAATAAATGTCACACATGTACAGTACGTGGGTGCGTGACAACTAACGGGACTTTAAGTAACTATTATCTTGAATCTAAATATTTTGTGTTTTCAGTTTAACCCTTGTGCTATCCTAGGCACTTTAACGTTGGGTGTTGGGTCATTTAGACCCACTAGACAGTGCTCTGAACCTTTTTTCTTCAATGATTTGTGATCTTCACTGGTGTCCATGGATTACATGAAATCTTTCCACCTTTATCCACCTTTGTCATGGTAGGGAGAACACGTCAATGTAAGGATCAGGTCATCTGGACCCCATAGGATAGCACAAGGGTTAAGCGCCTTGGGCCTTCAAAGAATTGTAGAAAAGCGCTATACAAGTAAACGCCAATTACCATTTATCGTTTTTATGAGATAATATTCTTCTATTGAGAGCAGCATACAGGACATCCACATGTTCATTAGCCAAATCTGCACACAAAATTAGGCTTGCCACATAAAAGTAGCTAACTTCTGTCTGAGAACACATTTTGTCATGCTGCCATGTCTGCATAGACAGAGATGCAAAGCAGACCCCGGCGCCTCCTGAACAGTTAAGAGGAGGGGCATAATTAAGGTCATAAGCGGAACCATTTATACATCCATTAGCTTCAAAGAGCTTTAATCAAAAAGCGTTTCCTGAGGTCTCCCCGCTGTGGAGTGGTTTTTGTCAAACCTGAAAGACTCCTTGCTCCGGTCAGACAAACTGTCTAATTAATTTTTTTGGTCATCCCCCTCCCAATATGGACTTTAATGAAACATTTGTCAAGAGTGCACAATTTTTGTTCTATTTCTTGATGAGTGCTGGAGGGAATCTGCAGGCTGTGCTGAAGGACATTCTTTACATTATGATGGTTGGTTTGAAGCCAAGATGCAATCAGATGTTGTCTGCAGAACCTATTGGGACATAATTTGTCATTTACTTTCATTACCTGTTCATATGCAAGCATAAATAATGAATAATGTCTGCCAACTTTGTTAATATGGTTCCATGAAAGGATGAGATCATTCAGATGATCGATGTATGGAATGTTTTTAGGAATACGGTGGGATAGCTCTACACAACTTTATGTCAGGAGTCCAAAAGTGTTTACATTGATTTAAAAAAAAAACTTTGAGTAAAGATTTTTATTGTCAAAATAACCAGATTAGATACTTCTCAAACGGTGCTGTTACCTCATATTAGCCAGTAGACAGTTGGGCAAAAACCTGGCAATGAGTGGAAAAAGCAGCTGGATTTACAACCAAAATGCACTTTTGGCATAAAAATTATTTTAAAAGCTTTTTAACTAACTTTTCTGTTTTGGGGGCTTTCACCTAACTGACTTTGCACAAATCTGTATTTTTTGTAATCTTATTTTGAAATCCGTTGTTCATTTATTACTATAGGTACAACCTTTTTGCTGCTCCTGGATTTGACCCAAAAATCCTATTACGTGACGATGAAACATTTTCTTGACACTTAAAATCTAGTTTTTCCTGATCAATTTTTATTTGAAGCAGCAAAGAATTTCAAAATTAAACTGCTTTAAGGTAATACAGGACCAGAATTGATTAGGCTTGCACTGGAGGCTGCAGTCATTTTATTTATTATCAAATTTTTAAATGGTAAATGAAAATTATTATTGTTGTTTTTTAAGCATCAGAGTGCTTTTGGTTTGCACCAGTAGTTTGTCATGGTTAACTCTGTTGTAACTGCAGCCCGGTTGTATTTTTTTTTATTTTTGTGGCATTTCAAAAACAAATGTATAACAGCGAGTGGGAATTGCAAATTACTTGTTATCTACATTTTTGTTTTTAATTCATATCTTAAAACTTAAAACAGACGATTACCTATTAACAAAATGTTTGCGCTTTACCTGAGAGAGATGATCGATCTCTCCAATCAAATGATTTAGCATATCATCAATCTGCTCCATCTGCCAACAAAAAAAACAAAATATATATAGATATTAATATACAGACTCATAGGTTAAATAAAACAGCACAAAAGGAAATAATAAAAACTGAAAGGTTTCTGCAATTTCATTTCAGCTTGTTTGACATTCAGGAAGCCCCTGCTCAAGCTGTTGAAAAAAAAAGGTGGAAATACACAAGTAGTTGAGGCCCGGTCAACAAATTCTTCATGCAAATTCATTGCAACTGCAAACAATGTGTGAAACTTGGTCATCTGTGTTTTTAGCTGTACTCCTATCTGCAATCTTGAGCAACAGTAAACAGAGTAATGCAGCAGTAATGGCTTCTGTGTTGTTCTTGCAAACTAAAACGGTCCTTTTAACCACCATCTAGTTAAACGGATTTCCTCTAAAATGTCGACTAAAGCAATACATCTACCAGTAGTTTAAGTCTTCCAACATGATTTTTAGGCTAACAATAAATTTTATATCCAAGATATTCTCTTGCATGTGGCACAGAAGCAAACTGAGAGGCAGATTCTTGCAGGTACTTGCAAATAAAGTAGCGGTGGAAAAGTTTAGATTCTGTCTTAACCAGCATGCAAATGTAGCTGCATTGACATATAGACAGCCTGTTTTCATGGTTATTTTCTATCTTCTATTGTTTTTATAATATTCTATTATCTAAATGATTTTATTTCTCTTTAGTGAATTCAGTTTTTTTTCATGTTTTCTAACACTTAAGCTGCTTGTGCCTTTTATCACAAGCACTTATGTAGATGTTAAGGTTACTTCTAACTTCCTGTTTCTTATAAAAACCCCACTGATGTCATGTTATTGCTCCCTTAAGTGGATAAAAATAGGTTTTCATGTAGGTAAAGTCTCTTCTAGTAAAATACTGTGCCATACATCATAGGTGTAACAAATTAATTTGACAAGACAGTGGCAAAAGTTGTTGGTAAATGTGACAAAGTGGAGGAAGATAACCAACAACAGGACATCTACATGCATTCAAAGTGCATGAATGTAAATTAGAACCATTTGCTTTTGCAGGTTTGTTTGTGTTTTGCATCATGTTTATTCCAATTAAGATATCCCTAATCTTAAATGCTGAAACAGAAACACACTCAAGTGTTTTGTTTCAATTCCCTCCATTGGCTTCCTTACATTGTAGATAAAAATGAGCTATTTTACCACTTACCTCAATTAGGTGGTTCCCAGAAGCAAAAAGTAGAAGTGCAAGACATATTTATAGACAGAATGATGTCACGTTGTCCCCAATATGCTAAGTACTAAGTATATCTACCAATATACTTAGTATATGCTAAAAGTGAGGCAGCATACTTGAAGTTTTACTTTTTAAACTTAAAATGTTCAAATTTGGTCTGAAGGCGTATTCATTTGGTGTACACACACTACACATGTGGTCTATGTAGTACACTTGCTACACTCAAGTGTTGTCATGGTGCCTCTGTCAGCTTTCCTACCCTTCCCCTCTCTGCTTGGCTCCTGATGATTCCCAGCTGTGTCCACTCTCCATCACCGACCAGACCTACTTAAGGAGATCCAGAACCAGCATTCATTGCCAGTTTGTTGCCCCTGATGGTGCATAACTTGGTCTCTCGTCTAGTTCAGTCCAAGTGTTCATGTTCATGTCTAACTTTTGTATTGCCTCGCCTTCAGGACATTCTGACCACGAGTGGACACCTGAGTCACCGGATTACCTGAACCACAGAACCTCTCGGAACACCAAGAACCTCCAGCCTCGGCACGAACCAACTCCGACCACCAGCCTCGCCTCAAGCCATAACTATCTCAAGCTACTTCCAGCAACTTCACCCGCTGCTCTCCAGCCACATCAAGATCACAAGCAACTCCGAATATCATTAAAACTTGACTTACCAACTTACTCACCTTGTGTTTTCCTTCCAGGTTCCAGCGCCTGGGTCTGCCTCGCCTATCTTGCCATGACAAGTATACTTATAAAATAAACTTTTCCTTTGTACTTTTTGCTAAGGGGCATCACTGGAACTCAAAGTATGGAGCTTCAATGATTTTTTTTTTAAAACATTTTTTTTAAAACATTGCTTGACAGTAATCTATCTTTTTTTTAATATATAAACTTGTCCTGTCCGACTGCTAAGCAAACGGATGAGAGCTGAAAGCCTTTTGTGTTGGACATATTTTACTTTAAAAAACAGGGATTATCTATCTTATGTAACACCAGATGTATATTTAAATGAACCCCTTGACAGTAATCTTTTGTCTAATTTGCTGCAGGGGGCTTCCCTTTCTTAAATTATTTGTCATGTATGGAGCTATTTAAAGAGAGCTTCAGATATCAATTGGAATGGTGTAGCTGTGCACATGTTTGCTGAAGTGAATCCAATGATTTTTTACTGTTTTAACTATAATTTGGAGTATTGCTATTCTTATTAATCACTTAAATCTTAATACTTGGAAGAGCAGTGTTTCTTGTCTTTTTCCTACCTCAATTAGGCCACTCTGCTCAAATTACTTCAGTGTCTGACCATAAATAAACTCAAATCTAACAATAAAAAAAAGCCATGATTGCACAATTTTCACACACACTCAAGACATGAATATAAATAATACTAACGCATCTATACTTTTTCTTAGGTTTTTCCTAAAAATCCACTCTGATCATCTTTTCATCCATTGTAAAAGCGTTCCCAGTGGTCTTTTAATTATGATTGCTATTTTAGACAAAATCAAAAATCCAGTGCCATCTTCCACAGTAACCCCCCCCAGTTGCAGAGAGCTCTCTGTTTACATACTCTCCCTCCGGCTTACAACCCCTCACAAGCCCAACCTAACAATAGCGGTGCAACAAAAATGGCGAGCAATATTGGAGCTATCCAGTTGTACAGTTTAGATCCAGATGCCAGCTCAGACGAGGAAAAGAAAGACGTGCTTGGATCTGCAAGTTGATGCATTGGAATGGAATGGAGAAGGTAAGTTGTGGCCCACCCAGCGTATTTTCTCCATTAATTAATTTTTTCATCTTCTCCTGATTCACAACAATTCAAATAAAGAAAAAATCAAAAATATAATTATAACTTGAATTTTCTTTATATATGTCCTCCATCATAAAAAAATCGACATCAACGCTGAATCGAAAATAACAAAATGTGAACACATACCCAGAAGAAGCCACAAAATTTGCGCCCTCTCAGGAGGTGTTTATTCTTACTTAATTTTTTTAAAAGCTTCCTGTGCTTTTAGCTTTTGTTTCTCACTCAAGTGTCTTTTTAGCTGCATGCTGCCTTACAGCCTGCTGTTTGGATATATGTGAAGTCAAAGAGGACATTTTTAATTGAATAACTTAAAAATGTGAAAAGTTGTAAACAATTCTTATGTACATATGCACAAGTGTTGTCGCAGTTTGCACAATCAGAGACAAATGTGTTCATGTTTCATTTGAACATCCAGGAGGGAGTAATGAGGTGAAAGGGGAAGAGGGCAGTCGCTTCTTGTGTGCGAGGTATTGTTTCCACATGAAAGCGAAAAATATGTGAATCTGTACTGCAAACTTCACCTTGGTGGCCTCGCAGGACCTCTGCATCCCACATGTGCAACACAGTCTCATTTATAGCACTGCCTTTAACACATACATTTAACTTTTTGGGATTATGCTCATTCAGTCAAGCTAGTTTACAACAATTAGGTTGAAAGCTGAGTGGCAGCTGGAGCTGCCGTGCCCCACTGTGGTTGCCAACATCTGCAAACCTCCAAAAGCCATCAGAAGACAGAAATGAGCAAAAGGAACGGTAAAAAAAATGAGGTTCTCTAATTTAAATGTAAAAAAAAGGAATCACGTTACACTGCTTGCTGGTAGTAAAAAGCCATGTTCTCCCTGCTTCTTGCAGTTCAGAGTTTCTTGCTGCTTTGTAATTGGTTGCACATCCAGCTATTGGCTGCCGCGGGAGAACATGTGCGAGTTTTAAACAAAACTGATGTGACTCTTCAGGTATTTAACTCTTAAAATCCCTTGAGATGGAGCAGAAAACATGGAATTTATGGAATCAAGATTCTTCAGTGTCTATCTGTTAGAATATCCGTCCTTTGATCTACAGTCACAGTGATCCTCTTGAATGATAGCCAGACCTGTGAAGAATTAATCTGAACATTATTCCATCAGATTCATGAACTCTGGGAGGGTTGGGAGGGAACTGAGAGCACTTACAGTTTCAAAGACAAAAAAGGCTCACGTTCAAACATCCTGGATTTATAAGCATCACAATATTTCACAGAAGCTAACTTTTTGCAACAGTTCATTTAAAGTTAGTTTCATTTTAAAACAGGCTTACCTCTGCTGATGCTGTGACACTTCCCACAACGTGTGTGAAACTCAGAGGTCTCAGTATAACCCCATGCACATGTGACTCACAGCTGATGAACTTCCTGATAACATTCTATATGGTCTTTTTTGGTAAAGGCAAATGACTTCTACATACACATTGCAGAATGATGAGACTCCCACAAATGCTCTCTGTTAATGTATTGGCAAAGAAAACAAAAAACTACTTTTTTTTATAATTCCTCTTTTTTTTTAAATAAGTTTTTGACCTAAAATAGATTCCTGAAATGAACTTTAACAATAAAACCACATAATTTAAATTTGCCTGTAGGGTCAGAAAATGCGCTTAAGCTTTCATAAGAAGTCGTTTTCCCCTGCTGTCAAATCAACACTCAATAAATTAATCAATCAACTGATCAGATTATTTGTATAGCAAAAGGAGCTTACTGTCAGTACTTCAGCCTATGTATATTAAATAAAGGAAAACTGTTCTAAAAATGCATAAATATGAAAAACTAGCAGAAATGTGATTTGGGAACAATGCAGAAGACAAACTTTTCTCTGAAGATCACAATTTTTATTATATTAATTTTCACTCAGATTTGTAGAAAATAATCTGTTCATCATGCAATCCATTCATTTTATGACCCACTTTATTTCTTTCATGGTGATGAGGCTGCTGGAGCCCGTCCCAGCTGCTGCTGGATGAAGGCAGGGTTCACCCTGGACAGGTCTCCAGTCTGTTGCAGGGCACACTGTGACCCCCACACACTCACACCAATTAACTTATTGAGCATGTTTTTGGACTCTGTGAGGAAGCCAGAGGCTCTGGAGAAGGCCCACACAAGCACGGAAAGAACATGCAAACTCCACACAGAAAGGTCCCAGCTGGGCTTTGGACAAGCGCCTTCCTGCTGTGAGGTGAGAGCACTGCACCACCGTGCAGCCTCCTATTAAATGTGAAATATTTTAGTACCTCAAAACTGTACAATTCCAAGAGTTCTTATAAGTATTTCATACTTGAAACATAATAAAAAATCAACTTTTAGTGCCTTACACACAGAAACCTGGAAGCTTTTAATCAGTAAAATAGCAACAATATCCAATCTTCAAGAGACCCACTTTCAGGAAAGTATGGATTCCAATTTTTTGGGAGATATGAACGCATCAAAATGATTTGTTTTCATTTGGAGGAATACAAAACGAAGCTCAGCTTAAAAAGAACATGACATGAAAAACTAAACATAAAGGTTTTTGAAAGATGTTCATGTATCTTTAGATGAGACTTTTTTAAATGTGGTTGCGTGACCACAGTGCTGAACTGAAGACTCAACCACTGACAAACACTGCACAGTAGTGAGGGGCGCATATGTTGCATTGTGTTTTGCTTCAGCTTGTTATTTGTGTTATATTTTAATGTATGTTTACTGTATTTTTGCAATGTACTAGCTAAAAAGCACACATTTTAGCACCTAAAAGAGGGTCACAAAGTTTTTATTTGGTGTCAGAGTCTTCGGGAGCAGTTGCAACACCATAAGAAAAATCCGAGCCTCCATTGATCGTCCATCAAAATGAGGAATCATTGAACTATCCAGAACCTTATTTGTTTTGAGTGGACTAGATGCAATTTAAAATCACTCTCTGTTTGACTCAGGTCTAGTACTAACTTCCTACGGCTTAACGGTTGCATGATTCTTTGAAATACTCTTGTGGTTAATGTGTAAGTCCAAATGATACACACTGTTATTGTGTGTCTTTCTGCTGTTTTAGGCTAAAAAAGTTTAGCGAACTTTATCAATTTGCTGGTTTAAAATGAATGAACTATAGTGGTAATTCAGAGAAATAATAATTTCCTCTAATCTAAGGACTATACGGAACAAACACAAGAACTTTGTACACGTTTTATTAATTGGAATGAAGGAAGAGTAAAATTAAGTAAATATGCTAAAAGACAAAACTATAAGGAGTATAGTTTCTACTGTAGTGGAATATAAACCAGCAAAACGACCTGTTGATCCTTCAACCTTTCACCTTCTCCTCCCTCAAAGAGATGGCCTAAGAATTTGGGTTGTGGGGTGCTCGCCTGGGGGTGGGGGGTGCTTTTCCGGGGTGGGGCCCTGCTATGGGTCCCCGGGCACGGCTGGTGAGGTGGGGTATTCTTCTGGCTGGGCTGGAGCTTGCACTCTCTCTCTCTCTGCTCCTGTGCCTCCCTGCTCTCTGGCATTGAGGGCCCCTGTAGCGGTCCTGCTGGCCTGGGTCTGGGTGGCAGACATGATTGCCCGACGTGCGGGATTTCCTCTATCTGCTATACCGCGCGGTTGTTGGGTGGTCCTGGCTACCACTGATTCTTCAGTTGGGTTCTTGGTGTGGGGATGACCAGGCACTCTCTCTCTCTCTTTTTTTTTTACATTCCATCATCCACCCCAGAAGAACATAAGCACTCACACGAGCACAGGTGCTAGCTCACCTTTGCACAAATAGATTATGTGACTGAATGAAATTTACATGTGTTGGTTTGTATGCATACATTTGCGTGTGTGTGTGAACTGTAGTTGTATTGAGTACATGTTGACATGTTTGTATGTAAAGATTTTTGTAGCCAACAGATATGTTTGTAATACTTGAGTGTGTGTGTGTGGACATGCCCCGCCCCTTTTAGACTAAAATTTACACCAGACAGTAATGATCAAACATTTCCAGCAACTGCTGGTTGCTACTGTATATAAGTCCACCTCTCCCCCTTTTCTATAATCATTGTCCTATTTCCTTAACCCCCCTTTTTTCCTCCCTCTCCTTTGTGCCCTCACCCCCACCCCTCCCCTCTATCATCCCTCTCTCTTCTTCTGTCTGGTCCAACAAAAAGACTGATAAAAGATAATCTATATAAATAAAGTTTAGTCTAAATTACAAAAGGGGTTTATTCAAATATACACCTTGTGTATCAGAAGATTCATAACTCCCCTTTGTAACAGATATGTCCAACACAAGAGGCCTTCATCTCTTATCTGTTTGCTCAGCTGTTGGACATTATTATTATTATTTATGTTTTCCTCGGAAGAGATAAGGTACATTTGAAATAGCATTATTTCTTTTGCAGTATTATTGAGGATTTATCTCTGTGAAAATAATACTAAAGCTAGCATTGGTTTCAGAGTAAAAGTGCTAAATTACTCAAGTTAAAATGAAGTTCAACTCCCCAGCACAGCGGGTCATAAGGAAAACACCAGAGGTGGCTGTTTGGCTGCAGGAACACAGTTGAAATCTGCACTGTGAGCCTGGTTCTTACAATACACAACAAAACCTGGTAAAATATTACAACTTTTGCAAAATATGATTTGATATCAGGGCTGCACGATGGGATAGTTGTTAGTGTTCTTGCATGGTTCAAAACCCAGCTTGAACCTTTGTGTGTGGAGTTTGCATCTTCTCCCTGTGCATATGTGGGTTTTCTCCAGGCACTCTGGCTTCCTCCCACCTCCCACACTCCAAAAACATGCTTCATAGGTTAGTTGATGAATCTAAATCGCCCCTAGGTGTGTGTGTGTGTGAATGTGGCCCTGCAACAGGCTGGTGACCTGAAGTTTAGAGTGTACCCCACCTTTTCTAAACAGTTGCTGGATAGGCTCCAGCAACCCAATGAACCTGAAAAAATTCCAGCAGGTTCTGAAGAGGGATGAGTGGATGAAATGATATCAGTCTCTTTCAAAAAGGAAAATCACCAAAGGTGAGGATAAATTTGTAAAATGGTAGTGGTGAAACTGGAATTTCTTTTATGTTTTTTTTCTTTCCTGAATTTGTTTAGAGCTAAATCCTCACAAAATAGGAAACTTCTGGAACAGTGTTTTTATTTTTATTGTTTTCCAGGCAGTTTGGTTGACTTCCAGTTTCTGGTTCACATTATGTAAAAGCCAAGTGAAGGTGAATAGAAACCAGATTTATATGACCAGATTAGGGGGTTAGTAAAAAATGTTTCTTTCCTGCCAGGGAAATCAGATACGTATATGAGCTAAATTGAAGCACTACATTTTAAAACAGTGTAAAACATGTGAATTCTGTCAGTATTATTATTATCATGTAACTCCTATTGAGTTGTACAGGACTCTGTTTTAAAGGTTGAAGCCAACAGAAAAGCAAAGTTAAAAAATCTCAATATTTCGTTGTCTCTCATATTTCATAATTTGTTTTTGTTTTTTATCACACACTGCTCTGCTCAAAGTAAAACAAATGGGAGTATATTCCATATGTATTCAGTGGGAACGAAAAAGGCATTTTTTTCTTAAAAAGGAAAAGAAACAATTTTCTAATCTGGTTTGAAGCTTTTATCAAAGCTGCTGGGTGTCAAAGGGAGGAAACTAAAGTGGCAATAAATTGTTTTTGAGGTCTGTATTTTAAAAGGAGAGACTGTTTTGGGTTCCACAACATAAGAGGTCATCTTCTTCAAAGTCTTACCACAGAATCAGATCTACAGAGGAGATGAAAGCTGTTAAAAATACTTCAAATGCTTTTAAATCTGACTACGGTCTGCATTTAAAAGAGAACAGGGTTGATTTAGTCTAGAAACTGGAAAAGAACTGGAGAGGCAGGATCAAAAAACAAGAAAAAATAAATAAATAAAACAGTGCGCTCATGGATCTGCTCCTGAATGGATAAATAACCCAGAACTGATGCATGTACCTACCAACCGCATGCTGCAGAACCTACAGTGGTATGTTCGGGAAGGCTACGGGTTAATTTGAGACTGGGAGCTAAACCTGTTGCCAATTAGAAGCAGTGAGCGCCACATGTGGGCTAGACTGAGCTGTCTGCAGAGGGGGCAAAAGGGGCAGAATCCACGCAATGGAGGCAAGCTGAGGAACTGTTTATTCCAGTTGAGTCACGGATATTAATAGAAGCTGCTATGATGGATATGTTTCTCAAATAATCAAAAGAGGAAATTTAGGAATAGCAGCCGTGCCAAGGGGGGGCACCGTTCACCCCATTTTTTTCCCTGTTTTTTGTTTTAAGGATTTCAACATGGCAAATTTTCCTGCCATTTTTATACTGTCTGTTATCACTTTACTTTTTACTGGGATTGTATCTGAAATATGTCGTGGACCGCGCTGCTTGAACGGTCAGGACTGGAGTAGGTCGTGCGTTGGAGCGCACTGCCGGGAGCGCACAGAGTCATCCTCATCCCAGCGGCAGCTGCACCTCTCTCCTCAGTTCAAAACAGCGCAGGTTTATCCGAGTTATCAACAGGATCCTCATTCCAGCCAACATCAGAGCCAGAGCGCGCCGTTAGCGCCTTACACCATCATCCAGCCTCAGCACGCGGGCTTTACGCAGCCCAGAAGAACGAACCCGCGGACGATCACGGCGGAGGTGTTCCATCCTGGCTGCGCCGGCGGGACGTGTCCAAGCACAGTCTCTCATCGCCCCACCAGCAATGAACACACTGCCACGCGGGAGTGTAAGGGAATTGGATGCAAACTGCCTTCAAGGATGCGCCAAAAGCAGAAGCCGTGCGTCGGAGAGGAATGTGGCACTCAGGCGAGGGGAGACGGAAGGGGGGGCTCCTCACCTGTTCAAGTGACGGACAGAGCCGCACAGTTTCTGGATGAACTCCAGGATTTTGGATCTGACAATGGGGCGTTCATACAGCTGACCTGTGACATGAAACCAGGTCAGTCTGACTTGGAAAACTAAATTTCAAATGAAACTCAGCTTTGAACTATTACAGTTTTCTTTGTGTGCTGCAGGATCCAACGAGGTTCCCTCAGAAGATGCCCTCGTCTTGCAGCTGCAACTCTCCAAAACCCAAGAGCGGCTTGTTGATGCTCTCAAGGGTCAGCAGAATGAGGTCAAAGAGCTGCAGAGGCTGCTAACTGAGCAGCAAGGGGCGCTGGTGAGCCAGCAGAGAGAGATCCTTGAGCAGCAGAGGAGGATGCTTGAGCAGATGGAGCAAGTAAGACTTCTTTATTGATGAGTAAGAAGATACTTATGTGCTTTCATTTTTTTAATAAAGGTTTTCTCAGACGTGTCAATTACTTTACCAGTTATTTTCTTCCTCAGGTAAAAGCCCAATACAACATTTTGATGGACAGCATGAAGCACACCTCTGTCCAGCACCTCCTGGATAGTCACCTGGAAACCTTAAGTGGGCAAATGAGGAGCCATCAAACACAGCAAGCTATGTCTTTACACAAGGTGGACATGGAGGCCAGTGTGGTGGAGGTGAGCTGCCGCTTGGGAGAGGAATCTAACTTTAGAAAAAAAGAAGTTTGAAAAATATGCATACCCTGTAGGCCTCAGTTTTAAAAATTAATTCATATAACTTCTTTTCATCAGTTTTAAAAGTGTTCCCAGTGGTTTTTCAAGTAATATTATGCTGTTTTAGCCAAAATAAGAAAAAAAAGTAATTTTCTAGGACATAGTTTCTGCAGAGCAACAATAGTTAATTAGAAATTAACATCTGAGTTGTAGGTGGGACTGTTGGCGTGGAATAAGCCGGCACCATTCCCCTTCTGTTTACATGCTCAGCCCATCATAACCCCAACCCAAAATTATTGGGACATAAAAATGGGAAGCTATATTAGAGCTATCCAGCTGTGCAGTTTTGAGCCAGATGTCAGCTCAGACGAGGAAAACAAAGACGTACATGGATCTTTTTTTCTGCAAGTGCATCAGAATGGAGTGGAGCTGGGAGCTTGTGGCTTGCTGTAGTAACTTATATGTCCCAATGTTAAGATTACTTGTCCTTATAAATGTTCTCTATTATGGCGAAAATGCAACAAGAACATGTTAAAAACATAAAAAAATCCCACTTTAAGACAACGCCACCTGGACAAACAAGAGCCTTCACCAACAGTAAAAACACAATTTTCATCTGCGGGGGTCTTTAAAACTGTTGATTGATTTTCCTTCCTTTTCTGAATTTAATCAAACCAAAAATTGTCTTTGCTTATTTCAATGAAAGAACTCTTCATTATATTAATTGAAGTGCCAATGCTTGTACATTTATGTAAAGCACCTGTCAAAATACTAAATAAAATAAAACAAAAAAAAAAACTTCAAAAAAGAATTCAAAAACAAACAGATTTTTGATCAAATTGCGCTAATTCCTAAATTTTGACAAAATGTTGTAAACATTTCTACTTGGCTAATTTGTTAATTCCATCAGGTGGGTCACTCTCAGGTGGCCTGTGGCAGGTGTGGACATGAGGAGTATTGCAGCTACAGCAACAGCCAACCTCGCTGTGAAAAGTGCACCGTTTGCCCACCTGGTTTCTTCTTGGTGGCTCAGTGTTCAGTCCACGCAGACAGGATATGTCAGGTCAGCATTCTGATCGTCTGTCACTGGAGCTTGACAACTTCATGTATTTAAAAAAAATCAATGAAAAAACAGTGACTTTTGAGCAGTGGAGTAGCTCATCATTTTAAGTTTTTTTAATTTTATGAATGAATAAATGCATTCAACAAAGTTACAGAAGATGTTTTCATTATTGTGCAGCTGCTGAGTAAAAGTAACAGTATGATTGTCATTACAGGACAGAGACGAATGCCTGGAAATGTCCGGGTTATGTGGTGACCAACAAAAATGTTCAAACACCCCAGGTACTTTGCATCATTTTTCAAACTTTAAGTACGCAAACATTTTCTGGTCTCTTCATTTAAGTCTTTCAAACTTGTTTCCTTGTTATGTGTCCAGGAGGGTTCCGATGCCAGGGTATGACCATGAGAGACGCCGCCTCCGGACTGTGCGGCCATGGCTACTTCTTTAACTCAGACATGGAAGAGTGTCAGGCATGCAGCGACTGTGACGGAGAACCCGTGGCATCTCCTTGTTCTTTCGTTACAGATACGGTGTGCTTAGGTCCTGCTGCTGCCGCCAGTGAGGCGCTGTCTCTTTCTTGGGCTGGAGACTTGAGTTTGCAGGGAGTAAAAGACCGCTTCTTGGCACTCGCCTTCCCCAGCATGCAGCTTCACATCCAGGGAAGAGGGGATGCGGGTCTGGTTTTAGTGGAGAATGGGTATCTGGTTCTGAGGGAGCATGGTCTGGTCTGGTTGGATGGGAATCTTGGACTGAGTCACGGCTGTCGCAGTTTCATCCAAGTTTGTCTTCGTTTGAACGACACAGATGGCTCAAACGGCCGTGACCTGAGTGGCGTGCGGGTAGAGCAGAGGGAGCAGAGGTCTATCCAAAGCGTCAGCATCAGTGGGGTAGCTGAGGTTGCACCAGGTCAGAAGTTGTCCATTTTCCTCCGGAGTGCCAGTCATCACTGTAATCAAAGCAGTGAAGGCTTGCAGCTGTATGACTCCTCAGCAGCTCCACTCAACCTCCTCTGGCTGTCCCACGACACTGGTGCTGTTGCCATGACAGCACAGGCGATGGTCTCTGCTCATTACCATACAAACTACCGTCCAGTCTTCCGCACTATCTCCACCTCTGATCCTTACGTCATGGGGCTGACTCATGATGGACGCGGGGTTCGTTTTGCGGAAAGTGGTGCTGTGCGCTTTGTGTTCCAGCAAGCGCTGTATTCGATGGGGCAAGCATGCATAAGTGAGGGTTTTCAGCTTGTGGCATATCTCAACCAGAACGGAACAGGGATGGAGTTATTTCGAGTTTTCAAGCCAGGTGTTCATTACCGGGACACATCGATTTCTCTGTCTGGAACGGCCAAAGTCAGCCCTGGGGATGCAATTAGCTTTGAGATCTTGTCTCCTGCTCAGTGCAACGTGCGCTTCTTTGGCGATGAAACAGGCATCAGTCTCCTCAGTTTATTTTGGGTCCCTGCTGCCATTACTTCCTCTCTGTCTGCATCTGTGGCCAACACCGGCCTTCCCTCTGGAGCAGTTAGAAACAAGCCTCTGTTTTTTCGCCAGACAACCCCTCAGGTGTCCCAGATCGGGCTGCTTGGAAAAGGATCATCAGACCAGAGACGGGATTTCATCTTCAAAGAGAGTGGGACAGTTAGCCTAGCTCTGGATCTTAAACTCATTCACTCCTGCAACTTGGTCAAGGTGACTCTTCTCAGGCGAAATGATGCTGAGGGTTTGGGGCAGCGGCATGACACCGAGGGGACCCGCCCTGTTGCTTTGGCTCAGCAGGTGGACGGCCAGATGCCTGAAGGCAGTGAGTGGGCGAGTGTGAGTCTAAGGGCCTCTTTCAGAGTTCATAATGGCACGGTTGTCTTTTTCATACTGGACTGCGTTCGTGGACGAGTCAATCAGATTAGCCACCAAACAGGAAGTGGGGTGTCAATATTCTGGGTGGCAGCATGAGAAATAGACATTTCCAAAAAAAAAAAAAGAACAACTTACCCAAATAACCTTCTTTTGTTAGCTTTTAATAGGAAGTCTAACCAACATTTCCACCATTGTTGGCTGGATTAAATAAAATTTAGAGGGAACAGCTAAACAGATTATAAATAATGTATAAATGCTTAAAGTCTCACTCCAATCATCTTTTAAAAAACAAAACTGTGAAGTTTTCTAAGACAGTTTCTGCAGACTGATGGCAGTTCATCAAAATATTTGCCTCTGAGTTGTGGACAGAACTATTGGTCAGGAGTTAGCCTTCCCCAACTTCCCATCATCCATGCGTTTACATGCTTTCCCACTAGCTTACAGCCCCTCACTCCCCTACCCTAACAACACTAGTGCAACAAAAATGGCGAGCAATATTGGAGCTATCCAGGCATACAGCTTGGAGCCAGATGCTAGCTCAGACAAGGAAAACAAAGACGTACATGGATCTATTAGTCTGCAAGTGGATGCATCAGAATGGAACAGAGCAGGGAGCTTGTGGTCTGCCGACTGTGGCACCCATGTCACAACTACAAGCTTTGTCCAACAACATTTTTTGTCTCCTCCTGATTACCTATGATTTAAATAAGAAATAATCAGAAATTAAATTCTATGCTAAATTTTCTTTATTAATGTCCTTAATCATCATAGAAATACCACAAGAACATATTAAAAACACCAAAAATGACATTTTCATTGGAGTGGGTCTTTAAATAATGTCTGATAATTTTATATAAAGCAAAACATGTGAGCAGCACAAGGCTTTGGGTTTTTACGCAGTTAGTGGAAGTGTGGTATATCTTTGGACCCCACCGGGTAGGTGTAGAGTATAATGTGTTTGCCTATACAGTATACAGAATAGGGAAAAGAAAAGAAAAAACACACAAAATGTTTTCATTTTGCTGCAGAGCTATAATTTCAAGTTTTCACACAAATTAGGAGCGACGAGTCTTTTTAATTTGAATTCTGAATCATTTCAAACAGAAGGAAAGTCTGAAACGTTGTCTCATTGCAGACATTCAACGTATCTTATATTCCCAACCTCTGCATGTAGTTCAGCACAAAACATCAGGAAAACTGGCGTCTTTGTCTGGTAATGTTTGGAAGTCTAAACAGAAGTCAGTTGTGTAATTTCTTTTTGCCAAGAAAGGCTGCCACTTTTCCATTTCTTCATAAATATGTTCAACAGTTTCTGTCTAATTTAAGAAAAAAGCTTTTTTTTTTTAAAAATACTTTCCCACTACCGTATTTTCTGCAATATAAGGCACATTAAAAAGTCTTAATTTTTTTAAAACACAACAGTGTGCCTGATAATCCAGAGAACCTTATGTATGCATTAATTTTGGTTGTGTTACTGATGTTAAAAGAGACTTTAGAGGTACACAGTTCTCTTTTCAAATGTCTGGCTGTTTTAAAAAAGAAATTCACAAGTTGCATACAAGGTTCGGTGTAATTGTAAATAAGTTAATGTGACTTACGTGTAGTAATATCAGACTGTTTTTTTTTACGTGTTGCTACTAAAGTTAGAAGTTAGCATAGTCATAGCAATGTTTAAGTGGTATTAGTCTGTTTTTTTTATATGTTGTAAACATGGACAGTGTATGAGAACTGGACTGAAAACCCCCTTGCATTCCAAATAGTAAGTACTCGTTGGTCCCAAAAAGCCAAAATCCCATAGACCTCTATTGAGAAATAAACAGCTATTAGTCAATCATTATGTTTGTCAGAATAAACATTCTTGCTTTGATACCTTTTATTGACAAGTTTTTGCTGATCCTAATGAAGATATTTCATATTTGTTCTGCAGCGCAAGTTATTTAAGTTATAAACGCACTAATCGGATGCCTCAATCAAAATAGGTGACCTTGTGTCAAACGTTCAAAGCATATGATTGACAGATTCTCTCGAGCCTGCTTTCAGTGGAAGGGGTGTGGCCTTCTAATATGCTCACTTATGATTCGAGAGAGTGGTTGCCATAGAAATGTAGACAGACCAATCACAGCTTACTGAGGAAATCTGGTTCCAACATGGCGACAGACATTTCAATGGGGAAAAATGGTGACTGAATTGGCCAAATTTGGTTGGAACTGGAAGCAAGGCACTTTCTATGGGTGACACGGTAAGGGTTCTGTGGTTCTGTTCGGTTTTTGTGGTTTTTGATCATGTTATGAGTTACCCTCAGTCACACTAGCTTCAGGTTCATCATGATCCACAGCTGTCCTCATATTTAAGTGTCTGGTTGTCAGGTCAACTGCTCTGTTGTGTCACCTTTTTGTTGCTCCATGGGTTTTGTCTTTTTCAGTTTGTTTATTAAATGTTTTATTTTCTGTCACCATGTCTGGTCTCCTGCATTTTGGGTCTTCCACCATCAGTTTCTGAAAGACGGGATTCGTCCCATTATGTTTACAGTCAATGGTTGGAAACAAAGTTGGAAACAAAGTTGAGTGGTATTGTAAATACACAAACACAGCTAACGTGTAGAGGTGTTCAATTGTGTTTCTTTACATGCAAGGTCGGGAGTTGCAGGTTTTGTATATATGCTAATGCAGCTAACGCTTCTAACATGTAGCTTGCTACAAATAGGGTCTAGAATTACCGTGAACACAGTTAATGAAGCCTGACTGATTAATTTATCTCTGAGTCTTTTCTCTCATATAATGTGCCTTGTAGTTTGGAGCTCCTTATATGACAAAAGTTCAAAAATAGACCATTCGTTGACAGTGCATCTCATAATCCGGTGCGCCCTGGTGCAGAAAATACGGTATTTAACATCATGGGAATTCTTATTCATGTGACTACTGGTACTACATCATGTCATCAATCAGCCCACAGTAACGACTCTAAACAAATATTCTTAACAGAAGTCATCTGGAAATCATTTCTTCATCTTGAGCCTTCTGTTTTTCATTTACTAAATTTCCATGTTTTACCTTCATCTGTTTTTTCCCAGTTTAGTTACTCTAAAGGACTTACAGATCGTTCTCATGGTGACAATGTTTTTTTTTGCCGGTGCTGCTTTGCGGTTGGAGAGTGCCTTTAGGGGCATGTGTTTCATGTTAGCTGCCTCTCTCCACTGCAGATATGTTCTGCATGCCTATTTTAATAGCCACCTTGCACATTTGGACTCAGAGACAGGTCACCAAAACCTCACAGAATTGAAAGCCTTTTTCTAATATTCAAAGGTTTACAGTCTAGTTAACCTAAATGAATTGTTTGAAAATGGACATGTGATATTTGTTTCCAGCAAACCCAATAAAAGTAATTGTTTTACCAGATCGTTTGCAACTTCTATACAACTGAAAGACATGATATAATGGTTCGATCACTTAACTTTATTATTTTGCTAATATCCTACTCTTTGAGCTTCATTTTCAATAGGTGCATTTCCCTTACAGAAATGCAGAGACTGGATAGAAGTCACCAGGTGTTTCCTGTTATTTATCAAAGCTTAGATCTTTAATAAGTCATTTAGTCTGTAGAAGTTATATTAGCGCTGTTGTTAACCTGCTTATGGACTTCCTCTCAGTTCCAGGATACAGCACAGCGTTGGCACAAGATCAAATGGTACGCCACAATCCCGGGATCAATTTCTGTTAAAGCCAGGAGACCGTTTATGTTTTTTTTTTCCTTTGTTCACTCTTTGATTTCATGACTTCCAGGCTAAAGTGTCCTGGAGTCAATAAATCATAACTCTTCAAGGATCAGGGACCTTAATAAGCAGCTTTAAGGTTCACCATTTTCTGGAGCCAAAAATGATGATTAGATTATTTCCTTTAATGAGGATTAATCCTTTAAAAAAATTGGTCAAAATATTTAAAAACAATTCAAATGAAAATATTTAATCTGTGAAAATATAGCAATTAGACAAACTGAAACCCCTTTAAAGTTAAGATGGATAAGGCAAGGTAACTTAAAATTGATAAATGTAAAATGTCTTTCAGGTATGGCCTGTTGGCCCAGAATATTGGCACTGGATAATGAAGTACAGGTGGAAGAAAGTGAGCATAAGTGGGTTCAGACTTCTTAAGAACCTTGGAGAGCTTTATATTTTTAGAGTAAAACAATAAACCAGCTGACGATTAAAACATTTATGCAGCGATTCATGTTTAAATTTCCTTGCAGCCACCAAAGAACAAAATGTCTCTGGGATGGAGACAGTTTTACAAAAGTCCCCCCAGAAATCCCCAAGATAATTGCAATCAGATCTTGTGTAAAAAAAAAACAAAACTCATTGCCATGAGAAAGAAATATCTTCCTAACAAACATTTTCCAACTTTGGCCATATTGGCAAAAAAAATAACTAGAGAATTTCCCCCAATTTTCTAACTTTCATCACATTTCCCTGCAAACACGTGTCTGTGCTTGCAGACACGTCTCGTCCAGACATACAGATGGACGGCCAGACTGAGATATGAAGAACTACAGATGGAGCCCAGCCTGCAGATGTTCAGGTATAGCAGGAATGTGGAGAAAGCAGGTGCGTTCTATGCATTAGCCCTTGAACAGGAGCTGTTAGAAGTTTCCAGCAAGATGCTGAGCTGCAGGGAGGAAGGCAAAAAAATGTTTACTCATGTGTTAGCCCATCTGGAAGCATTTCACACTTGTTTTCTAGTTTTTTTTATACCTCCCTCGCTAAAATCAACCACAAATATGTCAGTATTTTTTGAAGCACTCTAGTACGAAACCCAGATCTAAACACTTGAAAATCAAAGTCCAAAAATAACTAGATGGAAAATAAATTAAATAGGAAATCTGCTTGTTATTTTACCAATTATAATCCCCAAAAAAAACAAAAAACCTTCAGTGTAGAAACATACAAGAGTGTTTCTATTGTGAGTCACTCAAAACCACACATCTCTCCAAACTGGTACAACACTGCCCCATATAGGAAACATTTATTAAAGAATCTGTGTTAAAACAAGTTTTGCAGTAACAACCAAATAAATGTCACTTAAACATTGTTTTTAATGGAACACATGTAATGTGGTTGCTCTTTAATTAATTAAAAGTATATACAAAAAATTAAAATTACTTACACTGTGATCTACAAGTACAATTAGATGCCTCATTATACAAAGAGTTGTTATATTAAAAGATTGCACTGAACAGATTGCAGATACCATAAAGTTATGTTCCTGCAGTGTATATGGTCAATATGAATTTAAAAACAAGGTATCTTGTAAGCAGACAGAATTCAAAACCACATTTAGCATAAAGGTGATGCAAAAAGACAACTAGTAACTCTTTCAAATACATGTATATATGATACGTTTTTTCAGGCATTTAAATATTAAAAGTTGCATGATTGACGGTTTGGGTGTTCACAAAAGTTGGAATTGGAGCAGCATTGATTGTGTGAAAAGCATTAAAGAGGCAAAAAGTGAGGGAGACAAAGGAAGAGGACAAATATCTGTATGGCAGTGACATGCAGTCAGGGGAGGCTGTTTTAATTCATTTTCATATTTTATGAATTTCATTTCCTTTTATGTAAAGCACTTTGTGTTTTGAACTGGAATGAAAAGCGCTACACAAATAAATGAATGTACTTTTTTATAATTAAAAATCAAACACTATTTTTAAGACTTCATTTGTAAGTAAAAGTGATCCAATAAAACAATTTTGGTGATTTTTTGTTTACTGTTTGTAAACGGAGGGAAAATTTTGAAATTCAAATTTAAACACGCTTCAACTTCAATCAAATGGTGAATAAATTACTCTGTAGGGTTTATTTGTTTTCAAATCTGACTGATGACGTCAGCGCCTCACCACCCGTGAACCTCACTACACGTCACTGTTGTATGGTTATCTGTATGAATAAGTAGTGCGGATAAGAAGACAAATATTTGACTATTAAACTTGTAATTTATGACTGAGTTGACTTTGGTTGAAGAAGTTTATAAAGTGAGGATAGCATGATAAAAGAGAAATGAGGGTAATGATGGATATAAAGCTATATAATTAAGGCTTAAGATGGGTTGGGGTCAGTGCAGGATCTCAATGAGGAGACGCTTAAAGTCCCCCCCACACTCAGAATCCAAGGCGTCTTTCAGGGTCACGTCATATTTCTCCAGATACATCTCTTTCACTGTCTCCAGGTCAATCTGTGGGATTGAAATCACAAAAATGGAGCAAAGTAGGTTTTAGCTTCTGGTCTCATTTCTTGGTAAAATCGTTTGTTTATGAGATTGTCAAAATGATTGCACTTTTTCAGTCTTCCCCATTGCATCTTGGGTAATTCTCAGTTTGCCATTACTGTTCTTAGACTGACAAACAACATCAGATGGGTTTTTGTACAAACAGCAAAACAACTGTTGTGTAGAATTTGGTTTAAAGTTTAAATTTTTTTTTTAGCTTTATCTCTAGAATGGTACAACAACCTGAGTACTGTGTTACAGTTAATATATTAATATGAACAACTTCATTAAACAAACAACTTTATTTATACCGACTTTATTTTTGCTCAGTGTTTTGAATGAATTTTAAGAAGAAACAATATAAAGGGCTTTTATCGTGCTTTTCTTAAGCCCTTCACAGTAAACTATATCCATAGATATTATATTACCTTTGACACATGAAAGATGGATTTTTTAAAAAAAATATGACTTATTTCCAAAGGTCATTAAATTATAATACACTTGAAAGCTTAAAAAAGATTATTTTGCTTGGCATAGACCCTTTCATATGTAAGTAATTACGTGTAACATTACTTTCATTTTTGCTTCCAATTACATTTTTAACCAAGTTGTCATTTTTTAACAGCACCACTAAAATGAAACGTACACAATATTTTGGTTACTATTCCCATTTGGGTTAAACTTCAACAACCAAATTATGAGCTGATAAAGTTTTGGTTCAAAACAAAGGTATTTGGTGTTGGGAAATATGTTTTTTTTTTCCAGCCAGGATTAAGGACAGAACAGAACAAACTAAGTGTTGCAACTCTGTTCTTTCAGCACAATATGGGTACACAAAGAGCCACTTGCCTCAGAGCGGCCCACGATGATGCGAATAAGTGTGTCCTCATCCGTGCCCAGACCCTTCATTGCAGCATTGAGGCGTCTGGCAAAGTACAGCTGTGGGTTCTTTGCACATCTCACTGTAGATGTTTACAGCAGAAATTAAAACTGTTTAAATGTCAAAGAAACCTGTGAATTATGCTGTTTCCACTCACCAAGTGTGGTGTAGCAGTCCTTCAGAGTTCCTGTAGCCTCAGCATCAATGGTGTCCAAAATGTCTGTATCTGACAGCTGAAAAGAGGTCCACACTCAATGCCAAGGGCTTAGGATCTCCTGTAAGTGTGGAAGTGAGTACATACCCCCTCATAGGCCTTAAAAGTGGCCTGAAGCTGCATGTAGTTCCTGTGTGTCAGGATGTAGGTGAAGGTGGACTCGTCTGTGCCGAACCTGCCCTCTCCTGCCTGAGAGGCGGAAAAGCAAGAAACAACCCATCATTTTCCTGAGCATGTGCAACAGCACGAAAGGCTGGCCGTCTCTGCCATCGATTCCCTCAGAAAATCAATTTGCTATCAATTTTCATTTAACTTTTAAAAGTCAGATGAAGAATAATTCCCTGGAAGCTAAGAAGACGACTGATGATGTCACAATGACTCAACAAAAGCACACAGTGACATTTAAAAAAAAAGTCATTACATATGTTCCAGAATTGGAAATATTCCTGTTTATGTGTTTTCCTAGAATTTTATCAATGATAAATGGTCAGACAATATCTTTTTATGCCATTTGGGGTATTTTAAGTTTACGAAACAACAACTTTATGCAAATGTTTATCAGAAAACTTAGTAATAAAAAAATGTTTGCAGTTCATTCAAAAAGCTAACACAGACAATGAAACTATCACAAAATCCAATTGGTTCTTCCAAAGCAAAGCAAATTAATAGAACCTGAATATTTCATAAGTTTTATCATGAATATGTCAAAAAAGTTAATCTATGGATTTTCTTTTTTGGTATTTAACCAATATTTAAAAAGTATATAATTTTCAATTTGAGAAGTTTAAAAATTTGGTATGTTTATAAATACAGACAATAGTTAGCTGTTTTATTTCCCTTTTTTATATAAATTTACTGAATATAATAGACTAAAAATAGAATAAACTATAATAGAATAGAACTTATTGATCTCACAAAGGGGAAACTACCTTGACACCATAGCTCTATTAAAAAAGCAAATAGATAATAAATAACCTCAAAAATATAAAATGCTTGTAAATTAGTAAACTGTACCAACATTTTTACACCTAGACCGACACAAAAAATACAGAATTGTTAAAAACTGCAAAAAGAATTAAGTAAATCAATTTGACAACTGTTTTTTAAGGAGAAAGCACAAGATCCAACTTTCACACCAACTGATGCTTTTTTTACTGTCCAACAGCCATATGTATATGAATTGTAATTTTGTCTGATCAGTGTTATGATGCCAGTGTTTACTTTCCGATCCACTGAAACCTGAGGAAGAATACTAACCACTAACTATATACCGTACTAATACAAACCCATTAAAACAACATCAAACCGGTTGGGAAAATCTCCAGTCAACTTTGATCTAAAAACGCACCTCTAATAAAGATGAAGCGTCCTGGTCGGCTAAATCCTCATCAACCTCATAACCTTCATCTCTACTTGCCTGCGGGAAAAGATGAGGAGAGGTGTCGATTAGGGAAAAAAGTGGAGTAAAAGGCTCAAGAAATTGGAGGTGATGTCAAATATTTGTTAAATACAGTCAAGGAGAGGGAAAACAGAGATAACAAGAAACTGTGATAGAAGTTCAAAAGTATCTGCTGACAGAAAATTTTGAAGGTTACAGGAGTTCGTTGCTGTAGAATACAGAATGAGTCCCTCTGTTCTTTCCTTTTTTCAGGAGAGAAAGGAGAAAAGGACAGAGAATGGTGGAGGCTGCAAAAGAACTACAAAAAATGTCTGTGCATGCCAGTGACAAATGCCTTAGTGGGCGATAAACGAGCTGGAGAACAATTATCCGAGTCATGTTGTGAAAAACAAAAAATGTGCAAAAATTCAAAGTGCTTTTCATGGTCTAAAAAACATTTGGATTGTTTCCTACCTGCAGCAGTGAGATGAGCAAATTCCTGACATCTCCACTTGTGTCATCCTCAATATCTGCCTCTAAGTCACGCTCATGGGCTGAAATAAGAGACCGAAGGAACTCAGTTCACAATGTCAACCAATTATGTACAGAAATAATCCAAATAGATTCTGGTTGGAGATAAACTATGGAAAAAAAAAAAAAAAACATCTTACTAGTCTGTTGGCAATAGAAATGTGACAGCTAAAAGTGTATTTTCCCTAGCAATATCATTTTTAAAAAGGCAAATGAAAGGAGCTGCTCTGTGACTAATATGACCAAAATACATACCTTGAAGATAAGCCTCCTTATAGCTCAAGATGTCCTGTGGGTAAAAATCAAAATAAGGTGTTTTGAAGAGATATCGTTTTGCTTTAAAAAAAAGGGTTTTATTATGGCAGCGATGATGTCCTTCTCAGTCTGCATGTATTTTAAAAGGTATATTTGGACTCACTATTTTAAAAATTCTAAAAAAACATTTTAAGAGTTATGCCCTGAATTCTGTCTGAGCTGTGGGTGTGCAGATCTGCCCCCTTTTGGCTTTTGCCAGGCTGATGATTCCAATCTGCCAGATCTCTGCCCCCTTTCTAGTGATCTAAATCTCTGAGCAGCTTTGGTCTGAAGGGGTGACAATGTTCTGGCTAAAAACATTTATTGGCCTGACGTCACCCTTTTCTGAGCTTCTACGCTGTCATCAACACACCTGGAGACCAGACCTGAGCCCACTTAAACCTCCAGTTCCAATTTCATTTATTCTTAATAAACACCTAAATGTTTTATTGTCATCAGTGTTGTTGTGTCCCTTGCCAGCTCGGCCATGGCAGAACCAACACAAACAGCAGATGACACAGTGAATAGTGTTTCCTGTCTTCTGAAAGTCTTTCTCTGAAGCTACGTTCACATCGCCCTCAGCCACGCGTGTTCAGGCGTATAAACATGCTTTCCGGGTTTCCGCATTCACGTGGAGCTATGCAAGTTTTTACGATGGTTTTCGGGCTCTACGTACAAAACGTATGGCCATTAAACGTGCATTGCGTGGAACTTTGACCAATTGGGGACTCGGATTTGATAGTGACGTATGGATTTGGTTTATCTGGTGAACGATGACGAGGCGACAAGCCTGTCTGTGTTTGATTTTCAAATAAAAATAAAGATAAACCAAGGCCACTCTTCTGATATGATGGTTATCCCTTTCCACCATTGCAGGGACACTAGCAATGAACCGAACCATTTCGTGCCTAATCGCAAGATGTACATTATTTCAACATTTCCCATCAAGCCTCTTCCAACTGTAGGTGGCGACATGCGCTTGTAAACAGTAGAACGTGGTCAAATGCCAAGTGTGTACTCAGTCATACCTTTTACCTTATATAAAACTGTATCAATTCCAGAAAGAGTTTGCCAAATTTTTGCTTTGGGAACTATAATAGTGATGCATTTCTTAAAACAACCTTTATACTATGTCTTTGGCATAACCCAACTGGAGATTTCAACCTGTAATCTTCACCCTGACCCTTTACCGATCTGATAGAAGTCCCGGTTTATAAACTGAACAAGTTTGATAAACTTTTTCAGAGAAGACTCTTACATTATTCGTGGCAGTGCACAGGATCTCAACCAGCACTGCTTCATCAGTACCCGCCCCCTTGATGGCGTTCCGCAGCTCTTTGGCAAAGAAGACGTGAGGATGGTCCAACATGGCAACGATGGCTTTCTCAAAGCTGCCTGTTAGCTCCTTTTTGAGGACCTCCTCCAGTTCCTGAAAAACCACAGCGCACACGAGAACATGAGAATGGCTGTGCTTGTGATACAGACACAGACAGGCAGGTGGGCGGAAACTCACGTCATCGTACTTTTCAAAGTAGGCCTGTTTGATTTCCACTCGCTGAGCTGCAGAGCGATTGGCCAGGATGTTGATGATGGCCTCCTCATCTGTCCCTGAAAATCGCAAAGCAAAACAGACATAGTGTTTCACCTTGTAAAAGCTATTAAACTGATTTCAAATTCAAAAAATTATAAAGGAAATTAAAAAAATAAAAATTTTGAGGAAATTTAGAACTAATTATCCTAAAAAAACTGATTTTGTTTTTTTAATGTTCAACATAGTATCAAAATATACATTAATTTAGAAAAGCTTTGATTGTATTGTATACAATTAACCACTTACCCAACCCTTTACATGCTTTTCTTAAAGCTTTTATGTCATCTATGACGTCAAAATCCTCATATGGGACGATGGTGGGCTAGAAAAGAAGAAATAAAACATTACTTTTCATGCACTTCAGTTAAAAGTAACTTAAAGAGATGACACCTATTTAATTAAGACAGTCTTTACAAATGAAACTGAAGTAAACATCCAGGAAGCAGCTCTCTGTAGGAGCAGGGTGCGCCTGGGGTAAGCGCTGAGTCATGGGTGCGGCCGCAGTTGCAGCAGCCTCTTCTGCCCCCCTCGCCCACCCACCCCGGCCTAAACACAATGCGGGTCCATTGATCAGATCACTAAGAAATCCCTTGTTTTCCTTCCTCTGCATGACGACGCACTCTCCCTGTACTCAATTTCACTGCGCAAGTACCAATCCAGAATAAAAAAAGGTATAATTTTTCCTTTTTTTTTAAATTATATTTTGTATTAATATTGGCACCATTTTAGGATTACACTAAGTAAAAAATTACTTGCCATGGAATAATGTTAACTCTGATTATCTCACCTGCACGTTCCCCATGTTTTCCTCACAGCTGTAGATGGTTAAATTGCAGTTGAGCTTCCTCCTTGATGCTGCGTTTGTGCGCTCCAAGAAGGCTGGGCTGGGGCGGTGACGTCAGCTGTCATGCTAGGAGGGGCAAATTAAAATGGGTGTATGAGGGGAGGAGTTTTTTTTTTTTCTTTTGTATTCTTTTTTCCCCCCTATGTATTTATGTTAATTTGCAGAAAGGGGGTTTGAAACTGAGCAAAAATCCTCTTTAAATTATGTTAGGATCTTAAGGAAACTTGGATAAAACAAGACTTTAAAAACTTGAAGATGGTTTCTGCAGAGCGGCAGGTGTTTATTAGAAATTCACCTCTGAGTTTTGAGCAGGACCATTGGCATGGGGTAAGTCCACCCCACTTCCCAACATCCATATGTTTGAAGTCTCCCTTTAGCTCACATCCCTAAGCTAACATTACTGGAGCAACCAAAATAGCGAGCAATATTGGAGCTATCCACCTGTACATTTTAGAGCCTGATTCCAGCTCAGAAGAGGAAAACAAAGATGTACATGGATCTATTTTCTGCAAGTGGATGCATCAGAATGGAGCAGAGCAGGGTGCCTGTGGCCCGCCCAGCGTGTTTTCTGCATCACAATGACTCTTTTTCAAACAGCATAATTTTTTTATCTGATCCTGATTCACAACAATTTGAAAATAGATTTACTCTTTAATGCAATTCTGAGCTTAGTTTTCCTTATATGCTTGTCCTCCATCATCTGAAAAATGGGCACAAGAACATGGTAAAAACACCCAAAACACAATGTTTTAGTTGTGTGGGCTTTTAATAATAACCTTTCATTTTTCTGGCGCAGTGGTTAGCGCTCTTGCCTTACAGAAAGAAGGCCCCCAGTTCAAGTCCTGGCTGGGTGACTTGAACAACAACATCAATGGGGACCTTTCTGTGTGGAGTTTGCATGTTCTCCCCGTGTATGCGTGGGTTTTCTCCGGGATCTCTGGCTTCCTCCCACCGTCCAAAAACATGCCTCATAGGTTAATTGGCAACTCTAAATTGTCCATAGGTGTGAGTGTGAGAGTGAATGGGTGTGTGATTGTGGACATTCTACCCTGCGACAGACTGGCGACCTGTCCAGGGCATCCCCTGCCTACGCCCAAGTAGCCGGGATAGGCTCCGGCAGCCCCGTGACCCCGAAAGGGAATAAACGGTAAAGAAGATGAATGAAAAAAAAAATGAATGAATGATCAAATATTTTTGCTATTTTCATCTTTTTCATATTCAATCATTATTTTGCTCATGGAGATGAATCCATTCAACATTACCATATTAGTTAATCTAGTATCAACATATTTTAATTTTTCTATAAATCATCATGAATCACATATTTTCACATTACATGAAACATATGTCGTACTTTGGCACTTTCCTTTTTATTTTTTTTATACTGATTCATTTAGTAAAAGGTTTGGGGGGGGGGGGGGGGGGTTCAAGGCAAACATAAATTTTACAACTTAAACCTAAAGTTAAACATATGGGAGGAACTAAGTATGTTTGCACTAAAAAAATGGTTTGCTGAGAAAACACTGGAATAAAAAAGGTATTTGAAAAAAACGAGCAAAGAATAAAAAAATGCTTTCAGAAATAATTAATAGATAAATTGAAGGCATGAACAAAAGCCCTAAAGGGACATTGAAGTAAAAAAAAAAAAATGCTGGTTTCTCGTGTGCAAAAGATAGTAACTGGTGACTATATGAAAGAATAAAGCTGTATTTATTCTAAAATTTATTTGCTAGTATATAAGAGAACTTATACACAAAACTAGTAAAAAGCATTAAATTAATTATATAAGAAAATGTTTATTCAATAGTAAAAACCGAAAGCAAGACATCTTTTAATGGTTACACAAAAACTACTTTGTTTCTTTATTTTTTTGGAACCATCAAATATGTGAAAAATGACTTTTACACCAATACTTTCCTCTCAAAGAGTATGGTTTAGTTTCACATAAAGCACCACGCTGCTGATCTGATCTGATCTTAATTAGGGTAGTCTGTTTTCCGGTGAATATAGAATGTGTTCACCTTTTGGCATGCCTCGTCGGGCTGCTTTCACTGAATCCCACAGGTGGTTTGTCAGTGACTTTTTATGGCGGATGCCCTTCTTGACACAACCCTGTGTTTTATCCAGACTGGCACAGGGAGACCTGGATTCAGGCCCCCCAGTAGCTACAGAGTTAGCATGAAGGTTCTTGCCTAGGGGCCCATATTAGTCAGCCCCCTGGGAAAACCTTTGTGCACACATAGTTATTCCCCTACTAAAACATTTGGGGGTTTTATTCGAACACCAAACAAGGATAAATCTGATACAGTTGGAATCAGTTCAGGTTCATTTTTACAAAAAAGATGCAGACATGTTGTCCCTCCACATGGTGGCAGTAGTAGATAAATTAGAAAGCTTCTTAAATCATTAACAGCACATGACTCTATTTTCTTTGTTTTAACACAAACAAGCAAGTGTCCCTCACCAGCCTTAACCCTTGTGCTATCCTATGACCCCACCCTTACTTACATTGACGTGTTCTCCCTACCATGACAAAGGTGGATAAAAGTGAAGAGGATTTCATGTAATCCATGGACACCAGTGAAGATCACAAATCATTGAAGAAAAAAAGTTCAGTGCACTGTCTTGTGGGGTCCAGATGACCAAACTCCCAATGTTAATGTGCCTAGGATAGCACAAGGGCTAACCTTCTGCAGAAGAGCTGCAGACTGTCTGCCTTCTTGTACATGCATATTCATGATACAACCTAAAACAAACTCCAGTGAGGACAAGAGAATGAAAACAAACTCAGCAAGCGTTTGGTTTTATAGAAACATTTAATTGAGAACTTGTACCATCATTAACTGTATATACATGCAACACAATGTGAATGCACAGTATAAATAATCCCATGTGGATGCTACAACAGTCTCTAATGATTGGGAGCACACTATACTGCACAGTTAGCATAAAACACATGTAGTGGCCAAATGATGGCATTCCCATTCAAACAGCCTCTGACGTTGCCAAAGGGAAAAGTTCAAGAGGTGGGTCATGTTTCTTAATCTGCTCTCACACAGCCAGTCCATGGAAGAAAAAAAATGCCTGGGGTACATTTAAAAAAATGCCACGTGGTCTCCTCTAAGTATTTCATAACATATGCAATAACTAATTTAAGCTTCAAGGTGATCTAAGTGATTCCAGTATTCTTGCTGTCATGCATACACAGCTGTCAAGCTGAACTGACTACTGTGCATGGCCATCTTGCATGAGTCGTCACTGACACAAGACTGTTGTTGCTTTTGGAGATGATGCTAAAATGATGAATTACTCACACTCTAAGAGAAAAAGCACGGAAAGAAACAAAGCTTTGGTCATGCAAGTGTTCTTAAACCATTGCGGTTTAAAGGAAGGTGCAATCAAGCAAACAAAATGGGCAAGTATGGGACAAAATGTATTATTCACATAATCCACAAAAGACTGGCTCTGGTTTGGTCCTTGAAATACTTTCAGTATGGTGCGTGTGTGGATGCTCCACGTTTCAGCCTCCGCTACAGCACTCCTTTTTTAAAAACGGGGCTGTGAGTCGGAGTCTATAACAGTAAACAAATTTCAGCCTTGTAGATATTCCTTTACACCTCAGTTGCATCCCATCTCAAATGTGACTATTCAAGAGCATCGTGTGTTATATAAGTCGACAAATAGTTTAAGCAACAACATCAACATTTCCACTTTCATATCTGAGTACAAATTGACCAGTACATAAGTCGTTTGATGCTTGGTAGTTTGCCACATGCAATGGCTGATGAGAAAAAACACACTGTAAACAGATAACTCCCACTAAAGCATACAGTATTCCTCTTTTAGCTGAGGTGTTTGTTATTCTTATGGTTCCCATCTGGCAGATTGTTTCCATGAATGTTGCATTTGGCCTAACAGTAAGGCATGCTAGTTGTACTTGTAAGTCATTTGTACTCTCTTTAATTTTTGTGAAGCCACATTTACACCAGAAAGTACAGCCTAGTACAGTTGGGTTGAGAAGACTAGATCTGGCGTGAGTTTCCAGGAGACTGGATGAAAAAGCAGCATCATTTGTTACATGATATCTGAACAGCATGATCAAGAGTGGTCAGATTTATGAGTTGCACCCTCCTAAATTCCCTATCACCAAGTTATTCCACCCATGAGGTTTTATTTACTCAAAAAGGTCATTGATAAGAACCCCATTAGTTGAAATGGGCAAAGATGGGCACTTTTTCTTGATTAAATGAAGCTGTGCCATCTCTTTTTGGCGTGTACTATAAATGCATTATAACTACACCATGGAATTTGTGGATATTGATGTGTTCCTAAAAACAAATACTTGTGCGTTTCCTGTGATGTGCAGAATTGACAATTGCGGGGTGTCAGACTCCAGGTCTCAAGGTTGTACATCCTGCTGGTTTTTAAGAAATCCTTCCACATCTGCCGTCAGGGTTACCCATTTCCAACGTTATAGGTCTGCTGCTTGCTTCCCTCTAACCAATACCTACTTTCAATGATAAGCTTGGAATATGTATAGTCAGATGGAACCCAGGTTCTAACTGACTATGTATAACTCCAGGTGATCAGTAAAAATTTCTCTAAAGTGAGCATTGGTGGTAAAGGACCAAGGCTGGGCAGCCATGGATACTCAAACACATGATCAAAAACAAGATGTAGAGATTAGTAATGTTGCTGCCAAAAAAGTCATAATTGGACTAAACTGTCTCACAAGAATGGTCTTCATTTTTGATTCCAAATCAGAATGCTAACAGAGGAAGGGTTTTGAAAAAGCCTCTGACGAAGGCCCAAAAACCAACAGCACCTGTTATCGACCTTTATGGAGGCTGTAGGTTTTTGGGTTGTCGCGGCCTGTAGAAGGTTGTAGAGAAGAGGGTTTGCATGTTTATAGAGGCACAGGCGATGCTCGTGCATCCACCTCATGAAAATATAATGTACCATTGTCATGCATGCAGTAAGTGCATCATGAAATATTGGTAAGGAAAACATAGGTTACAACACTTATGGAATACAGGTGATGTTGTTGGACGGCACCATTTAAGCACTACTCCAATCATTAGTAAGGTGAGCGCACTAGTGAGTGAGTGTGTACGTGATCCAAAAGTTCTCTAAGATTGCCGTAGGATGCCCGCACAAATTATGCTCTTATTGTCTACTTTCCTTATTTCTAACAGACAGGCAAGGATGTGCGACGAGCGCGCAATTACTACTTGAACAGCACTAATGGGCTGTACGACACGCCTGTGTCTCACCTACTTCCGTACCCTTACGTGTTGCATAAGCGTTCACCTTACGGGTCACCTGATGGTCTACGATTATAAGATTTTGTATAGATCACCTTTGTGCCCTGCCGACAGCCCGTTTCCACCCGTAAGGGCAGTTGTGACTATGGCTTAGATGAGAATGCAGAAAGAAACTCTTGTCAGTTACCAAAAACAAGAACAAGCTAAAATTTGATTGGATAAAAGTTAATTAATGAGGGCGATACATTTAGGAATTGTTGATACATTAGAGACAGTCACGCAAACTCAATCTTTGCTAAGTATTGTTAAGTGCAATGCTTTACATTTTCAGGATTGTTCATACTGGAAGGTGCTCGTGCATTAGCATTTCAATGAGCGAATTTGAGTACCTCAATCAGTTTTTGTGTGGTAATATTTGCCCCAGCATTGCTAACTATGGTAGGGGTGGGATTAAGGGTTAGGGTGTACTTTGTTTTTGCTGCCATTTTTTGACAGCAAAGGCACAAAAATGTGCAAGGCGATTGGACACTGTTTTTATTGGTGGATCAGTAACGGACAAATACCGACTGGAAATTTCTAAATGATTAGATTATAGTGAAACACAGTGGACCTACACTGAGCAAGTGAAACCAGATTTTGTGATACTACTGTCAAATGGACCATAGTAAGTTTTTAAAAAAAACATGATGAGGCTTCTATGTTTCCTCCACGTGCTTCTAATATGTCCTGTATTTTGTGAAAATGATTGTCACCTCAGTTGGTCAATAAAGGTATGAATCTTTTGACACATTGCCCTTTTGCATCAAATGTGATAAAATATGGAAGCTTTTGCTAGAAGTGGAACAGAAAATTCAGCCTGATGGATGCATTTGAAATTGGTGAAACATCTACTGTCCTGCTGTCACAGTCTGCTTGTCACAGAAGTGACCTAGAAAGAACCCCTCTTACAAACCAGTCTATTGTAAGTTTATCATTCCTTTGGTTCTTTCACTAGAAGTACAAAGAAGGAAACTTTAAACCCAGTCATTATGCCCGTTTGCCTGAATCTTGCTCTGGAAAGTCCCAAGGGCAGACATCAACTAAATTTGCGCTGCCAAGGACTTCAGGTTCTAAACCAGGGCGCCCTGTGCTTTCTTTCTTCTTCTCTGGTGATCTTTTAGTCTGAGCCATGTTGCTGTGTGAGTGCCCCGTCTCGCGGGAAAAAGCCTCTGATCTCCTGATTTCTGTAGTGTCTGCGTCTCTTGTTGAACTCCGTCGCCGCTGTGAAACCAACCCACCACATTCAGACGATTGGCTAACCCGTCTCCTCTCTGTCGGAGGCTTGCTGGAGGAGCTCCGCCTCTCCCTGCTTTTCTCTCTGCCTTTCTCCTTTTCAGCTTTGTAGTTAGATGAGGAGGAGCCTTTCCGTTTCTTCTTGTGCGTGGTGGGACTGTTGCAGGTCCTCTCCTGCTTTGGCGAGGGTGGGCTGGTGTAATCCCAGGGGCAGATTTCCACCATGAGAGATGGTGGCTGTAAAAGGCTCCCTGTAGACTTGGAATGGTCCGAGTGGAGCCCTTTGGGTTTACCATCAGTGGGTGTGACACTTTTCTTTCGCCTGATTCTGTCAGGAGAGATGGAGTCTGAATCTCCCTCCAGCATGGGCTGTTCATTAAATTCCCAGGGGCACACATCTGGCTTAAGAGGGAGAGGGGATTTGGGTGGCCGAGATTTCTGTGCATCCACCCTTTCTCCATCTTTGTCTTTGGATCGACGTTTGTTGGATGGCGACTGCCCTACTTTTTGCTTCTGCTGAGATCGGCTACCTTTGCTGGTTGCAGAGCTGCTGCTGCCCCTGCGGCCCATAGTGGTTTCTCCAGGAGCGATGGACACGTGCTTCTGGGTCTTCCCCTCTGACGGAGTCTGAGCTTCTTCCAGCTCCCAGGGACAAACCTCCGACACATCGTAAAGGTTCCTTCCAGTCTCAGGGTAAATGGATGGTTGGCTGCCACTGACCTGTGAAGCAAAAGCCAATTATGACAAGATAGGAGTCGTTAAACCCACATACTGCTTTGTTGTTCTATTTTTGTGAAAGTGTAGGATACCTTTCAGTTAAATAAACCTATTTAAGCATAGTTCTTATTTACCCAAAACAAATACTCTAAGACTTTATTAAAGACAGACGCAATAAAAAATTGGTTTTTGGTGTTTTTAACATGTTATTGTGATATTTTTCTGATGATGGAGGACATGTATGAAGAATATTAAGTTTAAAATTAAATTTCTGAGTATTTCTTTATTTAAATCGCTGTGAATCAGGAGCAGACAAAAAAAAGTTTGAAAAAGATAGTGTGACGTTGAAATTACGACGGCGAGCTTCAAGATCTATGTCCTAGAAAACGACACAGTTTTTAAAACATTTGACTAAAAGGGCATAATCATAATATAACGGTTTTAAAATAGATCACAAGATGATTGGAGTTGGTCTTTAAAAAAGAGGTTGATCTCCATTTACAGTATTTATTTAAAAAACAAAGCAAGAAGATGCTATAGATGACTTACAGATCAAGCTCAGAGCAACAAGCTGAACTTTTTTTTTGTAGGAAAGCTCAATCAATTTCATCAGTCAATTCACAGGATTGTAAATTTGACAAAAAGGCGGGCAAGTTCTTAGCAAAGTTATGCTTGTCGCTTAGTCCCGTCATAATGTCTTCTTGATTTAGACAAAGGCCACCCAACCCTGCTCCTTGAGATCTACAGCTTTCATCTTTTTTCAGCAGTTTTAGGTGATTCCACATGTTGACTGACAGAACACATCCGATGAAGGTAAAGTGGAGCTTATTGGTATACAGTAAGTATAAATTTTGTTCCATACATTTACCCATGCATCAGATATGGTTTAATCTTCAATCTAACCCCCTATAGAAAGACAATGGGTCTCACTTTTTAGCTTCATTTCCAATTAGCGGTATGAGTTTAAATTCTAACTACTTTTCGGTACTTGATGTTCTGTTTATGCATTAGTGACTGCACAGTAGTACAGTACCTGTTGTTTCATTATGCCTATCTTCATGGGTGTCTTGGAGTACTCCACTGACTGGCTGATGATCATCTTGGGGAAATTTTCTTGTGTCTCGTCCACATCTGACAATATTTTGTCCTCTTGACCCTTCTGAACCTTCTTGCAGGCATCCTCTTTGTTTGCAAGACCTGGCATCTTCTCCTTTGCGCTCGCAATCACGCTTAGAGACTTTTGCATAATGGAGGTCCGCAGATGCACGGGTTTCTTGTCATGTGTTAAATTGTGAGCACTTGCTGATTTCCAAAAGAGTGGAACAGACTCTGTGGACTCAGCTGGTTCCAGCGTTGGTGGGATTCCCGTTGGTTCCAGGTGCTTCTTGGCATGTCTGCGGCCGATTAGAGAGCCTAGGAGAGACGCCTCCCCACCGTTTCCAATGGGAGTCATTTTGTCTCCGGGAACAGACTCAGTCTGGCTCCCAGTTTCTGCATCCTGGTCACAAACGTGGTCAAAGCTGAGTGACTTCGGCAAAACCATGACCTTGTTTTTAAGGGAGTCATCTCGAGGTTTTCCTATGAGGAGATTCATCAAAAGAATGGTGTTACAGTATGGTGGATTTTCTTTGCATTTCAATATAAGATGCAAATTTTATTTATGAAAAAAACAAAACAATAATACAACCGAAAGAAAGTAACAAAGAATATGCTAAATACAAAGATATAGAAAAAAAAAACATAAATAATGGATTAGTTATTAGTAAGAAATCAGTTTTCAATATCGCTTTAAATTATTATACCAAAAGAAAAACTGGAAACTGATTGATGCCACACTAATCAGCAATAACTTTAACAGGAAAACTTTTATTTAAACAAAGATTTAAAAAATATATATATTATGAGTATTTGGGCCACCATAAAAGACACAAAATAAATTAATATATGAGATTAAAGTTGCAAAATTATGATAAATAAGTAAAAAATGTACAAGAATAAAGTTGTAAAAAAGTAATAATTTTACAAGAATAAACTTGTAAAATTATGATAAGCCATGCTTTTTGGAAAATAAAGTTGGTTGTGTAAGCTTCCATCCACATCATGTGAAATCCAGCAATGCATCAATTTATGGCGATGTCACAAGGCAGTTCTTCTTTTTCTTTTTGCTATTGCTATTTTTCCTAGAAAACAGCCTTTTACCTCATACAATTATGATTTTCATCTTGCAATTTTTCAATTTATAACTTATGAAACCATAACTTTACCCTCAGAAAATATTGACTTTTTTACTCGTAATTCTACAAGTTTATTTGAGCATTGTTTTGAAGATTTTCTCCTAATTGTATTACTTAATTTTCTAATTTTTTTAACATTATTGTTATAGTGGCCTAAATACTTTGTCGTGTAGAACAAAATGACACAAAAATCTGTGATTATTATTATTGTTGGAGTTGGAAGTAACTACCATGATTACTGATTGGTTTTTATTTACTTCACAACTTTTTGTGTATCTTATAAATATATTTTATCTATAAATGGAAAATTATGAATGAAACCCCCATTTATTTTGACTTTGCTCCAAGTAATTGCTCACACTGGTAGTTTAACATCAAAACTACCCATGCACATGTTTTCGTCTCATCTGAGCTCTCCTTACTTTAATTTTAAAAACACACAATGAAAACAGTGTAAATGCTGAAAGAATAGTAATGTAGATTATGCAGAGTGGTCTCACCATGGTGGCTTGGCTCAAACTGGTTTCTCTTCAAGGTGCCCCGGTTGCTGCCGTGCTCGCTGCCGTCGTCTCGGCTGCACTGCCGGTGGATGTGCATGGTCTCTGGGATCTCTGTGATGCGTTTCATCAGAGTGCGTCCCAGGCCCTTCTTTGAGTTGCGTTTCTTTTGAAGGTGTGGGTTGTTGGCGAGCATCTTCTTTCGTTTGTATACTTCCAGTTGTGCATACAGCTTCTTCAATTCATCCTAGGCATTGATTACAGAAATCATTTCCAAGTTCATAGATGACATTGCAGTATTTTTCACTTTGCTGACTTGCTGTGGAAAAATCATGACTACAGCTTAATTATTCAAACTTTTCCTTTATTTTATGAAGACTTTTAAGAAAACATAATCTTGTGATTCGTTCGTTAGTTTAGCAAAATTAACCAACAACAAACCAACAAATTTACCAATTTCTCTCATGACCTTGTCTGTATTGTTGCTTTTCTTCATTTCTCAGTTCATTAAGGCTTCTCAGCAAAAACATTTTTGTTTTTCCTAGTGTGAACTTTAACTATTGCATTCAAAAATGCTCAATTGTTTCTTTTCAAGATATCTAAAACATTGTTATCTGTTAGACAAGATTTCTTCTAAAATATTGACTACTTGATAAGATTTTGTTACTTTAAAACTTTTCTAAATTATGATTCTCCCACCTCCATGTCTAATGCGTTTTTTCTTTTTACACACATATTTGCACATTCATTTTTAATTTAAAAGTTACTTTTTCGCCATGTTTTTTCCAAAATCTCATTATACTTTGTCAGTGTTATGGACCTGTAAAGTCTGACATGCAGCTCTTATATAAGAAAGTTAAAAACAGTAAGATAATGTTTCTATGAGGATACATTTGCGTCAAAGTCCACAATACTCAGATGTTTTGATGATATATATTTTTTCTAACTGACATACGAATAAAAATGCGTGGTAACCATTTGCAAACAGCTGTAAAATCTGAAAGAAAAACCCCTCTACAAATATGCTGCCCACCCGTATATCATCAGGGTCCAGGCTGTGCTCGCTCCAGGCAGAGGTGATGCTATTGTTGAGGTAAGAGCCAGATCTTCCCATGTCAAGCTCCTCCTCGTATGCCTCTGTGGCGATGTCATCCCTTGCCTGAATGCCTTTTGACAGGAACTGAAAGAAGAACAGAGAGAGGTCAGAGAATGGTGCTACTCTCCCCGCAGAGAGATAAAGGAAAGTGGGAATACATTTTCAAGAACAATTTCTTTTATCCAAAAGGTTATTAAGTGACTTTTTGAGGGGCTTTACAGGATTCTCCCTGCTGCAACAGAGAGAAAAAAGAATTAAATAATATATTAGAGCCTGAGTTTTGAATGGATCACTTCAGATCTCATTGGTTGGTGCATCAAGAAAAAGTTCTACTTTTTTGGGTTCAATGTTTCCCAAAGAGCTGCAGGTGCAGCCGATTAACTCTATTCCATCCACTTGTTGAAAATTCAATATTTTTTGTCTATGTGGATCCATGCTTGCGGTGGTCCTTCTCCAGGTCATTTGGATATTAACAAACAAAAACCAAACAAAAACAAGGCTGCATGAGTATACTCATGCATTACTTATGGGTATCACCAATATTGCTTGATTTAGCTGTTTGAACAACATAACTTGGGACACAAGGAGATCTAATACTCCTCGCAGCTTCAGAAACAGAGTCGGTATGAAATTAATGTCTTCCCATTGTGCTTAATTATCCCAGTGTACTTAACTGACTTACACTTCTGAGGTTCCTAATTAAGAAAAGAGTGAGAGAGAACAGAGCGCCCATGGTGCACTGGATTTCTCACACAGCAGGAGTACGAAATGTTTTCCATGAGCCTCAAAGACACTCGCGGGAGTATTTAGCTAAATTACAATCAGCATTTACACAGTTTTATTGAATTTAAGGGAATGATAGCAAATGAGCCTTCTAACTTTAAAAGTGTCTGAGATAAAACACTTGTGTACAGGAGTGGAACTCATCTTAAAGAAAACCAGTTTCTGTTATGAAAGATAAGTAAAGGTGATGTTCTTTGAAGATACACTCTGATCGTCCTTATATTGTAAAAGCGTTCAGTAGCGCTTTCTTTTACACTACAGCACTTACAGTGTACTTAAGTGGTGTTTACTTGGTACTTTTTATGGGACTTACTGGGTACTTTTTACATGGTACTTTTTTGTGTCTACTCTGTACTTACATGGTACTTACTGTGTATTTATGTGGTACTATTTGGTTCATACCTATGTGGTACATACTGGGTATCTTTAATATAGTTACTGGGTATTTGCATGTTGCATTTTGTGGTACTTACCACATGTAAGAACAAGGTAAGTACAAGTAAAGTACCTTGACCTTTAGGTCTGCACTTGTATGTTTCATGGTATTTACCATGAATTTACCACAGAAACTGCCCCTTAAGTACAATGAAACCGGACTGTAAAAGAAAGCGTTACCAAGCGTTCCTAGTGCTCTTTTGTTTTTGATTATGCTGTTTTCAATAAACCTGTTTCGTATTTTTAGAATATAGTTTTTGCAGTAGTTTCACCTCTGAGAAGTGAGCAGGACTGTTGCTGTGGAGCAACCCCGCTCCCCTTTCCCCTCCACTTTGCTGAGAGCTCTCTGTTTACACTCTCTCCTACTAGGTTGCAGTCCCTCACACCTCCAACCTAATACTACTGCTGCAACAAAATTGTGAGCCATGTTGGAGCTATCCAAAAAGAGGAAAACAAAGACGTATTGATCTAGTTGTCTACAAGTGGATGCATCAGAATGGAGCGGAGCATGGGGCTTGTGGCCCGCTCATTGTATTTGCGACATCACAAATACAATTATTTTAAAAGGCATTTTTTCATCTTTTCCTGATTCACAATGATTTGAATGAAGAAATACTGAGAAATACAATTTTGAGCTGGATTGTTTTAATATATGTCATCTTTCATGAGAAAAATGCCACAATGGTTTCATCGGATTGGATCTTTAAAGAGTTCTCTGTCTGACTTTCTTTGGTGTGTAGGTGCATCTCGACTTTGTCTATGTCAATGAGCACTGTATAGTACTACAGAGAACACAGGAGAGTCTCCAGCCTGACACACAGTATGTGTTATGTCTGTCTTTAAAATTGTAATTTTGAAATGCCGTTTTATAAAACGTACAAAAATCTTGAAAATTAAAATAATGTTTTAAATAATCTTTTGTGGACGCCTTTTTTTTTTCCACCAATAAAGGTAATGAATGCTGGTTTGAGCGACACGCATTCTGCATGTTTTATTTTACTCTGGAAACTTTAACATGCCCCTTGCTCAGATGAAATGCTGCTACAATAAACAAGCAGTGGGAAAAAACCCGCAGATATATATATATATATATATATATATATATATATACAGAATTTGCATTCATTCCTAATTAGGCAGTGGGCTGCTCTAAAGAGACCCTCAGGAATCTACTGCTACTTTAATTTGCATTTAATAACTTGTTACTTCACCTCAAATTCCTAAGGTAAATTCTTAAGTTTAATGTTGTTTTTGTAAGCTGTAAAGTGCTGCATTACATACAAAACGTTTCATCCTGTCCTTTCACAAGCTAATTTTTTTTCTTTGTTTTAAATCACATATTTCAGGTTATATTTAAAAGGTAATTGCTTTGGTTCCATTTTCATATATTCCTATTGAAACTTTTCAAAAAACCTTTTAATAATAATAAAAGATTTTTTTTAAAATACATGTAAAACATTAAAATACTGGCAGTAATGTCATACTCAACCTTAATCAGGCTGCAAAGCTAGAGAGAAAAATAATTTCTGAACTATTATTATTATTAAATTTTATATTTTTTTGTCAAAATAAAAAAACAAAAGACTATTTTACCATTACAGTTATTTCAATATTCCTCTGAAGTAATTCTAAGCCGATTTTTAAATCAATATCCTTTTTGTACCATTGTGTTCATAAGTTTACATAACCTGGAAGAAATAACAATTTTGTGGTAATTTTTATAGAATATGAATAATAACATTAAAAAGTTTTTTTCTACTCATAGTTAGTGGTTGAGTAAAGCCATTTACTGTAAAAAAAATCAGTTTATTCTTTATTTAATCATAATGACAACAGAAACTCTGCCATCAGGGATAACATCAGATGCAAGTGATACTGCCATCATTGCACAGAATGCTTTGTTTGGTATGAACTTTAACTTAACAAAACAAAACAAAAAAGTATTTCCCGGAGCTTTCATCCCCCAAACTCTTTTTTGGGAGACAGGGGAACAAGTAATCATAAGAATGGAAGTATTGGGATTACTGTTGTGTCCCTGTGTGTGCAGTTTGGGTCTTGTACTGTTAAAAAAAGTGGGATTTTTCTTTGTTTTTTTGTGTCACTATTTCGCATCACCTCTTTGTGAATTTGTGTATGTGTTGTTTTGTGGGTGGTGCTTTGCTGAGGTTGATGAAGGCTCAATATCCCTGCACTGTGTGCCCAAGGTAATAATAAGGTTCATCTTATCTAAAGCATTTGCAGAGGTGGTGATGTAGATGAGTATACGGAGGTTGCTCCCACTGGAGGGGCTGACTAATACCGCACATTAACCCATTGACCCCAGAATTTTTTTCCAACCATTAAAAAAATATCACACATGTTTTTACTTTCAAGTAGATGCTAAAATAAGTTAATTTTGGAGCAAAGTGGTTTGATGCATGCTAGCATCAACTGGCGTCAAGGGATTAATAACATTTGTCAATAGTTCAAGAAATATGCAGGTCCTGTCAAATTTTCTCTCACCTGCTTTACATTCATTGTAATTAAACATCTTTTGTTTGGGTGTGTGCTGCCATCAACATGTTTCCAACAGCCCTTAGGGCTAGTATTGATCAGTTACTCAATTTTTAGTCTTGCATGATCAAGCAGATTATGATTATTTGGAAAGAAAAATCATGTCTGGCAGAAAAATCTTTTACTAAACCTTATTTTAGCTCAATATTTTAACAGAATTTTACATTTTTGTCTGACATAAACATTCACAGTTGGATGTTTGTGACTAACCCAATCAGTGATGGAAAATGCCAATAAATTATTATTATTAAAATAAAAGAACAGAAACATTACCATATAAAAAAACAAAAAAATCTTCAGAGAGACAAGAGTTCATTAGAAATTCACCTCTGACTTGTGGGCGGGACTGTTGAATAACCCCGCCCCCCTTTCCTCTCCGCATTACTAAAAGCTTGGAGCAGGGAGATTGTGCCCACCCAGCATTTAATCTCCATCACAAATACTATATTTTTCAAACGGCATTATTGGATCTGTTCCTGATTTACAATGATTTGAATAAAGAAATAATCAGATAGGGAATTTTTAGCTTAATTGTCTTCATATATGTCCTCTATCATCAGAAAATTGCCACAAAAACATGTTAAAAACACCGAAAACACAATCAGAGTGGGTTTTTTAATTGTGAGAGAGTAATTAAAGGTGACTTCAATCCACACTCATTAAAAACAGATTTAAAAAGCACTTTCACAAAAAAATACCTGAATAGTACATTCTCACAGCGAGACACTAAGACATCTTTCAGCCCCTGCATTGTGCGTAGCTGTGTGTTCAGTGCTGACTCACAGCAGACGACAGTGCACAGCATGAAGCACGCACTGAGAGCAGTTCACTTTAATCAAAAGCTGCAGTAAAGCTGTGTGCCTCTGTGGACCATTGTGCATCTTCTAGTGTAGGATGTTTGCAGATTTGGGTGCAATGTACCAATGCACTTCTTTAAATATTTCACGAGTGCTGCAGACAGCTCTAACGGTCATGCGTTCAGTAAAAGGCACTGGCTTTGTTGTTTTTCCAAAAATTAAAAAGCCTTTTAATTTGAAAGAGATGTTCTTTTATTGTCCAATATAAATTAAATTCTAAAAATCAGAGTTGACAATCATTTCCCCATGGTGAGCTGTTATGTAGCAAGTGTCTATGGATGTGGATCAAACCCAACCCCTGATAAGACTTTAATTTCCAGATTCTGTTCGGATCTTGTTTGAAAGCACACGCCGCAGAATCAGATTACCCAGCATTCACTGCACTTTTGCAGCTCTGAATTTCTAGGTAAAGAATTACAAAGGGAATTTGATTTAAACAAGGAGAAGTTCAGTAATATCAGTTTTCTTGAAGGTTTAGCAGAGAAATAGAGCAGGAGAAGAATAAAGCAGCAGCTGCATTAAAGGACCAAACAAGAGAGGAGGTAAAGCAGGGAAAATGCTGAAGAGGTCACGTCTCAGAGGTGAATTTGAAGGAACGGTTGCCACAGTAACACTGAACATTACATGATGTTTTATTATTATTTTTTTTTGTGAGTGTAAGTTTTGGCCTTAGGTTTTTTTTTTAAATATTTACCGTGGACTAGGAGATGTTTCCTTTTCCAACTTTAAAAGTTGATTCTGGTTCAGCAGGAGGCATAAAAGGAGGCCCATGGAAGACTTTGCAAAACATTTTAAACATAATCTTTAGTTTTAAATGCTGCCACACAGAAACTGAAGATTGTATTGCAATTTAAATCTATCCAGGATGATTCATGTTCATCTTCTTATGTTCATCTATAAAAAAAAGAACATCACCTTACCTTTGGAACAAGCAGAAGGCCCAGAGTCACAGTCACAGTCAGGTGAGTGTGAGCAAAAAACAGCATGAGCATCCAGTCGGGGTGCAGCCCTGGCACCAGAGAGAATCTGCAGAACATTAAAATAATAAATAATACATTTATTATTATTATTTTTGTATTATTATAATACAATAATAATAATAATATATATATATATATATATATATATATATATATATATATATATATATATATATATATATATATATATATATATATATATATATATATATATATATATATATATATATATATATATATATATATATATATACACACATATACATAAAACGCCCCTCTCAAATGATCCTTTCCTTTGATTCTTGCTTTTATTTTACCCTCTCGAACTAATGTGGGACCAAACTTGGTGTCAGAAACACAGAAGTAGCGGTGGAACGTGGCCATCACTCAGACCCAGCTCTAGCCGCTGGAGTGACACTCTGGGAGAGACTCTGAATGATCTAATGAACCCTGGCATGGAAACATGATTACATGATACATTTGTAAAGATAGTTAAAATGAATAAATCCAATCTCTAAACATCCTCTATGTCTACATCCTCTAAGTTTTCAGACCAGACTCAGACACCACTCCATGTAGCGAAAACATTTGGCGGTAGCTCCTCCCACACGCATCTGGTGCGTCAAGCACATTTTTGGTCAGGCACTGAGCAGTAAATTTGACCCAAGTCAAAAGAAAGGGGGTTAGTATGGCTGCAGATAACTGTGGAATTTATATCATTCCTAAACTACTTAACACCACCTTCATATTGTATAATATTTGACTGGTGAAATGTTTAACAGACTCTTACATTTTTGTTCAGCTTTCAGGTTTTTCTACTTCCCTTCAGTCAAAGTTCTACCCGGTTTGAATTTAAATCACTCACAGCTGTTTCTATTATCTATTTATTTTTGTTAGGCCCTTTGTTTTACCCAATTATGGATTTTCTTTGTTTTCTGTACATCATGTGCTAAAAATGCCTTAAAGTACCACTCCGATCATCTTTTCAACTATTGTAAAAGTGTTCCTGGTGATCTTTTATTTATGATTATGCCATTTGTAGCCAAAATCAATAATTAAATAATAAGTTCTATGACATGATTCCTGCAGCAGTTCATTAGAATTTCACCTCTATGTTGGCGCAAAATAAGCCTGCCCTATCTTCCCAATATCCATCTGTTTACATGCTCTCCCGCTAGCTTACAGTCCCTAACACTTTCAACCTAACATAACATGTGAACAAAAACAGGGAACAATATTGCAGCTATCCAGTCGTAAAATTTTGAGCCAGATGCCAGCTTGGACGAAGAAAACAAAGACGTACACGGATCTAGTCGACTACAAGTAATGCATCAGAATGGACCAGGGAAAAGAGCATGTGGCCCACCCAGTGTATTTTCTGTCTTATTTCAACTGCATTCTTTTCATCTCCTCCTTATTTACAATGGTTTGAATGAAGAAATACTCAAAAAATGCAATTTTAAGCTTAATTTTCTTAACATATGTCCTTAATCATGAAAAAAAAACATTACAAGAACATGCTAAAAACACAAAAAATTTCATCAAAATGGGTTTTTAACACTTTTATTTTGTAGCAGTGCAGGTAAAACAAGTAAATGATGATAACATTACAATTTCTGTCTAAACAATTAATGGCTTTGTCATAGGAGAGAAAAACCTGGTTTATTACAAACATTTCTCGATGGAAGCTTGCAGGTTTCACCAATATTGAAGAGTTTCCTGTACTATTTACTTTCCTAAAGTTTTATGAAAAAACAATTCAAACATTAAGATCTCCCCAATTGTTATATGGCTTCTACAATTCACTTGTGTTTCCATGCACCAATACAATCATGGGTGGGAACTCCAACAAAAAGCCAATTTAAGAAGAGAACCAAGAGGTCAAAGAGGTAACTCTTTAGAAGACCAACAATTGTGCACCTCCTGAAACTGCTGTTTGGGAAGAGATGGAGACAGGCAAAGAGCAATGGAATTTTGTTTTTGGTCTATTAACGCAAAACTAACATTCTAACCTAAGACAAAAATTACTGCTAGTGTTCCGGTATTAAAAATAAGGTAGGACATCCTTAAAACAGCATGATTTTGTGATTTTTTTCCAGTGCAATAATCAAAATTCTTTTGACACCCTTCTTGTTGTTGTTTCTCTCTGTTTCACCCTGTGATTGAGTTTTGCAGCCTTTAACAGGCTTTAACAGCCTACAAACCCTGTCTTTTGTGCACAGACACGCCTCATCTGATATCTGATAGCTACGCTCTGAACCCCGGAGTCTTTTTTTCCAACGGTAAACGGGCTATATTCTCTACTCATCTCACCCACAGGGTTCATCTGTACATCCAAGCATAGCAGTGTGCACTGGAGATAAAGACTAAGAATTTGGTGTCAGTCGGATAGTCACCATGGAAACTTATACCAAGCCTATGACTTCTGTAGCGATCCTGACAAGATCATTGGTAATTTTTAAAAGCCAAATAGTATAAAAAATTAGAAATAAAAAACAGCAGAATGTTGTAAAACAGACACTAAAATGTGTTTTATCTGCTTCTGTGGAGATTTTTAATTGTTTATTAAAGAAAAATCTTTTCAACTTACCGGTAGTTTTTAAATAAGTCATTTAAATAACTTCTTTATTGGGCTTTTAAGTATTTTATGGCTTTCATGGTTTATCATTCGTACGTTTTTACCCTGTCAATATTTTAATCTATGGAGTGCCTCCTCAAATTTTGCCACAGCATTTTCTTCCTTTTTATGTCTGATTTTTTATTGTTGTTGCTTTTAATCTAATGTCTTTATTGTTTCAACTAATGTTTATATGTGTCTTTTTTGTTAAGCACCTTGTGTTTGACCAGTGACGTGCAGTCAGGAGAGGCAGGTGAGGCACATTATGGGAAGAAAAGAAAAAAAAAATTCAATCATTATATTTAATCAGTAATTTGTGCTTTGCAGATATTTTCCATTTAAATGTACCATTTTTGGGTGTTTTTTTCTCTTTTCAAAATCGCTGAATTTCCGCATTTGCCGTTCAGATACTAAAAAGTGACGTGCGATGAGGCACCAGCCCGCTGAGCCTCACCTTGGATTGCGCAATACCTATGCAGTCAGACGGTACTGCTGTCTCTGTATGTCGGTTCAATCACTTGTACTATATGAGCTGAGTTTACATAATTTAGCAGATGTATATAATGTACACTGTTTGTTTTTATAAATAACTGTATGTGAGGGACGTGTTTCTTGTGCTGAGCGCTAAACGCCGGCAAAAAAGCCGCTGGGTGAGGCCAGACATTCTCGTGCCTCATGTTAGGTGGCGCCGGTGAGCCCTGAGATTATGACGCTAAAAAACAATAGAAGAAGTGATAGCAAGCTGCAAGTTATTTTCTTCAGAAGGAGCGGCATATGGACTTTATTTACAAGTAAAGGTAAGATGATAATAACGTTTGTGCTTTTTTCTATGCTGCAGTTTGTACATGAAAAAAAAACACGTTGAAATGATATTTTAAACAAAACATGTTAACTGTTGTCAATTAAATGGTGAATAAGTTACTCAGTATGGTTCATATGTTTGTAAATCTGACTGATGACGTCAGTGCCTCACCAGCCATTAACCTCACCACACGTCACTGTGTTTGACAGCATGTTGATGAAAATTTCTATATAAAAAAAGTAAATGATTGATTGATATACATTTGGAACATAGTGATTCTGACTAAATTTAAACTAATTTAAAAAGAAACACCAACAAAATAAACGTAGTTAATTTCTATTTTCACACGGTATCATTTAAATAAATTGTTTATTTTTGCTTATTATACAATATTATTACATTATCTGTATTCTTACCATTTATTAAATTATAGGAAAAGCATCATATAAACCCAGAACTGAGTCTACAATTCAATTTAATGCAAGCAGGAGAACAAATCCTCCTAAAAAGCAGCAGGGTTTAGAGAGTCCACTGCTGATGACTCATTATTATGTTATCAGATAAAGTTCATTCTCCTCTGGGCTTTGCTGCTCTATCTCAATTTTTGCTTTTTTATCTTTATCTCTAAGGCCTGTGTATTCAGGCTTAAAAAAAAACATTGGCCATTAAATTGACCTTACAGCAGATGCATAAAAGAGAATGATTTAAATGAAATCTGATGGATGATCAAGTATACCGGTAATCAGAAATGGCGACATCTCCTCTGCTAAAAACCGCAATAACAATCCCCTCGAACTGTAAAAAGCATGTTAGATTATCGTTTCAGATTCTCAGTTGCCCCCCCCCCACCACCACCACCACCACACACACACACACACACCCCCACACACGCACACACGCACACACACACACACACACATAATGGTGCCTTGAAATCAGTTCATGTCAACTACAAAGGCAACTATGTACAAATATATGCAGAAAAAATTGCATTAGAAAGCTCCGGGTGTTTTACATCACACACTGTTGTCAATCTTCATTCTAAAAACTTGCGTGTTCAAATTGTTTAAACAAAAAATGTCATTTAAATAACATTGAACTTAATATTTTTCTTTCATAATGCTTAAAAGAAAGATACAGTCAACAAAAGCTTTGCTTTTACACTGTAAAACGTGAATGGTATATATGAAAATGTATTTCAAACAAAAGTTTACATTTACAACCAAAAATATTGTATTTCATTGTGAATAACTATAATCATGAGCACACTATTAAAACATACTAAGTCAGCTAGTCTGATATTTTTGCGTGTGTGTTCTATGGACTAAATTCCTGGTCACATGGACCCTTGCATGCAGGGTTTCTGGGTTGTCCAGGCCTGTGGCCGCATCTCAAGCTAAGTTCACACCGTCTTTGGCTACGTTCAGGCTATCGCTTGGAATAAAAAGTCTATGTAAATGCGTGTGATTGTGGGTTTGGGCTTCCACGTTCTAAACTCCCGTTTATGCATAGCTACACACAAAATGCGTAGGCCATTGTTGAAAGTGAAACCAGGTCAAACTTTGACCAATTAAGGACTTGGAATTGGATGGCGTCCCCTTTGAATTCATGGAAGTGTCAACCATTTGAAAACTGATCATGGAGGAGAATTTAATAATCACGGTTTGTGCCTGGTTGGAATTATATGATAGTCTTTCTGTGTAAGAAAAAAACCTGGAGCCAGACGCGCAAGACTTGCACCCCTTTGACATTTCGAAATTACAGTAGCCTCTTCTACTTTAGGTGCCTAGTAAATAGCACAAAAAGAGGAAGAAGCCCTTCTCTGCTTGTCCACTGTGAACACCAGAGGCTAAATACATGCTTAAGTACAAGCGTTTAGCACATTCTTGACAGCATGTCACATGCCTTGTGTGAACGTAGCATTTAAAGAAATGCAGATGGGTCTTTTAGTTCTTTTATGGCTCGTGTCGCTACCTTGAGAGATGTCATGAAAATGAAACGTGATTGTCATGTATGTGTGGTAAATGTATTGTGGAATATTCAAAGGTATAATGTAAGTTACATGCACTTATGATGTACGGGTGATGCTGTCGCATAGCCATTAGTAAGGTTGGATTAATGGCTCCCTAGTGATGCTGTGCAAATGTTTTATGCACGGGGTGTGCACGTGACATGTAAGTGCCAGTAAGATGCCCATAGGATGCACACACAAACTACACTCAGATTGTCTAATTTCCTTTTTTCTAACAGCCAGGCTGCATGCATGAAACCCCCAAGGAGTGCACACCTTTTGTGTTCACCACAAACTGATGCCCGCAGAATGCCCGAAGAAAAAAACAAATGCATGAATATTTTCACCTTAAGAGCTTACCGGGGATATATATGCAATTAAAATTTCCTGTGGGCCACCTGCGTTGCGTGCCCTCTACAGGTTTGCCCAGTTTTCACCCACAGACAGCCCATATCCACCGGTAAGGGCAGTTATGACTAAGGCTTAAGACTAAGTCTGCTGAGAAGTCCCAGGGTTTAATATTTTTACAGCTTTAACAACTGTAAGTTTACTATCGACTATTGAGTCAATAGTGGATGCTGTCATTAAACTCTGAGAGTATTTAAATCCAGGAGTGTTCGTAATAACATGCCAGATAGTCACATCCTGTTTCATATACAGTATGAACACAGTCAACAAACATTAGTCCGCTTACTTGCTTATTGTATACAACGCATACTAATTTGTAACTTTGACATATATTTTTATTTACAAATTGCCTGTTCCCACTACTTAACCTTTGTAATGTGTCAGAAAGCTGTTCTCATCTTTAATGCTAGTGGGTCAAATTTGACCCGTGATTTTTTTAAACCTTAAGAATTAACTAAAATGGCACAAATTAATATTTGTTTGTTAAGGTTTAAATGAAGCCTCATTCCAGTACAAAAAAGCAAGTCGTACTTTTTACATACTTAAATTGAAAAAAGTGAAAGTGGTCAGTGTTGACCTTTACACCGGATAAGAATTAAAAAAGAAGATTTGCCACAATGGGAGTGGGGATGATGGTAAATGGTAAATGATGTTGGAATGATGTTCTCTAACAGCAGTGGGAATTAAACTTACATCAAGCAGTTAAAGCAAACTACAAGTTACCCAAGCAAAAGAATTCTGAAGACTTAGAATCCAAGACCTGACAAGGTTTTCCAAACATGTAGAACATTTGCAATTCCTGTTCTAACTAACCCCTTGTGTGGTAAAATGGAACGCTGTTTTCCAAACCGGTGCAGTCAGAGAGCACCTTGACATAGTTTGCAGCATTTCCCGATTAAAGTCAGATTTTTATTAATTCACACTGTTCTTATTTCTTTTTAATTTTTTCATAGATATAGTTATAGCATTTGTCTCTTAAATGTTTTTCCCTCTTGTGGGGAGGAGTCTGGGCATCTTTGCTTAGACTGGTGGTCCCAGATAAGGGGAAGAAGATGGACGGATGGATGGAAATTTTTGTGTTTTACAAATGTTTATATTTTTCTGAACCTACCTGATGATGTGGAAGATGGCAGATATGAGGAGCTCATTGTAGATAGCCACAGCAATATATCTTGGCTCGTGGAAAGCTGAGGGTATGGTGCGGACAGCGTAGCACAGGTAAACACCCCACAGCAAGAACAGGAACTCAGCTGAAATAAAGACAGACAACACAAGACATATTTGATTACACAGCTAAATCCATAATCTGAGACGCTTGCAAAGTGTGACGGAACATAACAATACACATTTTTTAAGATACACATACGAGAGATAATAAACTGTTGAAAAAATTAACAAAAAATGAAATGTAAGCTGTTAATGATTTTCAAACAACGTAATTATCTAAGGTCTGTTGTCCCAATCAAGGTGGTAAAGTCCAATAAATAGCTTGATACAGCACAAAAATAACACGAACTGCCAGAGATTAAAAAAAAAGTATGGTTACATTTATTCATTCATCTTGAGAACCAATTTCATTCTTTTTGGGGGTCACAGGGTAACCAGAGCATATGTTAGGTACACCCTCAACAGGTCGTCAGTCTAACACAAGGTCACAAATACACTTATATTCACACATAGGGACAATTTCTTCATTATTCAACTTTTGAAGCATGTTTTTAAACCAGAGTGCCAGGAGAAAACCCATGCATGCACAGAGAGAACAAGCAAACTCCAAACAGAAATGTGTCTGCTGGGATTCAAACCAGGGTCTTTTATGCTGACCAATACACCCACCGTGAAGCCCTATTTAAGTAAGGTTAACTGAAACTAAATTAAAAAGGGGAATATTTCAGAATAACATAAAAGATGCAAAAGACAATTAAATACTTTCTAATAAAAAGCTGAAAACCTTGGAGTGTTTAAAACCTTTGACTGTCAGGGAACAAAATACGTTTGTTGCCATTTGCAAACCATAAACTTTAAATGGCTGCATGCCTTAGTTCAACAATAGAACCTTTGCACTGGAAACAATTAATACGGGCACATTTACATTCATTCCAAAGCAAATGTGGCATACATGTACTTTTCCTTGTTTTATTGCTTATGACAATCGTATAGAATTCAACGTATCTAATCAAGTAGAACTGTTGGATTAAAAGACTTCTTCTTTGAAAATGTGGTCCCAAATGGTAAAATTGAATCCACTAGAAAAACAAACTACAACAGTTAAGCAGAGAGGACACATTCCTATGTTATGCCCCACTTAATCCACACATCACTCTTTGCACTACTACTGCACCGTTATTTAAAGTCTATGGATAAAAACGGTTCCCTGCACATCTGGAGCACCTCTTGAGTTTGCTGAGTAGGAAATAACAAAAGATAAATGATTGATATATCATTTTGATAGTCTGCAGATCACTCATTGTTTAAGCCTAGACAGGCAGTCCATTGATTTTACGTTTAGATGGATGTTTCCGTTCTGCAGAGAGACTGAGTGGAACCTCCAGATAAAGAAACGGTTATTACATTTTCAATAAATGCATTAAAGAATTTGTTGAACATGTTCTTGTTCGTCCAAAATTACTCAATCCCCCCCAAGGTATTGTCTCTTGTTCCAGTTCAGTCTAGCCAGGAGTCTAAATATTTCATGCAGACCAAGTCAAAGTTAGCATCAAGCTGCACTTCTTACAAAGCAACTCTAAACTGAAGCCTCTAAAAATGCAGCTGAAACAGGACAACAAGAAGGCAAAATAAGGACAGAGTGCAAATATGTTAGTTTTTAACAGGCTAATCACTACTGCAATTTTATTCTTAAGTGCTAATTCTATACAGTTGATGTGCTGCCAGTATAACCTGTTTAGTTTTGTCAATGACAACCACTCTTTCAAAACAGGAGTGAGCCTGCTGAAAGTCCACACCCCTACCACTTGGCTTGGAGGATTCTGTCAATCAAACATTTTGAACATTTGACGAGAAATCACATAGTTTTATTGAGGCTTCAGATTGATCAGTGAATAACTTGATACACTGCACTGCAGAAAAAAAAATTAAAAAATTTAAGATTACCAAGAACATGTTTAAAAAAGGTATCAGTGCAAGAATGGCTATTGAGTAATAGCTGAGTAATAGCTGTTTGTTTCTCAATAGAAGTTATTGGGATTTTGGCGTCTTGGATCCAGCAGGTACCTCCTGTTTGAAACATTGGGTTGAGGGAGTGACTCAGTCCAGTTCTCATATACAGCCAATGGTTTTAACTATGGTTCAGAATGTGCAGTGTCTGCTTAACATTACATAAGATGTCCATATCTCACTTATATATGCTGGCAGAAAAGAAATATATTCATTTTTTGAGGATTTTTTTTAGAGATTCATCCAACAAGCATGATTTTCTCAACCTAAAATTTAAAGTAGGGTGTGACCAATACTACCAAAAGTGCCTTGCCAATTAATGTTCACTCATAAAAATGTATTAATTGTCTTCTAACTGATATACTGTAATTAAAAGATTTGTCCCTCTGGGATAAATAAAGTTATTTAAATTGAATAGAATTGAATTGAATAGGCGATAGGCTCCGGCAGCCCAGTGACCCCGAAAAGGATAAAACGGTAGAAAATGAATGAATGATGAATGAAAATGAATGAATGAATTGAGTTAAATTAGAAAAAGAAAAGTGAGGTTGCCTCAGATGTTTTTTTTGTTTGTTTTAATTAAACTTTTTCTTTATTTACAGTTGACCAGTATTTCAATAGGACATTTTTAATGCAATAAAAAAATTAATACTCAACTTTGTGCCTATATTTTATTTATTATAGCTAATAAACTTGTAATTTGTAATTTGAAATAAGCTGCATGCCAATAAAAAACAAAGCAAATTGTGTGTAAACTGTGCTCTGATTTACCTAAAGAACAGAATATCGTGCCTTTTAACTTGAAAAATATGCATAATAAAAGAATAAAGTTACATTTTCAAATGAGTTGTGCCTTTATAACAATAAAAACAAACTACATTAAAAACTACATTTTTTTAAGAATGGCATGCAGACTTGCTAAAATCCTGTAGATTGGCTTTGAAGGGTGCACTGAGCAGCCTCAGCAGCCTCAGTAGCTAAGCAGCGTGCATGTTCTCATGCACTTGCTGTCAGACTGAACAGCAGGACTCCCTCATATCTCATGCAAAAGCACAAGCAGAGAAGCCCCTTCAGCTTTTTTTAAAGGGAAAGTTGTCACTGCTTCGGTCAAACACACATTTTCTCTGAAGAACGCTGATGCTCAATCCCTTCTTCAACGCTGTCCTCAGCTGCCCTCCCTTCACCACCCTCCCCTCTACTTTATCTGTTGGTGGAAAACCTCTCTCTGCATCGCTGGCTCCGTCCCAGGATGCTTCAAACTTCACAGGCTCCTTTATCTCTTCTTCTGCCACTTCTCATTCTCTCCTTCTGCCCGTCTATCAGTTTTCAGACAGAGACCAAGCTTCTCTCTGGGATCCACTTGTTCTCTCCTCCAAAACAGGATTAGGCTCCCCTTCTGTCAGCACGGCTACAATGCTCCTGCTCCATGAATCTGTCATGGAAGAAGCTGTGCTGTTTTCAAGGCCACCTGGGTTTTTTAGGAATACTTTAGATAAAACAGCTTCCTGGTGTTCTGAAGGTGCAACTTTTTTTTTTAAATTATTATTTTAAAGCATGTCAAAAAGTAGTTTTGTTTTGTACGACATGCACATTTCTTGCTCATTGTTTAGGCAATGTTTTGCTCCAAATGTGCAATATTTATGTACATTTAGCTAGATTTATGTTATCCTTGTCTCCATTAGTAAAAGACAAATATACCATTTATATGAAATACAGCACAAAAAGAGAAACTCATCATTTGTCTCTTTTTATTTCCATTGCTTCTTAACTATACATTTTTTGTTTGGCTTTTCAAGATGCTTGATGTAATGGAGGCAGTTTTTATATTAACAACAAAAACAAAACCAGAACTTGCTGATTCTAAACTATAATATACTTTAAATTTATGTTCAAAAACTGCTAAATGGACCATAAATTGCCTATTATTTATCTAGCTGTGATAGCAGTGATATTTTTCTTGGAGACGCTACCGTCTTTGTGAAATAAGAAGTGAGGGGCCTGCTGTTTGTTTTTGAATTCTTTGTATTTTTGAAGCTAGTTGCCACCTTAGGTGCTGGGACAAAGACTATGCTTCATCTTCTTTATTCCATTGTCAACACAAAGAGGCACATTCATTAAAGACCTTGGGTGGAGGAAAGAAAACACAACAGTTGACTATGTAATCAAAACTCGCAAATGCATTTATTTTACTGCGGAGCAATTTAACAGGGCTTGGAATAAACCCAACATTAAAGAACAACAATGCAAGTGGTATATTTAAAAAAAAACTCCTAAAGAGTTACAACTATATGTGTACAAAAGAACAAAAAGTAAGTCTCATTTGATGAAAAACTGACCATTCATTCATTCATTCATTCATTCATTCATTCATTCATTCATTCATTCATTCATTCATTCATTCAAATGAATGAATGAAATACTGACCATTTCTGGAGAAAGAAAATTCACAGAAACGTGTATCCATTTCCATGATTTCATTAAACAAATTAAACGTTCATAGAATATAGATTCAGGGCCTACTGTTTCATTGATTTCAAGTATTTGCTTAATTAAATTAGGGTCCCAGCTAAAACAGGATTTAAAAAATTAGAATACTCTGGAGAATTCTACTCAAATTTTGCAGGACATGAATGCTTTAAACTGTGTTTCACCAACTAATCATCTACTGAGCTCAAAGCTCCTGCACAGGTTCCCCAGATGTGATTACATTGGTTCAGTTAGGACTATTATGGGGAAGACTTCACACTTGATAGTTAGCCACAGGAGAGCCAATGATCTGAATCTATTTTCTTTGATAATTTTCTTTTTTAAAGGAATTATAAACCTGAATACACCTTAACATGATATTCTAATTTTTTGGAAAGAGTGTGTATATTCCTGAAATCTATTTTTACATCAATAGGGTAGATATGTTTATTCAAAAACTGTAGCAAATCACAATTACTCACTGTGCAAAATTAAATAAAGATATTTTTACATTTTTTTAGGGTTATTATTGAAACATTAAAGTAGAGTGGCTGGGATGGGCTCCTGCAGCCTCGTGACCTCGAAAGGGACAAAACTGGTTTAGAAGATAAATGAATAGATTTATTTGTGTTTTGTTGTCACGTGTAGCTTATTTGATTGTTTAGGGTATACTCACACCAGGAACTCTGTATGGAACCCTACTAGCACATGGATGTGAAGACCCTCCATATTCTTGCTATCCTAAACCTCCCATAAACCCCCTCTTCTCTCTTTGCCACTCTCAAGGGGCAGGACTGACAGTTTGCTCTCTAACTACTGCATCTTTACCATCTTTAATCATCCCTATTGTTATGTTTCTTATCCTGGATTTTTTTTCTTTTTTTGCAGTTTAGTTTATTCAATTATGGTTCATTTGTCCTGACTCCGGTCTGCAGCCGGTCTTAAGTGATGCAACAACCAGAACCCATGCAAAGCCTTTTTTTCTTGTGTGTTTCTGTCAGGCTGCGCATGGTTATATCCAGACATCACTGTGGCTTTGTGTAAGAGTGCCGAGGGAACTTGTGGGAATATTTCTCGAGTTGGATCACACCAAAGACTCTAAAAATGGGATCTAATGACACTTGGTATTGTGGGATGAAGGTGCTTAATCACTTAATTGCTTCAGAGCCCGGTGGTTGCTCAACGCCTCCTCAGGGGACGGGTCAAATGTGGAGAGCAAATTTCACACATTTAGGTGTAAGAAACAAGTGGTACTTTAGCTTTTGGTGTCCAATGAACCTACACAAATCTAAAAGCTGCACATATTCACACCACTCAGACTATAGAAGCAAGTTATATCCAGAAAAAGGGGAAATAATCATTTTCCTTTGGACTTCATTGCAGTGTGCCCTTTTCATTCAGATGTGTTTCCACCAATCTGTTAACAAAATTCTTATTTTTTTCTATTACATCCATCTATTTTCTTTCACGCTGTCCTGCGGGGTTGTAAGTGCTTTCTGGAACCTATCCCAATAACTGAAGTTCAAAGGCAGGGTACATCCTGTACAGTTTGCAAGTTTTTTTATTCCATCCATCTTCCAAACCTGTGGTCATGGGGTTGCTGGAGCCTATCTCTGCTACTATTGGGCGAAGGCAAAATCTGTTAAAGGGCTACCCTAGTATGTTTGCCAGTCCGTTGTAAGGCTACACAAGTGCACATTCACACCTAGGGAGAATTTAAATTGCCATTTTTTTCAATTAATAATATTTAAAATACTGTATAGTTGACGGCTGTCTTCAATAAACGCCGGGTCTAACATGTCTACTTTAGATGCTGGTCTCTAATTTTGCCGTGGCTCATTTAATTATTGCTTAACTAAGCATTACTTATCATTAACAAGGAATTATTTCTGATATTTTTGGAAAATAAAGATGAATATATAGTTTTAATGGGCAGTGTAGCTCCCATGTTTACAAATAGAGAGTAAAAACCTTTTTTATGAATGGAAATGGAAATGCAATATATGAAGCATTTATTATATTATAATTAGACTTTTAGGGCAAAGTAGAGAGAAAATGTGATAAAAGAATTCAACCCCAAAAATGACAAATAAAAAGAAGAATCTCTCCATATGGACAAGCAGAAATACAGACCTAATGAAAATAAAAACTCACCAACTGCCATCATGTAGTCCCAGCGGTCCAGCTGACACATGCTGAACTGCAGTCCCTCTGGGGTGAGGCCAGCTGCAATAAGAGCCTGACTTAGCCCTGGGTTCTGGCATACGGCTGAAGTCCAGGCCACCAGGAACCATATGACCACCAACAGTATCACCACCAGCAGCCGCAAGACCCGCCAGCTGGTCATGTAGGGCATCCTCTGGGCTGTACGGGACAGGAACACCTTCAGCACTCTGGGGTAAAAGGCAAGCAAAACAGACAGCCTGAGCTTGAATTCTACACAGTGCTTCATTAAATCATCATGATGAGCATGTGCGCAGCTTACCCTGCCATTACACCCACACCTGTCATTAAGAATGCTGTTATTAGTATGCCCACTTGAAGAGAGAGGAACAGCAGTGAAAATGCCCAGCTATTCTAATTAATTTATGCTTGTTTAATTAATTAGGTTCCTGTTGTGCAGGAAGAACAAAAGGAACATGAAACACAAAGATTTGACATTCTGTAGTGTCAAAAAACTTGTTTCCTTCTTGTTTCTTTACACAATATATGACAGTAAGAGGGTAAAGGCAAAATAAAAGCTTTGATGTATAGTTTTGGTATATAGGAAGAAATAAACACCCAGGTGTGTATGAGGGTGGTCCATTTCTTGTTTACTGTAAATATCAGAGGTAAAGTTCTGGGAGAAATTCATCTCAACTGAATCAGGCTGCAATTATTTGCCCTAAAGGCACACTCCCAATCCATGGTACTTAGTAGAAGAAAGAAATTGGTCATTTTCCCAATTGATCACTCCAACTAGCCTTTGACCTCCTTCTCCAGTTTTAAGGAAAACACTTAAGTTCTTTTATGAGCAGGAGGGTGAGTCAACGCTTGAGGAGGAACACACAAGATCTCAGCTGATGTGAAATTTAAATGTGTTCTGTTCTGCGTGCAGCTAAGTTTTACCGCGATTTCTGTCTCTGAGTGAGGACAGAAAAGAGGAAGATAAGAACAAAGGGGAAAATGCTGGAACGTCTCATGCGATGATCCCATTCATGCCTGTTTGGAGTACCTGTACAGCTTGAGGATGACAGTCCCGTACATGATGGCGAAACCCATGAGGCGAACCCACCTCAGGAGGATACATCTGAACACACTGGGATTGAAGTACAGGATCATCACCTGCAGAGAGGGACAGCAGAGGAGTTACTGTGGCAGAAACGCTTGCTTACACCAAGACAAAATGGAAAATGTTCAACCGCCTTTTATGTCTTTGTAACTGAAGGCCCACATTTGACTTTTTTTATGACTGCCAAAAGGAAATCGAGTATTTCCAGCAAGATAAACAGACACGGAAGGCAGATTTTTACAAAAATCTTTTACTTCCACCCCCCACCCCCACCCTGGCGGCAAGTGGTATGCTCCTCATACCTTTATTCTTCGTAATCCTATTTTCATGGTAGGAGTTTTATTTTTTACATTTTTTTTAACTCTTAACACTATACAGTACTATTACAGCAGAGACTGAAAAGACATGCTACAGGCTATCACAATCAAAGCTCGGAGGCGCCTTTCTCAACACAAGTGGGCACCTCAGCAAGATAATACATGCCAAATCTCCAGAGCAGCCTACTGTATACATATATATCTGTTCAGAGCTGTGTGCTCACATCCACTGGAGCAAAACAACACTAAATTGACAGCCTTATCCACTATTCTTAAATGAATGTGCAGATTTTGGGGATTTTGGATATTCCTATTTGCAAAACAATAGAATAATCCACTTTTCCAGCACTAATTTCAGGATTTCCATAGTTTCGTTTTTGAATTATTCTGGTTTCAATGTGATAAACCCACACTAATCACCTTTTGATCTACAGTAAAAGCATGCCCATTGGTTTTTTAATTATGATCAAAACTTGTTTTTTTCATTTTAGAATTACTTAACAGGGCTTGAACTGATCTTTGGTTTAAAGACATCTCTGGTTACCAAGTTATTTCTCAGGTCATAAAATCGAAGGAAAGAAACCAAAATAGCTGAAAGCCTCCCTATACTGATGGATTAAATAGTTTTATTGCAAAGTTGAAACATCGTGGTTTTCAGCATCAATTTAGTCTTTTTGCAAGAAATAATCTATTGAAAGAAAAATGTAAAATATCGGGTCTTATTATTACTGGGCTTAATTAATAATTATTTATTTTCCACACATGCATATAAAACTATAAACTACTTCTCAAAGAAGGTTGTACTAGGCTAATATAAGTTAGATTGATTTGAAAATAGAGTTAACAAATTTCACAACCATCTCCTGCCTAATAAAAGCAATAATGAGAGCCAGTGTCTGTGCCAGCACAGTGAAAGTGATGGTCTCTGACTTCTACAACATTTTCTGCCAGTGCCACTTTTCTGGCCCTGTGCCTGCCTGCTTGAATGTAGATCAATCATGTCTATATTTTTGAAAACATTCACTGCAAAATATTTAATACTTGCAAAAAATCAAAACCTTGCTTTTATACAATGAGAGGTTTTCACTTATCTCTGCTCTACACCTTTACAGCTATCCTCCAAATCATCACAGTTGAGACATTTTTGTCTCATTAAGAGCTATAAATAAGGAAGTCGTTATTAAAATCAATCAAAATCATTTCACTCCATACTTTTGACAAGATGAAAACTTTATTTAAGACTCAAATTGCTTGATTTAGGAAATGTTTTAATAAGACATCTAAATGTATTTTAATAAACCGAATTACTTCATAACATGGAAAAGACACATTAAATCTCCCAGATAGTTTTTCAACACAGTTGTTTTTCTTTATCAAATGTTTATCAAATATAAGCTCTCCACAGAAAAACTATCACTAACAGCCATCTAAAATGCCAACTTTGAAGACCCACTCCAATGAAAATTGTGTTTTTTGGTGTTTTTAACACATTTTTGTAGCAGTTTTCTCACAATAAAAGACAGATAAAACAATATAAGCCTAAAACTGCATTTTCTGAGTTTTTCTTTATTCAAATTGTGGTGAATCAGGAGCAGATTGTTTGAAAAAGTTCTCAGTTGTGACGCAGTAACTGAAATGGGCCCAAGGTCTCCCTGCTCCACTCCATTCTGATGCTCCCACTTGCAGACAAACAGATCCATGCCTGTCTTCATTTTTCTTGTCTTCATGCCATCTGGCTCAAAACTGCGGCTGGATGGCTCCAATATTGCTCACCATTTTTGTTGCACCAGTAATGTTAAGTGGGGGGTTTGAGGGGCTGTGAGCTAGGGGGAGAGAGTGTAAACAAAGGGGATGACAGGATATCAGCGGAGGGTGAAATAAACAAATAAAATAAAGTAATAATAACATGGGCCAATTTGTAATGATATCACATTCTCAATTTGTGCACATTTTGTGACTGTAATCAAAATAAACTAATTAAGTACATAAAAATTCAAACACTACAAACTATTTGCTTAGTAATAGCAGAAAAAAATACTTATTGGGCTTTAATTCTATCAAATGTTTTTTTTTTTTTTTTTACTTTTTTTCCCCTATTTAAATACTTGCATGGAATTCCTTATTTGTACATTTTGATATCTTATATTAAGACTTACATGGATAGATAATCAACAATTTTCTTCTTAAGATTAGTGTTTTTCTCCTATCATTTGGTAATTCTGCCTTAATTTTATCTGCATTTACAAAATACACCATTAGCATTTGGGTCTTTACTTCCACCAAGTCAACATACTCTCTTGGTTGTTGATGTTTTGCATATTGCATTAAGGTAATCAATGAAATAATCAACATTAATCATCAAATGAAGGTCACAGTTGGCTAGTTTTACTAATTAGCGTATAACCTCTGATGCAGAACCATTTCAGAAGCTGCATAATTTTGTGTCTGAGCTCTAAAGCCAGTGATTTTTCTTTGAATTCTGGGATGTCTTGGCATTCGCGGAACACCTCAGCTCCATTGCCAGGAAGGAAAAACAAAAAACGCCTGTGACAAATTTAGCAAAGCAAAAGAAACACTGAGGCTGCAGCGAAAACTTGTTATGAAACCAGTGTGTAATTGAGTCTGTGTTACCTACATAGGAGCATGAAAGCAATTTTTTTTTTGTTATCACCTAAGAACTGGCACAGCACTTTCTATGGTTCTGGAAAAATGAAGTTCAGCAAACAGTTGAAGTGTTGTGACATTCCAATTTTAAGCCTCTCCCAGCTTTTTCTCTGGTGTTTAAGGATCGTTTTTCTCTGATTGGAAATGTTACACATTGAGTCAAAGCTGCTGTTAAAGCAATTGCCTCTGATATTTGTGTTTTGACCAAAACAAAATCTTTAATTTTCAAAAGAAACATTACTGACTAAATTTACAAGATTAATAATCCTAACACAAATTGACTAAATCTGCTTTAAAAATTGAAGTTCAACATATAAAAATTGTTTACAGTTTGGTTTGTTATATGTGCATCAAATGCATATTCTTAGAGCACTAGTTTCACCTTCTTTATAGAAATTGTACATAATTTATTTTGAAACAAATACTACAGTCTTTTTTGAAAAAATATGTTCACTCATTCCTTTTTTTATTATTGTTGGCTCTGCTTTTAGCGAATGCCCCACTTTTTTAACCTATTCTCTAGAGTAACACCTCCATGTTTCTTTGGTTGTCCGTCTAGTGTAAAATCTTTGGACAAATAAGGCACATCTGATGGTGGTGGGATCTGACTTTTTGGTTCTTAGCAGCTGGTTGCAAAATAGTCATCTCATGCGAAACCACACACTTCACCCACCAAAAGTGAAAAAGCATTTGTCAGAAGTTCTATCAGAACAAACGGCAGAACAAAAGATGACATTCTGATACCAGGGAAACTGTTCATAAAAGCAAACATTGGTTTTCCAACACAACCTATGGTGTCCTATTGTGTAACTAGTACTGAATTGTTGTAACTGAATTAACTTTACTAATAAAACCGTGATGCTTAGAAAAAGTACTGTTTTCAGAACTTTTGTGAACTATTTCTATACACCAGTAATTGAACCGAATAAATAAATTAAAGAAAATGCCTCCCAAGTTTTTGTTTTGTATTCAAGAACACACAAATGTATCTGCATCACTGGAGATTTAATGCTTGTTCTCATATTTTTATTACACTTTTATCTTTAGTCACTTGTGTTAAATCCAACTGTAGTTTTTCAATTTTTGAGCATCTATTCCAGGGCTTTTACAAACTTTTGTTGTGCACTTGATGGAGCAAAACAGGTATAATCCCCAACCAGTGAATTTGTATGTAAGCACAGCTTGATGTTTTCTTAAAATCTTTTTTTTTGCTTCAGGTAATCTGACACAAAGATCCTCTTTTTTCTTCTACCTTCATGGCCACATTTTTAGGCAAACCTGTCCAACTGCTTGTTAACACAAATTTCTAATCAGCCAATCACATGAACGCACAACATGTTCAACCTTGAGACAAATGGGCTTTAGCAGCAGAAGACCACACCGGGTGCCACTCCTGTCAGCAATTCACACAAAAGCACCAAAACTGGATACTGGAAGATTGGAAAAAGTTGCCTGATCTCCATTTTTGCAGCCACATTCACGTGGTAGGGTCAGAATTTATCATCAACAACATGAAAGCATGGATCCATCCTGCTTTTTATCAATGGTTCAGGCTGGTGGTGGCAGTGTCATGGTGTGGGGAATATTTTTGTGGTATACTGTGGGCCCTTTGGTACCAATTGAGCATGGTTCCAAAGCCACAGCCTACCTGAGTCTTGTTGCTGACCATGGCCATCCCTTTATGACCACAGTGTACCATCTTCTGATGGCTACTTCCAGCAGGAAAAGGCTCCATGTCATAAAGCTAGAATAATCTCAGACTGGTTTTCCTGAACAAGGCAATGAGTTCACTGGACTCAAATGGCCTCCAGAGTTACCAGATCTCAACCCAATAGATTACCTTTGGGATGTTGTGGAACGAGAGATTGGCATCGTGGATGCTTCCAGTACCGTATTGAATCTATGCCACCAAGGATTAAGGCAGTTCTGAAGGCAAAAAGGGGTCAAACCCAGTACTAGCAAGGTGTACCTAATAAAGTGGCCAGTGAATCTGATCAAATGTCTCAAAGAGTCTATGAATCCACAACAGCTCTGAGGGAACAACTTTGATTAAACCAGGAGCAAAATATGGTTAAATATTTGGAAAAAAATATTTATCTCCCCAGTTGGTAATTTAATCCTTCTTAATTGAAGACCATGGTGCTCAGAAAAATGGTAAATTTGCCAAAACCATCTGTCAAACACTTTTGCTTTTTTGACACATCTGACTGCTCACTTTGTAACATATTCTCAGGTGTGTGAGACACCACTTCAGATGTACCATTAAAGGCTGTCAAGTGACTAAAAACACAACATTTCTTTGTATTTCACACCCATATCATCACGTGAATGGCCATGGAGAAGGAAAATGCAATTTTAGTAAACACGTTCTTTATTAATTCATTACTTTAAGGTAAGACAGAACTTACAAAAACAACAAAATTGAAGAAGAGTCAAAGAAATTAAACCGAGAGGCTTTTTTTTTAATCTAGTTTTTGGCTGCATGACACACTGGAACAATAAATCGCCACTGGGAACAAGAGGTACACCACACAAGACAGCTTCTAATGCGCACACACAAATAATCACACACGTCCAGGTCCATAAATCTAAACTGTGTCTGAACATAAAAAGCTGTTATCTAAACAATATTCATCTTTTTTCTCCGTTCTGCCCACATCCACACGATAACATGTTCTGTGACAAACAGCATCACAGCCCTCCTGCCTTTCACACAAGTGTGCTACAGCATCACAGAATGCATGACTTCGAAAGGAGAAGGTGGCTGCTTTGGTTTGCATCCAACCTCCAACGCCTCCCCCATCAATTAATCAGCAGAGGTATTTTTAAAGCAACTTGTGCTGGAACTTGATGGAATGTTTAAAAATGCATCGAGTGCCAAAGTGGTAAAGATGCAGCGAGGGAGGCTTATGGCAGGAGCAGCAAAGAAAGGAGGAAAATGTGGGGGGAAAAGAGATGCAAAAAGGGCGATGAAAGGAAAAACACAAAGAAAAAGAAGAAAAGAAAGAAACAATCGGCAACGGTGCCGCAAAACCTGTGAAATGCTGATAAAAGACGAGCAGAAACCAGTAAGGAAGGAGATGATGAGAACATAAGACTGATGGGATATTTTTAAAGGAGCTATTTTTGGAAATTGCCCTTGGGGTAAACTGGGTAAAGCATGTGTAGATGGATATTAAACCAAGATTTGGCATGTAGGGTTGGACCAAAAATACCCTGTGGAGTAGTTAAACCAAATTCTACTGGGTTCCGAACAATAAAGCAGAAAAACAAAAAACATTTATCTCATTACAGAGATGAGACTTTTGAAGCCCTCTCTTCCAAATCCATGTGGGGGTTTGTTTCGGGCTGACATCCAGCCTCCATACTTTGTGTTTGAGGAGAGCAAGCACCGAGTGCTTGATTGGAGCGAATTCCCAGGTTTCGTCAGATCTCCCTGTTTCGTGGCGCACAGGTTTTCTTCCATCTGTTTCCTCCCAAAGATGGGCTTCTGATTCTGCACTCCAGGTGCAGTGTGGGCAACGTGCATCAGTCTAAATACACACACACACACACACACACAATGCACAATCACACCCCGCCTGATTGGACAGCACACAAAACTGGCAAAAGCAAGGACAAATGTCTCATTGGAAACCTGCACACCAACTTTTAACATGTTTCTGTGTGGCTGTCCAGACGAGAATCTGATGTATGACACGACACATGATTGATACCTAGTTTGTCTTCCCCCTCATCATCATTCTACGAGAGCCGAGCATTTAGAGGAGCTTAAGGGCTTCTAAAGATGGTCAGATCTCCTTGATTTGTGTAATGTTACGTTCACACCAGCCTCGGCAACATGGTTTTGAAACAACAATTTCAATAAAAAGGCTGTAAACATGCATACATGCAAGTTTTCAGGCTTCTGCCTTCCAGACTTTGGCAATTACGCAAATTTCTACTACCATTTTTTTGCTCTATATACAAAACGCGCAGCCATTGAACATGCGTTGAAAGTAAAACTAAGTTGAACTTTGACCAACCAAGGACTTTAATTTGGTAGGATGGATGGATCCTTTTCGCTTCACGGAATTGCCAGCCATTTGAAAATTGATCATGGAGGCAAAATTAATAATTGAGGTTTGTGGCCGGCCAGAGTTCTATGACACCAAGTCTTTCATATATCGGAATTGAGCTGTGAAAGAAAAAGCCTGGAGCAAGATTTTGGGGGGCTCTGCACCGCTTCGACAGTTTGTGCTTTTAGCGCTTTCTGGAACACGCGCCACATACCTGGTGTGAACTGCTGTTTGGATGGGAACTGCCTCCCACCCTCAAAGAGATTTTGTTTAAGGATCCTCCAAAGGGTTGCGTTCAGGGGATGATGGGGACCACATCATCAGTTTATGTCCTTTTACACCCATAGCAGCCAATGATGCAGAGGTATTCCTTGCAGCATGACATAGTGAATTGTTATGCATGAAGATGATTTTGTTATGGAAAGCAAGGTTCTTATTTTTGTACTACAGAAGAAAGTGGTCAGTCAGAAACTCCACATACTTTTTAGAGGCCATTTTCACACCTTCAGAGACCCTAAAAACCAGCTCTCCATGATTCCAGCCCAAAACATGACTCTGCCACCTCTTGATCTAGCAGCCTTATTGGGGCATGGTGGCCATCCACCAACCACCCACTACTCCATCCATCTGGACAATCCACAGTTACACGGCCCTCGTCTTTGAGCAAGACTATTTAAAAATGAGTCTTCATGTTTTTCTGATTCCACGGCAGCCGTGTCTGCTTGTGAGTGTTGTGGAACTCTGGTCTTGTACCAGGGTTTGCTTGGGTGTATTCAGACTGAAGATTTGTTCCGGATTATCTTGGGAAACAAACTCTGATTCACTTTAAGGCAAGGCAAGGCAAGGCAAGTTTATTTGTATAGCACAATTCGTACACAAAGTAATTCAAGGTGCTTCACAAAACAGAAAAATGCATTAAAATCACAATACATCATAGAAATAATCAACATAAAATTTACTTTAAAAGAAAAGGAAAAAAAAAAGATTTAAAAAGAAAGGAAGGAAAGAAAGGTGCAGATAGGACCTTTCAGTCATATACACGGCTAAACAGAAATGTTTTAAGTCTAGATTTGAACATGAACACAGAAGAGGCCTGTCTTACGCCTTCAGGGAGGCTGTTCCAGATTTTAGCTGCAGAATATTGAAACGCTGATTCCCCTTGTTTAGTTCTGACTCTGGGAATCAACAGGAGGCCGGTCCCTGAGGTCCTCAGAGTACGAGATGGTTCATATGGCACTAACATGTCAGAGATGTACTTTGGTGCGTGGCCATGGAGAGACTTGTACACAAGCAGAGCTGCTTTGAAGTCTATTCTTTGAGGTACAGGGAGCCAGTGCAAAGACCTGAGCACAGGACTAATGTGATCATACTTCCTGGTTTTGGTCAGGACTCGAGCAGCAGCATTCTGGATGTACTGAAGCTGTTTTACAGCTCGTTTGGACAGGCCGGTGAGCAGGCCGTTACAGTAGTCTAACCTACTGGAGACAAATGCATGGATAAGTATCTCCAGGTCTCGCTTTGAGATTATGTTTTTGATTTTGGCAATGTTTTTCAGGTGGTAAAATGCCGCTGATGTTACTGACTTGATATGGCTGTTAAAGTTCAGGTCAGAGTCCATGATTACCCCTAGATTTCTGACTTGATTTGAGGGTTTAAGAGACAGAGAATGAAGGTAGCTGCTGACAATTTCTCTTTGTTTCTGTGGGCCAAAAACAATAACTTCGGTCTTGTCTGAGTTTAGCTGGAGAAAGTTGTTCTGCATCCACGCGCTGATCTGTTGGAGGCAGTGGTTGAGAGAATCCACCGGCCCATATTCACCTGTTGTCAGTGACACATAGATCTGAGTATCATCTGCATAGTTGTGATAAGATATGTTATTACTGCGTATTAACTGCCCTAGTGGCAGCATGTAGAGGTTGAACAGAAGGGGTCCCAGGATCGATCCCTGGGGCACACCACAATTCAAGCCCATGTAGTCTGAGACACAACTCCCAATTTCAACATAATATTTCCTGTCTTCTAGATAAGACTTGAGCCAACTTAGGGCAGATCCAGAGATGCCAACCCAGTCTTGGAGTCTGTGCAAAAGGATCCCATGATCAACAGTATCAAAGGTAGCGCTCAGGTCTAGCAGGATTAAGACAGAGACTTTAAGCAGACCAAAGGAGTCCAGTCTGAATACACCATAAGTTAACAATATGTTCCATTACCCACAAGTTTAAACATGTGTGGGTTACACAGAGCAATTGTAACACTTTTACAATAGAGCGTTAGTTCGAGTGTATACATTATATACATTCTTTCAACTACTCTTCAACCCTTTACACAAGTAACGCAATTCAGGTCTATTCTGAAGCAGAAATATGTAACACATCTCCGATGCTTACGCAATCAACGTCAATCAGCGTATTCTGTCACAAACAAAAGTGGGTTATTATACACTTTATATTGTGTTGCATTTCAGTGTAAAGTCCACAAAAAAAAGTTTTTCGCTGAGTCAGAATCAGCTGCTCACCATAATCACGCAAACTGACATCTCCGACGTTAAAGAGTTTAGAAGCTGTGCTCCAAATTATAGAATGATGTGATGAGTGGCTTTTACAGATGTTTAGATTTAAACAAAGACTTACCGGGAAGTAGAGCAGTAATGCTCCAAATAAGATTACTTCCAGCAAAATAAGTCCAGATGTGCGGATGCTCTGTTCGGGAGAAAGGACAAACAGAAAAATCATCAATTAATGACTAGACAGACTGATTACTTATCGACCGAAAAGTTAAAGCAGCGTGAAAAAAATTATCAAGGACAATTTACATATCACTGTGAACTAGATGGAGGCGGTATTAAAAGACCAAGATTGATGGCAGCATGGTAAATCTTTAATGTTGCTCCTTTTAGGTGAATCTCTGGGTTTGAATGTTCAAAACAAGGACTAAAGTATGGGGGATACAAAAGATCCATTTCCACTGGCAATGCAGCCCTTTCTGGCTCCACATTAGGTTTGGCATTTGGACGGCTTGGTTGGATGAACACGAGTCAGGGGAACAGTTTCTGAGTTTTGGAGATGGACAATTATTGGAATAGAACTACCTGACATCTTTCAACACTCAAAGTTCTTTTGGACGACCTTCTTGTGTAAGGATGTCAATTAAAGGCTCTTTCCATTTCATCTCTATAGAGCACCCAGCTTCATCGAGCATTTTGGGATTTACTGAGAAGAGAACTACAAATCAGACCTATCGTCCAAACCAGCGTCCAACTTCATAAATGCTGTGGTGCTGGGGCACTGTTTTCAACGGGCCTATCTTTTGGGAATTTTAAAACTATCTAACTGCCTATCTATGATTACTTGGGAGAAAGCTTTGCTCTTGGAGAGGCTTTTGTTATTGGTTGGGATCAGCAAGACATATTACTAGAGCACAGACAGATGGACTTCGGAGATAAGGTCAACATTTCAGGCGTCCTCTAAGCTGGGAAAAGAATAACATGGGAACGTTCGAAGGACACATGTTTTATAGTACAGTAAAAAGAAGGAAAAACTGGAATCTCTATATATAAGGTTTATATGTAAAACATTTTTGAGGCCACTAGGTACATTTTTTGCATTTTCCACATATGTTCTGACGTGACGAAATCTAAAACTATTTCTCCTGTGTGTTAAGTCATAGATCTGCTTCACAACTATAATTTTACCTTGTTTTTCCTTAAGTGGTACACCACCACCATACTCGCCAAGTCCAACATCATGCACAGACCCTGGAAGGAGGCCACGGCGATCCGCAGAGCCCCATCTTCCTGCACCAGGCAGGGAGTGTCATCTTGGCAGTAGGGGCAGCCCTCCTGGCATGGCAGACACCTGCTGGACGTCACGTCAGAGGTCTCATCCCTGTTGGAGTCCTGCTCCTTACCTGAGGAGAAGGGCATGTTTTCCTTACTTTTACACTTGAGCTAATGCAGCACAAGCTTCTGAAATATTCACAAGTTCACTCACTGGACCACAAGTCTAAGATAGTAGCTGTTCAGGAACTATCAACACATTTAATCTGCATTTAGCATAACCACACTGATGTATGAACTGTTTGAAAGATTAGAGATCATCATTTCAGTAAATGAAAATACTTTAATGAAGCTAAAACATTTATTTAAGCTGATGACCTGACCATGCGGAGAGGAGCATCAATTATTCTTAGCCTGTTCACTTCATTCAGCTTTACTGCTCTTCTGAAAGCTATTAAATCCATCAAATGAAGTTGATGTTTTACACTTTTTCACTGTGTTCACAATTTGCATAAGTCATTATACTGAAAACGAAGTGCAGTGAATTCCCTAAAAATATAAAACAGAGCTCATAAGGCGTGCAGACACATTTATGATAGTGTGCTTGAGCCTCTGATGAAAATAACTATGAGACAAAGAGCAGAAAATCATTTACGAGTCAAACGTGGACTAAGTGGCAGATTCACTGACAAGTAGTTGAACTCATCCAGCATTTAGGGTATCAATGATGTACAAACTTACATTAAAGGGGTTCATTTTAGCAGCAACTATCACTTTGAAGACAGAGTACAAGGGTTTGTCATTTAAAAATTGGTTTTCACCACAAAAAAAAATGTCTTTTTATTTATGAGTTTGTGATTCACAAAACAGTTAAAGACCCACTCTGATGAAAATTGTGTTTTTGGTATTTTTATCATGTTCGTGTGGCATTTATCACATGGAGGGCATATATAAAGAAAATTGAGCTCAAGAGCTGAGTATTTTTTTTTAATTCAAATTGTTGTGAATTAGGGGCAGACAAAAAAATACCTTTTGAAAAAGCTTATAGGGGTGATATTGAAGCTACAACAGCAAGCCACAAGCTCCCTGCTCCACTCCAATTTGATGCATCCACTTGCAAACAAATAAATCCATGTACATCTTAATTTTCCTCATCTGAGCTGGCATCTGACTCCAAACTGTATGGCTGGATCAGTCCAATATTGCAGGTAATTTTGTTGCACCAGTAATGTTCAGTTGGAGTTGTGAGGGGCGTGGGAGAGTGTAAACAGATGGATGATGGGAAGTAGGGGCGTGCTCACTTCACGCCACCATTCCTCAGGAGCAATTTTTCTAATGACCTACTGCCCCTCTGCAGAAACTATGTCCTTAAAAAACTGCAGTTTTTTGGGATTTTGGCTAAAAGTGGCAAAATCATGATTAAAAGACCACGGGGAATGCTTTTAAAGTAGATCAAAAGAGGATTGGAATGGGACTTTAAGGATATGAATGGATCCGTTTTAGAAACATGATTTGAAAGAGTGCATTAGACTATGCTGCACTACAAAAATACAATATTGGTAATATAATCCTTGGAAGAACTACATTAAACCCATTTAAGGACCTTTGGACGGACTATTAGTGTGGATAAATCTTGTATTATATTAGTGAGTAGATATTTCTGTATGATATGTCTGTGGCTGGAGCTGGTTTTGTTCTTACCCTGCATGCTTTTCCGTTTTTTTGGGTTGTTTTTTAACTTATAGCGACGTAGAATATGACAACATACCGGTAAATTCAATCAATCATTCATTCACTCATTTATAAAGCACCTTCCACTACCAGCCATGAGGGCACAAAGTGCTGTACACAGGGAAAAGACAAATACGGAATATTATAAAGTCATAAAACATTAAAGAATAAAAGGCATAAAACAATTTAAAGCAGAGATTAAAACCAGCCTAATAACAAGGCTGGGCTGATACTAAAGCTCTGAAATGGAGGAATAATTCTTTTTTTAATGCCCTCTGAGAGTTGACTATGTCAAAACTGTTTTCTGTAGACATGTTTTTTGGTCTTATAGGGAGATTACATTTTAGTGCTGTATCCCTTTAACATTAACAGAATGTAACAAAGCGGATGGTTTTAAAAATAGGAAAGAATATTGCATAGAATACATAAACAGATATGCACAATAAACAAAACAGGAGTAACCATAAAGGCAAAATACCAGGAGCCAGCTAATCCAAACTCTTCCAGAGGGAAGTCACAATTATTCCATACTTAAATAATTATCGAAGGATAATATGACCTATATCATACATCAGTGGTTATACAAGTACTGACAATTTTGTAGTTACACCTGGAGTATGAGTGCAACATCATTGAAAAACCACCAGAAAAGATGAACAAAAAGAGTTTAATCTTCTTCTTTGCCTTTTAGATAATTATTTTAAGGGCTGCCACACCAAATCATCCTCCTCCATCCTCTTCAGTAGTCTTGCTCACACCAACCACCCTCATGTTCTCCTTCACTACATCCACGATCTTATGTTAACCCTTCTTACTGGTGGCTCCAAAGTCAGCTTCCTTTCACCAACTGTCCCTCTTCTGAACGTGTCCCAACCATCTCAGTCTGTTTCCCTGCATTGATCTCCAAAACTTCTAACATGACCTGTTCCTCTGATGGATTCATTTCTGATTCTATCGAAATTAAAACAACATCAAAAAGTGTACAAGAATGCTGCAAGTATTTAAAGGTTTTTGGACAAAAACAATAAAGATTTAACAAAATCAATGAAAATGAAATGGCACAGAACATAGGTACATTTGCCAATAGGACATAAAAACATTCTAAAAACAGAAGAGGAGAAGCAAACTAATTACAGGGAGAGAAAAATATAAACAAAGCAGCAGTGGTAACCAATGGACTGAATAAAAACCAGGCTGAAAAAGCTGTCTAGTGTGATTTCATTGATTTTCAGCCTTACTGCAGTTCTTTAGAGTGCTGCAGAAAAGTTTATGGCAGCAGACGTCTGAACTGTATTAAGGTATTTGTGCTGGGCAGTGGTGGAGCTAAAACATTTTATATAGGGTTTGGGGGGGGGGGGACACCAATGACAATGACAACACCAGTATGGAAGGTCATTTTAAATGAAAGAATCAAAAATACATTTATTATTGAGTTTTTGTTAATGAGTCCTCCTAAAATAAAAGTTCCTCTTTCTATGGCATAGAAACATTGCAGATTTTGGCTAAGGCCAGAATGTTGATGGCTTTTCTGCAAACAGGGGAAGCAAATAAATGATTAAATGATTTCAGGGTCTCAAGATTTTATTAAAAAATATTACATTTGTTAGTTTTGCAATTATTAAAGAAGCTTGTATTGACGATTTTTTTTTGTCAATTATTATACTAATATTGACTCAAAAGTTGTAGGGCAAGTGGGGGCCAAACCTTTCCCCCGTAGATGTTGGGTGATACAGAAGTTTTTATTTCTACTGTTTTTATATTTTGCCGTTGTTTGGCTCCAATTCAGAATCACTTGGACTCTGTGCAAAGGTTTTATAAAGCACTCTTTGTTGGAATAAGCTTTTTAACTAGGAAAAAAAAGACATTGCCTAAATGATTCCCATTTTACTCTAATAGAAAACTAAATCTCTGTTTCAATCAGTGCAGACCTGGATAAAGAATAAAAGTTGAAGAAGGGAAGTGATGGTCACAGGCAACTATTACCCTTTCTGAACTGCAGTGATTTTTAATAAGGTGGTCTGCATGGAGCCTGGAAAATGATCACTTTCCACACTGAGTCTCCTGACTACAGGCTTCATCACGCTGCATTACAATAAAGCTCCAGCTTAGCATATTAACTTCCCTGGGGTGTAGTATTGTTGGAACTAGGACTGAGAACCTCTGCAGCTGCCTGATTATCTTGCACATCAGGGCCAAGCTTTTGCTGCCCGAGGACATTGAAGCTCCTTCAGTCAAGGTGTCAGAGCACAGCCATTAAAATCTAAAACACAACCAGGTTTGTTTAACACAACACTTAAGCTCCGTGTCCACAGTTGGTACGTTTATCTTTATGAAGCGGCATCTGTTTCTGCATTACTATAGTGGTGCATACCCTTGTAATCATAAGAACAGCTTTTTATTAGCATTAAAATATAAATATTACAAGATACTTATTTAAAGAATTTCAAACCAGATGTGTAGACGTTACTTACACAACTGTGCTTTCTTCCTTCTTTTGCAGAAACTCTTAATGCCCCCCCCCCCTTTTTCCCCCCTGAATTTTAAACTCCCTGCACTACAAAACATTAAAATACAACAATATTTGAAACTTACTTTTAAAGCCATTGAGTGCCACTCTGCTCGGATGATAAAATCCCCTCCTGCATTGACACTTGTACTTGTCCAGCACAAATCCATGTCCACCGACTGGAATGCACTGGAAGAGAAATCACAGACAAGTGGAAATGTCAACAGAGCTATGCAGGATTTTCTTTTTATTATTATTTTTATCACAGGAAACATCATTTGTTTCTACAAAAAGACTAGATGACAATAAAAAAGGCAGCATCCTGCCATTGTTTTTGCAAAAATTGCATAAAAATGTTTTTAAGATCTACAAAATATTTGTTTTAAAATGTATCTTTGTTGACCTTAGCAGTCCAATAAAAAACAGCTTTAATTAAAGAAAAAAAAAACATTCAAGAGAAATAAATTTGAAATTAGACAGCAAAAAACGTAAAAAATACATGAAGGAAAGCTTAAGGTTTCTGATTTTGGAGGAAAGTCTGAGTCCTGGAATGTGTTTGTTTTTAGTCTGTGTCTCTTGTGTTCTCACCATGTTCCAAGTGAATACTCGATTCAGATTGGCTCCTGGGTGTGCACTAAAATCTGATGCTTTATTTAACCTATCGTGAGGATCAGCATATATTCCTTTGCCGCTACAGTTGAGGTTGGTGCCAGCTCAGCTGTAACCATGACAACGCACCAAAATAGCCCGCTTTTTGTCAAGAAGCGATTTAAAACCAAAAAATTGCAAAACTAAAGTATTAAAAATTGATTGAATATTTTTGTTTTTTTTGTAAAGTGGCAATGGTATAAGCGGGATAATGTCCGACGAAGTGTCCATTATCAGAAATAAACGCACGGAGGACGGTTCAGGCTTCCTTGTTGGCAGTTAACTTCTGATAATGTCGTCGGGCATTATCCCTTACTTGTGAAATTCTAAAACCCTAAAATGTGTTTATGACCACCTTAGTGTCATTTTTCGTAAATAAAGGAAAACTTAAAATAAAACAAAAAAAGTAACAATTTTATTTAAAAATTGCTGGTATGATAATCTGAACATACCAGCATTAAAATATTAAACATATTAGTGATTTTATGTCCAGCTTGTTTAAAAGGAAAGGAGCTTTTGCAGTCAACTTAGCAAGTAGCTACCATATTCAGCTACAATACGCTACACACATCTTTCCCCAGAAAAAAGTAGTACACACTAGGGCTGCACGATATGAGGAAAACTTGCGATATGCGATATTAGTGATCAATATTGCGATAACGATAAATTTGCGGTAAATAAACAAATAGAAAAATAAACAAAAACATCATTCCCATTTCATTGCAACAGTTTAAAAATTATACTCCAAATGACCCTCATCGACATGGGGGACAAACGTCAGGGTGGCTAACCCTGGTCCTCAAGAGCCTCAACCCTGTCTGTTTTCCAATTCTCCCTAGACTGCTCGATAATGATAACCTAAATCAGGTGTGTTCAGTCAATCAGGATGTGAAATCACTTGAGTCAGCCAATCAACAGCAAGCTGGTTAAGGAGAGCTGGAAAACAGGCAGGGTTGAGGCTCTTCAGGACCAGGGTTAACATAATAGGCCTCCATCTGATTGGTCAACAATGGGAAGGCGTCCATCTGATTGGTCAAAGCATGAAGGGATTTATTTGATTCGTTAAATGCTTCAAGCTGCTAGAAGATTGTTTTAACACATTTTGGGTTTGCGATTTATTGCGATATTCGCCGTCTTTTGCGATATGCATATTGCAGAGCTGGATATTGCGATAACGATAAATTTGCGGTATATTGTGCAGGCCTAGTACACACAAAGTTTATTTTATTAAGATTATGTGCATGTAGTGTAGGAAGTATGCTAACTAAATACTTCTTCAAACTTGGTTGGAACATTTTGATTTTAAGCTACAGGGCTTTGTAAAAATTAGACTTCAAGTATGCCACCTCACACAGTATTGACAAAGTATAATTGTAGTACACCTACAGCACAACTTATTTCAGCAAGCCATAAGCTCCTTGCACCGCTCCATTCTGATGCATCCACTTGTACATGTGATCCATGTACGTCTTCATTTTCCTCTTCTGAGCTGCATCTGGCATAAATCTGTTCGACTGGACAGTTCCAATATTGCTCGCCACTTTTGTTTGACAAATAATGTTAAGTTGGGGGTGTGATGGGCTGTGATGGGGTAAACAGATAGATGATGTGGAGGGGGTGGGCTTCCTTCACACCAACAGTACCACCCACAACTGCCACACTGCAGAAACTATGTCTTAGAAAACAACAGTTTTTGTTTTTTTGCCTAGAAACAGCTTAATCATAATCAAATGACAGATGGGAACCCTTTTATAAAAAAAATCAAAGATGACTGGGACTTTAAAGAATTGGATGACTGAACTTTTTTTTTTTCCTTTTTGCTCGAAAATAAGAGGTAGAGATAGTTTTCCTAACTTAAAACCATTAGACATGGAAAATACAGTAGGAAAGAAACACATTTGTATAAGTTAGCTACATTAAACAATTTTTTTTTAATTCCTATAGTTCACAGCTAAAAAAACAACAACTAACAACTAGATGGCTACACTACACTACAAAAAAGCAAACAAAAAAGTTTCAGTAAGAAACTCTGTCATCCCATTGGCAGATTTTCTTTCTAAAAGACAGTTTGTCTGGATTTAATTTTTAGATAAGCTTTTTTTACAGTACAAAATCTGCACAAACGTTTACATGCTCTTCTATATCCCAGACAAAGAACTCTAATGTTATAAAATGTCCCATAATAGTGACATTAATATGAATAAGTATTAATGCATTGAAGATTATGCTCTTCGTCAGGCCGGCTGCAGTGTTTGGTCTCCTTTAAAGAAGTTGTTATTGATTCTCCTACATCCTCTACTGTCTTTGCTGCAGCAAGACGCAGCAGACGTCCCACTTTAAAAAACACTCCCAGCATCAGGGGAAATCACACGGCTTTGCCAAGTTACAGAGAATCTAATTAATATCTAAATTAGAATTTAAGGTTTCCTTGCAGAATTTGAGTGTGCCTTTAGAATTCCAGCTAAATTCTTTAACTGTGGAAGTTGCATAGACCAGCGAGCCATCTGGAGATGAGACACACTTAAACACACGCACGCAAGCCCCAACTGGGAAAGAGTGGTGTCTGCGTGCACACTTGTACTAAATAAAGCTGAGATAAAATTCACATGAATCTTCATGAATAGTGCATTGCTTGGTGAAAACTGGTATCTCCTTGAGATCAGAATCTGTGAACAGAAGGACTGTATTTATGTCCCATCAAACATCGTACTTTTGTTTAAAGAAAAAATGTATTTACAAAAAAATAAATGAAAAATAAAAAACAATTATATTTGTTCTTTGGAGTTAAATTTTTTTGTTTCACACTCAAGAGAATATTGTCTTTTTATTTTTATTTTACTTTTATTTTAGTATCATGAAAGACATTATAGCACCACTGTTTTATGGTTCTCTCAGCAATTTGCTGACTCATGTGTCTCTTCATGTGTCTCTTCTGTCGGATTGACTGAATACACCTGATCCAGGTAATCAACAGGAAGATGTGCAGGGTTGTAGATCTTGAGGACAAGGGTTGGGTGGTGCTGCAGAACAGGAAAAATTATTTTGATTGGATTCTGTAGCTTTCATCTCATTGTATCCTAGGATGTTTGCTGTTTGTATGCATAGAAGAGCATCCCCCTCCTTCCCAAATTAACAGCAAAAAAGACAAAAATTAAGTGTTAGAGCAACCCAGGTCTTCAGGGCCAACTCTGATCCTCTTTTGATGGATTATAAAAGTGTTCCGAGTGTTGTTTTTATAATTATGATTGTGTTGTTTTTAGCTAAAATAAAAAGTCGTGTGTCATTTTCTAGGAAATAGTTTCCTCAGAGCGGCAATTCTTCATCAGAAATTCCCCTCTGAAATGTGGCCTGGACTGTTGACGTGGAGTAAGCACACCCCTACTTCCCGTCATCCGTTTACACTCTCTCCCACTGGCTTATAGCCCCTCACAACCCCAACCTAACATTACAAACCAAAAAAATGGCTGGCAATATTGCTTTTTGTCTGCCCCTGATTCACAATAAAAACAATAAAGAAATACTCAGAAATGTGATTTTAAGCTTATTTTCCTTTATATATGCTCTCCATCATGAGAAAAAGACCAGAGGAACAAGTTAAAAACACCCAAAACACCATATTCATTGGAATGGGTCTTATATGATTGTCACAGCAATGTTTCAACAAAGGTCAATGATGAACTGAATCGGGTGCATTTGGGAGAGAAGCAGTCAAAACGTGCAGGACATTGAGCTTCTAGTGAAGTGCTAAACGCTTCACAATACAGTAAACCCTTGTTTTTCGTGGGGGTAACGTTCCAAAAAGAACCCGTGATAGGCAAAATCCGTGAAGTTGAAACCTTTATTCTTTTACAATTATTATACAATTAAATACTCTATTATACATTGAAAAGAAAGAACAAACCATTTTACAGGCTCGAGCATTTGTTTCACAAATCAAAGTACTTTAGAAACGTTTTTTTTTCAACAAATAACTTCTGTACTGTACTGTCAAATAATAATTTTAATCATCAATGTGAACAGAAGGCTTCAAATTGCGGAGATTAGCCCCGCCCACCGCGACCCGAGTAATTGGATTAAACGGAAGAAAATTTAAAATGATTATGAAAAAAATACAAAGTACATTCGGACAAATAGTTATGAGGTGCCGTGTAGGACATTATTCAGAATTAGCATTCATAAACACATGTGAAATCTCTCACACACACTAGTGAAATGCTTGTATACATACAACTGAAAATGTATTCATTCACATATACATGTGAAATGCTCTCACACACACTACTGAAAATGCTCTCACACACACTACTGAAAATGCTCTCACATACACATGTGAAATGCTCTCACACACACTACTGAAAATGCTCTCACACACACTACTGAAAATGCTCTCACACACACTACTGAAAATGCTCTCACATACACATGTGAAATGCTCTCACACACACTACTGAAAATGCTCTCACACACACTACTGAAAATGCTCTCACACACACATGTCAAATGCTCTCACACACACTACTGAAAATGCTCTCACATACACATGTGAAAATGCTCTCACACACACATGTCAAATGCTCTCACACACACTACTGAAAATCCTCTCACATACACATGTGAAAATGCTCTCACACACACTATCCAAAATGCTCTCACATACACATGTGAAAATGCTCTCACACACACTACTGAAAATGCTCTCACATACACATGTCAAATGCTCTCACACACACTACTGAAAATGCTCTCACATACACATGTGAAAATGCTCTCACATACACATGTGAAAATGCTCTCACACACACTATCCAAAATGCTCTCACATACGCATGTGAAAATTTCAATAGAAACGGAAGGCATTTCAGTAGAAACAACGTTTTTTTTTTTACTTTATTGTTAGAAACGAAGTTGGTCGACTGAAGGCATTTCAGTGGAAATGAACCTGTGTCCGAATTCCTGCCTTGATCCCTAACTACTAAAACCCTATATAGTGCAGAACTATATAGTTCTCTATATAGTTCTCTGAATTTAAAAGCAATTCAGACACCCGTGCTCAGTACTTTTTTCTTTTGGGTGTTGTTCATAACGCGCTTGACACGGAAACAAAGTGGCGCATTACCGCCACCACCTGGTCTGGAGGCGAACTACTCCTATTTAACGCGGAGAATGACACTTATTTGTCAGAGTAAAAACATAATAAATATGAACATTTTACAAAGACTATTTATGAATCTGCTGTGTTCTGATCATGGAAAACGTGACTGATTTATAAATAATTAAATTACAAACACTTTGGTGTTGATTTAATGTATTTGTTCATAAATAAACCCCCAAGTTATTTTTTCATGCCAATATTTATTTTGTTTTTGTGCCGCTGAACGATTAACGGGCTCTTGCAAGGAGGCATTTTTTTCTGTAGTTTTCTTACACCTTACTGAAAATGGCTTTGAAAATGAATCTGTCCGTGTTCCTGGCAATAATTCAACCGTTTTTCGTGAGATCAAACTGAAAACGAGCAGATATGCAGCATCACAGGACGGCAAGGACAAGCAGACATCTCAGAAGATTTCCTCTGGATGCCCTGACCAGACAGAATAACTTGTGAGTTAAACTTAAAGCTTTTTTTTTAGTTAAACCTAAACTTTAACTTAAACTTTGTTACTAATCATGCTCAAGGTTACACAGTCTGCTGGGTAAGAGTTTAACATTCTTTTTCAAGTGAGTTGTGTAGTCCAATTACATGAAACACTTGTGAGTTCAAAGTTTAGAATTTTTTATTCAGAGTCAAACCATATCACTTGTTTTAAACAAAAACAGAACAAAAACTTTCATTTTTAAAAGTTAAAATGAAAATCCAAAAACCCAGCCAAATAAAAACCACGAGATTTTCCAGAATTAATAAATACTTCATAATCTAAAATGTAAGACATCAAAATAAATAGAAACATTAAAAAAATGTGATTTAATTTCCTCAATGAAATAATTAATGTTGCATTTTCCAGGGTCTTCCACGTCTCTACTGCTTTACCAACACAAAGGTGTCTGTCCTGGCCCTTTATGCTGACGGTCAGTCCGACACAAGACTGGATTTTCGGTTGACCCGCAGGACCATCGAGCATCTGGGTCGATGGTCCTGAATCATCAGCTTCGGGTTCCTCACACTCTGGGGGGTCACAGGAGACTGACGTCCTGGTGTTTCTTTTCTGGCTGGCGTGTGGCACATCTTACAGTGTGGTAGCCAGAGTCTTTGACATGACACGGTCCACCGTGAGCGATGTTGTCCACAGGACGGCAGACCGCATCCTCCAGCTGATGAGCAGGGTCACCCAGCTTCCCAGTGGGAATGAACTACCATAAGTCGCCTCTGGATTTTAGCAGCTCGCTTGGTCTTTCTCCTTCCAAAGGGTCACAAGGAGCATTGATGGCTGCCACATAAGAATAAAGGCCCTAAAAGAAAATGCAGCTTGTTATTTTAACAGGAAGCTTTTTTATTCCATTAAAAAGCATGCTGTATGTGACTCTAATGCCAAATTTATAGATATTTTTGTTGGGAATCCAGGATCAATCCATGATTCACGGGTTCTACGTAAAAGCCCAATTTGTGTAAATCAAACAAACCCACCTGAAGGATCCTTTTGGGTGATGGTGGGTATCCCTGCATTGCACATCCCATCATGCTGCTGACACCCTACAGGGAACCCATGAGGAATGCCATTGAGGCAGTTACAACCAGAACCACTCCAGAACACGCTCTGTTGTGAAGAGAGCATTTGGCATGATAAAGATGAGGAGGAGAGCAATATTTCTGGGGGCACTGGAAGTAAAACCAACCTTTGCAATGAAAATCATTGCCTGCAGTTCAATTCTGCACATTCTGTGCATCAGCAAAGGCGACTGCTTAGCCACAGATGTTGAGCCACAGCAGGACAACACCAGGAACATGCAGGACGAGCAGAGTCACGTCCGTCTGCAAGGACAAATCTTTGCTTTCCTTTCAGCTCCAACTGTGACACACATGACTCTAGAAGACCAGGATTATTGTTAACATGTATAAAAATAAATATTAACATATAAAACGAAATTCTAAATATGTACATCTGATATTTATATGAAAATCCTTTTGAGATTGTTAAAAATAGCTCAGATTTAAATAATACATGTAAATTATTCATTTTTGTTCATACATTTATTAAACAAATTGGAAAAACAATGGCTGCATTACATTTTAGAACAATAATTTCAACTCAAGTAAACTTAACAGACTCTCCTGTCGCTGTTCCTCCCTTCTAGCCCTTTCCTCCTCTCTCTTCTGGCTCTTTGACATAAACCTTTAACCCAGTACGACAACGATTAACCGTTTATTAAAATGAAGTCAAATCTGATCATGTGTCTCTACCCATCTGGCACGAGCTAGCTTGAAAACAAACAGGCTATCTTTCTCCATCCGCAAATGGATCGGATTTTCCTCATCCTCGTCTGTCCCTACATATATGAACACATTTAAAACATGTGTTAATAACTTGTGACTACGGTTAGAAGTCACTGCTTTTTGATGTAATATCTAGCGTTTGTTTTTAGCCTTCGGCGCTAATTCGCGTTAGCGTTAGCTTTAGCATTACTGAAATTGATGAGCTTCAAAACAATCTAGGTTGTTGATTGAGGAATATAATATATTAAACACATCATCTTAAGTATTTACAAATATATTTTACAACAGATACTGGATATTTTTTAATATACTTACACGTTTCGGTGGTTTTCCTTGCGCAACCGGCTGCCATTTTCGAATGATTCAGACGAATGATTATCTCGCGATAATCAGCCAACTTCCGTTTCTACTGAAATGCCTTCCGTTTCTGTTGAAAATTTCAGTAGTGTATGTGAGAGCATTTTGGATAGTGTATGTGAGAGGATTTTCACATGTGTATGTGAGAGGATTTTCACATGTGTATGTGAGAGGATTTTCACATGTGTATGTGAGAGGATTTTCAGTAGTGTATGTGAGAGCATTTTGGATAGTGTATGTGAGAGCATTTTCAGTAGTGTATGTGAGAGCATTTTCACATGTGTATGTGAGAGGATTTTCACATGTGTATGTGAGAGCATTTCACATGTGTATGTGAGAGCATTTTCAGTAGTGTGTGTAAGAGCATTTTCAGTAGTGTGTGTAAGAGCATTTTCACATGTGTATGTGAGAGCATTTTCACATGTGTATGTGAGAGATTTCACATGTGTATGTGAGAGATTTCACATGTGTATGTGAGAGATTTCACATGTGTATGTGAGAGATTTCACATGTGTATGTGAGCGATTTTACATGTGTATGTGAATGAATACATTTTCAGTTGTATGTATACAAGCTTTTCACTAGTGTGTGTGAGAGATTTCATATGTGTTTGTGAATGCTAATTCTTAATTATGTCCTACACGGCACCTCATAAATAGTGACATAGTGATAGACAGTTGTTGTTGCTCTTTTTCTATGGGTTTTAGAGAAACTTGAAATTGCAAGATGATTTGCACGTACGTGTTGTAAAGCTGATTTACGTACGTGTACCTATTAAACTGCAGCGTTATTGACGCACAGGTAGAGAAGAAGCGGAGTGACTTTTTAGCCAATCAGAATGCAGAACACAATGCACGATGCAAATCCGTGAAGTAGCGAAACCGTGAAAAGTAAACCGCGTTATAGCGAGGGATCACTGTATACAGTGTTCTGACCATCAAACAGCACCTAAATAACTCACACTCACATATATGCATCAATGTACTTAAACATTCCGTTTTACTTCTAAAAAAAAACACAAAAATGTAACCCAAAAGAAACCCAAGAACAAATTTCATCTGGGCTTTTAAAATCAATTTGACCTTTTTTTTGTTTATTCAGTTTTGATAGCAGCAATCAACAGCAACAGCAAAAAACAACAACCAATAATAAAAAAAAAATAAAAATAAACAGAAATAAATGAATTAAATGAACAAAAAATAACAATAAAATGTTTTTTAAAATGGCCAAATTTCTCCCAGTGGATTCTGCAGGGTAAAAAAAGCTGTGGTGCTAAAATTAGAAGCACAGAAACATCCCAAGTTAATTAAAGGACAAACTTCTTCATTTTTCTAAGCAAATACTACTGTAAGAAGTGATATATTAATGTGGGACTTGGTCTACCGGGGCCTGAGGTTGATTCATTCAGTGGCTTTGTGAAAAATAGGATATCATTAAAAAATCTTTTTATGTCAAGACATCTTAAATCAATAAATCTTTCACCTTCCAAGAAGAATTTCAAAATAAGTTAAGGAGCACAACACGAGTGAGATGATGAAAACACAAATACCCCTCTGATGGATTTGGTCTATGAAACCTTAACTAGTGTCACAGAACACCTCTGAACTGCATCACAAGCACACGACCATGTGCATTCTCCATGACCTGCCAGCAAAATTCTAATCGCCCATGTGGCAACACATAAATACATCTAAATCAGGAAGTGTAGGGATGTCAAGACAAGGGTGATTCCAGCCTGAAAGGGCTATGAAAGATTGGTTTGACATGTCTAAGGCTGATGGATCACTTTCATCAGACTGTAAGGGAAATGTGAGAAAGCATTTTACAACTCCAGTCTACATGTAGGCTTGGTGTAAGCAGTGGTGGGTTTTTAATTGGACTTTTATTTCTTACACTTGGCTAGCAGAGACATTGCAGTCCAAAATATTCTAAAGCCTTATATTAAGCATTTTTAAAAGGACATTTAGCTCAGGATTCTCTAAAAAATGCTTGTTTGGAACACTGAATATGGCATTCTTCTGTGGTACTTCAAAGAGATGTTGATTACTCTACAGGAGTATGGCGTCAAGTCAAAACCATGAAGCACAGAGGAAGTGACTGAAAAGGAGTAGCAATTCTTAAACACAACAAATGTCCTTGATTCTTTTTGGGGGGGGGCAACATCTGATCATCTCACAGCAGGAACACTCAAATCTTCGGACATGTTTTAGGTGTTTGGTGCTAGAAAATCTGCATTGTGATCTCAAGAAATTTTTCTGAAAACAGCCAGCAATCAAATTAAATTTATTATAAATACATGCATATTTATGTGCATAAGACCGAGTGTTCCTAAAAATGTTGGATGCATTCCAGTGTTTCAAAGTCTTAGTCAATAAGCTTTTTGCATTTACCAAGACAAGAGTGGATCCCAGCGCAGGCAAAGAACTACAAACGATATTGAATTGATGTACATTTTCACACACTGCACGGCGGCTTTTTAAAAAAAAAAAGTATTGAAAAACCGACGACTGGATGATTTTTACACCAGGCAGTGGCCACCCGGGCACATTTGGAGGTCGCGCAATGGCAGTCCAATGGCAGCAAGGCAGCAGCGCGATGACTGACTGATAGGAGGGTCTCCAAGGTCCCCCCAAAAAAATCTGCTAATTTGCCAATCTCAAACTGCCACCCTCTATTGACCAGTGGTATCCGGACGTCAATCTGATGATCCCGGCATTCCAAATGGGAAGAAAGCATTGATGCTGCACAAATGTCATCAGTGTGTCTTGATGAATTGCGGTTGATGCTCAGGAGAATACGAAGAAGACAGAACTTTGTTATGTCAAACTGGGGCCCTGTGATGAACAGCTTCCTTCTGGTGCTATACCTGTAGTTGCACCACGTAGAATGCAAAAAAGGGCAGTTAGACTGTCCAATCACAGAAATCTAGTTGATATCCCTTGCAAGAAGGTTTTGACCAGTCCCAAGGAAACTAATCTCAAACTTGCTGCACTCAATGTCAGATCTTTATGCAACAAATCATTTTTAATCAATAATCTTATCTCTTCTTTTAATCTTGATTTTATGTTTTTAACTGAAACATGGCTTGACAAAAACACAGGAAACATAGTTCTAGTCGAATCAACTCCCCCCAACTACAAACATGAATCGGAAATACGAGAAAATAAAAAGGGTGGAGGTGTTTCTGCACTGTTTAGAGATAATATTGCAACCCGCAGACTATCATTTGGTGTGTTTTCATCATTTGAGTATGTGTCCTTTAAGATTGAGTTAAAACAAACTCCTCCCTTACTCTGCATAGTCATGTACAAACCTCCTCAGCACAGCCAAAGTTTCATTGATGATTTCACTGAAATGCTCTCAGTTGTGTGCAAAGACTTTGATGGTCTAGTCATTACAGGTGATTTTAATGTTCATGTTGACAATGTCAATGACAGAAATGCAAAAGAACTCAAAGGTGTCCTTGAAACCTTTGATCTAATTCAGCATGTGAGTTGCCCCACCCACAGCAGAGGGCACACTCTGGACCTGCTCATCACAAAGGGGGTTAATATTCACAATGTCAGTGTGGTTGATGTCGCCCTCTCTGATCATTTCTGTGTATTCTTTGACCTGTCTGTTGCTCCCAAACCACCGCCTGGCCCTGCAGTTGTCCAAAGGAGACAAATAAATGAGAGCACTAGTGCACAGTTTGTAGAAATGATAGACCTTGAAAACGCCTCTGGTGCCAATGTTGATGAAATGCTGAATTCTGTTACTTCTAGCATCTTGAATGTTCTGGATGCCATTGCCCCTATGAAGGTTAAATTGAGAAAACATAGACAGAAAGCTCCCTGGAGGAACGATGATCTGGTCAGGGCACAGAAACAACAGTGCCGCAGAGCTGAGCGAAAGTGGCGCAAGTCAAAACTCCAGGTTCATTATGAAATGCATAAGGGGGAGTTGTACGCTTACAACCAGATATTATGCAGAACAAGGGAAAGGTACTTCTCTGAAATCATTGGAAGTTGCAGCAGCAACTCTCGTGTCCTGTTCACAACAGTAAACAGATTAACTAACCCTCCAACCCAACTACCAATAGAACTGGTTTGCACACCTAAATGTAATGAGTTTGCTGTATTCTTTAATGACAAGGTTCAGGGCATTAAAAAAGCCATCAACTCCACAACACATATAACTATCGAACGGCCACCTACTCACTCTAAGCTGACTCACTTTATACCTGTCACTGACCAAACTGTCCAAGAGACCATCACCCGTCTGAGCTCGTCTACATGCTGCCTTGATGTGTTACCCACTAGATTTCTAAAGTCTGTCCTGAACAGTGTGTTGCCATCAATTACTCAAATAGTTAACATGTCTCTTCAATCTGGAATATTTCCAGAGGCCTTAAAAACTGCAGTCATTAAACCTCTCCTGAAGAAGAGCGGTCTTGATCCCACTGTACTGAATAATTACAGACCTATCTCTAATCTGCCATTTTTAGGAAAAGTCCTTGAAAAAGTTGTCTACCAACAGCTCACTGATTTTCTCTTATTAAACAATTCATTTGATGTTTTCCAGTCAGGTTTTAGACCCCATCATAGCACAGAAACTGCTCTTATCAAGGTAACCAACGACATCCGCCTGAACACTGATGATGGCAAAGTCTCTGTCTTAATCCTGCTAGACCTGAGCGCTGCCTTTGATACTGTTGATCATGGGATCCTTATGCACAGACTCCAAGACTGGGTTGGCATCTCTGGATCTGCCCTAAGTTGGCTCAAGTCTTATCTAGAATACAGGAAATATTTTGTTGAAATTGGGAGTTTTGTCTCAGACTACATGGCCTTGACTTGTGGTGTGCCCCAGGGATCGATCCTGGGACCCCTTCTGTTCAACCTCTACATGCTGCCACTAGGGCAGTTAATACGCAGTAATAACATATCTTATCACAACTATGCAGATGATACTCAGATCTATGTGTCACTGACAGCAGGTGAATATGGGCCGGTGGATTCACTCAGCCACTGCCTCCAACAGATCAGTGCGTGGATGCAGAACAACTTTCTCCAGCTAAACTCAAACAAGACCGAAGTTATTATTTTTGGCCCACAGAAACAAAGAGAAAGAGTCAGTAGCTACCTTCATTCTCTGTCTCTTAAACCCTCAAATCAAGTCAGAAATCTAGGGGTAATCATGGACTCTGACATGAACTTTAACAGCCATATCAAGTCAGTAACATCAGTGGCATTTTACCATCTGAAAAACATTGCCAAAATCAAAAACATAGTGTCAATGCCAGACCTGGAGATACTTATCCATGCATTTGTCTCCAGTAGGTTAGACTACTGTAACGGCCTGCTCACCGGCCTGTCCAAACGAGCTGTAAAACAGCTTCAGTACATCCAGAATGCTGCTGCTCGAGTCCTGACCAGAACCAGGAAGTATGATCACATTAGTCCTGTGCTCAGGTCTCTGCACTGGCTCCCTGTACCTCAAAGAATAGACTTCAAAGCAGCTCTGCTTGTGTACAAGTCTCTCCATGGCCGAGCACCAAAGTACATCTCTGACATGTTAGTGCCATATGAACCATCTCGTACTTTGAGGACCTCAGGGGCCGGCCTCCTGTTGATTCCCAGAGTCAAAACTAAACAAGGGGAATCAGCGTTTCAATATTCTGCAGCTAAAATCTGGAACAGCCTCCCTGAAGGCGTAAGACAGGCCTCTTCTGTGATCATGTTCAAATCTAGACTTAAAACATTTCTGTTTAGCCGTGTATATGACTGAAAGGTCCTATCTGGTCCTATCTACACTTTTCTTTCCTTTCCTTCCTTTATTTTTAAATCAATTTTCAAATTTTTTCTTTTCTTTTAAAGTAAATTTTACGTTGATTATTTCTATGATGTATTGTGATTTTAATGCATTTTTCTGTTTTGTGAAGCACCTTGAATTACTTTGTGTACGAATTGTGCTATACAAATAAACTTGCCTTGCCTTGCCTTGCCTTTTTACACCACTCATTGAAGGAGAGCAACATGCACAAGGAGGGCGAAGAAGAAGAAGTTGTAGGTTGAGGTTGTGGGCACGGACAGTATAGAGACAGTTCAAATACCCCATGGCTACAGAGCGGCTAGCATCCAGTGGCACTTGATATGGACAGCAGGAGTACGTACAAATTCACACATCGTCCAACCAGAGCTGCTGCCGCTGACGATAAAGCTGTTACCGCCCTGTGTCCGCCCAATTTCATAATGACGTCATCCCTCACTGACTGATTGCCGCCTGACTGCGACCATCTACATTCATGACCAACAATTTTCCAAAAATATCGGGCGACGGCAGCTAATCTTGAAGATTCTGTCAATGCCTCCCCATGGCGCAGTGGCAGCTATATATGTGATCATAGCATTAGAATTTTAAATTTAGCATTAAAAAAACATAGATGCAGAACCTGCTCAATCCACACATAGATTAAGAATTTAAAGAGACATCATTCTTATCTCCCAATTGATCATACAGACCCAGCACAATTTAAATTGACAAGAAAAATTAAGATTGGTGACAAAAATATTAAATTGACATGGTTGAAAAAAGAGAACACATTCACACATATATTTGGTTGTCTTTGACTTTAAACTGAGCACAGAAAGTGGCCTCAAAACGTCTTGTAGTTACAGCAGCTGCTCGTATAAAGGTGGTATTGCTGGAAGCAAGCTCTAACAAGGATGTCCCACTCCAATCATCTTTGAATCTGTTGTAAAAACATTCCCAGTGGTCTCTTATGCTGTTTTAGACAAAATAAATAAAAAACCTGTGTTGTTTTCTGAAGACCACAATTTTCATTGGAGTGGGCCTTTAAGATTTGTGCAGATTTTTTGGGTCTAAAGACTAAAATCTTTGAATTTTTGGATCTTCTTTTTATTCTTGAATGAATTCTGCTTCAAAAAAAATACTCTATATTTCCATATAATTATTTATAAAACACTGATGATTATGGCAGTCCCCATAAAGCTTGGTTTGTGGCAACAAACCACAACATTTCACCAAAACCCACATTACTTGATACTCAGATAAGATATTCTTCCAAAGGAATTCAACACCATCCATTCTCTCAAACCAAATATTATTCCAATAAGTATAATTAACATTCTGAAAGCGCATCCTCATATATTTTAAATGGCATGTTTTTCCCTTTTTTGGTTTTCTTGTTGTGGAGTCCAATTTAAAAAAAATTCATTTAAAAAAAGGAAAATGCTGTGAACACGATACCATGATAGAAGTTGGCAAGATAGAAAAAAAAGCCAGCCAGAAACAGCACTTAGCGTTCCTCAGAGATCTATAAATACTCTGAAAGCATTAAACCCTAAAAGCATTACAATCACTCTGTCCCCTGGGTGGAAAGCCGCCTGCTGTTTGTTCAGACGACTATAACAGCCTCTGAAAGCCTGAAGATAGAAGATCTTGGACGTGTCTGGAATTTCTCCATCAGTCCAAGAGCTGCCAATATTGGTAGATAATCTGTTATTCATTATCATATTTAATGTAAGGACTAAGATTAAAGCCTCAAAAAGCAGAGCCTGATGAAGCCACAACAGAAATTCAAGCCTATGTGTTGCACCAAAGTTATAGGGAACTCGAAGGAATCCTTATTTGGTGTTTTTCTAATTAAGAGATGGACCCTTTGGGTTTCCTATATATACATGTGGGTGGGAAGCCCCTTTGCTTGTATAATGGGCTCAGCAATACATTTTGTGCATTTTCCACATTTGAAATTTTGGTCTTTCATGAGACACACGTGATATACATCATTCATAAGGGTTTCTTGCGTTGATGTGCGCAGTGGTCCATTGAGGGTTTCGGCTGACGGGTTTTAACAAGAATTGAGTTTTTAGATGTTCAAAATTTTTGGTTAGTTGAAAATTTATCAACTAACTAACCAACTAACCACAGATAACCACAGTTTATCTGTGGTTAACGTGGATTATACACAAACATTAGGTAAAGTCTATACAATTTTGTGTGATTTGTTGCTTTCCATGACAGTTCCATATATGTCTGATCGACTTTTCACGCATGTACCACCGATGCATAACTTTTATATCGCGTATACGGCTCACATATCACATTCAAATGATGTAATTGACGCATGACTCACTAATGAATTACATGTAAACACCGCAATAATCACGCTTTGTTTAGGTTCTATGTTAATTTGCGTCTTCTTTGCGTTGTTTATTCGTACTTCTGTGGTTTTAACGTAGTTCAATTGTGATACATCTGTGAAAATTTCACGTACAGACCACAACTTTTCTCCCTTTTTTCACGTATATTCACATATGAACAATTTTTATCGTTGCAATATACTCTAAACATATGTAGTGGCTGTGTGACATCACCGTACCTGCACCAAACCTGCTGCAGTCTTTAGAGTTTTCTTCATTTTTCTGTAGCATTCATTTTGCTGCAGGCGGCAGATTGAGGACGAGAGCTGTGTTTGTGTTTGGAGGATGAAACCACTTCATCAACTGCCCCCTATGTTCTCCCTAATCCTTGAGGCATCCTTGACTTTCAGCTAACCTCTAGCATATCCAACATGTCACTTGCATAATTGCAGATTAAACTCTGAGAACTAAGCCTGGGCCTTAACGGGTTCTTTGTAAAATGATTGGCCGTAAACAGTTTAAGTCTGAACCGAAAGGCTGTAAATATCATCTGAACATCTGTGAGCTGTGAACATTTTCCTCAGTTGGAAGGTTTTGTGAAAATAATCAAGATTGATTTGTTCCTGAGTCTGCCTCTCTTTGAAAAGAATAGGAGCAATAATGAGCTTCCTAATAAAGTCATCGAAAGTCTCCAACGACAACAAGTTACTGCATTTAGCACTAGTTCATGTTTTTGCAATGGTTCTGTAAACTCATTAATCAACACTTTTGTTTTGGCTCACATATTTATCAGTACTTTATTTTAACCAAGCTGTGCCCGTGTCTACAATATTTGTGTTTTTGTGTCTAATGAACATTTTTTATTCAACTGCAAACAAACAATTAAGGCTACGGTCACAAATACAACTGCCATCGTGTGATGTGGAGGCCTCAGCAGAGTCTTCAAGTTGGCATGGATACGGCGGCCATCAGGCGTCAGTCAGTCAGGTGGGGATGACCTCATTTTAAAATCGTGTGGCTACAAGGCAGTGGCAGCCAGATTGCCGGCCGGCAGCAGCTCTGATTGCACAATGTGTGAATGTCTCTCCAGACAGCATTATCCAGCAACTGTGCCACCAGCTGCCTGGGAGCCGGGGGGTATATAAACTGTCTACATACTGTACAAGCAACACGCTGTGCTGCAACTACAGCCTCACCCAACAACTTCTTCTTCTTCGCCCTTCTTGTGCACGTTGTTCTTCTCCTATGATTTTTGCAACAAGCACAATGTTCTGTCTTAATAATAATAATAATAAATTTTATTTAGAATGCGCTTTACATTTTAGATAAAATCCCAAAGCGCAATGTTCTGTCTTCTTTGTGTTCTTCTCAGCATCAACCGAAATTTGTCAATATGCAGGTCTCTGAGTTGTTGTGGTGTTATCAGCACCATGATGAGTTTGGTGCAGCATCAATGCCATCTCCTCATTTAAATGCAGGACCTACGGTGGCAGAGATCGCCAGATTGATGTCCGGTCATTGCAGGCCCCCTTGTCAACAGCCCTTGTCAAGTGACGCGCTGCTACCGTACGTTTTCTGAGGAATTGGACGGTGGCAGTGGGATGGCAGCAAAGGGAATAGGTGGTGGCTAGAGGCTGGCAGTCTGAAATCGGCCAATCATACGATGATTTTTGGGGACCTTAAAGAAACCCCTATCAGTCAGTTATTGCACTGCTGCCTTCCTGCCACCCGCCTATCACTGGACTGACACATCGCAACCACCAAATGTGCCCGGCCGTTGACCAATGTCAAACAACATGTTACATGTAAGCCACAAGAAGGGATTGCTTATTCACAAAACCTGTCGCTTCCAACCTTTCCAACAAGTACAAAACAGACTGTAACAGACTAAAACAAACAGTACTGTCAACATCCATGTACCTGGCATGTACCTCTCAAAATCAGCTCAATATCACTAAGCACAACCAGAATTGATCCATATATGATCCGTATAAGGCGCACTGTCATTTTTTGAAAACAATTAGAGATTTTATTTGTCCATGGTGTACAGAAAGTACGGTAGACTTAAATACAGAAGAAAATTGATCTATAACCCCAGAGTAACGTTCTGAATTCCAGGTGGCCTATTGTTTAATGGACTTTGCTAAATCCAAAAAAACGTTTACTGTGAATATTAACAGTATTACACCAGATGATAATTTAATTAGACATACAAATGTATTGCCTTGTGGTGCAAAGATGTATTCCAACATTTGGGTCTCTAATTCCATTCTTCCAAGCAGAACAAAACAAAGAGCGAGTGTGGAGCAGAAAAGCAGGAGCAGAGCAAGTTATTTTGTACACTCTTCTGCTCTGTCAGAGAAGTTTGACATCTCTGGAAAGAAATGCATTTAAAATGTGATTTCCTAAAAAAAGTAGGGTAAAAGACACAAGCTACATTTTTGCTTATGACAAAAGCACAGCAGGTATAACCTCTCCTAGGGAACATTTTTGCTGGTTTGTGGTTAACCGATTCAATAACTCCAGCTCAGGGCAGACGAGGGTCACATCTAATCACATTTGTGAAAAACATTAACTCTCTGAAACCAGAATCTGAGCTACAATCAAAAAAACCATTACCACAAATGTAGAGAAACGTTACTCCACACACAATAAAGCTAAATGGTGCAAACACAATGACAAAAACGGCATTAAGCAGTCTAGAATATCCATTTTTCTCACATCATTTAGAGTTTGTTTCACAAGTTAAAGTGACAAAACTGAGAGGATGACATGCTGACAGATGGGATGATTAAACCATGGAAAGTGTTGCTCAGCAGAGAGGAGAGAAAAAAAAAACACAGATAAAGAGGGAAAAGACAAGGTAGACATTTATGAGGATAAATCATCGAAATAGAAATAGAAAAAAAATTGAACAGGATGAAAAGTAGATGAATGGTAAGAGAAAGCCCAGAGGGCAGGCAGAGGGGTAACCCTCTTTAGCTGTCACAGCATTTTACACTCATTAGAAGCGCTCTGCCTTTGAAGCCTTTTCTCTCCAGCAGTACCCTTCTCAGAATCAGTTGGAAAAAAAAAAAAACACATGTATACTTGCATATAGGCAAATACACGCAGGCATTCTACAGAAAAATACATGACAAAAAAAAACATTGCACAAGCCTGCTAAAAAGCATTTAATAACAAATCACCCACACAAATCATAATTCTCAAGTCTTGTCTAATTATATAAGCAGGGGCTCCTTATGTAAGATGCTTCCCCTACGACTGAATATCCATAATGCATGAGGTCTTGTATTTGGTTCATGGTGACACATCCTACCTTCCTGCAAAGCCTCACTGTATCTGGAGAGATGAGTAAAACGACCAGAAAACCAGAACAATAAAAAAGTCAGAAAAAGCTTCCAACAGTGCCTCAGTTGACATTTATCATAAAATTGATGAGTGAACAAGTTATCCTAAGAAACGGGACAGCAATAAATATTTTAAAAATATTAGAAATAGATCAAATGACAGCAACATAATCACAGAGTTCTCCGGAGATGCTACGTTTAATCAAATGCAAGGTATTTTGTTTAAATTGGAGAATCTGAGTCATTTGGTTGAACTTATGAACTGCCAAGTTCCTGCAGCTGTGTGAAATGAAACAGTCGCGCTCGGAAATCATTGGGTGATTGTCAGATAAATGCATCTAGACATTAAAGAAAAACACAATTATAAACAACAGACCACAACAAGAATCAAGTTTCTTATGCACGAGGGAGAAGAAGCCAGTGTGACAGAAGACATCCACCACACTGCTCTTCTCAAAGGTTCTGCCTCTCCTCATGCTGCTTTTATTAAAAACACAAGAAGGAGGGAACAATTTCAAGACAAAGAGAAAAGTTCATTAGGGGGTGTCGTATAATATCCCATTTGGTGGATTCTAAATTCAAACAGTATTCCTTCTCAGCTCAGGACAGTGTGTCGTAAAACCCCCTCATCCTTGCTGGGGATGGAAGCAGATGAACAAACGCACAACTGTTTTCTAAAAAGGAACCATCAGGACGTAATCCCAGCATTAAGAAGCTCAAACTCATCAACATGGAACCTGCTGTGGAGAACAAGTCCAGTGTTGAGTTTGTCTTTCAGTCTTCTAATCCCAAGAAACGAGACAGTTTCATCGACTGGATTGAAATGGAGGAAGAGTACGATTACTCTCCACTTTCAAATGATGAGGAGGAATCCAAAAGTACAGGAAATACCCGAGCCAAAAATCAACCAGGGAAAGACAATTTCAGCTTTAAAACCATTAAGTCTTGCTCAAGTTGTCTCCTTCAGCCCAGCTACAAACTTTCTTGTGAAGCCACACTGTAATAAATCCAACTTAAATTTTTTGACTTAACAAAATATTTTATGTTGTAATAACTCTATAATCTAAGTTATACTAATCAATTCAACAATTTAAGTCAGTTCAGCAAGTTAAGGTAGTCGTACAGTTCAACATTATTTATTGAGTTGTCTGTACTTATATATCTAAGTTGCAGTTCATTACAGTGTGATAAAGTTCTGTGAACTTATCTTTTTTAATTGTGAAATGCGGGAATGCCAACTTTTGGAGTTGGCATTTTCCACTGTTTGAGTGGTTTTTCAAGAAGCGTCTGCAGAAGTTTTAACTCATATTTAATGACATAAGTATTAGCAAGTACATAAAGTACGTTGTATCCCACAATTCCTTGCGGTGCTGATCTAACAGCAGCATCAAAGTTACACCTACTTAATTGAATTAATTTGAATGAAAGTAAAATAACTGTCTGATAACTACATGTTATTTTTAAGATAACATGTAGTTAAACAAAAAAATATATTCATCTTAACTGAAGCAAATAATTAAGTTAGATCAAAGTAAAAAGGTTTATTTTTCCAACATCCATATGTGATCTTATCACCCGCTCACGGTGGAAAAAGTATTATCTGAACTTCTTCATCCACTAAATCATCTTCAAATGGACATGCCATGCTGCTTCACATCTCTGAAAACAAACTAAGCTTCAACTAAACCTGCTCCAGACCAAGTTATGTTCAGAGCATGAGTTGCTATGGCAACTTGACATATCCTGAAGCATACCTCCATTTCTGGAACCGAAAGCTGAGGTTATCAACTTCCTTAGCCTCAACCTTACCGTTATAACTATAACCTGCTTTCTGGAACCCCCCCCAGGGCTTCAGCCATTTTGTAAACGACGTTTTGGTCAACCGGGCCTTAGCTCCGCCCATGGCAACTAAGACTGATGGGAAGTGTTGATTCCCACACCTTGAGTTAGGGAGCTGTGAGGAGAAGTGACACTCCTCATGTTGTTGCAGTTACAGAGTATGTTCAAATTTTAATATTTGTCCTGATGCACACATGCAGGTGAGCTGTGACTGCTCACCTCTGCCCCAATGATCTTGAAAAGATCACGGTTGCATGTGGAAATATGAAAATGCGGCAGGGTATAAAGGATGTGTGATTATGAATCTGAATTCAAAGTCAAGAACGGAGGTGCTCTTAAAACTCAAATTTAAGTTATTTCAACCTTTGGTAAAGTCACCAATAATCGGAATTTACAGTTGTTACAGCCTAAAAAATTAAGTTTGTACATCTAAGCCTGAGTTCTGAAAAATTAAGATTCAGAGTTAGGATTACGTGACATTTTAGGTCACTGTAACTTACATCTGAGTTGGTCAAAATTACGATTCAAAGTTAATCCAACTTGAACTTTTAAGTTCATACAACTTACAACTGAGTTAGAAGAACTTACATAAATGAGTTTGAAAACTCCAACACAAAACTTAAAATATTGAGTTTAGGTCCTTAACACAAAATTTTACCGAAGTTTGTTGCCTTACAATTTTAAGTTCTACGAACTTTTCTTTTTTTGCAGTGCAGTTTCTGTCCCTGCTTCAACTTGGCCTGCAGGGATTGGACCATTGGAAAAGGAAGAACAAAGTGCAATTGCTTTTAACAAGCCAACTTTAACCTCCGAGTCAACCTCAATGGGCAATGAAGACACACTTAAAGTAGATAACACCACTCTGAAAGGGGAACTCGAGCGCCTGAACAAGCTTCTCCAGCTGTAAGATCAGATGCTGGCAGATGCTGCTCTAAAAGTCGAGGAACAGATGAGCCTCTTCACAGAAGACAAGCTGCAGTGGCATAAAGAAAAACCACACCTCACCAGCAAAATATCTCTGCTGGAAACATTTCTCAAAGAAGAGAAGACCAGGGCCAATGAAGCAGAGAAACGTGCAGCCGAGAAAGCGCAACAATATGACTGTGCTTAAGCTGCAATGGTCCACTTAGGATGAGAATTTCAAAAAAAGAGAGAGGAAATGGTAATGGAGAAGGAACGCTTCATCCAAGAAAACGCTCAGCTAATAACTGCTTAGAAAAAGCAGCAACAGGAGGAAAATGTGGATCTCACCAGCAAAATACTGCAGCTGGAAGCATCTCTCAAAGAAGAGACAACCAGGGCCATTGAAGCAGAGAGACGTGCTGCCAATAAAAGTGCAAAAATACGACTGTTAACAAGCTGCAATGGTCCACTTTGGACGAGAATTTAAAAAAAAAGAGAGGAGATGGAGAAGCAACATCTTTTAAATGATCATCAGCTGGCATCAACACAAGCACTAAATCAGCTGGCAAGAGAAAGAGAAGAATGGCAGAGATGAAACACCTCCCTCCTCAAAGAAATGGCTCAGTTAAGAAAAGCTCATGAGGAGAGAAATGCCTTCTCGGAAAAGTTTGGCCAAGTCCAGCAGCGCATGGATAAATGAAAAGAAACAATCAGACAAAAGGATGCAATCATAAGAAATTTTGAAGGCATGCTGAAGAAAAGGCTGGACCAACAACTCCAACATCTTGACAAGGTTAAGAAGACGTATCGCAAGAGATATCTGGAGCTCACCTTGAAATTAGATGAAACGGAAGGAAATCTTTAAAAGGAGAGGTTCGAAAAAGAAAATGCCAAACTCGACGTTGACAGACTGGTAGAAGAGTACCAAAAATTAAAAGATGAATTGTTCAGTGCAAAGAAGGAACTGAGAGACTGGAAGCAAATGTGGGAAGAAGAAAAGGCTTGTATCCAAACTAAGACACAAAAGCAGCTGGAAAAAGAGAGAAAACAGCTGCAGGAAGAAAAGTCCTGTCTTTCACAAGAAGTCACTCATCTAAAAGAATATGTCAAGAAGAAAGAGAGCATCCGCAGCAAAACTCAAGACGCTCTGATCAACTTGATCAACTACAGCAGCAGGTGGATGAGCTGAAAGAAAAGACTAAAAAGAAAACTGTTGGTCGGAGGAGACAAAGACAAAGTGCACCCCTGACCTACAGTTTAATGAAAAAGCCTTCTTTCTACACAACCACCACCACCACCGCCGCTACCACACGCACTAACAATGGCACACACATAAACTGGATTTTCTTTTTTTCCAACAAATTGTAAATGTGGGTTTTTCTCCAGGCACTCTGGTTTCCCTTATCAAATCAAAATGTAATAATTATACTATTAAAGCTAATTGTCCATTGTTATCCATTTAAGAGGAACCAAGTGACAGTCAAGAAGTGAAACGAACAGTTCCAAATCTACAAAAACAAATCCGAAAAAAACTAAAAAGAGAAAAGAAAAAAAAACGTACAAAAAGGAAAAGTCAGAAACAACCCTCCCTCCCCTTAAAACCAAAAAACACACAAAAAACACAAATAAAATAAAAACATAAGAAGTGAGCCCTGATCCTATACTATATGAAAGTTACATTGTTTTTAGTGAAATTACAGAAATGTTTACACTTTTCTATCTTAATCCGATTTTCTGGAAAGGTCTGTGTGTCATTGTGTATGAATATCTGCCCCCCCCCCCCCCCCCCCCCCCAAGTCCAACAGCAGTCACCCCCGCCACCCCAATAAAAATGATCGAATCATAAAGTTATTTTTCTTCGCCACCACCCTTTTTCCCCCCTCACCACCACTGCAACCACACGCACCAACAATGGCACACACAAAAAATTGATTTTCTTTTTCTCCAAAAAAAATTGTAAATGTGGGTTTTTCTCTCGGCACTCTGGTTTCCCACATCAAATCAAAATTTAATAATTATACCATTAAAGCTAATTGTCCATAGTTCCAGTTTAAGAGATACCCAAGTGACAGTCAAGAAGTGAAACGAACAGCTCCAAGTCTACAAAAACAAGCCTGATAAAAATTAAAAGAAACAAACTTAAAAGAAGAGAAGGTCGAAAACAACCCTCCCTCCCCTTAAAACATGAAAAACAAAGAAACAAAAACACACAAAAAATAAAAACATAGAAAAACTTTTTTTTCAATAAACAATATTAAAAACATAAACAAAAAGAACAAAAAAACAAACAAACATAACATTAAAAATCTAAAAAAACTAAAACTTGAAAACACACACACAAAAAAAACCTCATAAAAGCCTAAAAACAAAACAAAAAGTAAAGAAAATAAAAATGAATCCCCTCCATGAAAAGTCATGACCTTAACGTGGTTGAGGGGTTTGCGCCTGAGTGATCATAGGAGCTAAGCTGTCCGGTTTATTGCCCTGATGGGGTCTCAATGGCAAACAGCAGGTCCTAGGTGACGAGCCAGACTAAGAGTGGTTCAGAATGTCAGCAAAAGCAAGATTCACTTTTATTTTCTCATCCAGATCAGTCTCACTGGGGCCCCACTCTGGAGCCAGGCCTAGGGTTGGGGCTAATAGGCAAACCCCTATGGGGTCAAGTGTGCAGTGGTTTGGAGGATCACCACTGCCAAACCTGAGGCTTTCATTCGTGACCAAAGAAAAAAAGGTCCTCCCTTGGTGGGTGGAGAGCTCCCGCCATGGATGAAGGAGATGAAGTATCTTGGGGTCTTGTTCACAAGAAAGGGAAGATAAGAGAGCGAGACTAACAGGAGGATTGTGGTGAAGAGGGAGCTAAGTCAGAAAGGCAAACTCTTAATTTATCTTTAGGACTTTCATTTATCTTAAAGTCTTAAGGACAATTCCACCTGGATGAATAAGAACCTTCCACAATATTTATTTTAATCAGGTCTTCAGCCCGACTGGCACCTGCAGTGAGAGAGGTAGTGGAGAGGAGCTGCTGCCCGGTCTGGTACAGGTTACTGTCAACAACTCCTCTGGATCAATCCTCCAAGTAAAAGACTCATTCATGGCCCACTTTTCTGCAGACAAAGCAGTGTTGTGGCAACATCATGTGCTCTATCATGTCCTCAAAGCACTGACCCACAATGGTTCTTTTAAGAGCCACCCACCAAACCTTCAAAAGCTTCTTTTTCATAGATTACAGTAATAATTTTTAAAGTACCACATTAGTGTTGTATTTAAAATGTAAGGGACAACAACAGTGTAAGTAGTAACCCTTATTATAACTACTTTTGGCACTGGCCTTTTACATAATACCCAAAATGCAGTTTTTACCATGTTTTAGTAACAAGAACGCGTGTCACTTGCCTGGTTTGAACATAGCTTAACTGGTCATGTACCATCATGTTCCAAAAATTCCCTGGTGATGAAAACAAACTGCTATGGAAGCTCAGCAGAGAGATAAGTTAAGATGGCAGCAAAAAAAAATGATGTGTGTTTTGTACGTAGAGCCCAAAAACAGTCTTAAAAGAGTGAGTAGCTATAAAAACAGAGAGTAGCTATTTATGAACGAGAGAGTTTAAAACACAGAATTCTTAAACGTGCCTTTATACATGTTCATCTTGTCTTTGCATTGAAAGTGACTGCTTGAAGGCACTTTGCCGAGGGTGGAGTGAATGTAGCTTTAGGGAGTTCCAGAGCTGAGGCTTGACAGTCACTTGTCATTCTGCCTCTTTTTGTACACAGTTTTAACATGCAATGCAGAATCACAACATGCAGTTTCATATATCCATCAATTTTCAGTACCTCCTGGATCCCTACCAGAGTCACGGGCCTGCTGAAGCCACAACCGCGGAAGCTGGAGTGCCCGGAGAAAACCCACATATGTACAAGGAAAACATGGAAACTCCACACGGAAACGTCCTAACTGGGATTCAGTTCAGCCTTCTGGAACCAGGTTTGTACTTACATATACAGTACAGACCAAGCTCATCAAGAGAATGCCAAGAGTGTGAAAAGCAGTAATCAAATCAAAAGGAGGCTACTATGAAGAACCTAAAATATGACATGTTATTTCACACTTTTTTATTATGTTTATAATTCCACATGTGTTAATTCATAGTTTTAATGCCTTCAGTGTGAATCTACAATTTTAACAGTCATGAAAATAAAGAAAACTCTTTGAATGAGAAGGTGTGTCCAAACCTTTGGTCTGTACTGTATATCTATAGTAAACCTATAGACCAGTGTTTTTCAACCTTTTTTGAGCCACGGCACACTTTAACCTTGACAAAAATCCCGCGGCACACCAGCATCCCAAAAAAAATAAAAAAGCAGAAATTCATGGTCTGTATTGATCAACAGCCAACCCCCCCCCCCGCCGCCACAATCTCACGTGGATTTTTGTGATAATTGTGGTAGAAAAAGCAGGAAGTTGCTGCTGTTTTTTCTAAGAGATGAAATAAAAGTTAAATTAGAAAATTTAGAAACTGTTTGTTTGTTGTGGTTTCAAGACGTTTCACAAGGTCGACTCATTAGGCGCTGTCCCTTTAAGCCAATGCATCATGGGAGATGTAGTGTGAAAACGGCCGAAAAAGGGCAGAAGGACTCGCGTCTCTGAGCTTCATTGTTTTGTTCACTTGTTCCACGGTCTGACACCGGACTCTGTGGAAAGCTACACCGCTAAAGACGAGCTGTAGCTGGTATTTTTGTTAGAACTGAGCGACTTTTCAGCAGAATTAAGAACAAGGAAGTGAAGACTTTAAGCACTTCTGATTGGTCAGACTGATGACATGTGATTAAGCCTTCAAAAATGATTGGCGGAGACAGTTAAAGGGGCGGGATTTTTCCGCAAACTGCTATAGCTGGAGGGTAATCGCGATACCGTCATTCTTATCAAAATGTCTTTAATAGAATTAAATAAACACAAAGAAAAAGTAATTTTAAGATCTTTTATATTCCTAATTACTCAGTGTTTTCTCAATGCCTGTTTGGATGAACAAAGAGCTGATCTCCTGGAGATGGAAAATGTTGTTAGAGCAGTTAATGAGGGCAATTTCCCACGGCACACTTGACCATCTCCCACGGCACACTAGTGTGCCGCGGCACACTGGTTGAAAAACACTGCTATAGACAACCACACAATAAAGAGAAATATGACTGAGTTGTTTGTCTAAAAGCCCCTTAGAATTTACTTGGTAAACTGACCAGCCTCCAGTTACTGTCTTTTTCAAACTGGCTTCAATCTGGAAGTCAAAGGGACTTCCCTGTGAGTTTTACTTTGATCCTCGTGCACTGCCAGGAACAAACTGTTTATTCATGAACTCCAAAACGGCTTTCAGGCTATTTGCTGTGACAGACTGCTGCTGCAGCAGGCAGCAAACAGGAACAAAAAACACAAGTACAAAGAGTTTTAGCACAACAGCTTTGTTTGATATTTCCACTGCACTGACACCATTATTCTAACCTGCCGGTGACATCAACAACGAATACTCAAAACTGTAAAGGCAGTTGTATCAAGCAGAGTAGCATAAATAAATCTGCTTATTCTTTCATTCGGTTGCCATTTCCTTTTCATTTGAATTTGTGGGTGGTTTAGTTTATGCCGTTAAAAATAATCAACATGCTGATAGAAACCTTAAAAAATGCAAGAAAAAGAAGAAGCCAAAATACTAAATAGATTTGAGAAAATTGTCTAGTTTAAATGGCTGGATGGACTCCCTAATTAGGCTATAAATACACTTGTTTTCTGTTGTTTAATCCTGTAATCCTGTAGAAACACCATGAGGGCTCGGAAATGTTTACCTTTTCATGAGCAGATTTATTATTTTCTTTGCTCAACCTATTCAAAACTGCATTCTCTTTACAGCTGTTAGGTCAAAATTAGTCTGTTTCTGCTACAAATCTGCTTTATCAGTTCACTGACAGATTAAAACTAGCAAGAAAACATAAGAGAGGAAACAATGAGAATTGATTTCCCCTTTTCCTTTTCAGTCACTTATCATTTATTTAAAATTCCTTCAAGAAAAAAGGCAAAAGCAACATTTTCTGGCAATAAACTTCCTTTTTTTACTTTAGCAAACGTCCATCAATCTATGCAACTTCTTCCTGGGTTATGTAAAAGAGTTTCCAAATTCACACAGAATTCCCCATAGTCTGCTACAGGGCTGCTTATGGTGTCACTTATTCTTGTCCCAGCTAACCTTGTGACTTCAGGTGTCATCCATCTCTCTCATTTGTCTCTGTGTTACAAAAAAAATTCACAATGTCTTCGCTCTAAATAAAACAACTGATTCAAATTTCCATATTGCTAACGTATCCAGAACTTTTAAAGGATTTACTTAAAGATTTAAAACCTATAGACCAAACACAAAGAACCCTCCAACACTGAACACAGAACATAATCTCCTATAAATAATGAGAAATACAATTAGATGAATACAATCAGCTGTGACCAGATCCTAGGAACTTAGGAGAGCGGGGCCTTCAGGAAAAGGCACAGCTAAACTGCACAAAACAGAACAAACAAACAAAATCCACAAACTGAGACACAAGGGGCAAACCATAACGATTTTACCAAAGCTTTAGTATCCTGAACTGGATATTCTTTTATCAGTTTTGCATGCTTTCATTTGGTGATGTGCACTATGCAAGTCACCAGTTCTGTGCTGGAATCTCAGATGTCTGGAAATGCTGTTTTACCTTTCATTTTTGGGCAGGTTTACTAAAGAATGCAGCAAAATGTGAATTTCCCAAAGCTCACATAAAAAGGAAAGTAGATATCTTTTGGTGTTTGACGTGACAATGTACATATTTTATTTTTTCTTTAAGAATTACATTAAAAAATTAGTTTTGGAATTGCCCCCAACAACACAAAAGTTATTAATGAGTGTGTTGTAATTGGATTGGAATTTTTCAAATAAAATTCAAAAAGAGGATGCTGGTGAAGCCATGATGCAATAATTCTTGAATGCATTTAAAACTGAAAATGACTCAGCCCAAGGGGCGGAGCTACAGGGGGGCAAGGGGAAAAAGCTTTGCCTCCCCCAATTTTTCAGTCAAAATCAGTATCGTTATTGACAAAGATTAGGAAATCATTACTACAAGCTTTTTTTTTTTTAACTCGTCCTGTCCAGTAGCTGAGCAAACAGATGAGAGCTGAAGGCTTCTTGTGTTCTACATATTTTACATTAACAAAAGGGGTTTTGAATCTTCTGACAAACCAGAGGTATGTCTGAATAAACCCCTTTTGTAATCAAGGCCAAACTTTATTCATTTTAATCATGTTTGAAAATCTTTTGTGTTAGACCGGACGGAAAACGAAATGAGGGAAGAAGAGAGGGGCATGTTAGAGAGGGGGGTGGGGGTGGGGGGGTTATAGAAACATTTCATTCAATCACACAAAATATTTGTGCAAAGGTGAGCTAACACCTGTGCTGAAGTGAGTGTTTATGTTCTTCTAAAATGGATGATGGAATGTAAGAAGGAGGGAGAGTGCCCAGTCCTCCCCACACCAAGACCCCCGCCGCAGCAGCAGCTAGAACCCCCCAACACCCACACGGTAGCAGATGGAGAATAACCTCCCCTCGGGTGATCACATCCGCCACCCAGGCCAGGGCCAGCAGGACCGCCACGGGGGCCCCCAAAGCCAGAGAGCAGGGAGGCATAGGGGGGGACAGAGAGTGCAAGCTCCAGCCCAACCAGGAGGGCCCAACGCGGGACCCCGCCCCAGAAGAGCACCCACAGCCCCAGACGAGCACCCACAGCCCCAGACGAGCACCTCATCGCCACCCAGAAGTTCTGGGCATCCCCCTACTCCAGGGGTGGGCAATTCTAGGCCTCGAGGGCCGGTGTGTCTGCATGATTTCCAGATAGTCTTGTCCTACTCATGGCTGATTACCTGCTTCAGGTGTGTCCAGCCAATTAGAACATGCCAGAGCAGGGTATGCTGGAAAACATGCAGGAATGCGGCCCTCAGTGCCCACGTCTGCCCTACTCCAACCCCAGGTACGAGTCAGGACCCCCCAAAAGAGACCCGCCCCGCGCTCCAGGCAGCCACACACCTGTCCCACAGTTGGTCCACGGGAGAGCAAGGCAGGGGCCAGCCATCCCCGCCCAGGAGGAGGACACCCAGGGGAAGATGGGGTCCACAAAAAGTGTTGTAAACATGGCTCGCCCACAGTTGGAAATTTGGCAAGGCCCAGCGCTCAGGGGCAGCACAAGCCTTTTTTTTATTATTTTAGTAATAGCAGTAAGCTAAAAGAACTGCTTTCCTGAAAAAAAAAATGTTTGAAATATATATTTTTGATCCTTTAATTTGTAATGGCTATCAACACCTTTGCCATGCTTTCAAAGTCTTCTGCCCCCCTCCCACCACCGCCAATGAAATGTTCCGCCACTGGTCAGCGCCAACCCTTACACACGCCAACAGTAAATTGTCAAAGTGATGTGAGTATAAGCTAAAAGGGAGGAACACAGTGTGCAAGACATTCATTTAAGGCTAAAAAGGCCGAAAAAAATAAAATTTGCTTTTGGAAAAATGAATCAGATGTCCTTTTTATCTAGATTATGGCTAAAACCAACGAGAATGTGGCAAAATGTATAAAGTAGCATTTATAGATCACTTGTGATTAAGTGAAACCTCAATATAACCTTTCTCCAGTACAGCTACTTTTAGGTTTATTTGCACTGGAAAAAGCAAAGAGAGGCTTGCGTTGTCTTCAAACAGAACTGTACTAAGCAAAATGCAGACATAACCAGTTGTTACACCCAAAACACCTCTTCTCCATTCAGTCTGTAGGGGTTGAGACACACAGAAGCACAAATTACTGCACGCATCTTTTAAAAAACTGGTCAAGCTTTGGGTTAAGCATAAAAGAAGACGTAAAGTCGTAATAACCACACTATAGTGTGGGTAATAGGCTGGCTAAAGAGAAAAAATAAGTAACTGATAACTCAGAGTGGGGAACAGGCTGGGAGAAGTAATGAAAGCAGTCAAGCGTCCAAAGAGAGCTGCTGCAAAATGACAGATGGTCAGTGTAATACAGAAACTAGACTGTTTCATTGCTGAAACAAAAAAAACATTTACAACCCCCCTGCAACATTTTTAAAATAGTGAAAAACAGTCAATCAAATGTAATGGTTAATGGTTCAGCCCAGCATTGGAAATATTTGCCCTCCTCCAGAACAGCCTCTATTTTTGTATTTTCTATTTGCAATTGCAATTTACAGTATGTCTGCCATTAGTACTTATTTCACCTTAAAAACTAATTTTATCAACTAGAACATGCGGTTTCTGATAGATAATTACTACTTTTGTGTGAAATGAACCAGACAGTTTCTATAAAGAGCCAATATTGTCATTCTGTCATCTGAAAAAAGAAGACTTTTTTCACTATTCTGGACAGCTTTTTAACACATCATACAATCAAAAATACTAGAAGAGAATTTATTTGTCAAACAAATAGAAAATTAGAATGCTGGCTCCTAAATTTGACTCCTAACTATGTCAATATGTTAAATGTAGAGGTCATTCTTAGTAAATTCATAATTATTGAATGTAATAATTAAGATATAGCTATTCTTCAATTTAGTTAACACCATGGTCCGGGTGAATACTCGATTCTGATTGGCTGCTGGGTGTGGATTAAAAAGTGATAATGAACACCAGAAAAAGATGTTCCGGTCACACAAGTTCTATATCACTGCAAAGTCTTATTTAAAACAAACTTCATCATCTGGACAAAAACAAGATGTTAAAAGGTGAACTTTCTCTCTGATTTGATGCTTTATTTAACTTATCGTGACGATCAGCATATATCGCTTTCCTTTGCTGCTCCAGTCGAGGTCCAGGCCAGCTATGCCGGCTAAGTCATGTAACCGTGACAAAGCGCAGTAAAACAAAACAAATAGTCAGCTTTTTGTGAAAAAAGCAATCCAAACCAAAAAAAAAAAAAAAACTAGAATAAAGTACTAAAAACTGATTGAATATTAATTTCTTTTGTAAGTGACCATGGCACAAACACACTTAGTACTTCTGAGTGAACAGAGCAGAATTGAAACTGGCAATCTGAAGTTGACTGTTTTACCAAAGCGCCACAGCTTTTTTGTGTTGTATGCTTTGATTTAAAATAAAAAAAATTTACATGTGACTTGGGTCCATCTTTTCTGTTTCAGTCCTTCTTATTTTGAATGATTTACCAGTCAAAATGTCAGTTCAAAATATATAAAATCATTGTAGTTTCATTTGTTTCATTTTTAAATTGATTTTTAATTCCAGTTTAGCTCAACTCGGTCCAGATTATTGTAAAGTGTTTTCATGTATGCTGGCAACAAAATAAACTTTATAAAGTCAATCCACTGTGATAAATCTCAGAATTCATCCTGTTTTTTTTTTTTTTTTTACTTTTCAACAGACATTGACATTATCACTTGCTAGCTAGACTACGAGAATTGCTTCTCTTCCCCAAAAAGCAACCAGTGTCTAATCAATTTCCAGCTAACATGAGTCATCCTTATCATGAAGGAAAATGCTGCTACACTCACAGACTTGACAAAAACTGGACTGATGGTAAAAGGCTTCAACCTATAAAAGCAAGCACTATTCACTCTGCTCTTACTGCCATTTCCCAAGCTACATCCATTTTTTTTACATTACCAGTACTTCTGTGTAATTAGAGAGAATTATGTCAATTTACTTCTTTTATCCAGCCTATGATTTATAGTTTAGTAGGACAGTTTTCCATTTCACACCAGTAGATTTTTGTGCTTTTTTTACAAATTACTCGTTTAGCATTTTTTTTTTGTTTATTTAACTAAAATAAACAAATATTCCAACAAAGCTGCACTATTTAAATCTTAGTGCCAATGGTGATTATGTTTACATCTTCCTGACATGTTAATGCACCGAAAAACTAGAATTCTGCTCTTGTTGCAGGTTAAATTCCCCCAAGTGTTTATTAGTTTGGGGAAAAATGGGAGGCTGTTGTTTGACCAAGAATGTTAGAAGAAAATCAACGTCTAGTTTTGATTCAAAGCTTTAGAAAACACATTTAAGTACAGACACTCAAACACAACTATACACACAGATCTGATCATGTATATCCAAACATTTCGATCGAAGCTCTCAGACATGAAAAGCATGGGATGGCCTTGGAAAGTAAAAGACTTTCTCAACCCATCCCTGTGATGAAAAGACAAGATGCTAGACAGCCACCATCTGCACAGACAAACAGCAGACCTGATCAAAGCAGAACTTCAAATAAATGCAGGTCATATGAAGACTGACATGCAGGTCTTCCTTAAAATTATATAGTAAAAGAAAGAGGAGCACAGACTTAGAACATGGTCAATTATTCATCGCATCTGGCTGCAATCCATTACACTGCATGTATTATACATCATAATGCCAGCAACATGCCATGCAAGCCTGAGCAGCCACTCTTCCCCACTGGAGTCGGAAAGGCTCCCTGCAACGTGTCGCATTAAACTAACACACTGGCAGAGACGTGAGCGATGTCGGAAACGCAGGAGATTCGTCTTACATCCAAACAGCTCGCAGACACTCTCACAGACATACATTTACATGTTTTGGCTTCCGTCAACAAAAAAATGGGCACAACGTGATATACGTTTGCTGCTTGCACAGCCATACAGATAAGATCACCTTGACAAAAACCATAATTTCATATGAAACCTGTTATATAGGCTAAACTGCTGTTTGCTTATTTAATCAAACAATTACAGTTACCATCTAAAACCACATTTGTGGTTTTTATGAAACCCATTTACACAATCCCTTTTTTTTGTTGCAATTTCCTAAGATCAGAAGCTGTTGGACTGACTATTCACAAAGCATTGAGAACGATAAATAGTCACTTTGGCCATCTTAATTCTTATTTCTATGCAAAGACATACTGTATATGAAAACACCTATAGGTTGGGATTAATGGAAAAATGTATTCAAACCTTTTTGCCTGAACACTGAGCAAATAATATGTAAATTAGCATTGAAACACACACAACGTTTTGTTATATAGATTGTCACAATACTTGGTGCTCATAAAGATTTACTAAAACCAACCCAACCAGATCAGATCCGGTATTGGTCTCTTAACCCCGGGTGGGTTGTATTTCCTGACTATTTCCTGTCATCTGCAACAATTATGGGCTTCTCTCTGTGAGTTGGAGAAAGACAATCCTTTCCATTCTTTGTTGTTGTTTTCCCACATCTTCTATTGCCTTCCTCTCTTCCTGCCTCCTGTTACTGTGCCTTGCAAGATAGTTCAAACTTTATTTATTTATAAAATAGCGCTTCTAATGCACTTTGTGCAGCTCGAAGCGCGAAGTTCTCGCTAGGCCATTTGATCTTGCCATGTGTCCATGCCAAGTCATTTGCCTACTGCTCAATATGAGCTCTGCTTTTGACACCATCTCTCATACCATCCTCCAAGAAAGACTCTCTGCCATTGGTTTCACAAACACCATATGTCAAACAAATAACACCTGTTCTGCAGCAGCTCTATTGGGTCCCTATTTCACACCGGATTATGTATAAAATACTTCTCCTGACCTTTAAATCAATCTATAATGTTGCCCCTCCATACCTGTCTGACCTTGTTCACGTTGCAACATGCACCCGTTCCCTCAGATCTTTCAGGAGGTGAAAGATCTTTCACTACTCACTTGGTGACGAGGTGAGTAGTGGGGAGCAGAGCATTCATCTGCTCTGCTACCCAGCACTGTAATTCCCTGACTTCAGAAACACTGGCTTTCTCCCACATTCACCATAAAGCTAAAAACCACCATTTCCGACTTGCATATCCTCCTCCCCCCCGCCCATAACTTGACTTCTTTGGGCTATTTTAACTGAATAACTTAGTATATATTACAACTGTGCTGCTGCCTGTTGATTGTTTTTTTTATCTCCTGTATTACAACCTTGGGTTCCAAAAAAGGCACCAAACAATTGAAATTGATTTTTATTATTATTTTATTTTCTTTGCAGGAGACTGGCATGTGAACTGATGGCTGTAGATATTTTGTTGCACACCTCCTTATTGGTGATGTGGTCCTTGTATGACATGTTCGAAAATTCTTCCGTAGCATCTCATTTCACGAGTCTCAATTTCGTCTCTGGGTGTCCTTATTTAAGGTTCACGATTCACAAATGTACAAACAAATTGAAAAGACGAGAGTATGCAGGAGTCTAAATTTGAAGTTTGGGGGAGATGATTCTGCTCTGATTAGATTTGATTTATCCCAGCCTTACCTAAAAAATCTTTGTAACTTGACATATAATTGTGCCAAGATTTTTTCATCCATGTCCTGCAAAGTCTGGAAATTTGAGAACAGACATACTGCTTTACTGGTGGTAAATGACCACAACACATCACCACTTTTCTGATTTTAAACAGAGGTATCATGTCTACTATAACACATTTTATTGTGTACTGTGTCCTAAATAGTTAAATCCTTAGGTTAAAAAAATATTTTGTACAAAGGAAGGTAATGTAAAGCTTGAGATTAGCAAATTGAGCAGACAGGGGTGTTGTTCACTAGCTTTTGTTCAGCTGCTTTTTAGACCGTAAAAGAGGACCAGGACCGCAGCAAGCCCAGGCTTCTTTCTGCTCCCTCAAAAAACATTTTTATTATTAAAAGGAGCAGTATTTCACTCTGTATCTGTATATGAGACAAAGATAGAAGACTCAAGAACTCTGTCATCCCAGTATCCAAAAGGCTAAGCAACAGCAGCTGGCGAGGTTGGGGAAAAAAAAGATCAATGAATGAATCAAATGATTTTAACTTTAGAAATCAAATCCCTAAAAGTCAAGAAGGCCAAAATAGATGCAGACTTATAATTTAAAAAATGAAAAAAGTGTGTGCAAATCATTTCAATAAGGAACTAGAAAGTGATGTGGCAAATTATAAAAATATATAAAAACTGAACATTTAATCCAAATGTGTGGAAAACAATGCAAGAACTGTAAGCAGGATCTATTTGAGCAGGTTGACAGGTCTTTATTTTGATAGATTTCACACACCTCTATTCTTTTCTAATAATCAGGATCAGTCAGAGTAAAGAAAAAAAGATATACTATAACGATATCAGTAGGGTTTATTAGTGTGATTATTAGGAGAGTCTGGACTTGTTTCAAATTATCAAGATGCTTTTCTGCAGATTTTGTCTAATTAATAAATGCTGTTGTATTATCTTAAGGCGCCTGTGGGATTTGTAACAAATCTGCCTGTTAGAGGTTTTTAGGATATTACTGAGGGGTGATCACAAAATGGTGAAACCAATTTGTAAGGTTCCTTAAATTGCGAAACTCTTCAAATAAATGGATTTTGCCTATTTGGTGCAAACTAATATAAAAGTCAAAGACACCTACTTCCATACTGGTGAGATTACAACGATGAGTCCCAGCAAACCAGCCACTGTTGGAGCACTGGTTGATGTCCAAGTTCTGCAGGTTAACGTCCACACGAACAACACCTCTGTCAGGAAAAAGAACATGAAAACAGAGAGTAAACCTATGATATGATGCAAAGAAGAAAAAGCCTTGCTAGTAAATAAAAAAAATTATGAATGAGCGCTGTATGTGGTAAGCAGATATATTATCAAAGTTGTGAAATATGATGTATATATTTTTAAATAACAGACGTGCAGTAAAACGTAAAGGTTAAATCAATAAAAAAAATGAAAATATAGAAATACTAAACAAAGACTGAATACAAAAAAACTCAATAAAAAAGTGGAATAGCCTTTAGAATAAACATCTTACCTTTTAAAGTATTTATTTACATTGTATTTCCATACCAAGTTATTTAAATCTTTCCATTCATTTTCTACCGTTTTAACCCTTTTGGGTTCACGGGACTGCAGAGCCTATCCCGACCAGGGTACACTCTGGACTGTTCACCAGTCTGTTGCACGGCCACAATCACACACCCATTCACTCTCACACTCACACTCACACCTAGCGACAATTTAGAGTTGCCAATTAACCTATGAAGCATGTTTTTGTTCAGTGGGAGGAAGCCAGAGACCCCAGAGAGAACCCATGCATGCAAGGGGAGAACATGCAAACTCCACACAGAAAGGTCCCCTGTTGATGTTCTGTTTCAGGTCCCCCAACTGGGACATGAACCAGGGGCCTTCTTGCTGTGAGGCAAGAGCGCTAACCACTGCGCCACCGTGCAGCCCCAGCACCCAAAGCAAAGGTCCAAGCGGTCCAACCACAGCAGGTTTTGTGTGCAGGACCCACTGTGGCCAGGATCACCTGGCGCATGTCAATGACCCTTGTTAAGTGCCCGCGGTGCTACCTGGATCTAACTGGACCCACTACAGGGTGCCGGTAGATCATTGGGGGCGGGGCAAGCCTGTGTGTGCTGAGAGTTTAAGGTGTCACATCCTTCAGAGTCCCTAAGATGCTTAGAAAACCTTGCTATCATCATATCATTCTATCTACTCATATAGCTATCTTCTACTTTGATCTATTTGATATTAATTTTAAGTTTTATGTTAAATGTTCTACCTAACAATACTCTCTGCGAATGCTGTGTTTGGGACAGGCAAAAGTAGGACACTGAATTGAGCCCTGTTGAGGCTGGAATTATATATTTTTTTCTTTTAATGTCAGTCCATTTGTCCATCCTTTCATTTTTTCTATTTTTGTTGTGTTTTGATTTTTGGCTAATTGCGTATTTTTGTGGGCCATCACATTTATGGGACATTCACAGCATTTAGGGGAACATACCCCCCCCACCCACCCCCACCCATGCCTATATCCGGCCTTGATTGTACAGGTGAACACTAAACATATTTTTATGGATTTGCCCTGAATCAACAGTAATAATATTGAAACTGGTTTCAACTCTTATAAAGATGGGTCCTGAAAAGGTAGGTGGGTTTGTGATTACGTAATGTCCTGGTGAGATTATAAAAACAAGAACACACACACCCTCTTTTCTGTTTAGAGATCATTAGAGTTCTTCAAACAAAGGAGAGGCCTAAATGTGTTCTCTCCTTCTTTGTGATGCAAAGTGTGACACCTGTTTCTCCCATCTGCCTGCAAACTGAAGTGGGTGAGCATAAAGAAGTGTCTGGCCAATATGTCTTATCAAATATATAAACAGTTGGTAAACAAGGAACAAAATATGAATAGCAGTTTTAATGCTTAGAGGAAGCAGAATTTTATGAACTGTGTTAAAGTTATCAAATGCACAGCAAAAAAGTAGAGATAAATACAATTTTGTTTGTACTGCAGCATTCATTTGTTGTATATTTTTATATTTCTGAACCACCAAACACAGACATTTTGTATTAAAGGGGAATAGTTTCTGTGTGTTATATAAATTACGCAGAAAGGATTTTTGCTTTTCGATTATTTCTCACCGGTCAATTAGTTGTAAGTTATACTGTAACAGATGTCATTATGTGTTTTTGTCAAGAAACCAGGCCTAAAACTTGAGTGAATGAATTCAAATTTTGTCAAAACCATGAAGCAAAGGAAGCCATCAAGGCCCTGTTTTATGGAATAAGCTCCCAGCTCATGTAAGAGAGGCCGACTCAGTTTCTACATTCAAAGTTAGACTGAAAACATTCCTCTTTGGACAGGCTTATTGTCAGACTAGTTAGTATTTAGAGATTATTTAACTTAATGTTAATTTGTTTAAATTAAACTTAATAACTATTTCTTTTAAAAGGCTGCTAGAAGTTGAAGCTGGGGTAACTATGGTGCTCCGGGGTTCTGTCCTCTTTTCTTTTCTACTTCTACCCTTCCTCTCCTCTATTCTTGATCATAATTTATCATTTAGTTCTCCATGCCTCTGTTTGGTGCAGTGCGATTCATGTATTGTCCCTCTTTTCCTCTCCCCTCCTGGGGAGTGGGAGTGCTTCCAGACTCCTGTTGGCTCATCCGTGCTCCAGTTCCTGACCGTCTACCTCGCCTCTGCTCCTGCTCCTACACCTGGCTGTGGATCCTGCCTCTGGCTCATCTCTGGCTCGTCTCTGCTCTGTACCTGACCTAGTACCTCGCCTCTGCTCCTGCTCCTACACCTGGCTGTGGTTCCTGTCTCCGGCTCGACTCGCGCCTTTGACTGTCCCCCCAACCACGGCTGGATGAAGCTCGTCTGCTGGACTTTTATATATGTAGTTGTAGATTTAGATAAGTTAATTCTTCTCTAAGAGTTCTGGTAAATCGCCTGTCTGTCCTGGGGGAGGATCCCTCCTTCATGTGGGCACCCCTGAGGTTTCTTCGTTTTTCCGGAATCCGTTTTTTTTTTGGGGAGTTTTTCCTTACCGCGAAGGGGGGTCTAAGAGCAGGGATGCAAGTATAGCTTAGTCAGTTTGTTAGTTCATTTTAGTATTTTCCTATTGAACTCTTTGTATTCATAATCCTTTTGAGTTAATGTTTTACTTCGAAGCCCATCGAGACGACTGTTGTTGTGATTTTGGGCTATACAAATAAAATTGAATTGAAAATTGAATTGAAAGAGAAAAAAACAAAGGGGGTGTAAAAGCATGAGGGCTGAAACGAGTATCCGAATACTTGGATGTTCTCAATCTGTTTTCGAAAGTATGAATATTTGTGACATCCAAGATAAGTGATTCACAATCTTTATAAATCAAATTGAGTGTAAAAATACACTTAAGGTAACATAAATATAGCTCTAAAATGAAAATTATTTTGGATTTTAAATATATAAACTATACAAACCGAATGCGCTACTGTCACAGGAAGAAATAAAACTTTTCTTTTAAAGTGTCGGTGAAGTTACTCATTTTCAAAATAAAGCTACTAAGTGTATTTCGTAGATTAAAAAAAGTTCAGTTTATTGACATAAGTTCTCAAAAAAAAAATTGTTTTAAATATATTAAAATAAATAAATTTGAATTAAAAAAAACAGAATTAAAAAAAAGATGAATATGAATTTAAGAATAGTACAAAGACCCTGTGATCAATGTTTTCAAAAGATAAAAAAAGTATTAATGTAAGTAATTTTGTAAAAATGTCTGTTTAAAACACTGAGACTCATTTCTAGTTTTTATGTAGGTGTTGCCGTGTCTTTATTTACTATCTTCATGTCATCTATTTACTAGGACTCTATAGTCAGCAACACTTTGAAAAACTGAAGATTCAGGATTTGTTGTTAACAACAGGGGTGTTAATGTTTTGTTTACTGCTAAAGTTAACCAGGAAGTTATCAGAAAAACATTTGACATTATTTGTAGTGACATATATAATTTATTTCTTTTAAAATCTTTGTGTTTTGGTGATTTTGATGTCCTGCTTTAAATAAAGGTGCTGGTGTTTGAATACATATTAATTGTCATGCATCCAGTAACCACAATTCAGACATATTTAGATTAAATAGTGAGAACCGTGGTTCGATCTGGGAATTGTTGATCTTTATTCGTGAATCAGATTGGATCGGTACCTACGTAACAATCCACAGCCCTACAAAGCAGATGACCTGAAAAGCAGGCACTAGAACACACTGAAGATGAGTAACTGAAATGAAATGGGTGAAAGCAGACTGTGACAGGTGGAAACAAGTCTGAAAACAGGACATTTCATGAACCAAGAAAATATGTAAATAAGCAAATCCAAAGGGCACAATTCTCACAGTTATGACACGATTGCTTTTTAGCTGTTGCTGCTTCTGTTTTAGTGGGTTTTTGCCAAATTTCTGCATGTTGCACCACTGAATCGAGCCACCTCTGTAAGACTAGACAACATTATTAGAGCAGCTTAAGCAGAAAAAAAAATAAGTTTATTTAGCTTTGGAGGAAGGTTTTTGGTATTCCTCATCAGGAAGCTAAATACAAAGTTTTTTCAAAATGTTGCTAAATAAACTTATTAGGATTTTGGCTTGTGGGGAGGAGATGGAGAATACATTATGTAAACATCCAGTGGCTTTTCTGTCCACAGCCAATCAACTTTCTATTTTTAGGATCTTATCATAGGACTGGGATTTGGAAGAAGAAGCAGCCAGTTACAGAGCGTGCAGTGTGGAGAGACGCTGAACACATCTACAGTAAATATGATGTTCACTTACTAAAATGCACAGTTCATTCTGCTGATCCAGCATTTACTGACCTAAAAATACCCCACTTAAAGCAAGAAAAGTAGTTCTTAGTAATCTCGAAGAACACTTGTCATGACTTTTGTTTTATGAGATATTCATTTTCTGTTCTTTCTGTTTTAACCCTTGTGCTATCCTATGGGGTCCAGATAACCTGATCCTTACATTGAGGAGTTATCCCTACCATGGCAAAGGTGGATAAAGGTGGAGAAGATTTCATGTAATCCATGTAGAGCTGTGACGGTGTCGGATTTTTCATTACCGCGGTGATGAACCACCAGGGGGCGCGGTGTCGCGGTTAACCGCGGTTAAACCCCCCCCCCCCAAAAAAAAAAAGAAAATCCCCCGGCGGCCGCATCAGTAATAAATACAATTACAACGTAGTATTCTTTATTATAAAATAACAGTAACAACTAACTACTACCTAACTAATGAACTAACTATATATAAAACCCATATAGGTGTTGTGGATTGACTGTGACTGTGTGGGTCAGCGCTGCATGTACGTAGGAGGAAGGTGCGCACATGTGTGTTGGGGGTGCGTGTTGATCCCTCTGCAGCGGACCGTTCTCTAGCTGCACGCGAGCCTTCACCTGTGCTCTTTGGTACACACATCTTCTCAGAATATTAAATATTGCCCAGAAATAAACAGACTGCAGACACTGTCACTTTTCCGGTAGCCATGAAGAACACGGGGCAGGAGGCTCCGCCTTTGTTTATACAGACACGTAACGTTACGCTGCAAAAAATTGTTCCCAAACAAAACATGTAGTGATATTCATGGAAATCTAATAGTGCGCGTTCATGTTTGGAGTGAAGGTGAACCCTAATAACCCCCCCCCCTCCCTACACACACAAAATCCTCCGGCGGGCGGCCGTGTCGCGCGCCCTTAAGAACGCACGCAGCTTGAAACGGAAATGAATACAATGTAAATTAACGATTAGAACGCAGTAAATTTGTCATATTTCCTCGCGAGACGAAAACTTCTGTTGTAGAATGAGTTTGTGTGCTTCTGAAAGCGCGCTCCTGTGTGTAAAGGGAGCCGCGTGGCACGTGCAGCGGAGGCACTGAGAGCGCGCGCCTATGAGAGAGAGCCGTGGGAGAGAAGGAGAAAACAGTCTGAAAAAAGAAGGAAAGTCTGAACACAGGACTAGTGGAAAAAGTCAATTATCAGGAAAGATGAATGTGTTTATTATAGCTCCATTCACGCGCCATATGCAAAACTTAACCAAAAAACAAAACGTGCGGTGATGCGGTGATGGGATCATCACCGCGGTGATGACCTCATCACCGCGGTGATGCGGTGATGCGGTTATCGTCACAGCCCTAAATCCATGGACACCAATGAAGATCACAAATCATTGAAGAAAAAAGGTTTAGCGCACTGTCTTGTAGGGTCTAGATCAGTGTTTTCCAACCGGTGTGCCGCGCCACACTAGTGTGCTGTGAGATATGGTCAGGTGTGCCGTGAGAAATTACCCATTTTCACTGATCTAAACACATTTACCATCTCCAGGATATCAGCTCTTTGTTCGTCCAAACAGGCCCTGATAAAACACTGAGTAGTTAGGAATATGAAAGATCATAAAATACTTTTTTCTTTCTGTTGATTCTATTAAAGACACTTTGATAAGAATGACCATACAGCGATTTAGCTGCAGCTTCAGCTCTGTTTTCGGAAAAGTCCCGCCCATTTAACTGTCTCTGTCAATCATTCTTGGACTCCTAATCATACATCATCAGTCTGACCAATCAGAAGTGGTTAAAGTCTTCACTTCCTTGTTCCGATTTAGCTCGTAAAATCTCTCAGTTCCAACACAAATAACAGCTAAAGCTCGTCTTTAGCGGTGTATCTTTCCGCGGGATCCGGTGTCAGACCGTAGAAAAACGGATCAAAATAAAAAAGCTCAGAGACGCGAGTCTTTCTAGCTTCGGCGTCAGTTTTTGCAATACATCTCCCATGATGCATCGTGTTAAAGTGACAGCATCTCTGCGCTACAATGAGTCTTCCCTATTAAATGTCTTGAAACCACAACGAACACACATCAAATATTTTTTAAATCTTTTTAAGGACTTGGTAATGTCTTATAAATAGTCTATTAAGGACTCTTATTATAAAGCGTTACCAATCTTTTTGATGAAATCAGAGGTCAACAGTTTAGTTCTCCTTCAAGGTTTGTGTTTATTAACAGCCAAACATCCCAGAGTTTGGTCCAAGTCATCTTTCTAACTGAAACACTTTTCTAATAATGTCTGGATTGAAGGACAAAGTCGCTTTCAGACTTCAGTCACTTTGGAAAAATGAAAAGTTAAGCTTAAGAAGAAGTAATAACAACATTTTAGAAACAGGATTAAGGTGAAGTGGCCAACAGACACAATTAAACTAAATTGAAAAAATTTAATCATCTAAAAAGAAATAAAACAGGTTTGTTAAAGTCTTCAAAGACTTCATATTTGATTAAGACAAAAGAAAACTAATAAAACTTCAACATCTTCACTTTTTGTGTGGCTACAGAAAAGAAATGTAATTTTAGTATTTTTGTGTAAAATTCATCAAACATATTGTGATGATACTGTTCAAAGCTTACTGTTGCCTTTGCACCAACATCTAAAAAATATTTAAAAAATAAATCACTATTTTAAAGGAATATATTTGTTTTTTAGTGAGGTTACATAAAATTCCATGTTAAAAAACTGGAGGAAAAAACAACTACCAGGGTAAAATTTCAAATAATTTAGTTGAAAATTATTACTGAAAACTAACTTAACTTTTATTACAACTTTTACAAAAGACAGCTACAACTTCAAGCTTTATGTGCCACAATTATCACAAAAATGCACGTGAGATTGTGGAGGAACTGTACATCAATATAGACTATAGAGTTTTTCCTTTTTTAATTTTTGGATGCTGGTGTTGTCAAAGATAAAGTGTGCCTTGGTTCAAAGAAGGTTGGAAAACACTGGTCTAGATGGCCCCACTCCCAATGTTTAAGTGCCTTGGATAGCACAAGGGTTACAGAGAAACATTTTCATAGGAAATTAAATGCATTAAACGCTGCTCAGATAAGAAACGTTTGAAATGTCTTCTTGTGATTAAAGACCAGTTGCCCTAAAGAACAAAATCCTTTGACATATTTCCACTTCAATTTAATTTAGTTTCTTTGTGTAACACCACTTCGCAATCACGTTAGTCTCAATGCTCCATACAGAAAACATAAGAAAAATTTAATACTTATGAAATTGTCTAATTATTTTATATTGTCATCATGCAGTTTGGGTCACATCAGTTCAATAAGACCAATTTTTCATGATAATTTTAATACTGGTCAATATACTACATTACATAAAAGAGTTTTGATGTGATCACCTGTATTGAGCATGTATTTGAGCAACAATGGAAAGTAACAACTCCATTCAATAGGATTAAAATAACCTTTAGGAATGTGAAGGTCTGTAAAAGCAGCCAAATCTTGCTGTAATATTATACTTTTACAAAATCATTTCTAAAACTGAACTAGACAGGTCGCCAGTCAGTCACAGAACCACACACCCATACACCTGTATACACTAACAGTCGCATCTGCTCCTGATTTTCAATTATTTAAGCTTAATTTTCTTAATACATGTCCTTCATCTTTAGAAAAATACTGGAAGAACATGCTAAAAACACCAAAAACACAATTTTCATCGAAGTGGGTCTTTAAAATATTTATATAAAATCTGTGGTTCTGTGCATGAACATAAATTGGCTCTATCCCTGAGACTAAAAAACACAAGTTCTACAATTAATTATATTTAATTAAAACAGTATATAATGTAATTTTCATTTGACACAACAAGCATGTTTAGTGCAAGTGTACTGTTAAGGTTTGAAACAAAAATCCTAAAGTGATTTTTAAAATTTCTATCAAGTATTGGTGAGTTTGTGGCTTGTCTCTGTGGCACAGGATGTCTCTTAATTCATGGAAGCTTCAACAGGCTGCAAACCCTTGAGACCTTAAAGCGGAAGAGAAAAGTATAGAATATCGCAGGATGGATTAAATTTCCAGCTCAAGTGCAATAAAAATAATTATTCACTGGTCAGCTGTTGAAGCATGGCTTCATATTTTAAAGATTGTGCAGATGAATTCCTGTTATTCTCTGACCTCTTCCTCTGCTTTACAGAGATTTTTTTTTGCAACTTTTCTGCAGCTGAAACAAAATAAAGCATTTGGAAAATATGTCAAAGATTTCCGTTTACTCAACACCCTCTCAACCAGGTTGAAATAAGGAATCAATTTAGATACGAATCCAACAGCTGAATTTATTTAGTTGCACTCGGTGTTAGTTGCCCCAGGCTGCAGAAACAAGCAAGTGGTGCATTTCTGTGAACTAATAGCACATGTGGTTTTATTTGGGTAATATCCCAGATGGGTAAACCCATCATTTATGGCAACAACCACTGCATCACAAACAGACTCCACATGAATAGCAACCTTAACATTCACGAGCTCTGTAAGGGAGATGTTTAAGTTTTCTCCAGCTGCTTTAAATGCCTGAGGGGTTCTTTAGAAAAGCCATAATTGAAAACTGTGAGAAGGCTGATTTTAAAAAGGAACATGTGTTTTGTCATGGTACAGCGATTATGGTTCTTTAAAACGATGAAAGTAGCTACCTGTCAATGGGAGAGGACTCCAACAGTCACTGTCTCCATAGCAGGCGGGCGGTGATGCAGCATTTTGCTCAGGGACTTGTGGTTGGCAGTTGCCAGGTTGAGCCCCAACTGACGGTAGCCCAAACCTCCGAGCATTCTTTGTAGTAAGTCGGTGTGTTCAAAGTGTCTTGCAGTGACAGATATTTGTGTTTACTAACAATTATCATGGAAGGCAAGGGGCATTTCATTGTGCTAGTGGTAGAGTGTTTGCACTGAGACTTTTAAATTTGGGTTTGAATCCATTATTGGGAGCAACTAAGATTCTCTAAAAGGGACCTTATGTTTCCATTCTGGACATTGTCCATAAACAGGGGTCAGGGGTTGCTAGAGGCAACACACTTAATGTTGGAAGAAGGCGAGGTACATCCTGAACAGATTGCCAGTCTGTTGCAGAGCCACTCACACACACATGCACTCCTGACACTCAAATACTGAAATTAGTTCACCAGGAGATTATGTTTCATCACACATCTGTTTTAAGCCCGTGTCACACAGCCACTAGGTACATTTTGCACAAATTACACGGATGTTAATTGGTCATACGTGCATATCTGTGGAAGAGTGAGAAAGGTTGTGGTCTGTACGTGAAATATTCACAGATGTATCACGAATGAACCACATTAAAACCACGGAAGAAGTACGAATAAACCACGCAAAGAACACGTAAATCAATGTAGAATATGAACCCTGTGTGATTATTGTGCTGTTATTATGTAATTCATTAGTGCTTTGTGCATCAATTACATGATTTTAACGTGATATGTACGTATATGCACGATGAAAGTTATACATCAGTGGTACATGCATGAAAAGCCTGTTAGACATACGTGAACCGGTCAGGGAAAGACACAAATTAGCCACAAATCCCCACAAAATCACTCACAATTGTGTAAGATTTACGTAATAATTGCATGTAAACTATGTAAATTACATGTAACCTGGAAAATTCTCAAGTGACCACAAAATCACATTAGTGTAAAAACCTATCAGCCGAAACCCTCTACTGACATCTGTGCACATCGACAAATGACGGATGCAAGAAACACACATGTATTACAAAAAACTTAAATTTCATAGATGGAAAATGCACAGAATGTACGTAGTGGGTGTGTGACATGGCCTCTAAGTCACTGGCACTAAAATGACCAACTCCAACTCCAGCAAAACTTATCCCACATATTCTATCTCCCACCACTGTGCTTTACAGTTACTAAAGGCAATAAAAGATTCTTAACTGATCAGAGCTTGAGTCTTTTTTCCTGACGCAATTTTTCCAATGTCTACATTCAGGACTCCAAACGGGTCATGTTTCTTTTTTTTTAATCATTAAAAATACCTAGTTTGTTCAGAAGCATTTATACAATGAAAGTTAGTTTTTAACAGTGAACAATTTGTGTGACGACTCAGTGTCATAATAAGTAAAAAACTAGTTAGTAAAATGTTTAAGTAAAGCATAATTGGTTGAGGTTATAATATTCCTCCCACTCCTCCAAGTTTTGTGTAAAAACTTATGTTCAGGTAACTGGACAGGTTGTTTTTTTAAACATCACCAAACTTGTCGCCTAAAAACTTAAATAAACGTATGTACTGACGGCATAACTTCAAAACAGAAATAAGTCTTCGTTTTTTCAGACTGACATAAGAATTTGCATACTAATTCTGAGTTAAAAGCTGTTTATATAATTTTGATGCAATTAAGGCCTCATCTCCTTGTTTATTCATAATCGTATCGATCATTTCCAGATGCTCTCAGGTTGGAGCCTTGAAACAAGAGATCCATGGGTGTTTTTGTGCACCTATAAGTGCCCTCCCTCCTATCCTCCCACCCCTGTAACTACAGCCAGCCCATATAGATTCCCTCATAAACGCATTGTGTAAAAGCTATAGTATTCATTACACGATCGCTGCAACAGTGGAGATGTACAGCTTTGACAGATGCGCTTATTAAAAGAGAAAGTGTCTGTGAAAGATGGAATCGTTTCATCCTTTAAGTAGCATCACTATTAAAGGTTTGTTTCTTCAACCTGATGTATTTGGGTTGTTCATGTTGGGGCATATTTTTGGGTTACTTTTTTGAGCAATATTAATTTTGAAGGTTTCATTTTAACCCAATTGTTTCTGAGATGAAACAACCCAGAAAAAGTCAGACCCTTTTGGGAGTTTGGTTTAAAAACAACCTAACTTGGGTTATTTTGGAGTTTTTAGTGTGTAACTGCAGCAGCAGGATTCTTGATTGCATTAAATGTCATTATTTTTCCAACAAAAGTGTAGGAAAACTTCTCAGTTCTTACCTGAACTCGAGAGCCGAGTTGCTCTTCAGCCCATAGAATGCAGCAGACAATGTAAGCAGCCAGTAAGGCACAAACGTCCCATGGTCACACTCCAGATATGGGGCAGACCACTTGATTTGGTTCTTCTTCAGAAGGTAACTTCCACTGTGGCCGTGGGGTCTCCTTCCATCCCTAAAGTCGTTGAACCAGTCAGACTCCGGGCTCCTGGTCTTCAGCTGGCGGTGCGCAGAGCTGGAAAAGTCCTGCAGCACCAACTCGTCCTCAGCCCTCGTCGCCTGCAGGAAAACGTGGGGCCCCGGGGTCGGTGCGTCAGTGTGCAGGGTCACCACCGCCCTGTGGATTTTGGGGTCTCCCTCGAGGATGCTCTGCACCAGCGCGTGGTACCAGTGGATGTCTCTGCGTAACGCATGCTCGCGGGACCTGTTTGCTTGCAGGATCATGTTCAGGAAGTTTGTGGCGTGCGCCACCGTGTCAAGAATGCTGTGGAGCGAGTAGTGGGAGGCAACGTGGAGGTCCCCACGCAGGCTGCTGAGCTCGTACCTCCGCGAACAGTTGACCTGCCTCAATGCAGAGGAGTCCCCGGTGTGCAGGAAAGCGGTCACGACCCGGGGCAAGTCCTCCTCTATTTTGTGCGCAACAACGGCGCGCTCGGTCACTGGAAGCAGGTGCGCGGTTGGGCTCTGGGGCGGCTCCCTGCTTGCGCTCTGAGTGGTTAAGTCAGAGGGGTACTTGTAGTCTCTGTCGCTGTCTGACCACTCCACATAGCCGTAGTTTGAACCCAGAACGAAACCCGTTTGGAGAAGCAGCGGGACCACAAAGAAAGCCATGGTTCCTTCTCACTGAGGAGATACTGTGGCGCGCATCACTAATAATACCTGATCTCTTTCGACAGATCCGTCAAGCGATCAGCACCACTTTTAAGCTTAATTCATACAAATCCTACCCAATCCACACTGCTCATCCGGGCATCTATACTCTGGAAAAACAGACTTTCGTTTCATTTATTTCCTTTAGAAACGGTTCCTCCTCAATTGTTATGTAAACAACATCCCCGACGCACTTAGGCTATGGACCCCCCTCTCCATCCATCCATGCTGCGCGCATCCTCCTCAATTTTCAACCCGTTTGAGATGACGAAGATCGGAGCAAATTGTAGGTGAAGTTCTCTCCCTCCCCATAAACGTCTGAAGCGAAATGCTCACCAGCGTGTGTGGTTGTTTCTCACCGCCTGTCTGCCGGAGGAGGGCGGAGCGTAGGAGCGACGGGAGCTGCCCGGTGCTGAAAGAGGCGCCTGTGGGAAGAAACGCGAGGGTGGAGGTGGTGATTAAGAGGAGAGGAGGAGGTGCAAGCTGACTGGGAGATAAAATATTTTAAAAACATCTTTTATGTATAATTATTTAAGCCAAAAAGACCTGTTTGGATGACTTTTACTCAGGTAAATTAAATAAACTAATGTTCTAGTGTTTGTTTCAGTTCACTGTTGCCAGATTTTAACACTCAAACACTCCCAACTTTAGCAAAAACAAGATGATTAAATGTAAAAATATAAGAAATAAGGAACAATAAAAATTGTGTTCTCTTTCTTATCAAATCTCTTAATTTTACTAATTTCCTTTTTAAAATAATGCACTTTATTGTTGACACATAAACATAATGATCCTATATTTACCCTTTCATTTCTGTGGCAACACCCTGACCAAGAGCTATAAATAAAACTCTGGACTCTAGGTGTGATCATGACAGCAACCAAAAGGAGAGAAGCAGGGAAGAGTGAAAGAAAAGATCCACAAAGAATGATAGCAGCACAGAGGAGGAGGAGGAAGACTGACACTGATGAGGAAGGTGTCCAGAACCTTTCAAGGTGGAACATTCATGCCGTTGTGGTTTCAAGAACAAAGTCCAATGATACTGAGAGGCACTATCCCCTAAGAGGTCAATAAAATAGTTAAATCTTTTTCAGAAAATGAATGTAAAGTGAAAAAAAGGAACCCTGTATCTAAAGATATCGATGAAAGCTCTGAAGAAATCTGAATGTGTAGAATCAAAAGATAATTAAGATAAATAAATACTTTTTAGTTTAGTCTGACCCATCTTAGGGTTCAGTTTAAAGACATTAAAATGAAGCAAATTCTCATCATTAGATTGACTCAATTCCTTGTGGGAAAGACAAATATGAGAAATATTGTTGTTGCTTTCTGGTACTTTAACAGATATATAAAAGTATTTTAATGGAATATGTATAGTTATTCGGTTTTTGAAATAATCGAGATGATTAGCTAATGATTAATTGAAACAATGAATCAATTCATATGATAATTTGTGGTTGACGATACAATTCGTAGTCGATCTTAATTCATTTTGAACGATCCAATTTGAACCGATTCATTCATCGATCCAGGACATCTTCAGCCAGTGTGACTCAGAGATAAATACCTGGGTATACTGAACAGTGAAAGTAACGTTTTTTCAGATTCCTTGCAGGCATGAAAAGAAAAAAACTGAACAATATTAGAACAGTCTACCACACTGAAAGGTCATGTCTTTACAAAATTCAAAGCGTTTCCACACATTGGACTGGATTGATGGACTGATCATTTTTTGCTGCATCATGTGTGTTTGTTGTGATGTACTGGTTTTTTTTTTTACGTTATAGTAACATAAACCTACTGTGTCTCAATCCAAAGAGTATTTTTCATTGTTGATTGTAATTGATTAATTTAATCTTGAAATGGTTTCATGGATCAATCCGATTAACAACTTTCTCAGACAGATCAGTCTGGTTGGATTGTTAGAATTTAAATCAATTTAGCAATTAAGACGAGACGACTGTTGTTGTGAATTTGGGCTATACAAATAATAAAATAATAATGAGGTCAATGAATTGTTACACCCCTAACGTAGAGAACTATAAATGTTGTTTAAAGATGCAATGATTACAAAAAAGTGTTACAGCTCAGAACCTTAGAGCATCTAAGGAATAAAAACATCCTCCGCTTTATTCACGAAGGAAATTTTTCATGAATTGTGATGTCAAATATTTTATTTTGGGGCCCACTTTATGGAACTAAGAGCCTTTTCAAACTGATATGAGATAATATTCTTTCGCTAAAGTTCAGCTTCGGATGAGAACTGTATCAACGAACAAATTATTAAAGAAGTTTCATGACAAACATATAGAAAATAATTTAAAAAAGGCCAAATCCAAATCAAGGAAGACTGGATTGGATATGTGTGTGTATATATGTGTTTGCTGTGGCATTCCTGGCCAATCAGAAGTCAGGTCCTGACTGTAAAATGGGCATTGAACATGACACCCTGCCCTGGGTGATTTGCAGGCTGTTGCCATGGTATTTATCAGTGAGAAATCTTTCCGTCATGTCAGATCCACCGTATATCTGTCAGGCCCAGGTTTGAACACCCTACGTTTAAATAAACATCTGAATAGAAAATTATGATTTAAATTAGCAATTAAATTTGTTTACTAGTTTGGATCAAATGGCTTAGACATTTTCAGACCACATGAAAACAAAAAAATCTGTGTGCAGCGGTGCAAAGGAGACAAGAGCCCTTATAAAAAGTGATGTTCACCCCTGTTTCATCCTCCACTACAAGCTGCTCTGCCTCCTCTGGTCTGATGAATATTTGATGGGAATTTGCTGCTTCATCTACATGCTTTAACAACTGGGTTGTGTACTACTGCAACACTGTTGGAGTCTCTCCTGCACCAGCCATTCACTCGCCCCACACGTACTCACACCAGTAATGAGAAAAAAGCTAACAATGTATAAGACCTGTGCGTTTTTTTCTCTCGTTTTTTCAGCATTCATTTTGTTTAATAAATACATGAAAAATTAAAAAAGGGAAATTTATGGAGCGGCTCTTTTATTTGTCCAGGTGCAGTTTTGCCGTCCAAACAACAGCACCTGTTATTAGAAGCATCCTCCCCATCTGCTGGTGCGTCTGCAGAAGCTGTCGGGAACAACAGGGCGGTGCGTGTATAGAAAATGCTTTTTGACATTGCAAATCTTTGATGTACAGCAAGAACCCTGAATGATGTGGTTATCGACACACTCCGGGCTGTGTTCAAGGTTGGGAAGGAAACAGCATCTTACTATTCTTTCACAACCAATAAGCCAAAAAGGGAATTACCTGTATGCAAAAGAAAAGAGATGGTAATGGAAGGAAAAGTGCAGACATATCAGAAAGATTTTATATATGCGTTACTTTAAAGTGACTAAAATAATAGAAGGACCTTTTTTTCTTATTTAATATATTTATCTGAAATATAATATGAAGGGAAAATGTTAAGGTTGGAGTAAAAAAAAAAAAAAAAACTCCAGACAAAAAAAGCTGAGAGAAATAAAAAAAAGAAACAGAGAGGAAACATGAAAAAGTGAAATATTTTTCTATTGCAAAAGAAGGAGTTTATTTTATCCCTTTTCCCCTAAGCCTAAAAGAATTGGCAACTCTTTTTGTTACAAAAAATGATAGATCAAGTCAGTATAGTGTTTTACAAACTAATACATTTAATTTATAAATACAGAACATGGTAAAAAAAAATTACATAAAGGGAATTGTCTGTTTTAAAAATGTAGTTCTTAGTGAGTGCTTGTTTAAATTCTAACTGATAAAAAAATATTAGAACAAAAATCAATGGGGCCAGACCAAAGATACGGATCTTTTCACAATGCTCCATCATTTTCCTTCATGTATGGAAGCATGAGCATGTTGAAAAGCAACTGAAGGTCTTATTGTAAAAGTAACTTTTTTAACATACTTTCAACCTGAAATAAAATGAATGAACGAATGAATGAATGAATGAACGAATGAATGAATGAATGAATGAATGAATGAATGAATGAATGAATGAATGAATGAATAAATGAATGAATGAATGAATGAATGAATGAATGAATGAATGAATGAATGAATGAATGAAACATTAATTCCATAGCTCTTTACAAAGCCATCATGGTGCTAAAGTGATTTACCATAAAAAAAGAGATTAAAAGAAAATTTTACTAAGTGTATCAAGAGCAAATATTTAAAATAAATGCAAAAACTTACAACAAGGAATAAAATAAAAACAGATAAGACAGATAAGAATTCAATAAAATGGGATAAAAAACTGCAGACTTTTAAAAGCCAATGTAAAAAAATACTTTTTAGGTTCAAACTTTTTAGGTCTGGTATTATGCGCAGTTCTGCTAAAATATTATATCATAGAAATAGTACGGTAACTCCAGTGTTTCTTTCGTGACCCTAGCTATGAAGCAGACACTGGTTGAATGACCTTAAAAGTCTGGAGTTTCTGCGAACAATTAAAAGCCCTGTTCAGTAAACGGGGGCAGGACCAGAACCACGGAGAGCCTTAAAACAAGCAGTAAAAGTATAAATTGCAGCTGCATTCTGAACTGGCAAAAAATGGTTAAGTTTTCACTGAGTGACATCAAAGTGCAGAGAGTTATAATAATCTATCCGAGAGGCAATCCGGACATGGATCACTGTTTTGCAATCACTACGGCTCATGGAAGGTCAAGCTTTGGTGTAAGCGTAAGTGATAAAAGCTCATTTTGACAACTTTGTCAATTTTAAAACAACTGTCAAAGATAACCCCTGTATAATACAATTCTAAATCAGTAATGCATCTTTATGCATCTTTATGCAGATTCTCAAAATGTCTCAAAAGCAACATGAAGTCCATTCATTCATTTTGGGTTCACAAGGTTGCTGGAGCCTATCCCAGGCCATACAGGGCAAAGGGGGGGTACACCCTGGATGGCTCAATCCATCACAAGACCATGAAATCAACACATTTTGTAAAATATTAACTTTAATAACACTTACAAATACTGTTGTAACAACAAATAATTATAACACAAAGCAGTGTATCTGCTATCTGTATCTTTATGAGCGATCTAGACTGAGTTTCATTGCACAGTTCCACAAAGACGTCCTGCCTTTTGCTGCAGAGCAACAGAATACTATCGGTACATGCTTTAGGAGCAAAGTTAAGGTACTTCAGTTATATTTCTTTCAGTTTTTTAGTTGAATGAACAATAAACAGTAAACAATGAAACAAATTTAGAATTAGACAGATACCAAATCACCCTCAGCTGATGTTTTTCATTCAGATATTCATGGATTTTTTTTTTTTTTAACTTTAGTGTAAATTTTTGCCTGAAGCCTGTAAAGTTTGGACACTTTAAGTTAAAGCTATTCTGGAGCCCTGCTGCACTGATTTCAGTTTGAAAGCACGTATTTCATACATGTTTTTTTTTCTTTATTTCAACAGATACAAATTTCAATATTAAAAAGAAGAGACTTTATAGACTTTACTGAGCTTTGTTGAACAAAACTTTTAGCATTTCAAAAACGTGAACCTTTTCTGGGAATGAAGCTAAAAGTTTAGTTCCTTTTTTCAGAATCTGGAGATGTCATTGACCTGTGTGTTTAAAATAGTGAGACCGTTTATTGTTGAAGTCATCAACTCTGTTCAGTGGGTAAGTGGTGGAGCCGATGGCCCCTTCCATTCCCTCACTGACAGTTTCCTTCCCAGCATCACCATTGTTTGGACAGACTGTGAAAGAGGAAATGGTACAGGACTGAGAACTGAGGGGTCCCCTAGAACATAAAGTCTGCTGTGGAAGGGAACGTCTTGACCCACCACTTTCTCCCCCTCCTTATGTATAGATGACCAGTAGCTCTGAAATTTTGGGCATTCCCAGAGCATGTGTTGAGTACCTGTAGCATCCTCACACTTCCAACAGGTAGATGTTTTTGACAATCCCACGTTATCCCAGGTTTTCTTGAGGGATAAAGTGTTGGTGTCAGAAATTGTCAAAAGCATCATCTAATAAGCCACAGCTTCTTATCCATGTCTGAATGCCGCTTTGATGTCCTCTAAAATGCAGCAACTTGATGAGTCTGTAGTGACGGAACCGAAAGTTGTTACTGACAAGTGCCGTAACCACAGATATCTCCAGAAGTCTTCGATTTTTTTTTTAAATGTTTAATTAATGTGACACAGAAGAAGACATTTGCGCTGTTCTTTTCAGGCTGTCTAAACTGAAATTTTGCTCTCTAATCAGTTCAAAAACATACAAAAAAAGGCACTTCTGTCTCTAAATTGTAGTTCTAGCTTTAGTTTCTTATAATTGAGTTTGTAGTCAGGGAAAGTTGAGGTTTATGACAGCTGTAACATTGTTCATGTCATGTTTTCTGTTCTGGTTTTGTTTTTCTTCCCCTCCAGCCATTTTTACTGGGTTTCGTCTGCTTGATGTCCACAGCTGTCTTAGATTACTTACTGTATTTAAAACCACAGAATAATTAAATGTCTGGTTTTTTGGGTCATCTGTTGTTATAGTTTTTGGTTCCTCCTTGGTCCAGAGTTTGACCGAGCTTGCGTTTAGTTGTTTAAATTTTTTTGCTAAAGTTTTTCAAAGCCCTGCTTCTGCCGTCAGTTCATTTTAGTATTTAGCAGTGTGAAGGAAAATGCAATGACATCAACAAATAAAAAGCCACAATCGTCCTTTTACAAAGCACATCGTAAAAGCTTTTCTAAATCACCCGGATCAAACAAGTAATAGGAATTCACTGGTCATACAGTAGAGCAAAAAGGTCTTGTCGATTTTTGCAAGTTGTCCCACGGAAAAGAGGTCTGTGTACAAACCCCCTGTAGTTCTGGGCTGTTTCTTCACCGGTCTCAAAAACATTTGTTTTCCACCAGGTGAGATCTTGCATGGAGCCCCAGGTGGAGGTAGATTGTCAGTGATCTTTTATTTCTTCCATTTTCTACAGCCAGTTCCAGGAGGAATTTCAGACTTTAATAGACTCTGATGGAGAACTCATTCATAACACAGTGGTGATAAGCAAACTAAACGTACCTGTTAAACCATTAAAACCACCCTGACACGTAAATGCCATCAATTGTTCCCTGATTCACCATCACAGCTCACAGTGCACCAATTAACATGACTGTTTCAGGTTGTCACACTGTGCTTGTGAGTTTCTTTGTTGTTGCTACTATGACTTCCCCTGTTATATTGGGATCTCCATGGCTGTGCAGACACACTCCTCATACTGATTGGTTCTTAAGAAGACTGTTGTCTTGGAGCTCCTCTTGTTCAATGAGCTGCAGCTACCATGCATGGACCTATCCTGGGTTCTCATCCTCCAAAACCTCCAGATGTCATTAATATCCCAGGTCTCAATCATCATGATCATGATCTAAGTGACGTGTCCAGTAAGTCTTCCTGCTGAATCTCTCCCTCCACATCGTCCATACGATTGTGCCATAAACCTCCTTCCAGGTTGGAAACTCATACTGATAAAGTTGGTAGTTTAAATTCATACAGTTGTACTGCGACAACAGAAGGTGAGGCCATTTTGTTTCTGTCATATGAGACATTTTGGTTTGAATTACAGTGCTTTGGTTTTGTTGACATTAAAATTAGCATGCTCTTTGCTCATCTTGATATGTTGCTTTTGTAAATATTGCCCCGTTTAGGCTTTCACAAGTTATCTTGTGAAAGAAGCACCAATTAGACTCAGTATACTTCCAACCCAATTGTGAGGCTGTAATGTCTTTCTTAAACGGTCTTTCCTATCCCAAATCCTGATTACACAACTGGACCACACAGCAGAACTTAATTAATAGCAAAAAAATAAAAAATGTTGTCTTTGCTGCCATCTTGAGGTTCTATTTTTTCTTCTTTTTTCTTGGTTGTTTTTATTTTATTTTAAGCATATTTGAGAATCATAGGCTGGTATTAGTATAGAAACTATCGTAATGCACCTGCATAATTAATTTGGATGTGACTATTAGTAATGTATGAAAATAAAAAAGGTTTTTCCACCAAAGTTCCAACTTACAAAAATTAGTTTTAGATTTCTTTATTTACCTTGCAAACTATTAAGCCTCAGCAATTATTAAGGACTGTTTCTAAATTTTTGCACTCTAAATAGAATGATATGTCTTTAGAATCTCAATTCAAAAAAATAGTAAAAAGTAGCAACTAAAAAGATTGATAGATTCAGAAATGCATGTGAGAATGAAGAAATTGCTTCTGTTGTTATGTCAGTAATCCAGCCCCCAAATAAATTAAAACGCAAATTAAGATTTAATAATTGAATAAATACACAAATTAATAGATAAATAAATAAATAAATAAATAAGATTATTTCCTTCATGTTATGTTTGTTTAAAAACCACACACCAACAAATGTTTTGCTCAGGTGTGAAGAATAAGAATAATAAGGAGATAGACATAGCAGTGAAAAGTCTCTACAATCATAAGAACATCTTGTTGTTGTTTCCCTTTTGGCTTTTCCCATCAGGGGTCACCACAGCGAATGAGTTGCATGGTAAACTTGGCAATGTTTTATGCTGGATGCCCTTCCCGACACAACCCTCTCAAGGCAGCTGGGCTTGGGACTGGTGCAGGGGTGGAGAGGAGAACAGGGAGCAGCCCGGAGTCGAACCCTGGTTTCACGGACGGAAGGCGCCGCAAAACAGCACGAGCTAAACCGGCTCGCGACAATCATAATAACATCTTAACGTGTTTAAAAAAATATTATAAGAACAGATTAAAGACTTTAAAAAAATATATGTTACCAAACTAAGACACAAATATGGTGAGATAGCTGAGTGGTAAAGACGATGACATTTGCAAACAGAGGTTCAGGTTCAAGACCAGTGTTGTAGAATTTTGTAATTCTTTGTTAGCAGCGTGTCCTAAGAGTTCCTTAAGAAGTCTCCAGCTTGTTCAGAACGCAGCACCTCGATTGTTAGCGGGAACTAGAAGAAGAGATCCCACTTGATTTTAGAACCAAGTTCAAGATCCTCCTGCTAACCTATAAGGCCTTACATGGTATATATTACATACCTCTCATTGCCTTACTAAACAGAACACTTCGCAAAATGCAGCACTGCTTGTGGTTCCTAGAATTAGTAAAAGTACAGTTGGAGGTAGAGCGTTTAGCCACCAAGCCCCTGTTTTATAGAATGAACTCTCAGCTCATGTAAGAGAGGCCGACACAGTTTCTACATTCAAAGTTAGGCTCCAACATTCCTTTTTGGACAGGCTTATTGTCAGACTAGCTAGTGTTCAGAGATTATTTACCTTACTCTTAATATGTTTCTTGCCTGCATCTTAACCCATCTTCAACATGACTCGACATGACTCGACATGACCCGACTTGACTCTTGCACCACACACACTTCAAGGGACGATTTGATCAACTGACAAGACCCCCCCCCAAGCCTAGCCCTGACCTGATCCCTCAGCTTAACCCTCACCAGAAGCCAGGGAAACTATGGTGCACAGGGGTTCTGTCCTCTTTTCTCGTCTACTTCTACTCTCCATCTCTCCACTTTTTTTTCATAATTTATTCATCATTTAGTTCTCCATGCCTCTGTCTGGTGCAGTGCGATTCATGTACTGTCCCTCTTTCCCACTCCCGTCCGGTGGAGTGGGAGTGCTTCCAGATTCCAGTTGGCTCGCCCGTGCTCCTGTACCTGACCGTGTACCTTGTCTCTACTACAGCTCCTACACTTGGCTGTGGATCCTGTGTCTGGCTCATCTCGAGCCCCCAGCCATCCCCCAACTCCATCTGGATGAAGCTCATCTTTTGGACTTTAAATGTGTAGTTTTAGAGTTAGATGTGTTAATTCTTCTCTATGAGTTCTGGCATTGCCTGTCCGTCATGGGGAGGATCCCTCCTTCATGTTGGCACCCCTGAGGTTTCTTTGTTTTTTCCAGAATCCATCTTTTTTAAGGATTTTTTCCTTACAACGAAGAGGGATCTAAGGAGAGGGGTGTCCAGTTTTAGTTTATTTAGTTCAGTTTAGAATCTTTCTATTGAATTGTGTGTTCATGATCCTTTTGATTTTATGTTTTACCCTACATCTATCTGCACAAAGCCCATCGGGACGACTGTTGTTGTGATTTTGGGCTATACAAATAAAATTGAATTGAATTGAAATATTGCCTGTTCAGCAATAACGGTTGAGAATTAAATCCTTTGTTTATTTATTTATTTTTACAGCTGTTTTCTTTTAAATACCATGTAGTTACACCCTCCAGTCCGCTAGGGAGCGGTAATGCTCAGCTGAGCCGGCTGCCAACCAACGAAACACCTCCGGGGAAGAACATTTCCACCGACACTTGTTTTGAACGACGCATCACGCAAGCTGCTCTTACACAAGCGTCTGCGCAGGGAAAGAGGTAGTTATTCCTGATTTTTGACTTTATGCCTCATTTTTTGGCTTTTGCATTATAAAAGTGCAGCATATGTTATCAAGCTAGCTGCTGCAAACAGTTTAGTGATATTGGTCAACGGCTATTTAGGTTTAGGACACTTTAGTGCTAGTAGTACTACTAGTAGTTGGAGTTTGAACCGATTAACTGCTGGCTAGACAGTAAATATACAAGACAGATAGAGCTTGTGATGATGTAAATAAAAAAAATGTTCGGATCATCATCATGTGTACTGTGGATGATGATCGGATCGCACAAAAATGTGAACGGTAACGGTCGATAATACAAACCGATCACCAGATAAGTTTCATATTCATTCCCGGTGTGAACTGAGTCACGTCCTTTTCTCATAAATGAAACTCACACAGACACAAAATAAAAAATAAAAACTGCGAGAGCCGAATTTAGGCCCTTGAGCCTGGTCATAATTGTTATTGTGAAGGACCATCAGGCATCTGGTCAGGGACCTCTGACGAACTGATTTTTATTTTTCCTAAAAGAGAAAATAAATTGTAGAAATTCCACCTGTTTATATTGGATCAGATTTTGGCTCATTTACATGGAAATTCATTAGAATAAGGTGGAGAAATGATCAGCATTGGATTCTAAAAAATATTTTAATATTTAGTGTACTTAAGTTAAAAATAAAGAAATAAAAAAGTCTGATAACATGTATCAAAGACTAACAGATACTAACAGCTGCAGATACAACAAACAAAATGATGCATGCTGGGGAAAAAAAGGCAACATTAAATGTTCCAATGGAAAAATACAACAAAACTATAGTGGAAGGGGAACTGAAGATTTACTCAGAAAAAGTAATTTTATAACAATGCACAACTCAAAGCAGAAACCCAAACTAAAAATAGTGTTTATTTGTTGCCATTTGAAGGTCTGAAGAACTAAAGTGACAAAACAAACAACAAACAGTATTTGTGTTTCTATGGCAGAAACAAGCATTTCTATGAATATTTTCTCTAAATTTTTATAAAAATCTGCATAGATCACACTATCTTTGGTAACAACTTTTCAAATCTACAAACCTAAACAGTCAACGTTTTAGTTATTTATAGAAATGCATTTTTTACATCACAAATATATAATAAAACAGAGAAATTTCTTGCATATATTCTTGAAAGATAGAAGGATGTTAGAGTTGTTCAGGATGGTGAGTTGTGCTTTAGTTGTGGAGGTGGGCCTGCACTACAAGGATCAGCTCTGAGCGCCTTCTTATTCGCTGCAGTGATGGACAGACTGACAGATGATGTCAGACAAGAATCTCTGTGGACCATGATGTTTGGAGAGGGCACTGGGATCTGTAGTGAGAGCAAGGAGCAGTCCATTGTGCTGGAATGGAGAGGAATAAAGTGCAGTTGTAGCAAGAAAGAGTGTGAGAGAATCTCAAGTGGAGTGATGAGATTACAGGGGGGGTGAGGAAGGTGGAGGACAACAGTCAAGAGCAGGGTTCTGCAAGCTGAGGCTCTGGAGACGTGTGTGGCTTTTTTACCTATCATTTGTGGCTGTCAAGTTTGAAAAAACTAAGACGATAGTCATTTTAGAACGTAAGGTATACTCATTTAACATGTTTGAATTTAGTCATTACACTAAATCAAAATTCTTTACTAGGAAAATTCTAATATCAAAAGTTTGGTAAAATATTTGACCTTCTGTAAGTTTTTTTTATTATTATATTGGAATAAGTTTCAATCACATATCTTGCTATCTGTAGGGGCTTACTCAAAATAATTATTTGTTAATGCTTCATAATATTTTCTATGTACGGTAATTATAGCCCAATTTTTTAATTCAGGTAACAGCAGCAGTAAGTAGGCACCAAGTAGGGAAAATGCCATCTTTATCTTGTGTTGTTTAAAACTTTGCATTGGAGTACATAAGCTACAGCAAGGTGATCCCTCCCATTTTGCACAGGATGTCTAATTTAAAATAGAACTAATATGACTCAATTTTGGAATTTTAGATTTGGACAACCCTACAAAAGTGGCTAACACACCATATAGTGCACTATGTACTGAACATTTTGGACATGACCTACTATTTCAAAATCCAGGGCCCTAAAAATTTCCCAGAAGTCTCTGCCAGTCTGCATCAATGCTCACTAGATTGGGTAATATAGACAACAATGCATTGTGTTGGAACAATTTTGCGTATGAAGTTATAGTTTATAAACCATCCAAATTTTTATTTTCAGAACATAGTGGGTTTATAAATAATATGTATTAGGTTTTTACTTCAGGAAATCAGTGACGCCATGTGTGCAGTTTAGAAAGAAAAGCGTTTAAAATTCAGGGCACTGGTTAGCCCCGCACAATATCATTTTTTAGTAGTTTGGTAGTAGGGAGAGATTTCAGACATATCCATGGTTCACATGGAAGTGTAGCTTTTTACGCTGGAACGTTTAACAGCCTTACTCATCTTTACTTTTTGTTTTCAGAGAAATAACTTTTGAGGATTCTGTCATGGATTCCCTGCATCCGGGCAAAAAGCCTAACTTTAATCGAGAGCCGAAGCGCAACCAGATTCCATTGCGCTCTCCCCGTCAAAAAGACGCCTATGCCCGGCTCCTTAGCCAGCATCGCACTGGCAAGTTCAGTGCGTTTTTAGAGGAGTATGCCAAGGACTCTGTGCTCAGAAAGGAGGGGGTCGCAGTGCTTGAAGATCAGAGTGGGAGCGTGACTGTACCGCCACAAAAAGTGGAGCATGTACCTCGCGATTACTCAGATTCCACTGACTTCTCGCCTCCCTTTGTGAAAACCAAAGAGTCCTTGTCTTTATACATGAAGAAACTGACCACTAGCATCGCTCAGGAGAGTGAAAGAAAACCAGGTGTCCCTGACGTGCAGCGACATGGACAGAGAAGGGACACGGCCACCAGCCAGGATGCAGATATTGAGTCTGGGGAGGAGCTCGGCTCTGTAAAACCCTCCCACACAAAAAAGCACCAGAAGCAGCAAAAGAAAAATAAAGAGTCAAACAGAGATGCTGCACTGAAGGAGGTTCAGCTCGCTGGTCCGAAAATGCCGTCTCCTAAAAAAGACTTTGCTGGTGTGCAGGAGCAGGACATGGGGAAGAAGCACAAGAGAAAAACGCAGCAGGAGCCCAACCAGGAGAGAATCCAAGAGGGAACTTTAAAATCTGGAGCTGATCCTCAGGCAGCAATGTTCAAAGACAAAACTCCTCAGAATCCCAGAGGTGAGTCATGGCATTTTTTGCTCTTTAAAAAACCTTAATATAAAATTCTTCAAAGGGTGTCTCTTTATTTGAGAGCTTTTACTAGAGATATCTAAGGTTGGAGTGCAAAAATGTCAAGAAAAATTAACCAGATCACACTGGGGGGCTGGCGCTGTAAACAGACCCGGAACCCTCAATTTATGCCATGAATTGAGCGTCGGAGCGGCTTTCGACATGGTGAATTCATTTTGTGCCATAACATTATCCCATAGCTCTCAGTAGGGTGAGTTTTGGTTGATAAAATGAGCGGATATGGGGCAGGAGTGGCTCTGAGCGCTCACTTCTGCCGTGAGCCGCACTCGATGAGGAGCTGTCACGCTGCAGGTGTTCCTTCCCCGGAGGGGAATCCACAAGCGATGCGAGGCCGGAAAGTTTCAACTCTGTCTCCAGATTTTATCTAGGCATATGATAAAAAAAAAAGGGAGTTGGAGTTTAATTAAAGCAACAATACAAAGTTTAGATCGATACTGGTTCAGAGTTCCGGTCTTCCATTTCTCACTCTGTAACTTTTCCGTCACATATGTTATTTATGCTTCGGGTCTAATTACCGGGTTTTATGATGGAGGAAATTGGGCTGTTTTTCCTCATTCTCATTTGATCATCAAACTCACACTACTGAGAGCTATAGGATAATATTATGGGACAAAGTGAATCCACCATGTCGAATGGCGCTCAGACGCTCAACTTATGGCATAAAATCACATTGAAGCTTTAGGTGAGCCGGCTCGCAGGTCTCAGCTCACGGTTGTCAGTTGTGACTCAAATTTCCACCAGATTTGAGACGCATCTCAAGCGTTCGTCAGTTTTTGATCCTTCGATGTCGGCTCTTCCTATCATTGTGAAGCAGAATTCCCCAAGCGTTGGATTGTTCACCCACTAATAGGGAACGTGAGCTGGGTTTAGAGCGTCGTGAGACAGGTTAGTTTTACCCTACTGATGATGACCCATAGATGTACCTGCGTGGTTCAACGTACCTGTGTGGTTACCTCAACATTCTGTGAGTTGCAGGAGTTACAACCCACAATTGCCCATGTGAGCATGTAACCCTGTTTAGGCTGTTTTAAACCTTCTTTTTTTTTAACTCTTGCCTCCTTTTTAGTAGGGAAAAATATAAATTTTAGCTCCAATAAAAATGTCAGTTGTTGAAGTAGGACCAGTACGGTCAAGAGCTTAGCTACAGCCTCACCTTCCCGTCAAAAAACCCACCCAGTTACTACAACTTAAAAATATCGTTCATATTTCAGATCTCCCCCAAAAAACATGTTTTATTTGCCTTTTAAATTACTCTCTGAAATCTTTTTCACCTTCCATTACCAACTTTTTCCAGCTGACAAGTGTAAGAGCAAAAGAGGACGAGGATTAAAGAAGCAAGTCTTTGAACCCTACATGACGTTGGAGGATGTTTCCCACGGTCTCAAACGAGGAGAACTCATTCAGGTGGGAACTTAAGTTAACTTAAGAAAGGGTTATTATAGTTTGAATGGGACTGTGGTGGCACGCCTCGCCTGATCTTATTAAATCATCTCTACGGTCCTTTTAAAATGTCTTATATTGAAAAATAAAACGTCCTGCTTCTGCGTTTCTATGGCTTCCTATTTATTAAAGGTCCTAGCGAACCTTAGTTAGCTTTCCCTTAACGAAAAGTTTGACACTTCTTATTTTTTGATCAAAATGTGAAACAAATAACCTTTTGCCCTAAAGAAAAACGGATAAACGGGTATTTGAGTTACAAATAATAGCTGTTATTAATCTATAATCTTTTAGCTGTTATTTTCCTTCACGTTCATTTAAACGTTTGTCTAATAGGTAAATTTTGTATTTATAAGCTACTATAACTGGCATAACTACTCAGACATGGACAGCTAAATCAAGTTTGATTCTATCTCTTTGACTGAGTTTATTTCAAAGCTAACCAGTAATCTTTTTAATCTGAAAAATACAAAACATTGACTTTTTTTCTTTTCTTCATAGGGTCAGCTAAGAATTAATCCCAAGAAGTACCATGAAGCTTTCATCCCATCTCCTGTAAATCTGCATCTCTTCTTGGATTGAAACAAGACTGAATATATCTGGATATAAGTCCTTCTAATCTTGACCTGTATAAGAAAGTTTGACAGAAAACAACCCACTTTTTTTTCTAGGATGACAAGTGGGATATTTTTCTGGAGGGGGTTGAGGCCCGTAACAGAGCCCTGAACGGTGACATAGTGGTGGTGGAACTTCTGCCTCAAGAGCAGTGGAAGGTAATCACTTACGCCCATCTTTCACAGAACTCTAAAAGTCTAGAATACGAGTGACAATGGTCTGTTTAGGTGGTAAAATCAGATGCAGACTGCGATGGAGCCAGTGAGTCAGAAACCTCAGTGGAAACGACTCGGAACAAGACCCGGGTCCCGAATCCCGATCCCCCCTCGGACAGCGATTGTAATGAGCTTGTCGACAGATGTCAAAAAGTAGCTCTCGTGGACACAGGTAGAGTGAAAGGACTGTAACTGTGTCACATAAAGCAAAGATTTCTCATTGTTATATTGCCTTTCATGTGATGAAAGCAGGAAAACCTCAGGAGGGTTCTTCAACACCACAGACTAATGAAAAAACACTTCAGAAAACGGCTAAGGTGAGCTTTTAAAAACGGTTTCTTCACTCAAGCTTTAACACAAAATGTTCCGTTTTTGAACTCGGTGTCACACAGCCGCTACATACATTTTGCAATTTTTCCACGTATGAAATTTCGGTCTTTCGGGATTCATGCGTGAGATACGACATTTAAAAGTGTTTTTTGCGTTTGTCGATGTGGGCAGATGTCTCTCGAGGGTTTCAGCATACGGGTCTTTGCTTGAAATCAGTTGAGAATTACACAGTTGCCATATTTTGTGTAGTTTATACCCAATTATTACATACATCTTACACAATTGTGCATTATTTTTGCAAGATGCATAAGCAAATTTGTGGCTTTCCACGACCATTCCATGTATGTCTAACGTACTTTTCACATATGTACCACCGATGGGTGGCCCTGCTGCAGCGGTAGGGCGGTCGACCCATGATCATAAGATTGCAGGTTCGATTCCCGCCTTGCGCGCCCATTTGCGAAGTGTCCTTGGGCAAGACACTGAACCCCAACTTGACTCTGGTGGTAGGCAGGCGCCTGTGTTTGGCAGCGGAGCGGCCACCAGTGTGTGAATGTGTGAGTGAATGTGAATGGGCCTGTGACTGTAAAGCGCTTTGTCCTTGTAGGTAGAAAAGCGCAATTTAAGTATACGCCATTTACCATACGCGAATGTATAATTTGTATATCACGTATTGGGTGCACATATCACGCTAAAGTTGCATGATCACCACTAAATTACAGATAAACAGCTCAATAATCACACACGGTTCATGTTTTATGTTGATTTATATGTCTTTTGTGTGGTTTATTCATACTTCTTCTGTGGTTTTAATGTGGCTCATTTGTGATACATCTGTGAACTTTTCATGTAAAGACCACAAGTTTTTTCACGTACATTCACATATGACCAATTTACATCAGTGCAAAACGCACAAAATGTTCGTAGTAGCAGTGTGACCCGACCCGACACAGTTATGTGTTTGATTTTTTTCACAACATTTTTTATTTTTTAAGGTGGTTTACATTGTTGAGAAGAAACACTCCCGTGCTGTGACCGGCTCCCTGAAGTTCTTTCCGGACAAACCTTTTGCCTTGTTCTCTCCTGTGGACCATCGGGTTCCTCGCATCAACGTCCCTCTTTCAGACTGTCCCGAAGACTTTAACATCCGTCCAGAGGTCTACGCCAACACCCTGTTCATCTGTCGGATCACTGACTGGACAGCCGACAACGCCTTCGCACAAGGGTAAATAAAAACGCTAAAAACTTTACTGTCAGTTTTGGTGTCTGTGCTAAATGGTATTTTTTTTCTTTTCTTTTTTTTTTCAGGCGACTTGCTAAGACGCTTGGCCAAGCAGGAGAAATCGAGCCAGAGACGGAGGGAATCCTGACCGAGCACAGCGTGGACTTCTCTGACTTCACACCGGAGGTGTTGGAATGCCTTCCTCAGCCACGTCCCTGGTGCATCCCACCTGAGGAGCTGGAGAAGAGGAAAGACCTGAGGTGAGGACTTTAACTAAAACACCTGGCAAAGTCTTTTGAATGCCCCTCAGTAAATCTTGATGAGTTTCACAAAGCTGTCTCCCACTTTAAGGAGGGACTGCATCTTCACGATTGACCCTGCGACTGCCAGAGACCTGGATGATGCTCTGTCCTGTAAACTGCTCCCAGATGGTGAGATGAAGACATTTTTACAGAATACTGATCAGGGATGGTAATGAAAGATTATATGGAGCTACGTCTTTGCAAACATCCGTATAAATAATTGAATCGCCTTTTTCAAAAACACAGCTGATTTAGTAATCAGATGGAAAACCTTTGAGGCCTGAAGTTCAACCATTTGGTCATTCATATGCCAGTGTTTCCATTCCCCTCACGGTGTCCTGATCTGTTCGGAGGTAACACACAGACCTCTGGAGAGTAGCTCCACCCTGTGTTTTATTACACCCGGGACATGGATTGCTCTTAGAGATAGCAGTGAGAGCTGTTCCACATCATCAGCCATTGGGACTCCGTCTGCCCTCTCTCCACATATCTGACTCAGAGATGCTGTCCTCAGGCAGGAGAGATGGAAAATGTTTCAAAACAGTAACACAACCAAGAACTCTAGAGCTTGTAAGCATTTGATTTCCACGGTAACACCTGGTGAAATGGAGAAAGGGAGACACCACCCACTATATCACAGGTGTCAAGCTCCGGGCCCCAAGGGGCCGGTGTCCTGCATGATTTCTAACCAACCTGCCATTGAAGCTCCTTATTTGCTAAACACACCTGGTCCAGGTAATCAACAGCAGATGAGGCAGGATTTCTGAAAAACCAGCAGAAGGTCGGCCCTCGAGGCCTGGAGTTTGACACCCCTGCACTCCTGGAGTTTGACAACCCTGCACTATATCGACCACTACATCTGCAGACGGCCAAACAGAAATACCACCAGGGAGGGTGTCATTGGGCAGAGTCAGCGACGCTGTCTGAAGCACAGGGCTTTAAGTTTAGGCTATTCTCTTCCTGTGTTATCATGAAACCAAGGGCTGTCAAGTAAGATGTGAGCAGCTTCATGCATCAGAAGCTCAAAGAGCCAGAAGTCTATATATTATGCCAAACTCATATCTCAGAGACACTATGATGGATTTTGGTCTTTTTAACAAATATTAGTGGGCTTAACAAAAAGCCAAATATCAGAACCACATATTTATGTTATTCGCCTGAAAGGGAATTGTAGTTGCATACTTTCCACAAGGAAGGTAAATGTAATTAGATGTTCTTATGTAAGGACTGAAAAGTATCTTGAGCTCCTGTGGCTTTGCTCTTGAAGCACCAGCAGGAGTACATTTTAGTTTAGCTGGGTTTTTTTGCTGTTGTATCTCTCTTTACCACTAGATGGAGATGTTTGCTGTGAAGTAAATGTCAAGATTTTCAAACTCCCAGGCAAACTGACAAAACTTTTTTTGAAGTATTTTTTCTGAACTTATTCTGACGTCTTATTTTTCCAAAGGTAATTTTGAGGTAGGAGTGCACATTGCAGATGTAAGCTATTTTGTGAAAGAAGACACCGCTCTGGATGAAGCTGCTAGCCAACGAGCAACCAGTGTGTACCTGGTTCAGCAGGTGAGCATTTTAGGATTTGTCTGTTTGACAAAACATTTCACCTTTTGTGTAAATTGTGCATTTGTGTTGTTCTGTTCAGGTGGTTCCAATGCTGCCTCGACTGTTGTGTGAGGAGCTGTGCAGTCTGAACCCCGACTTCGACAGACTCACCTTCTCTGTGATCTGGAAACTCACACCTGAGGGAAAGGCATGTTCTCATGAAACTAAAGGCTCCACCCAATAAATATAATAATAAACATTATGTATTTTATTCAAAAAGGGACTTTCAAAACTCCACACAAGAGATTATAATAACATATTTATAAATAAAAAAAAGATAGAGGTGAATAAATTATGACATAGTAACGAATCACAGTTCAGAAAAGTTTGTCCTTATAACAGGGATTTCAGGTGTGCTTTAATGAGGAGAGGATTCAGTGCTTCGGATGAAGGGCCGGGGTTCCAGAGTTTTGTTCTCTGTGGTGCTGAGATGGACAGAAAACACAGTGAAGTAGATGGAGGACAAGGGTCTGAGAAAATGAGTGGATAGGAAGGTAAACATATGGGAGTGAAGGAAGTCAAACATACATGGACGAGAGAGGTGGTGAATAGTCCAAAAAGCATAGAAGAAGATTTTAAATTGAATTGTGAACTGAACATGGAGCCTGTGACGTTTTTCAGGATGTGGTGAAAATATAGAGATTTGGTGACAATGCAGGCAGCAGAGTCTTGGATCAACTGGAGTTTTTGGAGGAAATTTTGTTAAGGAGCAAAGACAAAAGTGTTGCAGTAATCGGTACAGAAAGTAATAAGGCTGTAGACAAAATGAAGTGAAGACAAGACCGAAAACAGTCCGTATTCTAATTGTGTGCTTACAGGTGTAGCTATTGGATTGGTATGGTCCCGTCAAAGATGACACCCAGAATCTTATTCTGAAGGGGGGAAAGGCTGTGAAAGACTCTACACTGACAGAGAAAATTTTCATCTTTAAAGAATGTGGATTCCACCCTGAAAGGAGTTCAGTTTTATCCGTATTCAATTTGAAAAATTCAGATTAAACTGGGATTTCATCTTGAATAGTTGGTGAGAAAAGAGAAAGAGGGGATTAGGTGTTGTTACGGAGGAAAAGTTCATCTGTATTGGAGCTCCCATTCAAAGCTTTGGGGTACACCTAAACTGAAATATTAAATAGAAGCTTCTACTTTGTAATGCTTGAAAAAAAAAATTTTTAAAGCTTCTTTCAAGGGAGATTTCTGAAGAAAAAAAAAACAAAAAAACACTTTCCTTTGTCTCGTTTGTCTAATCTACCTGCCCTTCTTTCAGATTCTTAGCGAGTGGTTTGGCCGCTCAGTCATTCGCTCTTGCGCAAAATTGAGCTACGACCACGCTCAGAGTATGATTGAGGCTCCGGAGAAGCTATTCTCTCCTAATGAGCTGCAGCTTGACAACCCTGAACACCCCATTGACGAGATTCACGAAGCCGTCCTCAGACTGCACTCCATTGCCCAGAACCTACGGCGTCAGCGCATCTCAACGGGGACCCTCAAACTGGATCAGGTCAGCGCTGTTATCTCCTGCTTGTTTTGTGTGCCCAAAACTGTTGATTAGTTTTCATTCATTCCAAAAAAGATTTTCAGAGTTAAATTATTTTCTTTTCCACTTTTGTTGTCTTTTTCAGTTTAGTTCAAATCCACAGATGTGTTAGTCCTTTAATAATAATAATACTTTTAACCTTATAGATTGTTTTGTGTTTTTAATCCAAAAAGTTCAGCTGTCATCTGTGTTTTATGTTCATTTATGTTTGATTCCAGGATCTTTCATATATCTTTTTATTTACATGCCTGCATAATTCAACTTTTATAAACCGTTTTTTCTTCAGGGCGTAAATGGTCATTTGAAGTCAGAAAATGATCAATGATGTACTAAAAGAATTACTACAAAAAGATTTTTTTGTAATGAAGGAAAGAAGATACAAATAAATGTAATGCTGAGGTTTTTAGTGACTTGATTTCACAGAGGCGTAGCTTTGCCAAATCTACGCCTCAACACCACCTCCTCCAAGCTCAAAAACCTGTTGTTGTTTTTTTCTAAATCGTGGTGTTTCCATTAGGCAAATTTATCATCGCAAATTCATAGTCAGTGAAAACGTGCAGACGTATTATTTATTGACTTTAAATTTAAATACGAATATTTTTATTCTGTTGAGTTTTTCAGTTAAAAAAAAGTTCAAAATGGAAATTATGTTTGTCATATTATATATTTCAGATTTTCTTTTTGCTTTTATTTTTTAGGTGAAGCTTTCTTTCAACATTAACAAAGAGAGCATGATGCCAAACAGCTGTAGCGTGTATGAATACAAAGACAGTAACAGGTGAGCAAAATTCTTTCTTCAGTCAGCAGCTGTAAAAAAAAAATGTTTTTTTTTCACTCATAAAACATGTCTGCCCTTTTTAATGCAAATTGCTCCTATGAATTTCCAGGTTGGTAGAGGAGTTCATGTTGTTGGCTAACATCGCCACAGCACACCACATTCATCGCAAATTCCCCGACTTGGCCCTGCTCCGGCGTCACCCTCCACCCAAAACTAAGATGATGGAGGAACTTAAGGAGATGTGCAGCCAGCTGGGGATCGACATTGACTTGAGCTCTCCTGGAGCGTTGCAGGTATGATTACAAATACAGATTCACCAGTGAAGTTATAAATATAAAAAGAACTCTTCCACAATCTAAAAAGCAAAATTACAATATTTATGTCATTTTTTTACTGTGACGTGCAGGAGAGTCTGAACAACCTTACTGGTAAGGATGAGTACTCTGCCGCCCGAAAAGCGGTGCTGACACACCTGTGCTCCAGACCCATGCAGGTCAGTACTAAGTCTGCGTTTCTACTGTAATCCTTTCTTTCCTTTTTTTTTTTTTTTTTTTTTTTTTTTTGGGGGGGGGGGGGGGGGGGAAGTAAATGTTTTCTATTCGTGTTTATTTGTCGTTTCTTTTGTTTCCCAGATGGCGCTTTACTTCTGTTCAGGCATGTTGAAGAACGAACAACTTTTCAAACACTATGCCCTAAACATTCCTCTCTACACGCATTTCACCTCCCCTATCAGACGTTATGCTGACATCATAGTGCACCGGCTGCTGGCATCTTCACTCAGTATGTGTCTCAAAAATGGACCAAAAGCTAGTCTTTATCTTTCAGAAGAATGGAAAGATTTTTTCTTTGATAAAGTATAAAAAAATAAGATCGTGTCAGACCTCAGGATGAGTTTGTTTAACATCTGGTCAAGGCTGAACTTCATGTTGCTGTATGTGCTTTGATTACTCCAAACTTATGTTAATGCCATCGTTTGTGTGCAGAGTGCGGGCCACATTTACAGCTGTCAGCGCAGGAAGTGGAAAAGCAGGCGTTGCACTGCAACAACAAGAAGATGTTGGCCAAGAGAGTCTGGGAGCTCAGCTCTGAGCTCTTCTTTGGACTGCTTGTGAGGGTGAGCAAACTGACTGTACTATTTTAAAGGGCCTATATCAGGGGTGGGCAAACCTTTTGACTCGCGGGCCACATAGGGTTCTAAAATTGGATAGAAGGGCCGGACCAGGAGCAGATGTGTGGAGTGAGAAAAAAAATAACATGGAATCTGGGTGAAAACATTTGGATTGAAAATTATATTTTAAAACAGAAAATTTTAGAGTTTTTAGTTTAAAACTTCTGTTCTTATTTTAGAGCCAAGGGCACCAACGGCTTGATGTACCTCGTGTAAAATTTAGAGAAATCCTGCCTTTATGTTGTGTTTGAATGATCAGAAGAATGAAAAACAACAAATCTTTCAACACCACATGGATGCTAGAGCGGGGGTCCCCAAACCTTTTCTTGTGAGGGCCAAATACGTCATTTTCTTTAAAACTTTAAACTTCTTTTGTCTTTCCTTTATTGTGAAGCCATTTGGTACCTTAAAAGAGTTTTGTAAGTGCTATATGAATAAAGTTTAATTCAATGATGATTGATGAAATAAAAAAAAATTAGACCAATTAACTCTTTATGATTTTCAAAGACAAAAAGTCAGGAAAAGAATACTGATACATTAAAAAAAAAAATTTTTTTTAATAAATAGTTGATCCTTTCCCGTCATAGTCCCGCTGAGACTTTGAGACTATGTCTTCTGCTGCAGCTAAGCATATATCAGTGTGACCTTTTCACCAGTACAGATTTCCCTCATTTATTGCAGGAGTTATAAGTTACGTTCTAAAAATAACCAGTGATCGGTGAAATCCACAGAGTAGGATTACAGACGTTTTATGGTAGTAAAACTCCTCACTGCACACTTTTCTCACACAGACATGAACATTTTCACACTATTCTCTTGTTTAAATCCTCGAAGTTCAAACATTCATTGAAATTAAGTCCTAGATTTTAGAAGTAAAAACAAAGATCTGTTCGCAATCAAAGATTTCTGTAGATCTGAAGAGCTTAGTGTTTCTGTACAGGAGACACGGCGGAGGAGATTGATTGACAGGTTCTCCAGCGAATCAGGACACAGAACAGTGCGCTGTTTTAAAAAAAAAAGCAGCATAATCGCTATAAAACAATGAGCTAAACCGGGAAAGATGAACTGCGACGTAGAAAGGGAAGACCGTCTTCTGTTCTATTTGACAGGGATTTTAGAGGGTTTCAGGCTGGAGCACAGACTGCAGAACTGTGGAATAAAATGTCACGTTCTATGCGGGTCTCGATCGTGTGGCCAGATTAAAAAAACATGGGACTCTGATATTGTTCAGTGGACCGGACCAAATATGGAGCCGGATACGGCCCGCGGGCCGTAGTTTGCCCACCCCAGGCCTATATCATGCAAATTCAACTCTGAGCTTAATTCCTCACTATAAACAACCACAAAGTGGTTTTTTTGATCCATTCAGGCATTTCTGAATATTCCTCTAGAAACCTGCGCTTTAGCACCTGTCCCTACTAATCCACAAAAACGAGTGGGTTGTTCCTGTTAGGGGCTGTAAGGAACGGCCCCTACCAGAAAGAGTCTGCGCTGCCACCACCGCCCCGAGGATAACTCACACGCCCACGTTTTCCGCAGAGCTAGCGGTGATCCGCAAAAAAGCTTTTCTTTTATTTGTACAAAATGCACATCCATCTTTACAAAATTTCACTAGAAAATTCATCATTTCAAGATGTTTGTTTTCGTGGGTGAGACGCAGACACACTGCTGAGGCAGACTCTTGTTGACTTCATGAAACGGGCGGAACCCCCACGGAGCGAAAGTTGGTATCTCAGAGATCGAGTCGTCTTACTTTCAGTTAGGAAAAAATGAACTGTGAAAATAACTCATATTTCATTTAAAAAACTACTGGATTCTCGCCCCACATCCGACTTATTCTTGACACAGGTCAAGTCACCTGGTCCCGTCACTTAATTAAAGCAGCTGCGCCGACTGCTAAATAACCTAAGTGTCTTTTTGCAGAACAGACCACCTAGAACAAACAGAAAAAGAACCTTTGGCTTGAAAAATCTGAAATTAACAGACAGAAACCAGGAGTCTTTTATTTAAAACATGGATTTATTGCTCCAGTGTTTCTCCCACACCCTAATAATATTGCATAATATTCAGCAACAGACTGTCCAATGCTGCGTGGATGCTGCTAATAAAGTCGCTCAAATGGTGGATTTGCATTTATTATATTTACCAAATGTCAGTTTTAACGAGTATTTTTTGTATTTATCCAACACACCTTAAAAGTCGAACGAAGCTGAAGCTGTCGTTTGATTTTTTTTTTAGCTTCTACTTTGACAAGCGTGGTTTAAGGGAAAATGTATCTCACACTTTAATGGTTCCTACACAAAATCTAGCACACAAACAAATATTAAAGCAGCTGCAGATATTTTTAAAGAGGATGAAGATAAACTTTACCTGCAAAGATTCTGGGAAACTGGAAGCTAAAAAAAAAGCAGACGCCGACTTCAGCCTCGTACTGAGTGGTTTGTGAAAATAGTCTGACCTTAAATCGGTTTGCGGTCTGTTAAAAGTGTGGACCACTGATCTAGAACACTCTGCCTTTGTATTGAAGTAAAAAATTAAGTAACTGAAGTCTGAGTATTTTATGAGTGCTGCTCTTGGCAGGAGTCTGGCCCGCTGGACTCGGCAGCCATGGTGATGAGGGTGCTGGATCAGTCCTTCGATGTGCTGGTCATCAAGTATGGCGTGCAGAAACGTGTCTACTGCAAGGTCAGCTCCAACTGTTTCACTGGTATTCCAGATTGTTATTAGATGATTTATGAACATTTTTTTGTTCACAAAAACGACCCCCAAAATGCCACTAATCTGAAGTCTAATACATAGGCTTTCAAATGTGTTTAGAAAAAGTTTGTTTCTAAAGTGTTGTTTTCTGCTCATGCAGGCCACTAAGGGCCTGCAGTCGTTCAGATATCATCAGGTGGGGAAGAAGTCTGAGCTCACTCTGGTTTGGTTACCAGAAAATCAAGATGGTCCCCCTTTTGAGCAGGTGAGAAATTTTAAAGCCTCAGCAGTTCCTGTTTTATCACAAATGTACACATATTAGTTGGTTTTTTTTTATATGAAGTTGTATGTTTTAAAAGTACCGGTAATTGTTTTATTTTTTGTCTTTTCCTATTGAAAGGTCATTTCGATCTTCTCGCTGGTGGAGGTGCAGCTGACATCCGAGGGTTCCCCTCTGAAATACACTGCTCTGCTCAAGAGACCGCAGACCAACGGGGCCTAGAAAGCCCTTCAACTTCAAACTGCGTTTTATTTTTAAAACTAAAAGAAATTTCAGCCTGACACAACTTGTGTGAAGTTTTTTTTTTAATCATTATTGACCTGATGAGGTCAGCTTTACATGGACATGGTAAAAGACTAATGTGTTAAAAAAAGGATATTCTAACGTCTTTTTAGTTTAAAGCTCCTCAAATCAAATTAGAAAATGACTACTGGTAAAATGCAGCCAAATTTGTGTTTCTATTTGTTGTGACAAAACATTAGGTGTTAAAATGATAAGATATTTGTAGATTATTAATCATATACGTATATATAGTCTGAGTAGTTTAGACAAAACATTTACCATCTTTCTTCAAAGCTTTTCCTTAGAATACTTGAATATTCTTTTGAAGTAAGGAGCACAGGCGAATAACAGTGATCAGTTTCTTCCTTTGACAGCCTCACAGAGGCTCACAGGATTTAAAATATCAACATCTGAATATTTCCTGGCCGTGTTTATGTAGTAAAACTTGTGATTTCCTCGTATGAAGTGTTGAGCATCAAAGCTGCTGTCGTGACGTGTACCTCACTGTATTTTCTTGATTTGCCCTTTAAATGAGGCTCATTCACCTACAGTTAGTGTTTTAGCAACATTATTTTTAACCACACTGAGGGAAAACCTGCCCTTGAACTGCTACTTTAAAGTTAATGGCCTTTATTCAAATGAGTGTCAATTTTATTGAGTCCTTTCTCTGCTGCTTTGTTCACACTTTTGTTGATGCGCTTTGTGTGGAACTGTAATTTATATTTATAAATTGACTTTTCTTTTCATAATTGCATAAAAAAATGATTTACTTGACTTTCTTTGCCTGTTTCTGTCCACCAGTCTGATTTTAGTGAAATATTGTCAGTTTTTTGTAGATGAACTGCCAACTTTGTACTATTGTCATTAACTTTCTCCTTTTATATTTTGTTTTGAGGTTATCATAATTAAAAACAAAATGCCACTTACAGTTCTCCTCATCAATTAACATGCAGAATTTGTTAAATTGTGATCATTCCTTAATAAAAACGCACATAATCAGGCAAACTTTCTTTTTTGGTTGGGATTAACCTTTGTTTAATTTTAAAACTATATCCTTTACTCTGAACATTATTGTCTATAATCCATCTAAATACCACCGAGTACCCAGAGAATTCTTTTTAAAAATTTAAATACAAATAAATTTTATTTTAAAGCACCTTTCATGTAAAGAAAACAGCTCAAGGTGCTGTACATAAATGACAAACAAGAATGCAAAAACACCAATCGCCATTTATGCAATAAAATAATTAAATAAGCCCCTCATATGAAAATACACGAGAACGAGCACAAGTAAAAGAGAAATGACTTTAAAAAAGAAAAACTGTTTGGGTGACGGTTAACCTGGTGACCGCCTGCGACTGGTCTGCAGTGAGTTGATTGGCACTGGAGAGGAGGGTCTCTTTTTCGGTGAGTGCATCAGCGAGTTTTACTAATTCATCCTTGAGCTTGGAGACGGTTTCATTCATTTGGTCACAGCGGCAATTTCGACGAGCCGTAGACACCGCCATGAGTGCTGAGAAATGAGGGAGGCCTTCACTTCTCTTTTAAGTTTTTTATTTTAGCAATTTGCTAATTTTATGCCTTTTTTGTTTGGAAAAGACATACATAAAATATGTTAAAGTTATATTTAAATGTCAAAGGGGTTTAATTTGACCTCAATAGGACTTAAGAGTTAAAAAAAAAATACACATTTGAATAGAGAAGGAACTTGGAATGATTCATGAAAATGTGAGGCATCAACCACTGCTGGGTGGAGTCCTGTTTAAGCTGCCCTTTTGTTTTGGTGAAAGGTTTTCCGTTTAGAACGTTTACAACAATAAATATTCAGACAGGTCACAAGCGGATCCCATCAACATTTACAGCCTTTTTGTTTCATCTTAATTTTGGTACTTTTGTCTAAAGAAGGCAAATTCAATTGTAGGATCATACATGACTTGGTTTGACCTTTAACCTAAAATAAATCTTGAATACCAAAACATGATAAGGACAACTGTATAAATACCTTGTATAGCTGGGGGTCAAGTTCTTATGATTTTACTTGTCATTCTAGATGGATCCTGAAGTTGACATGCGCTTTTAGTACATTTTCATGCTTCTTTTTCCTAATGACTGTGTTGGTGGAGTCACACTGGCTGAAGGGAAGGCAATACAAAGTCTAATCCACCTTAGATTAGAAGGCGAACTATGCGCTGCTGATGATTTACCCGGCTACAGTGGCACTGCCCTTTTGTGTTTAGTTTATAAAGCTGAGAAACAGATAAGCTCAGTTTTTATTGTCGACGAGTTTCAATATTATTACTAAACCATTTATTAAACAATTGAGGCTGACCAGAATCATGCAGCACTTCATCAGGTCTGCTAATATTTATATCCTCCTTGCGTCTTTATGAGGGCTGCAATTAGGTCAGAGTTCAGTGACTTTTCATTGGGGGAATTTAATCCCAATGCATGGTTGTTTCCTGTTTTACCCAGAAGCACATGCAGCATCAGCGATGACAAGTTTGAGCTCTCCACTTTGACCACTTTGTAGAAAAATACCTTATCACAGCTGGACATATTGACGCAAATGACTAATCAGTAATGGCAGCCTGCTGCCCTACACAATAGCTGCCGCCTTACAGTCATCAACACAATTTGTGCCTTAAAAAAAAGACCTCAAGGCCTGAAAACTCTTCAGAACCACAGCACAACTACCAAAGAATTGAGGCGTTTGTGAGGACGATGCATTGCTCTGATTTAATCTCATATGTCTATCTTTATTGCTGCTGAGGGGAGATGCTCTGTTGCCTTTTCACGAGTTTACACAGGCAAGGTCCAAAGGCGGCGCATAAATTTATTACAGCATTCTATGACCCTGGAAAATACACGTCAAGGTTGTTTATGCAAAGCCTGATTCAACATAACTACACAACTTCTTTTCTTTTTTTCCATCTTGCGCCACTGTCACGCCTTAAATTGATAGAAATTGGGGTTATTGTGCTGTAAGAAAGGGTGGGATGAGCATCCCGAAAAGGGCACTTCCTTAAAGGAAAGATGATTATTCACCTCTGTAGGTTTCATTTCCTTTCTGTCAGCCAGTCCAAAGTCAAAGCACCATAAAATCTCTGTGAACCAAAAAAAAGTATCATATTGTCCTTCGTCATAGAGATTTGAAACGACAGTAAGAGCAGGACGTTTAATGAGAAGAAACACACAACTGCTGGGTATTCGGCCTAAACTTATCCACCTGTTTGTTACATTTGAATCGCAGTGGAATTTACATCTCTTTTGGTAATTTTAATGTATATGGACTTCTTTTTCAGAGAGTTGGAAGCAAAGTAATCGGTCATGCTAAGGAAGGTGAGTTTCTGTACACCGGTGAGAGCTTTTATTTGGTAAATGGGCAGGTTTTTTTCATACATTTTTATAATTGCTGTTGTACTGAGATATAATTTCTTCAGCGGTTATTCCAGCATTTATTTAGGTGATTTGTTCCATATTAGACTGTATTTCCTTACATTAGAACCTTGAATGGGAAAAGACCCATTTGGTCCAGTTTCTCACAGACCAGCGAGAGCCTTTAAGTCCCTCTTTACAGTTTAAAAAAATACATTTTATTTATTTTTTGTGACCATTAGGCTATTCATTCATAAAATATAGCTTTTAAATATTTACAATAACTCAATTGTAACAGTGTTTTATTATTTTACATATATTTTTGAACTGCTTCTACATTTGACAGCAACACACTGAAGTTCCTTTCAAAATAAAATACAACCTGTGTCAAAGCAGAGGTTGAATGCAGATTAAAATAAATACAAAACTTAAGAAAGCTGAGTCAATCGTGGTATTTTCTAGCATTCTCCTTTAATAATCGAATATAAACACGACAGCATTGGTGTGAATTGCAGTGTTTAAAATATATATACTTTAAGAACCTCTGACAGTAGTTTACACTTTTTACCACAAATTTGCTCGTTTATCTGACATATTATAAGTCTAAACATAAATGTCAAAGCTTGATGAACTAAAACAAATTAACCAGAACAACAAACTCATTATTTATTCATATCATTGGCATTTTTGGCTGTAGCCAAAGAGTCCCAATGGAGGGATTAAAGAGCCACATGTGGCTCCGGAGCCCCAGGTTGCAAACCCCTGCACTAGAAGCAGGAATGAGTCCTTCTTTAAAAACTCAAATGTTCTTCTTTGTACAAAAATAAGAAGAGAAAGTTCTTCTAACAGGATTCTGATGAGAATGGGGCATCTGCTCTGTCTTTAGGGGGAGTGGGTGTGGGTGAACTCCACCATCGGAGTCCCCATTGGAGCCAGAGTCAAAGAAACACCTTCAGGCCAGCGGTTCTTAGTGGACGACGATGGAAAAGTAAACATCCTCAACCTTTGCAGGAAACACAAACTTATTTTTTTCAGGAGCTGGTTCACCTTACATCTCCTGCTCCTGTCTCTTCCAGGAGCAGCGTCTGTCCCCAGAGGAGGAGGCCTCTCTTAAAATCATGCACCCAACATCGGTGGAGGGGGTAGATGACATGATTTCACTCGGTGACATGACAGAAGCTGGCCTACTGAGAAACCTGCTGCTCAGACACAAGCGAGGCCTCATCTATGTAAGCCATACCTCGACTGCTGACACCCCTGTCATGGTTATGCAAAAAAACAGCTGTCAGAGTGATTTTACGGTGACAGGAGAAGCCTCACCAGAGCACTTCTCAGAATTCAATTTGATTTAAGTCCCAGTTTAAGTCCAGACTAAAATAAATGTCGTTGAATAAACTTTGATATACGTCCAAATGAAAAGGATTTCAAAGTTTTATTGACAAAGAGTTGTTGTCACACGTAGTAATTTTTTACTGGGCATTCTGGGAAGTATTATGGTAGTCGTAAAAAATCCAACATATAAAATTTCAACAAGCTTGTTTTTGGACCCTTATATTGATTTATTTATTTATTTTGACAGTGGAGTATTTTATCACAAATTGTAAGGCCAAATTTGTTGATGTTTTATACCCCATAAATGTAAAAATGTCATCCATGAGGTTTTGAAGTAGTTGTTAATATTGTTCATTAGCTATCCCATCTGGTTTTTATTAAATAAACTTAGATTAGGGCTGATTTAACCCCGTAACCCCTAATGATGTAAATTTAGAAATGGAAATAAATTCATGCATCAATGAGTTAAAAAAAATAAATTTCATCTGAAGTTGAAAAGGTTTAACAGATTATTCAAAATCATGAATTTATTTTCTTTTGAAGTAATTTCTCATATTTTAGGCAAAAATAAGTTTTAAGTTAGTTTTTGCCAAAACAATTTTACATTTATCAATGAAAATTCCATCTTTGATCAGTTCAAGGCTCTGGATGGGTCAAAACTGTCTTTTAATCCCAAGATATTATTGTGTGTACTGCAAAAACGGAATCTCTAAGAAAGTCAAAAGACCATTGTTTTACACAAAAATGAAAAATTAAATCATTAATTTAATAAATTATTTTCTGTCTCGCAAGAGAAATAATCTTAACAAGTATGTTTTTCAATAGAAAAATAATCTTAGTTTAATTAAACATGTCTTAGTGACTAGAATTATTTTCGTGAAATGCACGTTTTTGCTAAGACTGTTTTTCTTACCCTAATGCTAGTTTTTTGTTTGTTTGTTTAAAAAACATTTTTCAAATGTTAAGAATTTTAGACTTATTCATAAGGGGGCTGTTTTTGCAGTGTAAATAGGAAAAATAATTTAAAAGTTTTATCCAACTCTGTTGAATCCTAAAATGAATCAAATGTATTCATTTATTTTCTGGTTTTCTAGACTTTTGTTGGCTCAGTGTTGGTGGCAGTGAATCCATACCAGGAATTTCCTATTTATACAGCCGAGCAGGTAAGTTAGTTTGTAATAATCTCTTTGCCTATTTTTCATAACTGGCTCAGTCTCTGGACAAATGTCACGTCCTGCTTTTAGGTGAAGTTGTATCACGGCAGAAAGCTGGGAGAACTCCCCCCGCATATTTTTGCCATTGCTGAGTCCTGCTACTTCAACATGAGGCGTAATCTCAGAAGCCAGTGCTGCATCATCAGGTCAGCGCCTCTCACGCAGTGTCCAAGTCAACTAGTTTGCAGGCGTTCAGACTTTTCAATTGTTTTTCTTTCCCAGCGGGGAGTCTGGTGCAGGAAAGACCGAGAGCACCAAACTGATCCTGCAGTACTTGACAGCTATCAGCGGTAAGCTGTCTCTGCAAGAGATAGAGAAGCAGATACTGGAGTCCAACCCAATTCTCGAAGGTATAACATCATGCACATCTATTATTACTTTTACTTTAAAAAAGAAAATAAAAATCTTTTTCTTTTTTTTTTTAGCTTTTGGAAATTCCAAAACAATTCGTAATGACAACTCCAGCCGCTTTGGAAAATATCTGGAGATTTTCTTCAACAAAAATGGAGTCATTGAGGGCGCTCGCATTGAGCAGTATCTTCTAGAGAAGTCCCGTGTGTGCCATCAGGTGAGGCAGCTCCACCCAAGCAAAAGCCAGCTCTTATCTCCACTTAGTGAAGCTGTTGTACTATTCCAATGCAAACCAATAAAACCCCAAGTTATGCGTGTTACAAGTTTACCCAGCAAAGTTAGTGTTATCTTTGGCTGCTGTTACTCTGTGTTACTTGTGAAACATTACAAATACAGTCATCTGCAAATGCAGGCCCCAGAGGAGCGAAACTACCACATCTTCTACTGCATACTGGCAGGCCTCACAGCAGAGGAGAAGAAAAATCTCAACCTCGGAAAAGCCACAGACTACGCCTTCCTCACTAAGGTGGCGAAAGTCATTCAAGCACTTAAACAGGTTCTACTCCAATTTTCTTTTAATGACCTGCATTCTGTGTGCTCTGCTGACCCCAGGGTGACTGCATTGTATGCGAGGGCAGGGATGACGCTAAAGACTTTGACCGCATCCGTTCGGCCTTGAAAATCCTGACTTTCTCCGAAAACCAGTTTCAGGACATTCTAAAGCTTCTTGCAGCCATGTTGCACTTGGGAAATGTCACCTTTGATGGTGAGTGTTCACAAACTGCATGGATCGTTATATTTTAAATTAATATAACAATTGTAAAACTTCTGATTATAATAAATGTGTAAAAAAAAAACTGTTATTAATGCTAATATATCCTTATATCAAACATGATTTTCAAGGAAGGCGTTAATTTTTTGTTTTGAAAGATGATTTCAGGTTTTAGTTCCTTTCTCTTCACAAAGATTTCCCGCATTGCTTCCAAAATAAAATACCTCATCAAAAAATACAAATTTTCCGTCTTTACCTTCTTCCTATCAGGCACCGTCCAAAATAACCTGGAAACCAGTGAAGTCTGCAAGTCGAAACACTTTAGCAGCACAGCTTCCCTGCTGGGGGTGGGTGTCCTTTTACAGTTATGCAATCTTAATGCTATATTTTATTGATTTCCTTCAATCTTCATTGTTTGCACCTGTGTGGGTGTTGCAGGTGAAGAAGTCCACCCTGGAGAAGAGTTTGACCCAACGCTCCATCGAGGCCAACAAAGAAAGAGTCACCAAACCACTGAGTTCTCAACAAGCAGCTGCCTGCCGAGACGCTGTCGTCAAGGTAACTCGATCAATCCAGTGATAGTAAAACAGTGTTTCCTCATTGGATTTTGACCCAGAAATTTCCTGTAAATGTTATTGCTTGATGCCATAAAACCTCCCTCTGATGGGATTTAATTTCTTTTATAAAGACACAGTTAAACGGTTCTTTCGGATTCAGCTATAAATGTCACCTCTTTTCAAGGCAATCTTCAATAAACTGTTTAAATGGATTGTGGAGAACATCAACAACGTCATCTACAAACGGCTGGCCAACAACCCCAAGTCGTCTTATCTCTCCATTGGCCTGCTTGATATCTTCGGCTTTGAAAACTTTGAAGTAAACAGGTGAGGGGGATTTCTCTGCACACGCTCAAACCAAACTGCTCTTGCAGTCAGCCAGCTGATAGAAAGTGTGCGTGTGATTTGTTGTTTCCCAGCTTTGAGCAGCTTTGCATCAACTATGCCAACGAGAAGCTTCAACAGTTCTTTGTGGGCCACATCTTCAAGCTGGAGCAGGAGGAGTACATGAAAGAAGGCATAGTGTGGAACAACATCAAATTCAGCGACAACCAGAACGTCCTCGACCTTCTGGCCGACAAGCCGTGCAACGTGTTTGCCCTGATTGATGAAGAGAGCCAGTTTCCTAAGGTATGGCCAATTTAAATAAGTTTCAATTTTATTATCATTGAAGTCCACAGTGGCTCTGAAGTGCAAATTCCATTGACAAATCACCCAACGCAAAAATATTAAAGATCAAAGACTAAATACATTTAAAAAATCAAAACAATATTCCAAAAACCAAAGCACAATTTAAAAAAAACCCAAAATGAAATAATAATTAAATGTTTGTGAAAACAAAAGTAATTTACAGAAATACAATTGAAATGTTGAAAAATAAAACCCAATAAGTCACCAGAAAAAGTAGGTACTATGGGAGATCGCTGATTGGATGACGACATTAGGTGTCGCTTTATGCCAGATAAGTTTTGGTTAAATTGACGGAGAAACATTATCATCTGATCAGTGATGTCCCAAAGTACCTACCCTTTCTAATATTTCCTTTCTAAAATATTTCCTTTTTTTGTCTGATTTTTTTTTCTTTTCTCACGGAAGCTGGAAGAGGTAGAGACATTACTGATTGGATGATGCTGTTTGCCATCATTTTAACTGAAAGTTATTTAGTACAAAGCGAGACTGGATATGACTCTGTACTAATCATAAAAGTTGTGGACATTGAAGACACATTTGAAAAAATTTAAGTGTCAAAAATCAAACGTCATTATCCAATCAGTGATGTCCCTGTAGTACCTACCTTTTCCAGTGTTTTCTTTTGTTTTTGTTGCATTTTTTACGTTTCTTTTTTATTTCTGGACATTTGGTTTTCCAAAATGTGGCATTTGTATTTTGTTTAATTTTTTGGAAACATTTTGGTTTCTGGAATGTTAATATTTTTAAATGAAATGTTTTTTTATCTTTATTTATTTTTTTGCTTTTTTGATCGTCGTTGTGATCTTTAGTATGTTTTTACATTGAGCAATTTGTTGGTTGATTTACACTTCAGGGCCACCGTAGATGTCAATGAAAGCTGGAATTATTTCTAATTATCATTTATTTTATTTATTTATTTTACCTTTATTTATCCAGGCAAGACAGATTAAGAGAAAAATTCTTATTTTGAACTGTGGCCTGGCACAAAACTACACCTTTGAGAGAAATAATAATTCAAATAATTCAATAATAAGCATTTTTACAATGGACTATTTAAGTGATCATGAATTTACTTTAAATATTTTTCAGTGTAACCCTTTGTATTGAACCTTCTGCAAAGCCAAAAACTCCCTTTAAATTGTTACATTTCTGCTCGGATTTCACTTGTATCGCCACAGGGTACAGACCTCACCTTTCTTACCAAGTTGAACCAGCATCACAGAAGAGAAAAAACTTACGTTGCTTCCCAAAGTCAACACGACACCAACTTTGGGGTTAACCACTTTGCAGGGGTGGTCCACTACGACACCAAAGGTACACAAACAAACCAAACGTCATTCACATCTGATGTGATGCTTTTGCCCGTTCCAATGTACTACTTTCCTTTTCTCTTTTATTTAGGGTTCCTTGAAAAAAACAGAGATGCCATCAGTTATGACATCAAACACATGATTGAAGCATCCACCAATAAGTCACTGAGACAGCTTTTCCAGACGGAGCTCTCGCCTAAAGGAAACAACGTCCTCAAAAACAACAAGGTTCTCATGACACCCATTAGCTCTCTCAGGGTAAGAAAGATCGTTGTGGACAAAAGGGTATTTAGAGTATTCCAGTTTTATTCACTTTCTCACTCATAATAATTGTTTTGCAAGTGCTGAGATACAAAGAAATGAAAACAATCAGTTCTTTTTGTAAATTTACAGCTAAGAGATCATTTCCAAAAATAATATAATATTGGTATAGAATAATGAACGGATGCGGTCCAAATGAAGAATAATGATTGTTAAGCAGAATTGGGCACCAATACTTCGTGCAACAAACCTAAAGTATTTAAAAACAGACGTACTCACAGTGGCAGGTGGAGCTCACTGACTGTGGATAGAGAACTGGATAGAGCTGGATAGAGCAAGTGAGACGTCAGCCATAGAAAATGACTTATTCCGGTTTAAACCAAATAAAGTAAATCCAGTTGCCATTTGTCCGTCGACAGGTCGGAACCAGATGTCCTCAGTAAGTTGTGATTGGTCCATGTCGCTCTTAGGCTACATTTCTGTGGCAACCACACACATCCTGAGTGAGCATGTTAGAATGCCGCACCCACTAAAAGCGGGCTCAGGAGAATCAATCAAACGCTTTGAACGTTTAATGCGAGGCCACATACTTTGATTGAGGCATCTGATTGCTCAGTTTATAACTAAAGTAACTTAGCAAGACAGGTTATTCTGTAATAGCTGTTTATTTCTCTAGAAGTTTAGTGAACCAGCAGCTACTTCCTGTTTGGAACGCGAAGGGGGAGGGGTCAATCAGTCCAGTTTTCTGTATACAGTCAATGGTGAAGGTACCACCTTTTATATGGGGCGGGAGGGGGGGCAGAAGACTTAGGAAGGTGGCAAATGAGAACAGCAAAGTGAAACACTATTGCAACTGAGAGGATCAAAAATATGTATTTAAAGAAGTATGAATAATTCTTAAAGAAGCCTGTATTAATGATTTCTAAATCCTTGTCAATAATGATACTATTATTGACTCAAAATTGGGGGCGGGTGCTTTTTTGCTTAAAGGGCAGCGGCCCCCGCCCATTTTCTCCCATAGATCCGCCCGTGTAAACACAGTTGGTATGAACAGTTTAGTATTTCCTTCTATTAGTCATTGACCCTGTTTTAATTCAAATACGATTTATTCAACACATATGTTAGCAAATCCTTATTCACAGAGATACATATCCTATTTGGCTTATATTTCCAAAAATATTTTTACAGCAAATTGGCTAATTTAACTTAAATAGGTCCATTAAGATTTTCAATGACTAAAAAGATCTCACTTGGTCAAAAGACCACAGATGTTCAGCTGCAGAGCTTGTGTCTCTCTTTTAGTGTGTGGCAGCAGGGGTTATTTCCTTCTTTAAGGGTATCTGAATTTTTTTTTTCTCAAAAGAATTGACTTGAGAGATGAACTACTCTTTGAATGTACGTACAGCGCTCTCTGGCTTTCCAGAAATGAAAAACCGCCTCTTGGATTCTTACATTTTCCTTGATGTGTATTCCAGCCGTGAGCAGATGGTAATGACTGCGCTTTCAGTGTCATCATGAATCATTTATAAAGGAGATCCATGCTGATAAAACACCAAACCCCTGATAGAAAGACAAGTTATGTAACATCCACTCAGCATCTTCAGGATAAATATGAATTATGCAATACTTTCTCTGTCTCTTATCAGCGTTATAAACACTTAGTGTCAGTATGTATCCTCTTTATTTATTTTGACTTTTTTTTCTTCTGCGTTATGATTTTTGTTTATTTTGTGAAAGTTTCATTAGAGTTCTGCATTTTCTTCACATTCAAAAAAGACACTTTTAGTATGAAATAGACTATTTTTAAGGTTTTCTTAGGTTTGACACTAAAAAAAACATCTTATTTGAGTATTTGAGCATGGGGTTTGACCTTTTTTCTTACAGTGCAGTAAAAGATAGGTGAGTTTTAATCATAACTTCTTTCTTCTATTTGTCATTCAGGCCCAGAATAATAAAAGTAAACAAATTCCAACACTGTGCGGCCAGTTTCGTCAGTCTCTGGACTCCCTCATGAAGGCTCTGTCCATCTGCCAGCCTTTCTTCATCCGCTGCTTCAAGTCCAACAACGACAAAAAGTCTGAGGTGAAACTTCTGCAGCACAGGCGGCTGCTGTGGCTTTTCAGCAGCCACACAAACTATGAGTTATGTATGAGTTAAAGAGCTCATCCATAATGACAACTCTGCAGGAGTCTGCCCCACTCAATTTGTTCTTTTTTTTATTATTTTCTTTTAACTGAAGGGAAACAAAAATAGTTTAGCCTCACAGCTAAATAGTTTTTCACTGTTAAGGTGCTGGAAAAAGCTTCAAGGTCTAAAGAGTACTTTTTTGTTTTGAGGGTAAAAGAATAGTACATGACACGTTACTGAAGCAATTTTTAACCATTACATTTGGAAAAAAAGTTTCACTTTTTCTGTAAAATGCAGTATGTCAGCAGTCGCCCTTCCAGTTCCCCTCAGATCCTGGTGTCTGCTCCCCAAAAATCGTACATATTTTTAGTACATAAAAAATAAAAATAAAACTGGTAAAATGCTCAGTAAATCAAAACAGCAAATATTTAACTTTATGTTTTACATCTGTTACTGATTTTAAACAAATTAACATTTTTAAGCATGGGTCATCATTTAAAATTATAATTATTTAAATGACCCGAGCTGTAATCACGTCTATAATAATATCTACGCTTTTATATGAATATTTTTTACTGCTTACGCAGTTTACTTTTTTTTGGAGTATTTTTATTGCATTTTACTGTTTGGCATTAAACAAAAAGATGTCATCCAGACCAAAAATAGAAATTAGCCAGAGGGCTTTAATCTGAATTTTTATCTACAGTAAATACCTATTGAAACATACTCCTCTTCATGTTTAAGATCAGAGACCTATTTTGGACCTATTTTGGACCACAGGTGAGCAGACACTGAGCAGCTCTGGTGTTCTTTTCCAGGTGTTTGACAGAGAACTGTGCGTAAGGCAGCTGAGATACTCCGGCATGATAGACACCATCCGCATCAGAAAGCTGGGATATCCTGTCCGGCACTCCTATGAGGCCTTCCTGAAACGCTACAGGGTGCTCCTGAAGACCGCCATCTGTGACCCCAAAACTGTTAAGTCAAACTATATTTTAGAAAATGGGTGATTTTGTAACATGTTGTATTAGGAGGATTTTAGATGTTAAATACACGCTTTTATTTTGTCCCTGCAGAGTAAAGCTGCTACATGCTGCGAAGCCATCTGCAAGGCTGTGATTGGAGGAAAGGACGAATGGAAAATGGGCAGGACTCAAATTTTCCTGAGGGTACCATCTTTGACTATTGATATCATTCTACAGAAAAAAATGAAAAAAACTAACTAAACAAAAAAAAATGTTCTAATGTGAACCAGGACACCCATGATGCCGTTCTGGAACGGCGGCGGGAGGAGGAACTTAGCAGGGTTGCCGTGGTGATCCAGAGGGTCATGCTGGGACACAAAGACAGGTGAAGCTTTATAAACTAACACAGATAAGTGAGCAGATATTTTATTAGGCACCAATTAATATCCCTTTATCTCTTTTACTTTTTAATATACCATACTGTGACTGTAGATAAAAGTGTTATGTTGGCAAGTGCGTTGCTACAACAAACTGGGTGTTACACAAAAGATGGTTAAAGCGAAATTATGCTCGCTTTCAGAAAGTGCTTTGTGAAGAAGAGGAGGGCGGCTGTGGTGTTACAGAAGAACTGGAAGGGTTACAGGCAGAGGAAAGAGCTGAAAATGGTCTGATGCTTGACTTAATCTCCTAAAATTTCAGAAGTTTTATCTGGCACAACTGTAATTATTGCACACTTTTGTTTCACTTAGCTTTTGAACGGTTTTGGCCGTCTTGTGGCAATTGTCCGCGGTCGTAAGCTCCGGCGTCAGTACCAGAGACAGCAAGCAGCAGCTCTCACCATCCAGAGCCAGGTACGTGTTCCAGAAAACACACTTTTTATAATTTCCCCTAAATATAAAACTTTTTTTGCTCTTTAAAATGAAAAAAAACTTAACACTCCAAAATTGTGTTTAAACTGCTTTCTTGGATGTAGGTACGAGGCTACATAACAAGGAAGGACCTGAAGCAAAAGAGAGCTGTAAACAATGAAATCATTGCAGTCAATGCAGCCATTCTGCTTCAGGCTCACACCAGAGGACTTCTGGCAAGAAGAGCCTACAAAAAAATCAGGGAAGATGCGAAAATTGAAAGTCCTGATGCTGGGGTGAGAAGTCATTTGAGTATTTCACCTCTTTAAGAAGTCAACTTTTCCATCCTCACTTTACATTTCTTTGCCCTATAAAACTTATTACAGGCCCACAATTTACCAGATGAGACAGATGAAGAGGATTTAATTGGATTGCAGCTTCAGCAGCGATTGGAGGAAGTAGCTGCACAGCAAGCGGCTGAAAAATCGGAATCTGAGTCTGAGGAATCAGAGTCAGAGGTCAACAATTCTAAACTGGACCCTTCATCCTCAGATGAAAAATCTTCAGAGTCTGAGGTGAGGCCAGGAGCATGCTCAGTTAACATCCCCGCATCTTTCTTTAAACTAATGTCATCCAAATTCTTTTTCAGAGGAGCTCTCCTGAGCCGAAAGAGATCCCAGAGCAGAAAGATTCTGCCCCAGACACTAAGTCAAGAACTTCAGAAGAAGAAGAGGAAGAGGATGAGTTTGACGACGAGACGGATCCCTTTTCATTCTACAACTTTAGTGTCCGTTACTTCCAGCACAATGCCGACCACAAGCACACCTCTCAGAGGCTCAAGAAGCCGCTCCTGATGCACGAGGACGAGGGAGACGCTCTGGTACGTCCCTGGACTCGGCTCCTTCACTGTCCATGCCCGCCACGTCTCATTTCTTGTGTACTGTCCTTCACGCAGGCGTGTCTGACTGTGTCGTGGATTATTTTACGTTTCATGGGAGACATTCCTGAAGGTAGACATGCAGACACTGTATCTCAGCTGTCAAGCACCATCAACAGTGCGACCAACAGGCGTGGCCGAAGGCTGAGCAGCCTGGTGGGATTAGACCAGGTAAAAAAAAGTCAATAAAAAAAAAGAAAAGAAAACACTACAACAACAGAACTCTTACAGTCCTTTTTTATCTCAATTTTAAACAGAAAATACTAAGGAGGAACAAGAAAAAGCTGGGAGGTGGAGCCAGGAAGCCTTCAGCTATTCCTGAAGAGGTGGTGACAACTTTTCATTGAACCAGTACGTGATTTTGTGAGGAGCATTGTACGGGAACTGATTTTATCTGTGTTGTCTTAACCAGCCAGAGAACCTGCCAGAAGAAGAGGACCTTTTGGTCGGAGAAGGAACAACTTTGGATCGACCGCTTACAGCTCTGGAGAAGTTGCATATAATCGCTGGATATGGTCTGACAAGAAAAGACATCAGGTAGAGATGGAAAAGAGAAATCCTGTTAATGAAATATCCAACAGCAATGAAAATGCCCTCTTTTTTGTGTTTTTCCAAAGGGATGAGATTTACTGTCAGATCTGCAAGCAGCTGGTGAACAACAGGGACCGGAACAGCCGGGAACAAGGCTGGAGGCTGCTCGCCCTCTGCCTGGGGATCTTCCCTCCAACAGACCTTTTCATGAAGGTGAGTAAGAAGCCACACGTGTCATATAACCCCGGCTTTTATCACAAAATGCTGTTAAAAGACTATAAAAGCTTATTCTATGTTCAGCTGACTTGTCCATTTTTCAGAAAGATAAGAGTGAGCGAATTCGCTGAAAATGACCCCTCATATCAGAGGGGAGGCCAGGGGGATTAAGAACCGCAATTCACTTTGTTTAGGGCCAAAGATAAAACAAAGTTAGAAAAACTGTGTGGATGATTACGGATGGTCTATGTGCGGATTTTAGGTTCTTAAAAAAGTTTAAAAAATCCTTCAGGTTGATTATAAAGTAAAGACATGAGTCTGGTCCTTCTTTTTTCCCTTTAAAGCAACCCTCACATGGATCCTCCTATAAGTTTAACCTTAGTCAATAATCATTGTATTTATTTAATATAATGTGACTTAAGTGTGTATTTCATGCATAACTGTAAAAATCTATATTTAGGATTATGAATAATAAACTGCTCAGAGGATGGCATCTTCTCATATTTTCGTTTATTTGTATTTATTTTTAATCAATCCATTTCGTTCCTTCTGAAATAATTTTTGATACCTCTGTGTGATTTCTTGTTGTCTTTTTTACAATTAACACTTAAAATGAACCAATAAATAAAATAAAATAAAAATGTTCGGCAAAAATTAGAGTAAAAGAACTATTTTTGTTTTTTATTGTATAGAAACAAACGCATTAAAGACTTAAAATTTTTCTTTGGGGCATTTTGGAAGGCTTCTAGATTTGTATATGATAAAAGAAACATTAATATTATTATCATTTAGGCTCCCTTAACAAAAAGTTGATTTTTGAAAGGGTTATTTTGGAATTCTTCCCACTGGGGATTTAAAAAAAACATATATTTGAAAATATGTGAGTCTTACTGAGCTATTATCAATGAAATACAGAGAAAGAAATTACACAGAAAGATGAAAATCTGAAACGTCAAGGCCTGTGGGATACTTTGCTATACTTTTAGCAGAAATTGTAAACAAACTTTAATTTAAAAAAAGAGATTGCAAAATTACATTTTATTTTTTGGATTATCATCTTTTTTGTGGGGTTTTAATATGTTACAGTTTACACTCTCTATATTATGTCAATGATTCTGTTTATGTTCGTTTCTTTATACTACAAAAGAAAAAAAATCTGTAAATACATGGGTATGTATTTGACCGTTTGGGCCACATCCTGCCCACATTCAGATTCCCACACAGGCTGGTATAACAAAATCAACAATACGTGGCACTTTCTAAAAATTGTGTGTACAATTTCTTGCTTGTGATTGGCTAAATTCCGCTATTACTTTCCAGTTCAAAAAAGTAAAAACTCAAAAGGAAATTTGACAGTGAGAGCCAATGCTCGTAACATCTGGAGATTAGGGGACATTTCATATTGAGAGACAGTTGAAGCCAGTTTTAAATTGTTTTTATTTGCCTGTAGCGAACATACAGATACAATCTGACACCTCACAGTCACTAATTATTTTAGAGGACCGGTCAATGACATGAACGAGATCACGGAGCCTTAAGGGACAGTCATTTGTACTTCTCAATAAGTGCAGTCCACATGATTTACATTTAGAAGTTTACAGTAAGAATTTAATCATGAATAATATGTTAAATTTCAAGAAAATTTCCTGTTTTCATCTGTTGATGAAAGTTTATCTTTATTCTAGACAGACTTTCTGGTCTTAAAATGCAAAATTCACAGTAATTATGTCTTTTAGATGTATTACTACGAAGACCTGAAAAATATCCCATTGTCATAAAATTTTCATTATGGTTTATTTGCATTTGGTGTTATTAGGGGTTCAATGAAAGATAGACAAATGGTGGACCTCACCAAACCTTGTCCGCTTTGCAAAAAGTTTGGACACCCCTGATTTAAAGGATCCTATTTTGCATCAACTGTATTATATTTATTGAAACTTTTCTTAGAAAGACAAATTTTAGCGTAAACAATGTAATTCTCATGATGTTATTTGATTGATGTTGAAGTTAAGAAAAAAGGCTTTTGGTTTTGTTTTTAATGGTGGGATTGAGGTTTTTTTTCCAGACAAAAATGTGGAGTTTGCTCCGCAACTGTGGGATCACAAAACTGCACAGTTGATTTAAAAAAAAAAAAAACTTGCCCAAAAAGCTAAACTGATCTGGAATTAGGAATTTCTCAATGTTCCATATATTAATAAGTTAGTCTTAGAGTTGTAATTCCAGGACAGCTGTGACAAAAACAGCCTATTTTCTTGTACAGCAATGCTTGCTTCACTTTGTGGTGCTCCCTTCTGTCTCTCAGTATTTAGAGAAGTTTCTTCAAAGAGGCCAGCAGGATTACAAGGTGTACTGCACCAAGCGCCTGCAGCGCATTGTGGCCAATGGAGAGCGAAGAGAGTTGCCCTGTTGGATGGAGCTGCAGGTAAAACCTCCTGTCAAATAAAGCATTTTACTGGAGGAAAAATAACCTGATTCTCCAATGATCCGTGATTTTGCTCTCTACTTCCTGTCCTGACAGGCGTCTGTGAAGAAGGAGCTTATAAATGTTTCTGTGACGCTAACAGATGGTCGAATTATAAGTATGGAGATTGATTCAGCCTCCACTTCTGCTGAAGTCTGCCAATCTTTGGCTGAAGAAATTGGACTGAAAGACACATTTGGCTTCTCCCTGTACATCAGCTTCTTTGACAAGGTGGCCTTTCATTTCAGTTTTCTTGAGCTTTTCTGCTCAAGTTCCGTCCAGAGAAGCTGCCATGCATATGTTCTCTGTTCCTGTCCTCAGATGTGGTCCCTGAGCAGCTGTGGGAAGCACGTGTTGGATGCAGTGTCTGTGTGCGAGCAGGAGATGAGGAGGCAGGGCGGCGAGGAGAAGGACACTCCCTGGATGCTTTCCTTGCGGAAGGAAATTTTCTCCCCCTGGCACAACTGCTCTCTAGACCCCATCAGCACAGATCTGATCTACAAGCAGGTCATCAAGGGGGTTAAGTCTGGAGATTACACCTGTGAAAAGGTGGGGCCCTTTATTCACACTCCATTCATTAATTATCCCCTAAATACAGTTTTTTAGTGTGGAACAATAAATGCAAACAGACACATCCAGTTAGAATTTCTGAACTGATCCATTCCAAATCTTTCAGATGAAGAAGTTTAATTTGAAAAGGAAAAAAACTGAAATTGAAATTATGGCAGAACATGTGTCGTTCTGTATTGAAGCTGAAGGAAACCACAAACATATTCTTTTTGTTTTAAAAGTGCTTCATGGCAGTGAAACATACAGTAAAGATATTCACTTGTATTCCTTTTACGTTGTGAAGGTGTGCGAACCTGGCTGACCTGCTCTACCTCATAACAACTGTTTTATCAAGTTCTTAAGTAACATGCATACATTAAGAACAAGTGACCCTTTTTTCTTTGATTTTCCTGCATGTCAACCCAATAATGGCTCCACCTCTCACTCTCAAGTTGAGGTCCTAGTGTCAGCAGTCTTCCTCTTATTCAAAAACTCCTCCTGAAAGAAAAGGAATAAAACCGTCGTGGAGTAACTAAGTGTTTCTTGACAGAAGTCTATATGTATATGTCTCCTCTTCCCTGATTTGTCATAAGAACGAGTGAATATAATCAGCTTTAGCTAACCAATCAGGAAACAGATAAAGGAGAGGTCAGACGTCACAGAAAAAAACATTGATGACTGTGTCCAAATTCGAGGGCTGCATCCTTCAATGGCCGTGGCCTTCCCGGGCAATGTTGGCTGGGTCCTTCATCAAGCGGGTAGGTCGGATGTTAACGCCTTTAGATAATTCCAGCCGTTACATCGGCGAAGGTTCTGTCGCCTAGCAACTGTTAGTCCCGAACTGAGAGGAGTAGTGAACCAGGCAGGCAGCTCAAAATTTTCCTGGCTTATTTGATCCAATTTTAATCATGGATATGTAATTCTGAGTATAATTATCTCCTACTGCGGGTCCAGCTTCACAGTCCAAAATTGTTGTCAGAAAATCTCTGGGTTCTGCCACAATGCATCTTGGGATATGGACAGCATGGAAGGATACATCAGACCAATCCTTGAAATCGGGAAAAAGAAGCCCGCACTCGTTGGCCGTATTTGAAGCAGTCGTTGAATTTGGGCGGCACTTGTCGCTGCGTTGTGACGCAAGCAGCCTACAAATGCAGCCCAAGAAGAACGCAGCCCTTGAATTTGGCCACAGCCAATGTTTAAGTACTTAAAGACTGAAACACAGCTGAGAAGAGTGATGCTATGTACACAATGGGCATGTGTTGCTAATTCAGGAACGTACTTAACGGGCATATTGAACATGCTTTTAGCGTACGGTGTTCACACAGGTCTGTTGCTACCAGATACGTTGAAGCCTTGCAAATCTCATAAATCTTGCTCCAGACTTTTTCTTTCATATCTCTATTCCAATAAATGACAGACTTGGTGTCACATAATTCCGCCCAGGCACAAACCACAACTATTAGTTTCTCTTCGATGATTAATTTTCAAACAGTTGGCACCTTTGTGAATTAAAAGGGACGTCACTACCAAATCCGACTCCCTGATTCGTCAAAGATCAACTTGTTTAACTTGCACCTGCGTTCAAATGCCACGTGTTTTTTTATGTGGAGCCCAAAACTGCCTTAAAAAGCTGCGCAGCCTCACCTGAATGTGAGAGTTTTCAGCCCAAAAAAGCATATACATGAACTTGCATAGGCTTTTCATTGGAAGTGGATGCATGTAAGTAGTGTTAGATTGCAAAAAAGTTTGTTGGGGAGTATCATGAAAAATTCTTGAGAAGCTTGAAAAACTTGAGAGCCAATGACAATATAGTTAAATTTTAAATTCAAACTTGAATATATATTTAACAAAATATATTTTAAAAAATGCATAGCTGGGTTCTTCAAACATCTTGAGAAAAGGTTTGAGAAGTCGTAAATAGGGCTCAGACTAAAACTAGGCTTAAAAATAGACCTCTGCACATTGTGCGGGGATGTTTTTTCTTTTTAGGGGGAAAGAGGACTTTCTGTTTGCACATTTTCACCTGGTTTGCATAACATTTTTGGTGCATAAAGTTCTTACACAGTAATGAGGCCTAAGTGCTAAACACACCCATTTCCCATTCGAAAAATAAAATGTAATGTTGCACAATAAAATTACGAGATTTAAAGTCATAAATTTACAGTTATGACTTTTTTTCTTGTAAATTTACAACATAAAGTCGAATTTAAAAATATATATATTTTGTTTGTAAACTGGTCCTAAAATTCTGTCATACTAAAACTATTAAGACTAAGACTATTAAAATGCAGAGAATATTTTTTTCAAATTTTACTGTACAAGTGTTCCGATAATGCAAAACAATTAAAAGTCAACGATCAAACAACACAGGTGAATAAATGTCTGCATGAGGTCTGATAAAGCTCTTCTTGTTTTCTCAGGAGGATGAATATGTTTTAATAGCGGCGATGGACTGTTACATCCGGTTCAGCTCAGATCCCACTAAAGAAAAAGTCCAGAGGGTGGTTCAGGACTGCATTCCCACCACCCTTATTGAGAACAAATCCATGGCCAAATGGGTCCAGCTCATCACAGCAAAGGTCTCTGGGGTAAGTTACAATATAGGCCGGTGAATATGTGGTAGTGATCTCTGCAAGGCATGTTACAACAATCATTTCAGAAGCAAAGGAACTTTTTATGGAATCCTTTTTCTTAGGAAACATTTGCTCGTCAAAACCCAAGTTCAGAAGAAGTTAAAGGAGGGGTGGTGGACATTGCCCGGGAAAAATGGCCACTGGAATTTTCAAAGTTCTACGAAGTTACCATGACGTCAGGTCGGTTGCCCGAACGTCATTCAGGAGTTTTTGACCAACACTAGTAATACTGTATTATAAGAATCATTCACAAACGTTCTGCTGTATTTTCATGTAAAGTAACAGGCGCTACTAACACACTCCTAATTATATCCACAGGACCTCCTTTGCCAAAAAGTCGGTTTGTAATGGCTGTCAACTCAAGTGGCATCTTTTTCATGGAAAGAAAAGACAGGACATTCTTGGACATTTCCTACATAGAAGTAAAGAAAGTCGAGATGGCAACGTATGCTTCTTTTCTTTCTGTTTATTCTTTTTTTCTTCAAAATGTCAGGTTTTCGAACCATTCTCTGTTTGCTTTTGCATCAACTTTGGGTGTATGTGGTCTGCTTAGGGATAGTGTCCAGTCTGTAAATTTGAGCACAATCAGAGGAGAGTTTGTGCTGAAGTCAATAGAAGCAGACGACATGAAGGAACTGCTGGAAAATAATTTGGAAGGGCTCCGGAAGCTCTCTGTGTATGCAGTGGCTCAGCAGGACGTCAGTAAACCAGGTAAGAGTTTTTATCCACTAATCTTGTTGTTACGGTGGCCCTGAAGTACAAATCTCATCAACAAGTCACTCAACCCAAGAACATGTAAAAGATCACAACGACAACAAAAAAAAGCAAAAATCAATCATGTAATGTTTTGGTTTTATTCAATTCAATCCAGTTCAATATTATTTATATAGCAGCCCAATGTTGACAGCAATATTCATCTCAATGGCCTTCATACCGGTAATTGTGTAATAAACATGAATCATAAAGAACATAAAGTCCTAGAATTCAATAGCTGATTGCTAAACTAAACTAAACTAAACAGTCTAAGCTAAACTAGGCATCCCTGCCCATAGACCCTCCTTCGCAGTAAGGAAAAACTCCTAAAAAAAAGAACGGATTCCGGAAAAAATAAGAAACCTCAGGGGTGTCCACATGAAGGAGGGATCCTCCCCCAGGACAGACAGGTGATGTACCAGAACTCTTAGAGAGAATTAGCTCATCTAACTCTACAACTATTTATTTAAGTAGTCCAGTAGATGGGCTTCATCCAGATGAGTTTATTATTATTTGTTTAGCTTTTGTCAATGTGATGTTTTTGCGATGAGATTTGTACTTCAGGGCCTCCGTCAATATGCAACTGTTTAATAGGTTTGGATCACTTCAATTTTTTTTGTTTTAATAATTTTTTCTTATTGAAAACTCACATGAATATTACTTTTAATGTAAAATTGTAGCAAAAAAACAGGATATGATTATACTTACATAAAAGATAGTGCAGAAAGTTAGTTCATTTCTTCAAAAAAATATTTTTTTTAATTCATTTTATCCTAATTCGTTTGGGCAACAATATGTCAAATATCACATTATGTGTGTTTATTGCAAAACAGATGAATGTTAAAGTGATCATAAAGTTTTAAGTGGTATTTATGCACTAACTCGGTTAACTAGCAGAGGATAAACATCTTTTTTAAGGTTATTTTTTACTGAACTAAAAACCTTTCAAACTCTAGAAATACCCAATGTAGATTGGCCATAAATTCATCATGCTATCTCATCTTCATGGATACACTGATATACACTCACTGTCTACTCTAACTCCTGTGTTTAATTTCATTTGTGTTTCAAAATAAAGAAATGGAATTGAAATTGAATTGAAAAATACATTTAGCTCCATTCTTCTCAACAGTAGCTGGGTTCCATCGACTATAAAACTGCACAAATCGGATTTAATAATAATAAGAATTGATACTTTATTTATCCCACAATGGCGAAAATCTTCTCCGCATTTTGACCCATCCCCTGGGGGGAGCAGTGAGCTGCAGACTAGCCGCGCTCGGGGGGGCGACAGCTGGCTGGGGAGAACGGGGATCGATCCGCTAACCCTTTGGTTGTTAGACGACCTGCTCTACCGCCTGAGCTACACTACGATAATAAATTCACATAATTCACAACAATTTCGAGAGAAAAAAAATCGCGTTTATCGAAAAAACATTTTTGCGTTTGGAAGAGGTGGTTTTTGAGCCGTCTCGAAATTGACATATTTCGCAAAACGGCAGTGGAAACCCTTTTTCTGAATTAAATGAGTCAGGTGACCGTCAACATTGGGCACTACACAGCAGGCACTACAAGAAGACTTATCACCTGTGTTGGTTTTGTGTTTATTCACATAATTTTGATTCAGTGCAGTGTAATAACGAAATTGTGCTTTTTCAATATTTCTAGAATTTCTATTAAGTTTTCCGCATATGTAGCTGTGGGCTCCTCGGCCCAACACAAATTTTCCTCACGGGACAATAAAATACTTATTGATTGATTGAGTATTTGTTGAAATGTTATTTTCCTGATCAGAAGTTCGACTAACATAAAAAGAAAGGAAAACATTCAAACCTTTCTTTTCATTTGTGTTCCTCTTTCTGCGGATCCAGGGGACCCAATGTATCTGGTATGCAAACGAGGTGACTTGCTGTTGGTGAAAAAGGGTGAAAGTAACTCAGCCAGACAGGGTTGGATCCAAGCAGTCAACAAACGAAGCAATACTTCTGGTTCTGTCAAAGAAGACAACATCCAGTTTTTGCCAACTTTAACCGAACCCACAGAAGAAATGCTGGTAGAGCTACTTTTACTTTCCAAATGAACTTGTTTTTCAATATTAGAAATATTGGTTTGAAACTTCAAAAAATTCCAAACTTGAACTTTCAAATATTTTTTATTGCTTTAAGATGATAAATCTTCCTTTTTCAGAACCTCCTGAGTCCAAAACAGAAGAAAATGTCTATTGTGAACAACACCCTTCAGGGAGAAGAGACCGTCGCTCCTGTATCTTTGAAAGAATTTGCTCTGGAGAACTTCAGGTAAGATTATTTTGAAATTAAAATGTTGCAGAGAATTATGCTCTGGTGCCTGGAGGCTGTGAATGAGTTTGTGTTTCCTCTTGCACTTAGATCTGTCAGCAAGGACGGAGGTCGGCACAATTCGGGCAAAGGGGCCAACAAAGAGAAGCTCTGGGTTTCCAGCAAAGAGCCTCTCAAACAGCCACTGTTAAAAATGTTGCTCAACAACCAAGAACTCAGCAACCTGGCCTGCAATGCCTTCACTGATATCCTTTATTTGTTACTGGTGTGAATTCAGTTAGACTAGGTTTGAAAAAGTGAGAAAATGTAAGAGTTTAGTCAATTAAACAGATTCTGTGTTTTGTTTTAAAGAGGTCAGCCCTTTAAGAGACTGATTTCACTGACACAGTTTGTTGAACCCTTGACTTAGTCTACCCATCCTAAAGTACATGGGCGATTACCCCATCAAACATGCTCGAAGTCCAATAGAGCTGACTGAGCAGATCTTCGGTCCAGCCACTCAGAACATAGAGCTGCAGGATGAAATCTACTGCCAGATTATGAAACAGATGACTGGCAATGGCAGCAGGTACTCTTCAAGCTCTACCACTGGACCGTAGACCATAAAAAGCTTAGAAATCAACTTTGCAATTAACCATTTATCCCTGTTGTGTTCTCAGGCTGAGCATGGAGCGCGGATGGCAGCTGATGTGGCTGTGCACAGGCTTGTTCCCACCCAGTCTAAACTTGAGGAACCACACCAAGCGCTTCCTTGAATCTCGACCCAGAGACCCGCTGGCTGCTGTCAGCCTGCAGAGGATACAAGAGATCTGCAGGTCAGGCCAGAGATAGGAATAATTCTAACTTTTCCAACATGAAGCTGCACTATATTTGGTTAATAGTGGCACTTAAAGGACAGTGAAGAAATGCCAGATTTTTCCTTCCCCATGTAGTTGCTGACCATTGCACGCAGACTCTAGAAGTCCTGTACTACAGTATTTACTGTAATCTTTCAACTATACTTAAGCTCTCTAATATTTTAGAAACTCATGACAGCAATGTTAATGTCCCATTCCAATCATCTTTTGTACTATTTTCAAAGTGGTCTTTTAATTATGATTATGCAGCCAAAATAAAAAACCTGTGATTTTTTAGGACATCGTTTCTGCAGAGCAGCAGTAGTTCATTAGAAATTCTCCTTTGGGGCGAGACAGTAGGCGTGGAGTAAGCCCTCCACTATTTACTGGCATCTATTTGGTTAGACCCTCTCCCACTAGTTTACAGCCCCTCACAACCCCAGCCTAACATTAACGGAGCAACAAAAATGGTGAGGAATATTGGAGCTATCCAGTTTTAAGCCAGGTGCTAGCTGAAACAAGGAAAACAAAGACGTACATGGATCTAGTCACCTACAAGTGAATACATCAGACGGGAGCAGACCAGGGAACTTGTGGCACGCCCAGCATATTTTCTACGTAACAAAAACGGAAATTTTTTTGTCTGCTTCGGATTCACAATGACTTTAATAAAGGAATATTCAGTAGAGCAATTTTAACCTTAATTTTCTTTATATTTGTCTTCCATCATCAGAAAAATGCAATAAGAACATATATGTAATATAAAACACAAAAAAACACGATTTCAGTGGCATGGGTCTCTAAGCGGAAATTAATCCTTTCTCAATTTCAAGATTTTGTATATCAGCACAAAACCCAGTGTAAAAGGTTGATATTTTTAATTAATGCAGCTTTAAAATATTTTTCTATTATTATTAATTTGAAATGAATTGTGTGGTGTGGATTTGCTGATCATGTAAATCCCTTATTTTTCCCTTTTTAGCTCCTTTTTCATTGCTACATAATTCAACAGTTGCAAAACCTACCCAGATCATTACTCTTCCACCCCCATGCATAGTATATGAACTTGACTCTATGCAAATGCCAGTTTGCAAATTTCCCTAATGTTAGACGGCGAAGTGTGACCAGATAGGACCAACATGAACTCACCTGTGTGAAGAACTTTGAAATTTGTTCAGATAAAAACTTTGCAAAACAAAGTTTCAATACTTTGATTTTATGGAAACCTTTTCAAACGAATCATATTCATCCTGAATTTTGTAGGTTGCAGTGTTACTAAAATGTCATATTTTCACAAATTGTTGTGAAATCAGGCAGACAGAGAACTGGATACTCTGGAATAGAGATTTGGATTGATGTTTTTTGTTTAATTACAGTCTTAGCGCTTTACATTTAACAAAATATTCACTTTTTTCTCTTGAGTTGTACCTCTACACTCTGTGTGGTCTCTTGTTTGGGTTTTTCCTAATTTGCATGTTTTGGTTCCTTCAGTAAGGAGCCCAGGAAGCTTCCTCCCCATCAAGCAGAAGTGGACGCCATTCAGCAGAACAGTACTGTGATCTTTTACAAAGTCCACTTCCCAAATAACACGGATGACGTGAGTGGTCTCTCTGATAGATAAGTGTGTGGACGTTTTGTTAGAATGTCTTCAATGAACTAAAAGATTATTGTTAAAATAGAATTGTCAATATGAATTCCTAAAAGTGAGGCAATATAACTGCTTTAGTGAAAATAGTTGTTTAAATGTTTTCCGCTTTTATTTACAACAGCTTTTAATATAGACCTAATGGAGTATTCATCTTATTTTTTGCATTTGTTACTAATATAACTGCTATATAGATGTATTCATTCATTCATCATCTTCCGTTTATCCCTTATGGGGTCACGGGGCTGCTGGAGCCTATCCAGGCCACTTAGGGGCGAAAGCAGGGTACACCCTAGACAGGTTGCCAGTCTGTCGCAGGGCCACATATCACACACCCATTCACGCTCACACTCACACTCACGCCTATGGTCAATTTAGAGTTGCCAATTGACCTATGGAGCATGTTTTTGGACAGTGGGAGGAAGCCGGAGGCCCCGGAGAGAACCCACGCATGGGGGTTGGGGGCACGAAGAGAACATGCAAACTTTTAACTTTATTTACTATTTATTTGCATTAAAGACTGACGTTGCATGGATGCATTTGTCAATAATATAACCTTCATATGAAGTTTTATTTTAAAACGGATTTTTACACTGGTGTTTGGAGATTTTCTCCAGCTGAATGAACTAAGATGCAGACATGCTACATTTGCTCTCATAATATCTCCATTTTGTTTTTAATCATAAATCAATTGTGCATTGGTTTGCACATCTACATTACACATTTTGTTTACTTGAAATTTCTTAAGATTAGCTAGGATAATAGACAAATTGGCAACACCTATAAAAATGTCCTGGGCACACTGGTGTTTGCATTTAAAGCTTATTGTTGCAAACCAAATATTTCAAGTTAACACTCAGTCATCTCGTCGCTGTTCCACAGATATTTGAAGTGACTTCCACAACCACAATCAAAGACCTTCGTATAAGCATTGCCTCTCAGCTGGGACTAAACTCCGCTGATGGATACGGCCTGTACATGAAAACAACTCAGAAGGTTTGGACAGATTTCTATAAAAAAGGACAATCTGTGTTTCTTGATTGAGATGTTATTCTTTGTACATTAATGTCTGATATGAAGGAGCGTTTTTGGCCAACGACACGAGAAATAGAATTAACAAATCCATACTACATTGTGTAATAACTCTGGTCCTGTGCTAGATTGTGAGCCTGGAGGAGCAGAAGTATTTCTTTGACAATCTAAGGCAGCCATTTGAAGCACCTAAAAAAGGGAAAAAAACTAAAGAAGGTAAACAATCTTACTGCTTCCGCAGAAATATTTGGTGGTGCAAAAGTTAAAATTAAAATCTTGTTTCTTAGCCACGGTGGCAAACATTCCATGCCTGGTAATCTTTAAGCGGAAGCTCTGGTTCAACGTGATGCCAGGGAAAGATTTGGTCGCTGACCTCACTTTCCATTTTCCACAGGTAACCCATCCTTTGGATTGTGCTACGTTTTATTTCCATTTCAAATGCATGATTATAAATGTTGTGTTTGAATCCATGTAGGCCATGCCCAAATACCTGCGAGGATACCACAATTGCACCAAAGAGGAGATGTTTAATTTGGGTGGCCTGCTGTTCAGAGCTTTAGTAGACTCTGACAGATCGCAGTTTGTTATGATCCCCAGAATGCTGAAAGATCTGGTCCCCGCTGACCAGATATCAACCATGTCTCCTGAAGAGTGGAAGAAGGTAGAGGAAAAGCCCTCCAAAAACCTGACAGAAACCAACCAAACAGTTTTCATCCTTTAATCTTTATTTTTTAATTTGCAGAACATTATTGCATCATACAACAAGCAGAGTGGCATCACAGTGCAAGAAGCCAAAGTTGCATTCCTGCAAAGCATCTCAAGCTGGCCAACCTTTGGATCGGCTTTCTTTGAAGTTAAAGTGAGTGACTGACATGAAACCATATTTGAAAGGTTTATGAGAACGAAACAATTGATCATCTTGTTATGTTTGCAGCAAACATGTGACAATTCCTATCCAAGTCCACTTTGGATTGCTATCAGTAAGCAGGGTGTCAGCTTGATAGATCCAGTTTCAAAGGTAAGTCTAAAAAGAAATCCATTACTGGCAGTAGCTTTCATTTATCCGTGTCTTTGTAACTGCTGACATGCAGTTACAATTAGCTTGTTGTTATTGGCAATGACTGGCTATCAAAGTTTAATGCAACCCAATTAAACCTTTTAGGAGCTGCTGATGTTGCACCAATTTAGTCGGATTACAGAATACGGACATAAAGGCAACACCTTCCAGATGACCATCCGTACCCTGGTGCAGGGCATCAACTTTGTCTGTGAATCTCCAATGGTAGGAAGGGTGGCAGGAGGCGGGGTGTCTTTCAAATGCATTTTTTATTCTTGTTTTTTTCTTGTTTTTTATTCTTGTTTTCTGTTAAATAAGACATTTGTGAGTAATGTTTTTAAATGGTCTCCAATACTTTTTTTAGGCGTACGCAATAGAAGACCTCATCAGATCCTACGTCAAGATGTATGAAGGACAGAAGCAAGTGGTACGGCCGAAAAACAACCTGTTTTTTAGAGGCTTCAGTGGCAAAATAAGGGACTAAGCCATTCTAATTTATATCCCTGAAATGTCCAAAAAACACAGATGCACACTTAAAGGATGAAATGAAACCGCACATATACCTTATATGACTTGTGTTGTCTAATATTATGTGTGTTTTACATTTTGTTGTCTTGATTATTGTTTTTATTTCTGAAATGTCCGAGTAAATTTGTGTGCTACTTATCTCTATTAATAAACTTTACTACGGTCAACTCCTTGTTGTTGTTTTTTCCATAAAAATGTGCAAACCATATCACGTTTTTATGAGCCGCTACCATCTGAAATTTTGCGTTTTAAAAAGCAAGTTAGATTTGCAAAATATACTTCACCTCAGCATTTTATCTTGTTAATTAAACTGTGATAATTGTTTAAGTTTGACAAAGGGGGCGAAGAACAACAACAAAAAAAAGCTGCAAAATGGGTATGAGATCAGGGGAGCCTTACTGAGGTCTGTCTGGTCTCTGTATGACCGGTCAATCTTTGTTCCAGTACTCACCTATGGCCTTGAGCTCTGGGTTATGACAGAAAGAATGAGCTTTCCTTTTTTTTTTTTTTTTTTTTAGAGAAAACACTACGAAAAATTTCAATAATGCTTTTTTTAATGTAATCTCTTGATATGTGTGAATGTAGCACTCACAATTTCACACAATTAAATGAATTAAACCTACAGTTTTAACTAAATTTGAAAAAAAGAAAATCAAAAGTGCTTTAATGCAATACGGAAAATAGATTTGGATTTTTATAGATTCCATCATTTGATGCTTCTTCACTGAAAGTGCTGTGTCCTCAGCAGATTGCTGTAATATTAACTGGCAAATGCTAGCAACTGTGCGCTCGTACCACTCCATTTGAAAACTTTTATTTTTATATTTATATATTACATAAGGAACCATTACGGTCCTTGGCTGCAGTCGTGCATCTTAGCTGGAGGTAGTTGTGAAAATGTCAGCCAGCACTTCAAGATTTTCCATCAGGCATTTGATGTTTCTGAACTGTCCCGACTCTTTTTGAGCATCCGCCCCCCCCCCCCCTTCTCTTCATGCCTTTCCTCCGAGTGAACCTCTGAATTTGTGTGCAAAATGACATCACAAGCTCAGTGTTTGTATGCGGATGGTGTATAGTGGTGTCTGCCGCTTCTTCAATTTTCCTTATAGCCTGTCAAGACTATTGCTTTGTTACCATGGAAACGTGTGCCCAAAAAAATTCAGGTTACCATGGGCAGGTGCACATGAGGTCTGTCTCCATGTTGCAACATTGCTGCAAGGGAAGATGAGATTTGACAAGGAAACCATGTTACTTTATGTTTTCCATAACTTTCTATGTGCATCCCTATAATTTTGATCACAGCAGCATCGATTGCATGCATGCGAGATGCAGGCTCTATTTCATTTATTTAAAGCAACGTTTGTGCTGCCTCATTGTTTTTCAAGAGATATTTTTTGATGCACTGCACCAAATTCTGAACTAAAGACCTGAAACCCCAACCCACATCACTATCCTCCCACCTGTACCCAGTCTTGTAACCTTTATTCTAAGGAAAAAACAAAACACAAACCCACATGAGAACTCATGCAAGCACTGTAAAAAATAAACTGCTATAATAGCAAATTAGTTAAGCAATCAAATTATCCTTATTTGGGTCATTCCAAAGGACATTTGGGCTTCAAACTTAGCAAAACATAAACCTTCACTTTTCAAATTTTCTGCTATCTATGCAACAATAATGGGTAATAAACTGTTGACCAGATACCAACCATGTCTCCTGAAGAGACATGACTGATTGATCTGTTCAGCTCACAGATCAATTGTGCAATTTTTGTTACACTACATATTTGATGATTACAGGACTTGGTGCAACCTTGTTGCAAGTTTTGCAGTTAACAGGGTTGCAACTGTACTAATATTAGCTTTCTTTCTGGAAGCTAGTTTTTTAGCTGTTACTGATGACCAAAATGACTGATATGAAGAAGTTAAAATAGTAATTGTCTTAGATTATGTGGGTAACAAAGTTACATATACTGAGACATTCAATCTAGACTATGTTGTAAAAATATGAAAAATAGAAGAGGAGATACCTTTGCTCTATCATTTCTTTTGGAAAACTGCACATCATGTGATTTTCTGCTAGATCCTTCTTCTACCATCCTAAAATGGTCATGGTAACAGGGTTGCATGCATGTTGTGTGAGACACATGTTCCATGGATCATAATTATATGGAATATTTTGTTCGTTAAAATAAATGTTCCCGCGGTTACAAAATACACCAATGAAACAATCCATACCAAAAAAGGATTATTTTTAATTTTTATCTTATTTAAATATCAATTAAAGCCCAAATGTAAATAGAAAAATATCTGAGTGCAGAATGGATTTAGTGAGGACAACACATTCAACCGTTATTTTTTTGTGGAATGAACTTTTTTCCGTATTGCACAAAAAAACAAGTGCTGTAAGTTTACAAAAGTTTTAAAAAGCACATTTGAAGTAGTAGAATAAATTAAAATAGCGTCTTTTAGACTTTTTTCCAAAAATGTTTGATGAATAATCTACCCTTAATCTAGACAGAAAATGGTAAAATATTAAAGAAATTAACTATAGAAAAATTCATTACAAGAAAATAGCAAAAAATCATCCTGACTAAATTATTTTAAAGCAAAACTGCATTATACACATCTGTTTCAGATCCAAACGGAATCACCCTTATGTAAACAATCAACTGTTAATATTGCAGAATAGTTAATCGATCAAATTGTCTTAGTGTATTAAAATCCTTTATAAATAAGTACGTCAGTGATCGCTTTTTTTTACTGAAATAAAAATAAATTTCAAAAAAGCAATATTCCATCATCAAGTAAAGCCTAATAAGATAAATAAACAATCCAGTGCAGAAAAGATTTTGTGAGGTCGAAACATTTCATTTTTGTGCAATTAGTTTTTGTACAAAAATCCGTTAAAAATGAATGTTTAAAAAAATGAAAAGAAAAAAATGTGCACATAAATAAAATTAAATGGGGACAAAATAAAATATAGTAGCATAAAATAATTTTTAAGTCTTCTATTTATACAGTAACAGTCCCACATATTTGCCGAATCATCTGTCTTTATAGAAAATAGTAAAATATTACAGAAACTTTCAACTATAGAACAGAATCATTACAAAAAATGGCTAAAAACTGAATTATTTTAAAGCGAAACTGCGTATTACAAGTCTGTTTCCCGTCCAAAATATGTTTTGATTAAGTAAACATTACAGATCTCGTCTGTATTGGAGTAATTATGTCTATTCCATCCTCGTGCAATTCAGAACTTTCGGCCATGTTTTCGGGTGATAGTTGTTTTTCAACCCAACAAGAAGCTGTTCTCAGGTCGTCGCTAAGTGGTGCCTTCCGGTGAACCTCAAACTAGTTGGAAAGAGGGTGAAATGATCCCAGATCAGTGTCTGTTTCGGTGTCAGGCCACCCCTCCTCGCTGCTAGGTGCGCGCCAGCCTCGCGATAGCCTCGCCTACTAACCAGAATCAAAGCTCCTCTCGCGAATTGGATGCTGACAGGCGCGATCTGCGGTCATCATGCAAAGGTTACATTGGATCTGTTTCAAGAAGACGCTCCTCCGTCGGAAACGCTCGGGTCGCAAAATGCGGGACGTCTAGCGGTGCGAGAGCGGACTCGCCACCGGTTTCCGGGCCTCTTTGGCTGCAGCAGGTGTCAAACGATGGGCACATTTTCGGGAGTGTGTACGCTGGCTCCTCTCGGCCGTAAAGTGGCTTCATGAGTGTCCAAAGTAACAGTGGAAGTGGTGGTGGAAGTTTGGAGGCGACGCCATCTTGGTCGCAGCTCTCCTCGTCCCCAACGTTTTCTCAACAACATCTAACGGCGACCGCAAAGAGCAAGGAAGGTACACGAGCTCACCCCCCGAAAAGTCTGTCCTTTTTTTTTTTTTTTTTTTTTTCAAAACATATTTATATTTTTGGTCGTGTTTGTTCATGTAAAAGGGGGTGAAAAAATGGATGTCAAGTTCACTGATGCCATGAATTGGAAGCCAAACGTCAGCTGTCAGTTCAGTTTACGGCCAGTCTAAGTAGCAGCAAGCTAAGTCGGGTTTGCACAAAGGCTGTGCTAGCTTGTTGTTCTGTTTGTGTGACTCTCGGGTTGCACGTACCACAACCTTAATACTAGTGTGTGTTTTTAGTAGTTCGCCTTCTGACATCGTTAGATAAACGTCGATGGGTACACACCCGCGTTACAAACTTGAAAGTAGGCCCTGTAGAAGTCCTGAAGTCTTTTACTTTTATGATGGAACGTGACGTAACCACACAGATAAAATAGCAGCAATTGGTCCTGACGTTTAAGTTATCCACTACTTAAACTGATCCTAATAAGAGTGGTTAGTCTGTCATCTCTTGATTTTTAAATAAAGTTTGTTTATTCTGACGTGCATTGTGCTTTTTTTTCAAGCCCCTGTGCCATGGGCTGTGTTAAGATGACAGCCAGGAAATGTCCAATAATGAAACAAACACTTGCAGCTGCAGTCAGCAGGGAGCAGAGTGCTCTATGGAAACTGGTTGTTCTAGAACAAGCCCCAGTTTATTCAGCACGTATGACTAATGGTCTGCATGACACGTGCATTTTGGGAGATCAGATTTAAGGTGAATTATTGTGCCCTGCTTGGAGGAGTGACAGTTGCACCATTTTAATGTGAAAAGCAGGCCTCTGCGTAGCCTGTACAACCCGTTTAAAACACTGGAGGGGGGCCTCTGTAGCATCCTGCCAGTGTTTTTCCCCTCACCGATGCTGCATTTTAAATATATTTTGAACCACTTTTTTTTTTTTAGCTGTTCTATCTTGTAGTCCTAGAATACTAGAGGGCTGTGATGACAAATGGGCGAGTCTGAAGGTTTTTGTGTGGACAATTCAGGAGGCTCACCTCCCTTAACCTTACCCCTTTTCTACCTGACTCCCCTAGTTAGTACTCTGACCCCATACCTGCTTTTAAGTTATCTTCTGGTCAGGAGATGACAGATTTTATTTTCCTGTTGATCCTTTTATCTGTTAGGTAATCATGACTGCTTGAGTGTCTTATGTTACAATTACTCTCTGTCCTCATTGCAGCCCCCATGGAGGAGCTGCACAGCTTGGACCCCAGGAGACAGGAGCTGCTGGAGGCCAGGTTTACAGGAGCTGTCAGCGGCAACACAGTAGGCAGCACGGGGAGCACCAGCGGAGGTGCTAAGGTAACAGTCACCCAGAAAAAACGATTCCCTAAGAGATGCCAAATGTTCAATAAAAAGAGGGCACCCTCCAACAGGGTGGTAACAACCGTCTTCCTTTAAAGACCCACTCCAGTGAAGATTGTGGGTTTTATTTCACATGTTCTTGTGACATTGTTCTCACGATGGAGGACAAAATTGCATTTCTGGATATTTGTTGTGAATCAGGAACAGATGAAAAAAAATACCAATTGAAAAAGCTTGTAGCGGTGCCGTCGGGCTACAAGCTCCCTGCTCTGCCCCATTCTATGCAGACAAATAGATTCATCTAAGTCTTCATTTTCCTCATCCTCGCTGAATCTGGCTCAAAATTGTACGGCTGGAGAGTTCCAATATTGCTCGCCATTTTTGTTGCACCGCTAATGCTAGGTTGTAAGCTAGCGGGAGAACACGTAACCAGACGGATGATGGGAAATGGGGGGGCCACACCAATAGTTTCGCCCACAACTCAGAGGTGGAATTCTAATGAACTACTACCGCTCCACAGAAACTGTCTTAGAAAACGACAACGTCTATTTATTTATTTTTTGCTAAAAACTGCAAAACCTCACTGGGTACACGTTGAAAGTAGATCAAAAGATGATCGGAGTGGGTCTTTAATGTGTTCGTGTTTAATTTTGGATAAATATATATACATTTAGGAATTGGGACTTAACAACATGGATATTTGTAACAAGATATGTACATTTCAGACTAAAGATATCAAGAGTATGCTGGCTTGCTAATAAAACTGCTAAACTAATTATGGAGTATCAGCTTTTGTCTGAAACAGATGTGTCAGAGTGATGACTTTCATATCCCAAGAGGGGGGGAAAAAAGCCCTGCTTCCCATCACTGAAAAAACAGGTTAAAGGTTCTTGTCTTCCTAAAAAGGACTAGTGAGTTCCTGGAAATGTACATGTGTTGGAGAGGAGCCAAGTGACACACCTCATAAGAGAAGGGCTGCATTCCTGACAGACGTGGCAGCCTGGAGGGCCCGGCCTCATATGATGCTTTCACCATTGTTTGAATTTCACAGGGTCACTGACCTTGCTTACCTGCGCCGAAGCTCCTGTTGTGCCTGTTCAGTCATATGTTTGAACTGTCCTGTGTGTTCAGGGCTTGGCCAATGAATCCTCCAACCACAGCTATGGAAGTCTGGGCTCATCAAGTGATAAGGAGTCCGAGGTAAGAAAAAAGAAGAAAACAATGCACCCGATCTTGATTGTTCAGCTAATTCACAGCTCTCTTTTCTTTGGACAAAATCTTGTGGCCCTGTCCCTCCCACTGCTTCCACCTTTCCCCACTTTTGTCTTTCTAGAACTCCGATCTGAAAAGAGGGAGCTCCCCTGCCTACTCAGTATGTACCTTCTTCCTACTGCTCTGTCCTGCTGAACACAAGCCTCGCTTTCTGCTTTGTTAGGTAACACAAGGGATTTATGCGTGTTCTTTCACTCCTCTCCTTTCATATTGATTCACAGACCCCAGAGAAGAAGCACTCTGAATCGTCCAGGGGGAGGAAGAGGAAAGCGGACACCTATTCTGAGAGTAGTCAAGGTATGTTTGGCAATGCAGCAGGATACGGGTAAAATGTCAACGTCTTGCTCTGTGATTATTAACATATCTCTTATTTTTAAAGGAAAGACTTCCACACGTGGACCCAAAATCAGCGACTATTTTGATGTGAGTTCTGATAGATTTACTTTTGTAATGGTGCTCAATTGGAATTAGAGCCCTAAGTCTATTTGTTTGCAAAGTTTCAGGGTGGAAATGGTTCCAGTCCAGTCAGAGGCCTTCCATCTTCTCGCCGCTCGCCACAGAGCTCGCACTCGGCTCCAGGTTCGATGGTGAGTGAGGGTTGACTCCCAAGTTGAAGCCCGTTCTAAAGAAGCACTCCACGATGCGTCTTTGGCTCAAGTGCGGCGTTTCTGTGAAGTAAAGTTCTCTTACTGGAAGCAGCAACAAACAGGATCTTTATATGTCGCTTTTCCACCTAAATCAAGGCCCAAAGCGCCTTACAGTCGCAGTCCTATTCACACACTGACGCCCCACTGCTTGGCCATGTGGAGGAATGTGGGGTCTAGTTGCCCAAAGACACTTGGACACACGCAAGGCGGGAACCGAACCTGCAGTCCTCTGATCAGGCGTCGATCCCTCCACCACTGCACTCAGCTTTTATGAGCTGATGGAAGAGGAGCAAAAACACGCTTCAGAGGTTTATTGGTTACTCTAAATTGTCCATAGGTGTGTATGTGAGTGTGCATGGGTGTGTGATTGTGGCCCTGCGACAGACTGGCGACCTGTCCATGGTGTCCCCTGCCCCATGACCCCGAAAGGGAATAAACAGATTAGAAGATGAATGAATGGAAGATGACCACATCAGATCATGCCTTTCTGTTGCCTTAATGCAGCGCTCCATTTCTCACTCTTGCCTCCGATGTTTGTTTGCTCATGTTAGATATATGAGTCATGCTGTTTCCAAACACAGAAGTCCCTCTTGTCTCCCATGAACGGTGTATCTATCTGCCTGACGTGGTTTTAACAGTTTTTCTTTTCTCTGTAGATTCAGCAGAATAGCTCCTCCCCCACCAGTCTGAGTTTTGGGGAGCACAACCTTAAAGCCTCCTTGAGCAAATGTATTCAGGTATTTGATTCATCTAACGAAGGCCAAAGTAACACCCCAACCAACCAAACAAACTCACTCCTAATATCCCGTCTCCGTCTTCTCCCAGACGGAGCTGACGGGGCTAAAGCTCGCCGCCCTGGAGAGCAACAAGAGTCTGGACCTGGAAAAGAAGGAAGGCAGGATAGATGACCTGCTCAGGGTGAGTTCTGTTCCCGTTTCCTTTAGTGGTGCCAAAACCCAGACAACATTTCATGCTTTTTCTTTTTTTTTTGTTGCTTTGAAACAGGCCAATTGTGACCTGAGAAGGCAGATTGATGAACAGCAGAAACTGTTGGAGAAATATAAGGAGAGACTCAACAAGTGCATCACAATGAGCAAGAAACTGCTCATAGAGAAGGTCTGTGCCTGCTCTAAGGGTCTTAGGGACTTTTATTAACTCGTGTGATACAGAATTTATAATGTTAGTGTCATATTTTAAGATGAACGTCAAATAGGTTTTCACATCTGCTTTGTTGTGGTTTAACAATTCAGGTTGGGGGTGCTTCGGTTACAGCATTTTTTCTTAACGTTCAATTTTCTGATTCTTATTAGTGGACTGTTTATTTGTTCGACAGAGCAACCAGGAGAAGCTTTCGTGTCGTGAGAAAAGCATGCAAGACCGTCTGCGCCTCGGTCACTTCACCACAGTCAGACATGGCGCCTCCTACACAGAGCAGTGGACTGACGGATATGCATTCCAAAACCTGATCAAGTGAGAATCACTGCAGTGTTTATTTGATCTTTTAGTTCATGTATGAGGCAGCCAAAGGTGCAAAGCGAGCTGGAAGCTGCTTGTCATATAGTTTTTACTTCCGGGTCTGCTTTTTCTGCCATGCAGGCAACAGGAAAGCATTAACCAGCAGAGGGAGGATATTGAGCGACAGAGGAAGCTCCTCGCCAAGAGGAAGCCTCCCAACCCAGCGGCCCCCTCCCTCTCTGTGGCCTCAACATCCGAGCCCAAGCAGCGCAAAGCCAAGGTGGTCAACGGCAACGATTCAGATCCCTTCCTGAAGCCCTCCTTGCCCCAGCTGTGAGTAACTTAAAGAAGACGTTTACTAGCTGGACTTTGTTTTTGCTCAATCTGGAAACTTTTGACTTTTGACAGCCTGACCCTGGCGGAGTACCACGAGCAGGAAGAAATCTTCAAGCTTCGTCTCGGACACTTAAAGAAGGTCAGCGGCTGAAGAGTTGCCCCCCGCATGCAGGTCGAAACGTTTTGGCTGTGAAAGCTCAATTGAAACAATGTCCACTTGTGTGATCCAGGAGGAGGCAGAGATCCAGGCAGAGCTGGAGAGGCTGGAGCGGGTGAGAAACCTTCACATCCGAGAGCTGAAGAGGATAAACAATGAGGACAGTTCAGCGTAAGCGCACACACCTTCATCCTCACCTGCAGCTCAGTCTAGTCGTGACAGTGTAATGACTTCAATACAGTACAATAGTTTTATTGGGTGTTGTGTTTATACCATTGATCGTAAATTAGAGCTGGACTGAGTGACTCCTCCCCCGTCCTGTTCCGAACAGGAAGTACCAAGAAGCCAAAATCTCAGACTTGTCTAGAGAAATAACCAGCTAATACTCAGTCTTTATGTTAGTCAGAATAATAATATTTGCTCTGATGCATGTTTTTAACATGTTCTTGTTCATCTATTATTTTTTTTCATACTTATTCTGTTGTGCAAGTTATGGTAGTTATAAACTGACCAATCAGATGCCTTGATAAGAATATATGGTGCCCACTGGCTCCCATGTCAAGCGTTTGAAACGTTTGACAGATTTTATGGAGTAGGGGTGTCCCCTTCCGACAAGCTCACTCCTGATTGGTGAGAGTGGTTGCCATAGAAACGTCGACTCAGACCAACTCGGACGACATCTGTCTCCAATATTGCAGCATCCATATTACAAAAAATGGAGTCTGAATTCACGTAATTTGGTTGGAGCTGGAAGCAAACCGACACACTCGCTCCCAGATAGAGAGGTGGGACATTTGGACACTCGGAACAAGTCCATTTGACTTTTTGATTAGAACAAAACGAGCTGACAGCAGAACTATAAAGTTCTAAATGACTCTACAGAGGATTCAAACTGATTTAATAGATTTCAAAATACCACAAACACAAATAGAACACAAAACTGCTGCTTGGCTATTATGAAACAGATGTAAAAAAAAAAAACATCTTTATGTTGATTAGCCTACACAAGATGGGATGTAAATTTATTAAATGTATTGATTGTTTTTCTTTAACCATCCTTTTTAATCTATGATTTATCATTTAAAAATAGAAAATTGAACTAATTCTTTACTGCGCGACTTTTATTTAATCACTTCAAGAAAATGGCAGTGACATTGTGCTCTATGACTCATTTGTCTGATCAGTATTTGATAATTACTAACGCATAATCAACATATAGTAAACTTAGAGCTAAGTACTCTTTGATAGTAAAAACCTCAAGAACTTAAATAAATGTGTCCTTTTTTCTCCTCTATTACCAGTTCAATAACTTTAAGGCTAATCATGAAACACATCTGGTTGACAAAAATAACTTGGTGTGGATAAAAATAACTTAATTCATATTTATATTTATAAAATTGGTCAAACCTTTGGGCTAATTTCCAGGAAGTCATCTGTTCTGTACGTTCCAAAACAAATCATTTTATTATTTTAGTTTTTTTGAATGAAAGGCCAAATTCCTCATTTGTGAGATTTGGTGTAGAAAATTCCATATAAAGTATTTACATGTTTTTGTGTGCATTTGTAAAATGATTGCACGCATTAATGGGAGCCCAAAGGTACTGTCAAAATAGTTCTTTTTGACATTTTACGTTGTTTCCTTCTTCTTTATTCTGACATATGTTGATATGAAGTGTTGGTACAGGAAATCTAATGTTCTATGACACATAAAACACATTTTGTGAAAGTCCAATAATCAACTCTAATGAGGTTCTTTAATAGTTGAATTTATCCTCTACACAGTTTCAAAGACCACCCCACGCTGAACGAGAGGTACCTGCTGCTGCACTTGCTGGGCAGGGGCGGCTTCAGTGAAGTCTACAAGGTATCATCGTCTGTCCGAGGGATTTTTATATATTTATGTTTCCGCCCACAATTTTTCCTCCTGTATTCCTAACTGAATCCTTGTCGCCGTTTGCAGGCTTTTGACCTGTTTGAGCAGCGCTACGCCGCTGTGAAAATCCACCAGCTCAACAAGAACTGGAGAGAGGAGAAAAAGGAGAACTACCACAAGTAGGTCTAATCTACATAAAACCCCATCCCATTGTGTCTTTGGATCCACTAAGAACAAAGATTTTCAAAGATCCATTTGTCTCCTCAATCCATAATTTATTTTTCAGTTTCAGTTTAGCAAGAAGCTTTCTTAATCATTGTGAAGTATAGAAGTCATTTGCTGTAGTTGATGCTGTCAGTTTTCTGGCTTTGCTCCTGCGGAAATGTCCAACTATGCAGCTGAAGATGCTGGAATCATGTCCACAAAGTCTGGGAGCTTCCTGCACTCCGTCCTTCAGGCTGCAGGGACAGAACCAACTTAACTGCTACAAGATAATTAAGCGTTTTGGGGGGAACGGAGAAGATGGCGCGCCTCTGAGATTCATTAGCCAGCTGCTTGGTCTCATCTTTTACTTCGGAGGCGTCTTTTTGCTGTCAGTTTCGGAGCGTTGGCGTGTGGCGGTGCTGCCGTCGCCGCTGGTGGTAGGAAACTGTTGCCTGAAAGTCCTGCTGAGGTCCTGAAACCCTTTTTTGTTTGTAATTAAATGATTTCAAAGATGAGTATCGGCGCTCAGGAGGCCTCAGGTTGATGATATAAAACATGGCATCAGGAAATGTTTGAAGTCAGTTTAGGAAAAAAAAACCTTTCTTCTAAGGTTCCATGTCATCTTTCCCAAACAAACTTAACTGGATTGCTACTTTTCCTTCCAGGCACGCGTGCAGGGAGTACCGGATACACAAGCAGCTGGATCATCCCAGAATAGTCAAACTCTACGACTATTTCTCCCTCGACACGGACACGTGAGTCACCTCTGACCTGGATCGTTACGATCTCTCTCACATCCAGAGGATGCTCGCCTCACAGCGGCGAGTTAAAAAGCCTGATATGAAATGGCTCCCTGCGCCTTAGTCCAGGAAGAGAGCGGAGCGTTTATGTTCTGTCTGGAGGTATTGTTGCATCGTAATCAGATGGGAAAGAATGCATGATTCATTGTTGGCATGTCCTGACAATGAAAATTTGAATTGATGTGTTGAATGTTTACTTTCATTTTATTTTTTCAGCCCCAGCGGTAAAATCAATTGGATCTAGAGCTTTAAATACGTTAGGACTTGAACAGTTTTTTTTCTTCAGTAAACTGCTAACTAAAGCTGACGCCATGCATCCTGGGCACCAGACAGGCTTCACACTGACTTGTAACCTACATAAGGAGGGAGGGGGAGTCGCTGTCATCCAGGTTTTCTCGCCATGAAGAGACGGGCGCCTGAATTGTTTTTTTGCCGCTGTCAGGTTCTGCACCGTGCTGGAGTTCTGCGAAGGGAACGATTTGGACTTCTACCTGAAACAGAACAAGCTGATGTCAGAGAAGGAGGCCCGCTCCATTGTAATGCAGATCGTCAGCGCCCTGCGCTACCTCAACGAAATCAAACCCCCCATCATCCACTACGACCTCAAACCTGGTATGCTCTCATTAAAAAAAAAAACACCAAAAAAACCCACCATCCTCAGGTTTTTAAGTTTGCTGGAATCTCACTTGTTGTTTATCACAGGTAACATCTTATTAGTTGATGGCACAGCATGCGGTGAAATCAAAATCACGGATTTTGGCCTTTCCAAGATAATGGATGATGACAACTATGGTGTGGATGGGATGGACCTCACGTCACAGGGTGCAGGCACCTACTGGTGAGACACCAAAGTGCACCTTTTTACCCGTAAACCGCGGCGATGTTGCTGGTTTAACACGTTGTTTGACTTACCAGAGAACTTCTGCAGTTTATGCGACAAGCTATAATTAACATAAATCGCTGCGATTTATGTTAATTGCGTAAACAATTGAAGAGTTATGGCAGTCGACAGAATGTCAACACTATGTTTTGTTAAAAGGTTAATCCTTTATATTTGATGAAATGTAACCTAAGACACATATGTGAAAGTGAACCGCAGTCATCTCATACGCACGTATATCCAGGTACCTTCCTCCAGAGTGTTTTGTTGTTGGGAAGGAACCACCCAAGATCTCCAACAAGGTGGATGTCTGGTCAGTTGGAGTGATTTTCTTCCAATGCCTCTACGGACGCAAGGTACGCCAAAAGCTCCATGTGTGACGCAGCCCGTGTGCGAGCGCTGACAGCCCGGCATGAGGGATGACCCCTTTTATTTTGTGTGTGTTTTATTGTGTCTGCAGCCGTTTGGTCACAATCAGTCCCAGCAGGACATCCTGCAGGAAAACACCATCCTCAAAGCCACCGAAGTTCAGTTTCCAGCCAAACCGCAGGCCAGCACAGAGGCCAAGGTAACGCACTGCAATGGCTGTGAAGGTTTTTTTGATTTGGTGACAGATGTGTAGCAGTTTGCACCACAATTCACCGCAGTATCTAAAAGATTCAACTAACGATTGGTAACGATGGGTATTTAGAAAATCACCAACCAACTTCTGACACACCCAAAAGACCCTCAAGTTCACCTTTTTAACACCAAACTCTGCAGTTTGTAGGTAAAATGTATTTAAACTGCACTTTTCCCAAGAAAGTGAAAGTGATTTCCAATGCGAGTCAAAACAACTAAAACAGGAAAAAGTGAATAGAAAAACACATTAAAGACAAAAACATGAAGTTAAAGTCCTGCCAACCTAAAAACCCTTATTTAGAAAATAAAGACGTCCGTGGATCTATTTGCCTGCAAGTGGATGCATCTGATTGGAGGAGGAGCAGGGAGCTCGCAGCCCGCCGTTACTTTCTTGCCGCACTGCATATGCCATCTATCATGAGAAAAAGGCCACAAGAAGATGTTAAAAACATCATTTTCATTGCAGTGGGCCTTTTGTAAAAACTGCAATTGAGATTTTGGTGTTTAAAAGCAACAATACCCTTCAAAAATAAGTCAGTTACCAAGTTTTCAAGTACAGTAGTAAAAGCAATTAGGAAAGAAAAAGCCCACATGATCAGAATACCCCTACCATGCTTAACACTTGCTTGCTTGCTTATTTGACTATAAGGCTGTAGTTTGTTACATTTTTTAAATGTTTAATCAACATTTTTTAAGGAATCTTAAAGCCTTTTTCCTGTGTTTTTTAATTTTGTAAAGATTCTCCCTCAAAAAAGAAAAACATTCTAGATGTTGTGTTTCCTTCGGCTCCACAGGCGTTCATCCGGCGCTGTCTGGCGTATCGTAAGGAGGACCGCTACGACGTTCACCAACTGTGCTCGGACTCCTATCTCCTCCCTCACATGAGACGTTCGAACTCCTCCGGGTCCCTGCAGCCCCCGGCCCCATCAATCCCCAACTACTGACCGACGGGACGGGACCTTCTGGTCGACCTGAAGGAAAAGGTTGCTGTAATCGGCGGGATGACAGATGGCAATCCGAGCCCCGAGCTTCTCCTAAGATGGATATTTTGGCTACAGAAAGATTGGAAAAAAAGAAAGAAGCTCTGCGTTGATCAGAGCTCCGGCCTCAGACTTCAGAGGGGGGTAATAGTGTGGAAAAGGACGTAGAAAGAGTATTTGTTTGGAGGAAAAATATGAAAGCAAGTGGATTTGCTTCTGGACTAAATGAACCTCATAGACTTACAGCAGTGTGGTACCTCCTAGATTGGTCTGCAAACCCCGCCCCCTTGTAGCTCCACATGCATCTTCACGAGCACGTATGCCGTAATATAACTATTAGCTGACTAGCAGTTGTGTCAACATAAGCCTACTTTTCCAGTCTTGTTGCTTGTGAGAGCGGGTGCAGCGGTCGTGTCAAAGTTTACCCCGGCAACGGCGATTTTCATTTTGACAAATAGGACTTTTTAAAGTTTGCACTCTAAACCCAGATGACGCTCAGAGTCCTCTCGAAAGAACCACCGCATGGCCTCACTCGTCACAATCGGGTCCAGATCCGGGCGTCTTTCCGCCTCGCAGTTCAGGTAAAAGAGGCGGATGTTCCATGGTGGTGTGTTGATGTAGATGTCCATGCTTCCCTGCTGGACTACTTAACATTAGGCTCTTTTGAAAAACAAACAAACAAAAAAAAATCTGTATCTATATGTTACTGAATGGCAAAGCAGAGTTCATTGGACATTTCATGTGCAGGAAACACGACTAACTAGCAGATATATAACAATAATCCAGCTTTTTATGCCTCCAAGTGTCCGTTTGCTCCATTCATTGGTTTCCTCCTAAAAGCCATTCTCAGTGTTGCTGCTATAAACGTTGCTTTTAGTTTGTAACATGTGCATGACCTCCTCCCTGCATATGTGCATATTTGAACTGTGTTCAGCTGCAACCAACTTCATAAATGTCTGATGGGGGGGCTCTTTTGTTGTTTTTTGTTTACTTAAGCATAAAAGCCCGACAAATCTGATGTATCGAGCTAATTCCCAGAATTCTCCTCCTGCTCACAGAAGAGGACACGCTCCAGATCGGCTGTGTTATCCACTTCAGCTGGAATTCATGATATATTCAAGTGTTGTCATTGTGTAAATAAAACACTTATCTGCTCCATGATGTGATATTTGGTCTCGTTTTATACGCTGGAACCACTTTTTGTTGAAAAGCAACATGCAGGTAAGAGGTAAGGGAGACCTGAACGGACATTTTTTTATAGATTGTTTCATCCCACGTCTCCATTTGCTCAAAAGACAGGTGAGTGTTGAACTCGCAACCTGCACAATTAACTGGAAAGCAAGAGTCATGAATAAGGCAAGCTGTGGAAGGGGGGACAGCTTAGACAACCCCACCCCTACATTGGCGTGTTCTCCCTACCATGACAAAGGTGGAAAGATTTCATGTAATCCATGGACACCAGTGAAGATCACAAATCATTGAAGAAAAAAGCTTCAGAGCACTGTCTAGTGGGTCTAGATGACCCAACTTCCAATGTTAAACCGTTTTTAAATGTCTTAACGGTCTTGCGCCTTCTTATTTATCAGATCTTTTAGTAAGATATGAACCCTCGCGGAGCCTGAGATCCTCTGGCACTGGTCTGTTGACCATTCCAACTGCAAAAACTAAAACCTACGGAGAGGCTGCATTTCAGCACTATGGCCCCCGTTTGTGGAACAGTCTGCCGGAGGACCTGAGAGCCGCAGAGAGCATTGATGCTTTTAAGAAAAGGCTTAAGACCCATCTTTTTAACCTGGCTTTTAGCTAATTTTTTACTACTTTTATTTATTTATCTATACATTTTATCTTGTTTTATGAACTTGAACCTGATTTTTAACGCATTATTTTAATCAACTTTATTTTAATGTTTTATTGTTTTTATCAATATGTTTACTTGTTTATTCTCATTTTTATTCAATTTTATTTCCGGTGCTTCCTCAGCTGGATCCTCTCCCTCTGGGTCGGCTACTGTTCAGGCACTGCAGCTCTGGATGGGGACCTGCATCACCGCTTAGCTGTGGTGGAGCGGTCCCCGCCTGTGATGCTGCATTTGGCTGTCTATGCGGCTGTTCACGGAGGGGGAGGTTCCAATTATTAGCGTTTCCAGCATCCTGTTTTTGTGCTCAGCCTATTTCTCATTGTCCTTTGCTATCACTTAGGGGGTGGGAGGTGTGAAAGGAGTGGGGGGCTAGGTACGGGGAGGGGGGCCCTATTTATTTATTTATTAATTTTTATTTTATTTTTAATTCGTCGATACTTGTTTTTATATTTTGTTGTGTTTTAATGTAAAGCACTTTGTGTTATATTTTTATATGAAAAGTGCTTTATAAATAAAGTTTGATTGATTGATTGATAAAGTGCCTAGGATAGCACAAGGGTTAGAGCAGGGTTGCCCAAATCCAGGCCTCGAGGGCCAGTGTGCAATATGTTTTCCAACCTTCCTACAATTGAAGCTCCTTATTGGCTAAACACACCTGATTCAGGTAATCAACAGCAGATAATATAGCACATGAATAAACAGGAAGCCGGCCCCCCGAAGCCTGGATTTGGGCACCCCTGTTTTAGAGTGTCTGATAAAAAGTTGTGCTCAGTTTATACTTAGCCCTGTTGTTGTAAAGGTTCAGTTCCTGCTTCCCCTTGGCACAAAAGGGTTTTGAGAATTGTATGTACTTTCAACAGAACTGACTTAGGAACAAAAGGAATTAGTACTTTTAAAGGTAAAAATGGTCCTCGGGTCTGAAGACATCCATCATTCCATGTCAACATGTCTTTTTTTTCTTAGAAGTTGATCACGAAGATCTTCAAGGTTTAAAAAAAAAAATAATTATAAGCACAGCTCACTAAAGTCAACTGATTCCATATTTTTGGCGACACAAACCGATCGGCCCCAACCATGATACCACCTCTCGCAAATATTTGGCATTTTTCTTTCTTAAAAATGCCTGAAACCAAAAGAAAAAGAACAGCACAGACAGAACATAGACTCAGGTAAAATTCATTTGGCTTTTATTGCTCGCACTTTGCATTCTGGAGAGATTTTTTTTCCGGAGGTTTGTACACAAACACTTCACGGCCAAACTGAAACTCCTCCGCCCGCTTTGTTTCAGCTACGCAAGAGTGCCCCCCCACACACATTCACCCATGTACAGCAGGTCTGCATTGGTGTAACAACTCGGCCTTCAGTTGGTTTTAATGTGGGTTACAGCTCTGAACAGATGGGGGGGGGGGGTGGAGGACTGATAACAAAAGAAAGAAAAAAAAGTGGTGCAAAATAATGCAATGCTTTCACTGGGTGGAGATAAACTGATGCTTGAACTGAACATGTTTAATCAGTTCACTGGTTACAAGTGAAAAAAAAAATACACCTTTGAGATTGGCAATTCAAAAAAAACCCAGTATTTTTGTTTACATATATACTTTAATTACAGCAGTACAAACGTCTCCTTGCTTTGCTGATCCACTCTGACGTAGACAATTCAGTAAAAGGATTTTATTTTCCTGCCCTATAAACAAAGTTCAATAAAGTTCGATCAGAAATGGGGAATTGTGGCGCCAGAGGTGCTAAGCAAACTACAAACTGAGGACTAGGTCATTCCTGCAGCATCTGAATGCCTGTCAGACATCGCAATCATCCTCTTCATATCATCCACAAACTTCTTCGAGCATGGATGCTTCAAACTGTCTGAACTGTCTTCTCTTTCTGGCTAAATAAATAAAATAAAAAAAACAGCAAAGGAAGGTGGAGGAACCAAAAAAACAAAAAAGAAAGCCGGGTGTAGAACAGTCTACTGTGAGAGTTCGCCCCTCACCACGTTAGGACGACACTAATGCTTCCACAGGGGCTGGCGGTTCTGCGCCGCTGGCTTCTGTAAGGTCCGTGGTGACGGCTCGGTTCACTGCAGAGGCGAACGTGACTGTGACCGGCGCTGGGGGGGCCATGGAAGCAGGGTTGGGGGAAAAGTGAGTCGCGCCCTGAGAGAGCAGAGGAGGCATATGGGAGGGCAGCATGTTGGGCAGAGAGCCAAGTGGGGGCAGACCTGGAAGGTTCAGAGGTGGAAGAGGAGCCAGAGATGGAGCTAGAAGACACGCACAGATCACAAGGATTTATGGAAGTTCATTCATCCTTTCCAACCATTTCACTACTGTTACTGATCAGGTTTGCTTCTCACAGCAGTTCACACTGGTCAAGCAGGGCGGGGCTTCTTGTTCTTTTTCTACTGTTTAGTAGCATATATTTGTTGGAAGAGGCTTGATTCAAAACATTACAGAGGTGCAAAGCTTGCCTCAGACTTCGTTTCACAGCTCTACTCTGTTATATACAAGACTTAGTGTCATAAAATTCCATCCGTCATAAAAACCACAATTAATTGTGTCTCCTCTATGATTAATTTTTAAATGGTTCTGTTAATTAAAAGAGACGCCATCCATGCATCACTACCAAATCCGAGTCCCTGATTGGTCAAAGTTCATCTGGTTTAACTTTCAACGCACTTTCAATAGCCACCCACATAGTACACAAAACCCTGAAAACTGTCTGAAAAATGTGTGCGTGAACACGGGAGTTTTGGACGCGGAAGCCCATAAGGTGCATTCTGCACGTTTACATAGCCTGGAACGCTATGTAAAAGTCCCCCTTTTTTGTTTTTCATGACCTTGCTGTTTTTGATGTGGACAAGGTCAGCCTATCCGTGGAACATGGCGTCTCCTTTGTGATTTGAAGCCCTCATGGCGGTTAACCTGGTTCACAGGAGACATTCTAGGAATTTAACTCCAGGAGGGAACAGATTTGTGAAGGCCCTTACTTCAAGTGCTTTAGTTTCCCACATTGTTAAGCATTAGTCTGACAGTGTTTGAAGCCGTGCCTTGAAATACTTCACATGTCATCAATCAGCTTATTACCGCCAGAATACCCTCACTTCTAATTCCTTCATTTCACTGGAAATGCCTATGCATGCTACGATGAGCCGCGGAGATTTTTTTCTCTTTTTTTATGACTGCATCATCTGGTTGGAGCAGGGTCCTACCTGTCGTCCCTCCACCTGGTAACGTACCGCCTGCTAGTGACACTGCGCTGAGGTCTGGGAGTGGCAGGTTCAGGTTGGGAATGTTAGGGAGTGGAGGTAATCCACCTGGGAGGGGCATCAAACCTAAAAATGCACAACACTCACAATTTATCTTCATCTGACCTGCTGCGGTCTAATCTACTAAAATCAGGAAGAACAGTAAAGGAGAATAGACCCACCCGCTAGCGTTGTGGATGGACTGAAGGTGGTGGCGGCAGGATTCAGTGGAGCGACGGCGCTGAAGGTGGATGGGAGGAGAGGGACCGTGGGCAACCCTGAAAAGACAGAAAGCAATGTTTGTGTCCGAATGAAAGTATTTCCAACCAAAATGAGACCAAAAGAACGACCACTGCCCAACCAGCGGCTGTCTCAAAAGGGGCACCTGTCTGCAGCTCACTGGGCATAGGGGGCAGGGCTGAGCTTATTGACAGACCAGAGAGTGAGTTTTCCAGCCCAGACGGAATCGCAGGTGCAGAGGAGGGAGTGGTCACGGCTGTAAGTTGCACCTGAAGGAAGAAAACGTAAATAAAATGTAACACTGAAAAAAAAAGAATCCTCTCTGTCCGTTTCACAAACGGTGAAGACTACGATCAACCGACTCAAATGATCTCAGTAAATGTCAATGAAAAGTCAAAACCTTAACATTTTCCATTACATGGACTGTTTCCCATCAATAATACCCGTTTACGCAAAATCTTAGGGTTAAATCTGAAATCAATGCAGAGTTAAATAAAGTCCCAGTTTTCAGAGTTTCCTGACCTCAGTGAATCCATCCTTCAATGGACTGATGGGCTCACTCTGAGGACTTCCAGGGAAGCTGATCTTCTTCCCTTCCTCAAAAGGTCTGGTGGGAATCCTGTGGAGGTAGCCGTATCCAATCCCACATCCAAGACTGGAGGGGGGGGGGGGGGGGGGGGGGGGCATAACATGTTAATCTGAGCTGAAGATCCTTTTGGATCTTTTTGTTGGTAATTGAATAACACTTAGGCAGTTTTACTTCCACATTACAGTGCTATAAAGAGAGAAAATAAACACACATAAAAACTTTACGTACTGAAGACGAGTCACTCAATGACCATTTTTTTATAGCACATGAATGTCATAATTTTCAAAAAGGTATAAACACAGGGCCGAGATCAGAAAATAATCCATTCTTGTTCATACAAACTGAAAATATGCTGTTTTTGTTGTAATTCAAGAAAATCGATCCAATAAAAGCGTGCCACAAAACCTTCCAAATGATCAACTACCATATTTTTCTGACTATGAATTGCTTCGCAGTATAAATTGCAGACACCAAAAAATGCATAATAAAGAAGAAAACATTCTATACAAGTTGCGCTTTTAGGAGAAACGTATTCAACAAAATACGGGTATGTTTCGAGAGGCGAATCTTAATAACGGAATAGATAAACAAAAATAGACGCTTCACTACCATCACCAAATGTAGCTTTGTGAAACACAGGAGGAATTAAGTTAACCATAGCATTAAGAACTTGCTTACAAGATAACTAAACTCTTTAAATCACTTTAACTCATTAAATCCAATTAATTCTTCATCGTCTGTGTCGCTTTTGAACAACTGCACCCAGGCTGAAAATAATGAAAATATGAGCCTTTTTTTTTTTTTAAATCACATACAAGTCGCATCTGAGCATAAGTTGCACCCCCGGCCAAACTATGCAAAAATAAATAAATAAATAAAACAATAAACAAAACTTATTCTATGAAAAATAGAGTATTCATTACCTTCCCTCTCCTCCCCAGGCACTGTTGGGTGTAATGACCACTTCCCTGCAGTTGTCAGTGTCTGTGTTGTAGACGTAGAGCTTCAAGCCTTTTCCCTCGTGGGTTTCTATCAGAGAGAAGAGGTCCTCCGACTGCAAATACATGACAACGACTTAGTAAGGTCGGCACAACACGACAGACACGGAGGGGCGACTAATCGCTGCTGGTGTGGTACCTCGTTCATGACCGTGTCAGCTCCAATGATGTAGTCTGTGTGTGGCCGCAGGCCTGCAAGGGCTGCTGGGGAGTTATTTTCCACTTCCTGTTCACGGGGGGGGGGGGGGGGGGGGGGGGGTGTATAAAAGTGGTGTCATGTAAACAGAGATGAAACCATAAATATGGGTGTCTTAGTCCACATACCAGCACATGCCAAACATTTTCATTGGCTCCTTCAAAGCTGCAAAAGCGAATCGATACTCCAAGCAAGCCCTGCCCCCCCCACATGTTGCTGGGGGTCACTGTGCATTCACGCAGCTCCAAGGTCTTGGCGGAGTAAACCAGCATCTTGACCGGTTTCTCCACACTGGCTTTGAGCAAGTCCTTCAGAGTGTCATTGTCCTTGTTCTGTAGAGTTAAGAACAATGATGAGAACGAGCGAGCCTTAAACCCTTATCTTCAGTCTGGATCTGCTTTCTTACCAGTCTGGTGTTATTGATGGAGACGATAAAATCAAAAAAAGGCTCCAGTCCTGCCCGGTGACCCGGCGAATTCTCCTGAACCTAAAAACAAACAAACAACAGAAATGTGTGAGAGGCTCTAACTCAAACAGCCATTTCTGCTCCCAAAAATTATTAGAGCTATGAAATAAAACTGTTAGTGTCAAATATTGTAATTGGATGTTGTAGTGCCCCATAAAGTCCCACTCCAATCATCTTTTGATCTATTTCAATAGTTTTCCAAGTCGTCTTTTTTTATGATAATGCAGTTTTTAGCCAAAATAAAAAAAATCTGTGTTGTTTTCAAGGACATAATTGCTGCAGAGTGGAAAGAGTACATTAGAAATTTGCCTCTGACTTGTGGATAGAATAACCCTGCCTTATTTTCCATCATCCCTTTGTTGACACTCATTCCTACTAGCTTACACCCCCAACATACTATTACCGGCGCAACAAAAATGGCGAGAAATATTGGAGCTATCAAGCCATACAGTTTTGAGCATGATGCGGCTCGGACTAGACAACAAGGAAGTATTTTGATCCATTTGTCTACAAACGGAAGCATTGGAATGGAGAGGAGCAGGGAGCTTGTGGGCCACCGTCACTGTTACTGTTACAAGGTTTTTCCAACAGCATTTTTTTTCCCCTGCTCCTGATCCAGGATTCGAACATAAAAAATACTCAGATATGCATTTTTTAGTTTCATTTTTTTAGTTTATGTCATCCATCAAAAGAAAAATGCCACAAGAACCTGTTAACACCATTTTATGGAGTGAGTCTTTAGGTTAAGATGCTAAGGAATTGAGTAGAGACAGGTTATTCATCCAACAAGAGGATGGGAGCAGTCTTAGCTTTACCATTGAGGAATGACAGTCAACTTTACTATTCACTTGGGAATCACAGCAGAAACCTATGACAGTAACAAAGCTAACTTTTAGAAACCCAAACGTTTGTTTGGCAAAATAATTCAGAGATAACAAGATACACAGCAACAGTGTCCGATAATGCAAGTAAGGCAGCTGTCATTCTGCGGGCTGAAGCTAACGCAGCCTTTAGCTAACTCCACCACTTAACCCTAAATGTCCACTATAAAATAAGGTACAAATAAATAAAGGGCGACTTGGAGCTGAAATGTCCGTAGCTAAGCAATATTTTTTCTTCTATAAGAGTGTGTTTTCCTATAAGAAACCGTGCTGCTACTCATCCCCGGCCTCTTGTCAACACACTGACTGAACTGGGAATACTACGCTTACGGGATGCTAAGCTAACACCAGGCCGTTGGGGTTTAAAAACTCACCCGGAGGACGTGGTAACCCTCTGAACCTCCTCCCGGTATCTCCACGCTTTGAGAACCCCCCATGTTTGTGCTGCTCGACAACTGCTAAAGGCTTTCCAGCTGACTGTTACCCTGCAAGACTAAAGATGCCCCGTCTACTTCCACACACCGGGTACACGTCGCCAAATGACGTGGGGCGCATGCGCTGTTACGTGGCAGGAAATGACAACCCCGAATCGATACGTTCAATGTCAGTCGGATTTCTGATAACGTCAACAAATTCACTTTTATCTCCAACACAATGTCATAAAAATAATAAAATACTACCAAATCTATCATACATGACTTCCATCAACCTATATGTCAACAAATATATTTTGTAGATTTAATGTTACTTTTAGAAGATTGAATCACTGACTCTGTAACTGATTTAGCAAAGCGGAATATAATTACCTGCTGGTCCAGTTATACAGACACACTTTGATTTCAAAATGAATGGATTATGCAATGAACTCAGCTACCATAACAATAGTCTAAAATACAAATCATTTCCCATACATTTTGTACATTTAATATAATCAAATAATAAACTCAAACACAAACAAGGACTATTCTATAACATTTTTATTAAACAGGACAAATGTGACATAATCTTTAATGCTGCAAGCATATCTGCAATTTACTTATTCTTCCACTAGTTTTTTATTCTACAAAGTAAACATAAAGTGGAGAGATTGCATTTCTGTTTTTCTATACAGATGTAAACCACGTAATAAAACTTGACCCTTTGGCCTCATTTGTGACAGTCACAAGCGCCATCTAGGGGTCAAATGATAAACCTGCAACTTTTCCAATGAAAACTTTCTTAGTTTTTTGGTACCTTTTTTTTGTGCCTAATAACAATCATATTTTGCTCATTTTGTCAATATGAGCAAACTTTCATCATGTTAAATATTGATTGCTTGTTTTAGGGGATGAAACTATTTACATAATTGCTGTATGGTTAATAAAAGTGGGAAATACATGGTTCAACGTTTAGAAAAAGACAGTGTTGTATTAGGCCAGACTATGGAAGCATTTCTGGTTTTGAATTTTATTTTAAATTATGCTACACACACACAGTTATGACATGAAGAGCCTATTTGAAATGTTTTCCTTAACAACTGTGCCATCACCAAATAGCCAGCAAATTCTAATACCAAGAAATTCAAATACATTTCCAATATACAGTATCTGACTTTTAATTTAATTCACAAACAGTTTATCAAATTTCTTTTAAAAAAATTTTTTTGGCATTAACTAAAAAAGTGCTTTCATAAAAAATATTGCACAAGCAAGAAAGACATCAGAGTTTAAATAGTTTTGCAACTATGTTTGTTTGAAAAATAAAAAGGACTGCATTTGTGGTTTGTCATACCTACAGCAATAGGATTGGATATGTCAGAACAACAAAAGATCAATATTTCTAAGACCTTTACAACCACTTACATGAAATATGTAAGTGCGTTTTGGCTTGTTCATCTTTTGTAACAATATGAGACGGGGTCTGAGTAACTTCATGTAACTTAATTCTGTGATGGGGCTTTTATTGCATGTGAAATTAAACATTTTTACATTAGTTTGCTAATTATAGTCATATAAACTTTCCACAATTGGACAGCGTCATTCTTCTTTTTTTCAATCCCGATAAATGAAGTGGTGATTCGCTGTAGTATTCATTTTAACACTCGTTCGCATTTCAGATTGACATTTGGCAGAACAGAAAGAAAGTCTGGGTTTAATCTGAACTCATAACTTTATAAATATCAGCATGATCCCCCCAAAAAACAGCTGTGCAGACACAAACATGAAACACAGCTGGCGATGCAGCTATCTCTTTTCCCGCTCACGCATGCGCTCACATTCGCTTAGAGACATGCTTATTTCACTCCATCAGTCATCTCACGGGCAACAGTTTCAAAAACACAGAATCATTATTCCAACGTTCTCATGTCACTATGGCAAACTTATTTATGTAATTTTTCCACCTACGGCGTGCATTTCTTTAAATAAACTCATTGTGGGAAGAGATTGTTACTCAAACCCAATTTTTTTTTTTTTTAATCAAGCAGGTTGCCGACCCCTGGTATACTCCCTGAGCGTTTGTTTCCCAGTGGTGACATGACACATGTTTGCCCATAGGAAACAAGGGCGGAGCTGTGGGCCAATCCAACTGCTCCCTGTGCCCTCTTGGAAAAAGTTGTTGACTACATCCTGGGCCAGTAACTGACCCCCCACCCCCCAATGCCTTTAAGCATGGTCAAAAATAATAGCCTGGATTAAATGACTAACATTCAATGGGTATTATGAATTTTGAATCTCGCAAAATCTATTATCGTCAGTCTGCATGGACACCAGCATGAGTATCAGGTGTGGGAAGCAGGTATACAGAGACATCTCTTATTCACCCAAGCAATTCAGACTCTCATAGACACACAAAAACAAACATTGCAGACTGCAATGATTTACTCTCCTCATGATTCGATTCAAACCTCGATTTCTGAGTCAGGGTTTTGTTTCAGTTTGATAATTGATTTGTGTATTATAAAACAAAAGAAAATATTCAGAAAAGTTTTTTTTTAAAATTTGCTAAAACGTAAGTAACAATGAAGAAAAAATAACTTTAAATTGGCTTACACTAAGCCTGGTGTAATTAAAAAAAGTAAAAGTAATAAACAATAAATCCTTCTATAATTCAGCACAACGATTGTTTGACACCTAAACATACTCTTAAGCAGTAAGGAAACAACAAATCACTTTCCCCACGATTCGGTTTAATGGTGTAACAGATGGTACAGTTTTGGATAGAGGGTTGTGGCATCCCAAATGGACTCACGAGGAGGTCAATGAATCTTTCCACAGCGTGTGATGTTACAAAACTACCGCCAGATGGTGCTGTCGGCAGGTTTTGCAGACACGACATGAGTTTAAAAGACATAGTTGGTGGCTTGTATTGGCAGTTGGCAGAGTTTTAAAGCTTAATTTATTGTGAAAGCGTTGCGAAAAGCAAGTCCACCATGGACCTAAGAAAAACCCAGCAACTAATGTCATAAAAAAGCACATTTTATCTTTATTTCATATTATTTAGACTTTTGGATTTGCTATATGATTTGCACTTGGACTGGTAAAGTATGAATAACTCTAAATAGAGGTTAAGAAATGGATTGTAGATTTAAAAAAAGTTAAGTAAAACCCAATATATAATTACTTATATACATTGCACACTCTTGGCATTTTCTTGATGAGCTTCAAGAAGTAGTCACCTGAAATGTTTTTCACTTCACAGGTGTGCCCTGTCAGGTTTAAGAAGTGTGATTTGTTTTTCATTTGTCTTATAAATGGGGTTGGGACCATCAGTTGTGTTGTGCTGAAGTCAGGTACACAGCTGATAGTCCTACTGAATAGACTGTTAGAATTTGTATTATGGCAAGAAAAAGCAGCTAAGTACAGAAAAACGAGCGACCATCATTACTTTAAGAAATGAAGGTCAGTCAGTCCGAAAAATTGGGAAAACTTTGAAAGTGTCCTCAAGTGCAGTCACAAAAACCATCAAGCACTACAACAAAACTGGCTCACATGCGGACCGCCCCAGGAAAGGAAGACCAAGAGTCACCTCTGCTGCAGAGGATAAGTTCATCCGAGTCACCAGCCTCAGAAATGGCAGGTTAACAGCAGCTCAGATTAGAGAGCAGGTCAATGGCACACAGAGTTCTAGCAGCAGACACATCTCTACAACAACTGTTAAAAGGAGACTGTGTGAATCAGGCCTTCATGGTAGAATATCTGCTAGGAAACCACTGCTAAAGAAAGGCAACAAGCAGAAGAGACTTGTTTGGGCTAAAGAACACAAAGAATGGACATTGGACCAGTGGAAATCTGTGCTTTGGTCTGATGAGTCCCAATTGGAGATTTTTGGTTCCAACCATTGTGTCTTTGTGCGACGCAGAAAAGGTGAACGGATGGACTCTACATGCCTGGTTCCCACCGTGAAGCATAGAGGAGGAGGTGTGATGGTGTGGGGGTGCTTTGCTGGTGACACTGTTGGGAGTTTATTCCAAATTGAAGGCATACTGAACCAGCATGGCTATCACAGCATCTGTTCCATCCGGTTTTCGTTTAGTTGGACCATCATTTATTTTTCAACAGGACAATGACCCCAAACACACCTCCAGGCTGTCTAAGGGCTATTTGACCAAGAAGGAGAGTGATGGGGTGCTGCGCCAGATGACCTGGTCTCCTTAGTCACGGACCTGAACCCAATGGAGATGGTTTGAGGTGAGCTAAATCGCAGAGTGAAGGCAAAAGGGCCAACAAGTGCTAAGCATCTCTGGGAACTCCTTCAAGACTGTTGGAAGACCATTTCAGGTGACTACCTCTTGAAGCTCATCAAGAGAATGCCAAGAGTGAGCAAAGCAGTAATCAAAGCAAAAGGTGGCTAATATGAAGAACCTAGAATATGACATATTCACAGTTGTTTCACACTTTTTTGTTATGTATATAATTCCACATGTGTTAAGTCATAGTTTTGATGCCTTCAGTGTGAATGAAAATAAGGCAAACTTTTTGGACGAGAAGGTGTGTCCAAACCTTTGGTCTGTACTGTGTTTGTTTGTGTGTGTGTGTGTGTGTGTTTCTTTATCTTCTTTTGCCATTTTAATATATTCTTTCCAAAAAATTCATGACTGTTTATCAGAAGCGGGTAGTAATCCATTACATTTACAGCGTTACATTTTCTTAAGTAACTTTTTGGATGAATTCTAATTGTGAGAGCAGGCTTTATATAACATTAATTTTACTTTTGCTTGAGTAAAAGTCTGAAAAAACAAACATAATTTTTACGCCAATACACCGGGTATCTCAGCATCTGCAGCTTGTGAGAGACTCTTCAGTAATGCAGAGCTTCTTTTCACTGCTAAAATATCACAGCTTCACTGCAAAAACCTCAAGAGACAGCTACTGTTAAAGCTCAACTTTACTGAGTGAAAACTAAAAATATCTTTTGCAGCAACTCACATTGAGTCTATCAGGCTGTCCACTGTTAGAATATATGATTTCTTGTTTCATTCTAATTTTACACGACTAAAATCAAAGGAAAAGAGTTTTTAAGAGGAATGTCTTGGTAAAAGGACAATGCAAAAAAAAGGAGGGGAGTTAACTATTTATTGTCAACTTGTTGCGGCAAATGTTGCCAAATGTTTTATTCTACAAAACTGCATGTTTTTCCCAATGAGTTATATCGCTAGAGGAGACATCATGTGATTCCTCATGGGAGGAGAGCACCGCCATCTTGGTGAGGTCAAGTCACTGCTGCAGTGCATGCATGTGAACACATTTTTTGCAAAATGCCAGTTCATTGTGTGGGTTTAACTGCCAAAATTGGATAAATGAGTCCACGAAGGAGGAATGCATAACATTTCACAGGGAAGTATTATAATTTTTTCTTTTAATGCTGCAGGAGCTTCATTGATAGTACACATGTTGACATGCATGATGCTGCAGGGCTATTGTCAACATGCTGCATGATGTACGTATAATCTGCTGTCAACATAAATGTAAACTTTATTGTGTTAAACCTATATACAGTATACCAGGACTAGGCTATTATAGTAATATAGATTTATATGTTTCTGACTCAGTGACTGAACTTTTCTTGCAGCTTTCCAATGGATTCAGACTTAAGGAAAAAGTGGGCCTTAGCAATACAAAGAGCTAACCCAGATGGATCGCTGTGGTTACCAACTAGCAATACAGTTTGGCTATGTTCAAAACATTTTGTGGAAGCAGATTTTGATAAGAGGCCAGACTGTTTGCTTGAAACCCGGCACCAAACCATCTGTGTTACACAAATTGATCACTCACATGAATCAGTGGGGTAAATATATTGTTTTACGTTTTTTTTAGGGTAAATCTATTGTTAACTTTTCGACCTTTTGTTGACTTATTATTGATTTATTTGTTTAATTAATTTTTATTTATTGACTTATTATTGATTTTTTTATTTTTATTTATTGACTTATTATTTATATATTGTTATTATTTATTCTTGATATTTTTTTACTTACTATTGACTTATTGTAGGGCTTTTCTCAATAATTTAAAATACATGTGAAAGAGGTCTAAAACTTCTTAATGTTTAGAAATTATTTTTAAAATTCTTTGTAAAAAAATGTATTTGTAAGAAGACCAGCAACTATGCATTTTTCATTAAAGTTTGAGCTTGTGAGGCTGACTGCTTCTCTTTCTTAACAAAAAAAATGATGTATCTATATATATATATATTATATATAGTATAAATTTATATATATATATATATATAAATATACATATACATATATTATATAAAAGTTACTTAGTTGCCACTAAAGGCTATAGAAATCATTGTCATGTAGGCGCCGACGACCTCACCAAGATGGCGTCGCGCTCCCCCAACGGTGGCCAGGCTTCTCAAGGGGGCGTGTCTCCTCTAGCGATATTATTGTGCTTGTTGAAAGTTGTGGCATAATATGGCATTGTTTCTGAATTCAATCATTCTTTTATGACATAAGTAGGACATTACTGATTAATTATTTGCTACTTGAGTAGATTTTAATTCAAGTACTTTATTACTCTGACTCAAATAATTATTTGGATGCCTACTCTCTACTTTAACTTGAGTACTATTTTGCTAACATAACAACACTTTAACTTGAGTAAAGTTTTTGAATACTTTACCTACCCACCTCTGTTTATATATGTTGAGTGCTTGAAAAAATACCAATAAATGTTTTGCATATTTTGATAACTCTAGTTATGTTGTTAATGTTTCAAAAGGACAAACTCAAACTTAATTCAAATGTATTTATTTTTATTTTTTTTCTATGATGGTCTTTCGGTTAAAGTGCCTACTGAAAACGTCCTGGGAAAGGAATCCCTTACAGCTAGCTTCATCAAACCCAAGGCGGTCACTTCGGAAAGTCATTGGCAACATACAGTACAGATTCCCTTAAATATGACATTTGTGGTTGTGCCATTCACATACGGCCCCTAATAAGGATGAATATTTACTTATAATATATCTGAACACACATCCATTTACAATGGAAGAAAGACAGAAGAACAATGTGCAAAGACACCAACAGGAACCTCTATACAAGGTATTTCACATGGGCCCCTGTAACATTAACAGTACAAGTAATATGTTTTACAATTAATATATTATATTACAGTAAATGCAGTAGGATTTAAACCAATAAGACATCTCTTTCTTCCCAGCCCAGAGAAGCATACATTCTCACATCCTTGTGCTTCCCACTAAAAAATGAGAAAAACAAACAGCAGAAGATCATTCTACATCTTATCAGAAGGCCCGTCAGTCATTTCCAAACATTCAGCCAAAAACAATTCACAGTCACAAAAATAAACTCTATTAATTGCATCATAGTTGAAGATAAACAGGCAGAATTGTCAAACACCAACATTGCTTGCGAAAAGTACAGCATAAAAGACGATGGATTGCTCTGTTTTTCTTTCTTTCCTTCTTTCTTTGGCGAACACAATGAATCCGTATAGATTCCTTCAAAGTTAATGGAAGTGCATTCACTGACATTTTACAGGTAAGACGCAAACCGATACTCTGACAGCAAAAGACCTGAATCTGCAGCGGAATCGCAAGAAATATTCATCTGTATATTAAACTGTATATAATCTTGTAATCTCTATAGGTATTGCATAAATGCTTTGTTTACAGGACAAACCAGCGGTTCACAAGGACCAAAGTCATTCTAAATATTGATCTCATAATCAAGCTTCTACAGGAAAAGCTATTTTAGATTGTAGAACTCCTGCCAGAGGATACTAAAGTCTCTCAGTGTACAAACACTTCTACGCCGTATATGCATACATAGATTCATCCAGGAAACACGTAATGTATTTATCACACGTTCAGGACAAACATCAAGCTGTGAGAAGCAAATGTGTGATAAAATAAAATAATTTGATAACATTTTAAATAATCTGTGCATTTTTTTCCTCTTTCTGGGATTTAAAATATTCACTCACGCACACCCAGGCACACATAAACCTTAAGGTCATATCACACAGCCACTTCTTACATTTAGCACATATTGCATGAATAAAAACTGGTCATACGTGAATATATGTGGAAAAAGTGAGAAAGGTTGTACAATTTTATAGATGTATCACAAACAAACCACGTTAAAACCCCACAAAACGTAATTAATAAACCACGCAAAGAACACAATTTACAACAGGAACCGTGTGTGATTATGGCGCCTTTTTTATGCAATTCATCAGTGATTCATGCGTTAATTACATAATTTGAACGTGACATGTGCACCGTATACGTGATATAAAAGTTAAACATCAGTGTTACATGCCAGAAAAGTCAGTTACACACAGACTTTTCACGCAATCTCGCAAAAATCTTGCTAAAAATCACACACAGTGGCATAAGATGTACGTAATAATTGCGTATAAACTATGTAAAATAAGCATAAACTTCGAAATTCTAAACCGACATAAAAGTTTGAACGGCTCCAAACTGAATTTGCGTAGACTTGTCTGGCGAAATCCTTGACAGACATCTGCGCACATCGACGAATGATAAACGCAAGAAACACTTATGAATTACTTAAATCACGCATGTATCACGAAAGACCAACATGTCATTAGTGCAATAGGTGCAAAATGTATGTAGTGTTTTTGTGACATCGCCTTTAAAAGACAGATGTGTTTGGACCAGGAACTAGATCACGTATATTTACACATCAAAAGACTGAACAGCAGGTTAATATTTCATATTAAGTTTTTTTGTACCTGAAGAATTCAGTTGTGTACTTTTTGTAGAAGGAATTATGTGGATCATTGAGTGTTGGATTTCTTTGTGGCTGCAGAAACAGTCACAGCGCTCCAGGCAAAGACCAACTGTAGGGAAATGACCCGAAACGTCTTCGCCTGCAGTGTTGCGAACGTTCCTCCTCGCCAGGTTTTCTTTTTGACATAAATCTTTTTGAGTTTGGTCTCTGGAAGGGATGAAAGCTCGTGCGTTCTACAGATCTTGGCCCAGCCTTTCAATCTCATCGACGAGGAAATCGATGTCAGACTGTGTGACTGCCGAGTTGGACACCACCATTCTGAAGAAGTTGACTTTATTTCCTTGAGGCTGGTAGCCCACCATGGTGGTCCCTGACTCCATCATCATGGCTTTGATCTTTGGTGCCACCTGACAAAGAAGGAAAAAACAACAAAATGTGAGCTTGAAGTCCTACAGAAAGCTAATTAACGACCTGAAAATACATCAGAGAGGAGGATCGTACCCTGTGGAGTTTTTCCCGCCTCTCCTCGCTGTCGCTCATTCCTCTCAGGCTGGGTGGGACGTACCAGAAGCAAACGTTTGTGTGCTGAGGCTGCAGGCAGATAAAGGCACTTAATGCATAGCGCACACAAACTGATAAAATACACATTTTTCTTCCTTTTTATTTGCAGATGCTAATCAGATTCTTCAACTCTATAAAGCATCAACTGTGCAACAAAAGGGTAAACAGCTCACCACTCCATCAAACACCATCTGAAACCCCTCCCTGTTATTGATCTTGTTGTACAAGTACTGGGAAAGGTCCAAACACTTGTCAATGTGCTGCTCAAACCCGATGGTGCCCTGAAGGATAAACATTTTCCCAGTCAGCGTTTTTCAAGACAAAAATTCAGATGGATTAATATATTATTTTAAAGATGGTCCTTCCATCTCACCTTGGCTTTCCACATTAGCCAGAACTTAAAGATATCCACATGTCTGCCACACTGGATGGCTTTGTCCCCTGTGTCATAGGTGACATCGTACTGTTTGTCTGGTTGGAACAGGTAGCCAGCGCACATGGAATTACATCCTGCCAGGATTCCCTACAGGCAAACAAAGAACATGTCTTTTATCATTCATTCATTCATCTTCTAAAACCGTTTTGTCCCTTTCTGGGTGATGGGGCTGCTGGAGCCTATCCCAGCCACTCGTGAGTGAAGGCAGGGGACATCCTGGACAGGTTGCCACTCTGTCACGGGCACCTTTAATCATTTCTTTTATAACTCGGAGGAGGTCTGACTCAAGTTCCCACTTTAAAAGATGAGAGAGGCCTGTTTTTTTTAAAGAAGAAGTTACAGGTCTTTGAGAGCCAAAAATCTTGCTAGTTAGTGGGTAACCAAATACTCATTTTCAACCATAATTTACAAATAAATTATTGAAAAATCAGACAATGTAATTTTCTGGATTTTTGTTTTCTTATTTTGTCTTTCATAGTTTAGGTATACCTATGAAGAAAATTGCAGGCCTCACATTTTTTTAAGTGGGAGAACTTTTACAATTGGTGGATGACTAAATTATTTTTTGCTTTGCAAATTTCCTGTTTTTATTAACTGGACTATGCACTTTTTATGTGCATTATTATGCATTATTTACCATTTTTAGTTGTACATTTTTTATCATGGGTTGTTTAAGGTATAAGTGTTGCACAGACCAGGAAGAACTTTTAATTTTGTTGTACCTGTGACAATGACAAAAAAAGATATATTCTATCCTATTCTATTCTAGGTTTAAGGTTTTAAGGTTTGAGTTTGAATCAGGCATGTACAAAGTCCGACCTGTGGGGAAAATGTGGCCTGCGTTCAAATTTAAACTGGCTCGCATGCAGGATCCTTCTCACAAAAATCAATATGTGCCCCCCAGCACCTTCAAAAACGATGTGATTCCTTGAATGTGATTGGCTAAATTATGTTGTAAGCTGTTGTAAACCTGTGGCAACAGTGTCCTGCAATCCTTCTCTGACACCTTCTAACTAATTTCTAAAATATAAACTGGAAATGAAAAAAGGAAAACTGACCATGAAGGCCCGTAAAGGACATGTGGAAATTAGAATATTCTTTCAGTGAAATATGTAACAACTATGTCTGCCTAATATGCCAAGAAACTGTTACTGTTTTTAAGGAGTTCAATATCAAGCGGCAGACGAGACATGCTAACTATGACAAGCTAACTGGGAACGAACGGTGCAAAAAAATGGACAAATTGACAGTAATTTGGGTAAAATGTACTGGATGAAAAGTTTTCCATTGCAATGAAATGTTATTTAAATAGTGTCTCTCAAATAGACCTCTGTTGCCACATCCTCCATTTTCACCAGATCCTAACTCAGATGAGTCATTGAACAAAATGATATTTATTTTTTCTTCTTCTCCTAATACTTATTAATTTTACGTCAGTATTCATTTTCTCAAAACACATTAATTCAACAATTACATGTAACTTTCTCATATTTTTCTTTCTGTGAGCCACTTCTTACCATGTGTTTCAGATAATACTCTTCTCCTTTGGATCCAGGGCTTTCTTCTAGGTTTGGTCTGTATCAGATATTTTATTTTCCCAACTTTGTAAACTTTTCACACACTTGAAAACTATTTATTCAATTTTTTATAAAGTTTAAGTGGGATTTTATTTGCTACTTGTCATTTTTTGCACATAAGGTAAAAGGAAACCCTGTTTTCAAACCTTCCTGTGTTCATCTCTCACATACACATGCTTTTGCTTTAGAGCACTGTTTCATTGTGAGGGCTGGGTAATCAAGTGTGCCCTACTGGATTGGGACAGTCCAGACTGTGTGTCGAGTCAGTAAACGCATCATTACGATGTGTGCTTCTGTACCTTCTCTCTGACCAGGATGGCTGAACACTGCAGAGGGACGCCCATCATCTTATGTGGATTCCACGTGACTGAGTTTGCTCTGCAAAATGTAATGCTCTTGTTGACTTATTGTTCCACAAGAAAAAAATAACCCCACCCTCCAGAAAATACCTCTCAACTCCATTGAGTTTATGGCGATGCTTCCTGGACATCAGTAGTCCGCCTCCCCATGCACCCTGAACAAAAGAGGAGGTGGTGTTACAGAGCAGTGTGGCAGGTGATCTGTTAACCTTCATGGCAGCTGACCTACTCACATCAACATGAAGCCACAAGTTGTACTTCTCACAAATGTCAGCAATCTCATTGATGGGATCAAACGCACCGTACACCGTGGAGCCGGCTGTGGCGTTCACAAAGAGGGGTACGTAACCCTGCAGAAATCACATAAGGTCTTTTAAGAAGAAATGTGAAAACCTAACACAACGGGCAAGAAAATGTCAGAGAAGGTTGCTGACCTTCTGCTTCACATCAAGGATTTTGGCTTCTAGATCTGCAGGTATGACTCTTCCTCTGAAAAAAGCAGGAACATCATCAAAACTTGACATTTTGCACACACTGCATTTTAATTCCCCTTCTGTCCTTCTTTTGCCTTAAATGTTAATAAATGAATCCTCAACAAACCTTTCATCTGTGCTCAGCAGGATTACGTTATCTGTCCCAAAGCCCAGGGCAGCTCCAGCCTTCTTTATGGAATAGTGGCTCTGCAGAGACAAATGTTAAATCCACCACTGCACTTTTCCCAGACTTTATTTGAGCTGTGAAGTTTTGCTCTCCTTTTAAGTCAAAAACAGCTCTGATGAAAAATTTAAATAAATGGCTAAAACATTTGCTTAGAACAACTCATGAAAACTTGGAGAAATTCCTAGTATTTTCCAAAATACACTTGTTTTTACTGGTTACATACATGTTCAGATGTGAAAAGGACAAGGCGGGGAGCAGCAGACATGCCCTTGGTTTTAACTTCGGGGAAATACTTGTAGCGTGCGATCATCACACTGTACATATTGGAGATAGCACCACCTATCAAGCAGAGGTATTGTTATCATATAACATTAAGTGTCATGAAACATCCTATTAACCCTTCATAACCATTTGTATCATATTTGATACATGCCCTATCTCATTAGCATCATCAAGCATTCCTTGAAAACCCATTATCTTAAACATTGGTCCATGTTTTCTGCCCTGTAGTTCATCTTCATTCCACTAGGGGCGGTAGAAGGGCTTCCCAGGGTCATTTAAAAATGACTGCTTCTGTGAAATCTCAAGAACACTTGGCAGTAAAAGTTTGGCTTATTTTAAAATCTTTATGGTGAGAAAAACTCATCTATTGTCATATCTATTGTCATTTATTTTTTAAATGCCTACTTACTGTATTACAATAATGCAAAATGTGTTGATAATTAATTTATTAAAATACAGGTTCACCATGTTAAAATTGGTGCATCAAATTTGAGACAGTGGGTAAAAAACTAGCATTGTTGTGATAAAAAAAAAACTACCAAATCACCCAACGCATCATAATTGATACTATCTGTGATATTGATATCTGTAAAATGATATTGCAAAATTTTCTTGTAGATTTGATTGAAAGTTAAAGAAAAAATCTTAAATCCAAAAAATTCTAATTTCTCATCAAGTCTTGAGTGGAAATATTGCTGTGGTTATTAGGAACACACCCCTCAACCTCTTTGCTGATGATGTTCATCTGTTATTTATGGGTAAAAATAGAAACCAAACAATCGAAGCATAAATCTACTGTTCAGTGTGACCAAACACTGACTGACCTGGAGAAAAGAGGCCGTCTCCTTCTCCTGCTGGCCAGCCAATCATCTCCCTCATCTTCTTCAGAGTCAGCTGCTCCATCAGCACGAATACTGGAGCGATCTCGTAGGTGAACCTGTCAATCACACCGTCACACTTTATGGATGCGGAGCATGATTCTGTACTGCAGACAATTCACTGCACATTACAGAGCTGAAACACATGCGTGCTGCATAATAATTTTCTTTCACCTTTCATTTAGTTCAATCCATACAGCTCGAAGTGGAGCTGGTGCTGACTGGGCTAATTAAAAAGTGCCTGATAGGAGTCAATCAGCAAACATTCATATTCAAATGCCTCCTAAAATCACTGAGTAGTTTAATTAAAGCACACAAAGCCCTGATGTGTATCTGTCAGTTCTGCCAATCTCCACGGAGAGCCTGAATGGAATGATAGAATGGCTGAGAGGACCTGAGGAGCGGCTGAGGATGAGCACTGAGGATGTTTCAAAGAGATAACAGTGGCTGGTGGTCCCAAAAATACCAAAGATGAGAACGGGCCTGTATCAGTGGATTTCATAATTTCATTAAAAAATAAAAGATAAAGAAAAACAGAAAGGAGACAGAGATTACAAAAGTGTCAGAAAAAAAAGAGTGGCAGCTCAGCAGACGACAGTGTTAAAGGCATTTCAGAGAAGCCCCTTGTGGTGAAACCGGAGCTTTTTCTTCTCTTTACTAACTGACAAGCATTTTCCGAGACATACCCTCAGGACTGATCCCTGTTTAACCTGCCTCTAATGAGGCCAGTTACACAACACTTCACTGCTTCTGATGCTAGAACGGCAACAAAGTCAAAAAAATCTCGTCCCTCCCGCGTCACTCCTAATTAAATGGATGTTAAAAAAAGAACAAGGATCGCGGTGTGTTGTAGTTTGGCTATGAGAAAAGGAAAGATAAGGGCTCCAGGGAGGGGGATGTGGAGGGAAACAATGTGCTGAAGGAAACGGTGGCGGAGGACAACAAAGGAGGGTAAAATGATTTTTGTGAGCGTCCGGGGGGTGGGGGGGGGGGGGGCGACAGAAACACAACGAATGAGGCACAAAGAGGTGGAGAAATAGGTTGAAAATCTCCACTGAGGACAGAAATATAAGAGGAACAAATAATGGAACAAAAAAGGAAGAAGGGATCTGGACCTTGGTTTTCTATAACAAAGGATAACATCTCAGAGAGGACAAAATGCCTCACTGCCTCTCATTGACCTAATTTCATGATGTCATTTGATGCGCTGGACAAAAGTATCAGATACCCTTCAAATCCCACTTTCCCTTCCAACAAGCCTGGTTCCAACTGCAAAAAAAGGCAGAAAAAATGGTGCATCCATTTAAAATTCTCCTTGTCTCTGAGTCAGTTCATGCTGTAATAACAATAATGGTGATCATTATCACAATCAGAGCCAATCATTGGTCCTTTCAGGGTGAAAATTACCCCTCAGTCACCTGCCTGTCTCCAGAGACAGCCCCTAAATGCCCTTATTATCATCATCAAGGGCACTCCGTGTGTGTAGGTGAGTGGTTGAAAACATATGTGTGCATTTCCCTGTGTGTTTGTGTGTCTGTATATGACTAACCCTCTGACCCGAAACCGCACTTCACTTCCAGCCCCTCAAAGGAGCACTGAGTCACTCTGAATCCTCTGGGACAATAGAGCTGGAATGAGCACTCCGCGGGGGGCGGCAGGAGCCAGTTTCCACACCGTCACAGGGTTTTCTGTGCAGCCCCAGGACATTGTATGTTAGTGTGGGGCCCAGCTGGCCTATCTGCTAAGACCAGCTCACAATGAGCCTGCAGTCAATGGACTGGAAACCGTTGCTGCTGTATCTGGGACAACCAAGAGCTGGTGTGTGAATGTGCGAGTGTCATTATGAGAGTGTGTTCGACTGTGGGAAGTCATGGCTCTGTCTCCAGGGACATTCTTTCAAACTGGAGATGAGATGGCAGAGTTTCTCTGAGAGGGTTTGGCTTCTTAAGCTAATGTTTTTAGAAATGAGGTAAATGAGGCGTTTCAGTTTTATTTTGTATCGTCTCAGCTAATCTTTTCTCTTGCTTTGCGGGGATCTGTGCAGGATTTTATGAAGCATTAAAGCTGCTGTTTTTGCAGTTATATATGTTTTAAAGTCGTTACAATCAATTGTATTTCTTTAGCACTGTTCTTGTACAAGTCCCGCTTAAAGTTCTTCTGAAAAAAAACCGAGTAACAATATTAAACAGCAAATATGCATGATTACCTAAATATATCTGATTGATGTGAAATACATAAAAAATATCAGCAATGACCATGAATAAAGTTTGCAACTTAGGTGCAGACTTGTTCCAATAGAAACGTTTACGATTTTCACAATTGACCGTATAAGAGAACTGGACCGAGTGAGTGTGACGTCACCCACAGGAAAGGTTTTACATCCGGCTCCAACAAAAGTAATTCAATTCAGTCGCCATTTTGGAGCCAGACGACACGATTAAGCAGTCGTCATTTCAAGTTGGTCTGAGTCATTGTTTCTATGGCAACCACTCTTGCTAATCAGGAGTGAGCTTGTTGGAAGTCCACACCCCTACTTGAAAGCGGGCTCAGGAGAATCTGTCAATCAAACGTTTTTGAACGTTCAGCGTGGGGCCACCTACTTTTATTAAGATTGGTCAGCTTATTACTTGAGCTTATAACTTTCACTGGAGAAAAAATATAAACAAAAAACATTAGATTATCAAAAACGTGTTAAGAAACGGAAGCTATAACTCATGTCTACATGTCAATGTAAGTCTATGGGATTTTTTGGGGGGCTTCTTGGAGCCAGCAGGGACTTCCAATTTGAAACCCGAGGGGGTAGGAGTCACTCAGTCCAGGGAGGACATATTTCTTTATTTATCTGTTAAGGCTTTGTAACAGGCCCTGTAATGGACTGGTAAACCATACTGGGTGTACCCTGCCTTCGCCCAACAGTTGCTGGGAAAGGTTCCAACAACCCAGTGACCTAAAAAGGGGCTAAGCAGTTTGGAGAATTAATGGATAAAAGGACTTTTTAACAAATAAATGATCTCTGTTATCCATCAGTGAGATGGTGTGTTTTTCCCAACCAAAAGTCTGCCATGAGTTAAGTTACAGGTTGCATTTAACCAGGACTGTTTTCAAAACATACAAGTGAGTGTTCGTGTATTTAGATGTTGTGGTGTTGCTGATCCTCTTAACCTCTTATTTACAGCATGTTCACGTCGTCTTTGGGAGTATATGTATCTACACTGAAGCAGACGTGGTCCGTGCCCTCCATTCGACTGGGCCATCATGTTAGTCTGACCTGAGATCAATATGCAATCTAACAACCCCTGGGGCTCGTCTGCCTCCGATGTACAGTGTGGCAGTGTCATGGCCCCAGAACGCGTCAATATGCACTCCATAAGGGAAAAACATTTTACATAACTGGCCTCGGCAGCTGCTGTGACCTGTGTGGAACTAAACTCAAGGGACAAAGACTTCCGTTGTGCCAAAATATGATCAAGCCTGCCGGCATTTTCCAGTGGCCGACAAACAGGAGACCCCAGTTGTCCCATCAAGAACCTACAGATAACATTGTTTGGCTCAAATGCCCATATAAGGACAGCTGACTCACATGTTGGTGTTGGCAGTGGAAGTGAGCCACTCTCCAGCCAATCCAATGATGTCCAAACCAGAAGATAACTGGTTAAAGAAACGTGGGTGGCCTGAAAAACAACATGCACAAATTTCATGGAAGATCAATGAAAGCTTTTTTAAATATAATGACTGTAGCCAGGAGATTTACTCTGATGTCTTAATTATGATTTAAATGGATAGAATAAACTCTTCTTTGGTTCATTCTACCTTCCTGGTCAAGCGTGATACCTTCAGGATCTGACATAGCAGGTTCAGTATACCATAATTACACTGGTAGCAATATGTGACAACCACTTAGAGTTAAAGGTGCTTGCCTACGCAGTACGCCTGCAGGTACTCTATAGATAATTAATGTCCCTTGTAATAAAAAGAGGTTTGCAACAATAAAATAATGAATAAATTAACAAACATTTTTCTAAAAAAAAACAGAGAAACAAAGAGATGCTGTCTCTTTCAGTAACCAAGGACAGCTAACTCTAAAAGTCAGTCCTGGTGTATAAAACAAGAACTGAGGGGAAATATGAGGCAGTGAGGTGAAGCCATTTGGGCATCTGCGTGATAAACCCAGGGGACAGTTTGAGGATTGTCGTTTCAAACAGCTTGAATCCGTCTATTTTAGGATCCCCTCTGGCGACACTTGCTTTAATAAGTTGTGGGGGAGAGGAAAGTATGGTCACTTGAATTATGGGGGGGTGATAAATTAGGCAGCATTGTAATGGGCTGTATAGCTTATTAAAGAAAACACAAAAAGATTTGTTTTGCATTATTACAAGGAAGGAAAAACACATTTATGAAAAATAGATCATAAGCACAAATGATTTTTTATCAGCTAACTGAGATTATCTGATTCTTATTAGCCTACAGAATTGACCCACCTGTCCGGACTCCATATTTGAGCGTGTCCCTGCAGTCCACCAGGATCTGCTCCAGGGACTCTGGCTGGTCGGACAGCTCCAGGTTGAAGCCCTCCATGCCCTCAAGGAGCTGGTGAGGGTGGTGGAAGTCCAGCACCTTGGTGGAGCGGTCAAATGTTTTCTTCACATAGTTGGTGAGGATGTCAACCACCTCCAACAGGAACTGCATGGTGGCCTCTTCGCCATTTTTGGCCGGCAAAAGATCTGAAGCAAAAATAGGTCATTTCATGCATACTATTATTGTTAATTTAAAGTGGATCATTTTGCCTTTTTCTTTTCTCTGTGCATTACAGTAGGCCTACCTTTAAAAATGTTTGAGTTTCAAAGTGTAAATTCCTTAAAATTAAACTGTAAAACAATAATTTCATGGAACTAAATAAGCAAAAAGAAAAGGAATAAAATAGATGTTTCTGTTTGATATTTAAAGTTAATGTTATTTGTTCATAATAATGACAATTATAATTTTTTTGTCTTTTGATTTTTATTTTTTTACCTCTGGCATAAAGGTTGGAGAAGTCAGTCTCGGTTCGGCGGAACCAGGACTCCCTGCCGCTATTGTCGCAGGAGAGAAGGTTCTTATGGCCCGCCAGCCTGCCTTTCTCGTCCAGACTGTTGTTCTTCTGCAGGAACCCTAAGGTGTTGCACGGCGAAGACAAAGAGTTATCGCCAAACACCTCCATCCTATGCTAAGAGGAAAAGGCGAGCAAGTTCCGACGATGCCAAAGAAAATAAAGCGCTGCGCTTTTACGCAGCGGAAACCCGAGAGAAGAGTGATGGATCACAGCCTCCAAAAACCCAAAGCCTGCTGCAAACGAGATGCTGCGTAATTTAAATGGTGCGCGTCCACGCGACTGTCATCCATGTGACATCACAGCCCCTGTCAGGAAACACCCCACGCACTGATCACCTCGCTGACCAGGACAGATCAGCCCTAAAACGCGCGCTCTAAGAGCAGGTCAATGAGGGATGCAGGCAGGCCCGAGGCAGAACGCGCGGCCAAATGCGCCTTATGACTTATCGACTCTTTGTATGAAGGCCTCTTCTCGTCAGATTTAATTCAGGGTCTGCATGTTATCAGTAAAAGGCCCAGTCATTAAATATCATGTCGAAGCTTAAATTTATCTCATTTGCTACAAATTAAACAGTCATAATCAATATCTGAGGCTCCATAAACCTCCATAACGGTGCGTGAAAATGCCAATACTTTTTATAGTCCAGCGACGATCAATTTGATTATAGACTTTTGTTGGCCTTTACCTGGCTTAGACCAAGACAACCACATCGATACTTTCCTTTTGTTACAGCATCTATTCATTATGGTCGTGTTATTAATTTTAATGACCCTTAATAGGATATAAATCTTGAAGAATGAGAAAAAAACGTTTCATAAGGTTTAACATATATATATATATATATATATATATATATATATATATATATATATATATATATATATATATATATATATATATATATATATATATATATATATATATTTGTTCAAGCTTGTCGTGATGATTTTTTTCTCTCTTTGCTGAAATGGAAAAGACATTTGGAGCTGGGGAAGGAGGTTGGAGGTCTGATCTGGGGCTCTCATCTCCGCACCTACGGGCTAATGTCCGCTGACCTTTGAGAAGATGCAAACGCGCAGTGACGGCGGAGGATGCTCTGAGGATGCATCATGACCTAAATCCGATGGTCCAAAAAACAAATCCAAATGGCATGGAAAACTGTGACCGGAAGATGTGAATGTGCCCAAAACAAATTCTTACCGCAAATCTTCATCCCCAGTTTCCGTGTGCATCCGTGCATCCACGCATATTCGTTGGCTAAAACAGATTGAGTATTTCAGTTTCTGTGCAGTAGGCCGCGATGAAGAAGAAGAGAAACGCGGATGATGAAGCACAATGAACAGTGAAAGAGTGATGATGCGCGTGGGCGGCGTTTCTGAAAGGCGTTTGGATTTTTTTTGTATTCATCCAATTAATAGAAGGTGTCACATTTGGTTACAAAATGTACCTAAGCCATATTCAATATTTTTAGAGAACATACCTTACATTTCCGAATTGATTTCAATGAGGACTGTCAGTGGCCCGCACGCCAGATCCACACCCAGCCAAGGGGCAGACTGGAGTTAATACCCGTGAAATGAGCTCACGGAGGAGGGCCGGGATTAATTGAGTGAAACACAGTAGACTATGTGACTGCAGGGTGCTGCAAATGTCTACGGCCTGGAAGCAGAAAACTTATATGCATGCACACGCGGTGTGCGTCCACGCAGGAGCGCAGAGGTGCAGTTGAACTAGGACGGGAGCAAAAAAGCAGAGCGCACCGGGGCAGCAGAATCCACGCGGGAAGAGGATGTACTTTAATAAAAAAAAAATATATATATTTAATTTGCTTCAATATACTAAAGCATTCCGGGATGCAGTTGGGGGGCCGAGGCAGAAGCACGCCGGGGCGCAAGCACAGACAAACAGCTTTAAGCGTGGGATGGTGCGTAACAGAGATGTTGCCAACAGCAATGAGTCTGACATCAAAAACAGTTCTTTCACTTTTAATTTCCATTTACTAAAGTTTGGTAAGTACATTCTAATTAAATTATATAAATAATAATGAAAAAATCCCACATTTGACTTTTGAGGACCCATCATGTTCTTCTCTGGCCTTGCAGTGCAAACGGAGTGAATCTTTTGGGTGAACCAAAGGTGTAAAATGATTTATTAACCACTGGATTGCTTCCTTTTTTTATTCTGGATCTGAAAGAGCAGCTGGAAGAAATTCTGGAAGCTCTGATAAGGTTTTATCTGCAGAGGTAAACATGAGCAGACCTCTCCATGCAGCATTTACGCAGATGAGAGAGGACAGGAAGAAACATTCAATTGTATATATTTCCCTTCGCCAAGAAAAAATAGCTGATATCAATTTGCAGTGTCAGCAGCCTGCTTTGGATCATTATAAATACCAAAGCTTTGAAAGGTGCAGTATTTCTGCTGCCTGGCACGCGCCGCTGATCCGCCAGACAGCGACAGGCAGCTGTGATGGCTCTGTTTTTAACCGCAATGATTAATGACAGAGCCCTCAAAGCAAATGGCCCGGGCTAGACCGTTTCTATCAGCCTGAGGAGGGGAGAGTAGGAGGGGGGGGGGGGTTTAAAAGCGAGCAGTGTGGGCGCTGAATGGGTTTGGTCCTTGAGCAAGGCACTGCTATTTTACTACTTTTTATAATCTAAAAATAATAAGAAAGAAAGAAAGACAGAAAGAAAGAAAATAAAGAAAGAAAAAGATTTCCCTAGAAGATGCGCGCAGTCAAAAAAGGAGTGAGAACCTACTTGCCGATGGAGGTCTTAAATTGGCTGAATTAGGGTCCTGGTCTCCGCCGGTGGCTCTCGGTTCAGATGTGGCCATCACTCCTGTGTTATCTGATGCCCGAACAGGAAATAACTCAGCTGCAAACAAAACGGTTACGTTTTTTTTAGACTCTCCGGGTCAGTGCATACAACTCAGACTGAGAACAGAACCTGTGGATTAAAAAAAAAAGATTTTATCTCCAAATGATTTACATTTTTTGTGCGTCGCGTCAGACATGCGGGTGGTCAGCAAAGGAGGACGCGCAATTTTGCGCTGCACCGATAAGGTGCGCCTGAAATGTCCCCCTTTTCAGACAATAAAACATATTCGTGGCCATTACAATGAATTATTCCCACTCCCCCATTAATCTATGTTTAAATGTGAATTAAGAATTGAAATGAACAACAGAAATTAGACATTTTAAAAGTTTCCCATGTGCACAAGCAGAAATCAATTGCACAACGAAGGATCATCATGTGCCTGATAAAATCTTATTATCGCAACAGTTGATAACAGCTAAAACATATGATTAAAAAAAGATGCATAATCTTCAGATCATTTAGAATTCAGATTCAGATTTTATTACATAAAAACGCACAAATAAAACACCATAAAGATCTTTAGTGCACATTTTTTACACATATTTTATATTTTTACAAAAAAACTAAATCAGAGACATGAGGAAAAATGTTGCATTCTATGTCAAAAATAAACCTTTAACGCTCACATTTCACCAATGATGAGGGAAAATGATCAGTCTGGAGAGCTGAAATGACAAGAGGACGCGTCTCACCGGCTCACGGGCGCACAGGTTGTCTGCTCCACAGAATGTCAATGTCACTGTTGCCACCCAAAAGCAGGTCAAGAAACAGTCCAGTCCCGATGGTGAAATATCAACAGAGCGCGCGGACAACTCCTAAAATTCCATCCGGCCACAGAACGCAAGTGAGCCTTATTCTCCCCCTCCTCAAGAAAACATTTTATTCGTTATTTATATCTACAGCTCCGCTGCTTATTGGTCTCTTTGCACGCATGAGTCACAGCCTCGCCTCCCTCTGACGAGCCATGATGCTTCCCTCAAATCAAGTGACAGCCACAGTTCAATTTAGGGAGGGAAAAAAAAAGAAAAAATCTCCGAATGCGTGGGTTCATGCTCACGCAGGTGGAGGTCGTTGTGACAGGAAGAGTGGATGTGAAATATGTGCAGGCTTTCTGCCTCGGCCACACAGAAAACGACCTTGTAAAACCAGTTTGGAAATTTCAGTTGACTTCAGAGGGACCTTGAGTCCAAATAGAATATAGTAAATAGATTCAAAATACCTGCCCCCTCAAAAAAATCCTCTAATCTAATCTGCAACATGATTTGTAATATCACAATCAAAGATAAAGAGACATGATTGGGGAGGAATGTACTATATATAGCATTCTTGTTTCAAAGCCGATAACAACTTTTTCAAGGTTTACTCACATAATATAATATCCCCTTTTACTTTATTTTACTGTTTTAAATCCAACAGTTAATTATGCATGACTTAACTTATCAATTTCGAAATAATAACATAAAAATTGCTCAGCTTCAACGGTTCTTCTGGTTTGTACTACCTTGCACTAACTATGCTTCTGGTTTGAATCCTGTCTTGGGCCTCAGAGGTCAGAGGTGCACGTAAACCCTGTGCCTCAGGTATTCCTTTCAGCGAGCAAAACGTGCATCTTTGGTTCTGCATTTTCTTGAGTTGAACAAGGTTGTTTGCCCCAGAGAACAATTACTGTAACATACAGGCAGAAGCCTGAAAGAGCAGCAGAAGGAATGGATGTAAAGTAAAGAATAAAGATGACTATGTCAACTTTTTTAATTTGATTCCAAAAAACTTGGACTAAAGCCAACATTTCTGTTCCTTAAAGAGAGATTTTTATTTGTTGTTGTTAACTTTTAGACTCTAGTTGTCTTTTTACTGGAAAAACAAAACAGTTTCTTTACAAGATTTTGTTAAAATTCAGGAGAACCTCAAATAAATATTTACGTTAAGCTACAATGGGATAATGTTGGAATTGTTGCAATAAAACAAATCATAATCCCTGAAACTGCAGCAGCAGTGTTTGCTTGTGTTTTTCTTTTTACTATCACCTACATCACCAGGATCTTCTTCTTCATCATTATCTGATGATGAAGAGGAGCAAGACCAAGTGGAACAGCTTGACATACAAGATGACCTATGGTCCCTTTCAGAGTCGTCTTCTTCCTCCTCTCCCTCACTGCTCTTTTCTGCACCTTACTCTAAAGAGGGAAGAACACATTTCTAGTACAGCCAATTAGAGGCGTTCTACAGAAAACAGCATGTAGCTTCCAGTAGCTTCTGCTGGAGCAGTGGGAGGATCTCAGAGGCCTCAAGGTTGGTCGGCTCGTAGATGAGAGCTGAAACAAAGAGCAGGAGCGGGATGAGCAGACTGTGGCGATCACCTGCCTGACAGGCTCAGCTGATTAATGAAGGATTCATACTCGTCTGACAGATTATGAAGGCCAGCTGGAAGTCTTTGTCTTTCAGAGCTCCGAGAAACTAAAACACCACAGTTTACGAGTGTTTTAAAAGGACGGACTCATGTTTACCAAAGCCACAAAGCACCAACAAAAAGCCTTTACCTCCATCAGGAGCCCCAACGGAGCCTCGTCATCAGGGTGCTCGTTCTTCCAGTTGACTTCACGTTTGGGGCGAGGATCAACCACGGGACCATCATCATCATTGTTCCCATCAATATCTTTATTATCCAAATCAGATAAACCAACCTGTGGCTGCTGAGCAGTGGCGGTTCTACACTAACTTACTCCCTGGGCGAGTAACCCCACCAGCCCCCCCCCCCCCCCCCCCCCCCCCCCCCCCCCCGCACACATACAAAATTTGACAACATCCTGTTGTGTTCCCTATCTTCTATTTAGCCATTTTACTCAAAAAATGCATGAATTTTCTAGACTCGTATTACAGGGGGGTCAAACTCAGTCACACAGGGGGCCTAAGTTAAAAACACGCTTAAGGTTTTGGGCCGAAGAAGATAAACATTTACTGAACACACTAAAGCTAAACTTTTAAACCTTTTAAACTGAACTTTTTGAACATAAATATGAATAAGAACAGGAACATTAATCCAGAATAACTGAAGTTAAACCTTAAATAACTTGTAATATTTTGTTCTCCATAGAAATATATTCTGTCAAAATTATACGAATATGAACGTGCTGCAGGACAAAACAAAGAAAGCCTGGAAATATTAATAAGAAATTACATATCAAATAATTCCATTTTTGTTGCTCTTTCATCATTTTTTGAGCATTTTTTTTTAGAGCTGGACTCCTGCTTCATTTTTAGCAATAATTTCTTAATGTGTGACGTCCTGTGTGTGTCTTTGTGAAACATATCAGAGGGATTAGATCTAAAAAATAAACCTTATTGTGATTAATATGTTTAGGTCTTATAAAACATTAAAGACTAAATCTTAGAACTCATCAGTGGGATTACTCCAAAAATATTTGGCATTTCCCTAAATTTGTGCAACACCAACAGTAGAAATCCTCCAAAAAAACTGAATCCTAAAAAAATGGTCTGCGCTCATCCCCCCCTCCCCTCCCCCTCCCTTTCCCTCTGACACACGCGGCTCCGTCTCTATGACGGGAGGCGCAGCTGCGGCTCAGAGTTGATTGGGAGTCCTTTTCTATCTGACAATCACCTGTTAGTGTGATTCAGCCAGCCACCGGCGAGTTGCGCTCCCCTCTCGAGTTTTTTGACTTATGTTCCAAAGACTACCGCAAAGAGGTGTGGCCGCAAGCGTCTTGCAGCAGAGGGCGGTGGTCACGTGCGCATCGGGTCTGCTGTGTCGGAGCAAAGAATTGTGGGAAATAATCTCCATTGCCTGCTTTCTTCGAAATTGGGTTGAGTACGGATGTTTGTTCTGCCTAATTCCTTTTCACGTGCCTGTTTTACGTTGTTTCACTCTGAGGTATTCTTTTTTTTTTTTTTTTTTTTTTTTTTTTTGAACCATAAGTGTGAAGAGCAAATAGGAGGAAGACATTCTTAAGAGTCTGATGTGTCAAACCAACAGCATTAAGCGTCGATTGCTGAAGCATTTTCAAATTAAAAGCTCTAAGCTTCCTCTTTGAATATAGTATGTAGCACATTATGTGTAACGCCTCAGGCACGGCAAATGCCGCCCCCTATGTATTGCCGCCCTGGGCGACCGCCCACATCGCCCATATCAAAAACCGCCACTGCTGCTGAGTCTGCTGACTGAGACTCCATCAACGTCTGCTTTCAAGTTCTTCATCAATAAAAGCAGAGATCTGGGCGTCTTTATTCGTCCTGGAATCACAAAATATTCAAGAGGGTGTTGAAGCTTCTTTACAGGGGTTTAGATGTCTGAACTTTATGGCGTGATAATGAACTCTTTTGCAGCTTTAGAAGGTCAACAAGTGTGAGATTTTTCAAATTTTGATGATTATTAAAAAACGTGCACGATAAAACAAAACAGTCTTTATTCCATGTTCCGTTGTTCACATTTGTCTTTTTTCATAGATAAAACTTAACAAACTTTTCCTCATGTACTGGCAGTGGGATTATTGGCCACTAAAATGATATTTTTACAGTGTTTTCTGCACTGAAAAGCTTTTATTTAAAAAAAAAAAAAACACAAAAGTGCGTTTTACAATCCAGAGTGCCTCATATGGTTTAATTTTGGTTGTTTTTACTGATGTCAAAGATCTTTTGAGATTGTACAGTGCTCTGTTAAAAACTCAGTCTGTTTTTCAAGGTTACAAGTATTGTGAAAATGCTAATGTGGCCAACTCTTCTGATATGTTAATAGTTGTAATGTGGCTAACGAGCAGCAATGTCAGACTGGGTTTTCTTTATGTGGTTGGGAATAAGCATAGTCACAGTAACATTTGTTTCAGCAGTATCAGTCTGTTTTTTATGAGTTTTTATTTTTGATCTCTACTGCCATCATTTGTGGATCTTGAACCATCCATCCATTCAGAATCATCAATGAACCTCTGGAGCATGTTTTTGGACGAAGAAGTTGGTGTGCAACGCACACATGCACAGGGAGAACATGCAAACTCTACCCATAATAGGAACTAATCCAAAAAAACATATTAACTAGACATTAGCACAGCTTAAGGCCCACAACTCACTTTGCTTACATAGTTTCATTTTGTGTGTTTTTAGGTCACAGTGCTGAGGTTGCCGTTTCCTGTTGCAGGTTTTAGACACAGTATCTGCAAAACAGGAATTCCAAAAATTTTACTAGTTTTCGTGGGAAAAAATGTTTTGATGCGTTCTAAAAAAAAACGTGTGAGCGGAAAGTTACAATGCTCAAGTAGGCGTCTTAGTTCAACCCAAAGTTCTCATGTGGCAACCTGTTAAAAGTCTGGAACACCCTGTTCCTTGTACTAACATGTCAATTTGGTCACCTCTTGTGTAAGCATTTGGCAGATTCTGTGCTTTTAAGAAATGAAAAAAAAGAAGAAAAATGCTAAAATTGTCTGTAATTAAAACCTGTGACATTATAAATTATCTCTAAAAAGTCTCACATCATTTTGTAGATAGCTGCTGATGAGGATAGACAGAGTTAAATGCTAACAATAGTTTTTTGTCTTTCCAGTCTGCTTTAGATTTAAGTGATGCAGCTTTTTAGAACTCAAATACATTTTTCAGATTTTGTAATTGGCAGAGTCGTTGGTACTTTCACAATACCTTGTATAACTCTAATTATATTGAGTATTAAGTTGCGAAGTTGCACTTCCTGGTTTTATCTTCTTCCTTCTTCAAAGGCCCAGATTTGTTCAGTTTTAATTCTTGTTTTTTACTTATAGGGAAACAAATAATTAATATTTCACCTCTTTTGCCTGTTCTGCCTCTAACAGTGTCACTGAAGGTACATTGATTCCCTAAAGGCAGAAACCAAACCCTACTTTTACCTTGATACCTTGATTTTTCATTGTATCTGTTCAGTTTTTATCCCATCATCTTAGTGGTCAAACCCTGTATGCCTTCTAGCATGGACACCTGTACTCATAGCACACCTGTACAAATACCTCTGCAGGTTGTGGCCACACCTAAGCAAAGGTGCATGAAAAAGAACAAAAAAAACAGATAAAAGGCTGTAACAAGAGCTTTGGTCAAAGCAGCTGTCCTCTTCTTTAGACCTCAAACACAAAGCATCACTGGGCTGTTTTTCAAGAACTTAGATTAATCTTTTCAGTCCCAGTTTTCTGACATTTCCCATCCAAGTTAAATTAGGAAAGTTATCCGAGTGCCTGTATGTGTTATACTTTGTTAGAATCCTACCAGTGCAAAAAGCTCTAGTCTAAAAGAACATTTTATTGCTTCTATTTAATTGTTTCTTGTAGCTGCAGAGGCCCCTCTCCCTGTTCTCCTCCAGCCGCACAAAAAACTTGCAGAACATTTAAATGGACTGTGTTTTATCTGGCCTCTGAGAACAGATCTGCTGTGAAACAATCTGAGAAGAAACACATTGCTCTGATTCAATCCTGTCTTGTCACAAGCGAAACTACTTGTTGACTCAAAAGCTCACTGCATCCCGTCAAACCTTCACAAACACATGGAAGAGGAAAAAGGTGAAATTTCAACAGATTTTAATGGATATTGGGGTTTCTGAAGGTGTTCACCCATGAAACGTTGACAACATTACACAAATGACCTAAAGTTGGGCTTTTTTTGTCCTATTCTTTTCATAATAATAATCAAAACTTAGTGGAGCTGAGTTAACCAAGCAAAGCATGGAAACAATTCTGTTTCACCAGCAAGCATCTATGCGTCATAACAGGATCCTGTTTGTTTATCGTATTAGAATGTGAGACACTTTCAGTGCAGGGGCCACATGTCAGGAATACACACAGACCATTCCAGAATTACCATTCTCTTTTCATGCAGCACCGTTCTCGGTATGTGTGCAGAATGGGATTTTGGATTGCCTTGCTGAAAAATGCATAGAGGAGCCTGGAAACCATGTCATGAAAATATGACTTGTTGCTCCTCAATGTTACACTGTTTGCATTAGTTCTTCCATTATAAAAGTGGAGGTCACTTTTGCCAAAAAAAAAAAAAGCACTGATAACACCACAGACATAGCTTTTGGATTTGTGGATCACATCTTGTTGTTCGTTAACAAAAACAAATGTATGTATGAATCAATGAATGAATTAATGAATTAATTAATAAAAAGCACCATATTATGCAAACATGTGACACACTGCATGTCCAGGTCAGAACACGAGACGGACCCAGATGCTGAAACCCGGAAGGAGGAGGCAGGTAAATGGTTCGGTAAATAAAGAGATTTATTTTGCTGATCCAGGTGGTGTTGTGGGTTAGCGTGGCTGGAGGTGTTGACGAGGCTAAGGCCGAGGTGGGAGCAGAGGTCCAGACGAGGTTCTGTGGCGAACCAGAGTAGGGGCGAGTTGCGTGGCTGGAGATCTTGACGAGTGACGTGGCTGGAGATCTTGAGGATTGCGGAGGCTGAGGCTCTTGAAGGAGGGGAGATGTCAGCGTAAGTAGGAGGACAGCTGCTGCTAGAGGTGGTGTCAGACTCAGGTGACTCTCGTGGCATGAGAAACCTGAGGCACAGAACAAGGCAATGTTAGCAAGAGGTGCGAGGCAAGGGGTCCAGACGTAGAGCTCAGAGAGAGACTAGGCACCATCAGGGTTAACGAACTGGCAAAGAATGCTGGAGCTGGGTCTCCTTTTGTAGAGCAGGTGGTTGATGAGGTGAGTAGTCACAGTTGGTGAGTCAGGAGCAGAGCAGAGCTGGGAGGGGGAGGAGAACTGACAGAGGCACCATGACACTGCATTTATTTTTAGTTCAGAAATGTTGCCATTTGCAATTTCCTTCTTTTTGTATGACAAGTTTTTATGCTTTGAATTTCCCCCCAATCTTTTTTTTAACTTTAATCCTTGAAAAAAGAAAAAAAAATGAAATTCCTTTCAATTGGATTCTATAAAGATTTAAGTAAAATGGTAATATTTTGTCAAATTCAACATTTTTATTTATTTATTTATCAATAAATTTGTAATCTTCCAATACAGAAAACATATCATAAAAAGGATAAGGAATAATATGTTTATTAAAAAGCTAACAGAGAAAGAATGGTGATTCTGACTAATTAACAAAAACATAAATGAACGCATGTATGTATGCATGTATGTATGTATGCATGTATGTATGTATGTATGTATGTATGTATGTATGTATGTATGTATGTATGTATGTATGTATGTATGTATGTATGTATGTATGTATGTATGTATGTATGTATGTATGTATGTATGTATGTATGTATGTATGTATGTATGTATGTACGTATGTATGTTTTGATCTCTACTGCCATCATTTGTGGATCTTGAACCATCCATCCATACATCCATCTTCTGTACCCACTGAATCCCCTTCAGGGTCACATGGCTGATGGAGCAAACCCAACTACTGTTGGGCAAAGGCGGGGTACACCCTGTACAGGTCACCAGTCGGTTGCAGGGCCACACTCACTTTTCACACCTACACCTAATTCAGAATCATCAATGAACCTCTGGAGCATGTTTTTGGACGAGGGAGTTGGAGTGCAACCCACACATGCACAGGGAGAACATGCAAACTCTACCCATAAGTAGAACTAAGCCAAAAAAAAACATATAAGCTAGACATTAGCACAGCTAAAGGCCCACAACTCACTTTGCTTACATAGTTTCATTTTGTGTGTTTTTAGGTCACAGTGCTCAGGTTGCCGTATCCTGTTGCAGGTTTTAGACACAGTATCTGCAAAACAGGAATTCCAAAAATTTTACTAGTCTTCGTGGGAAAAAATATTTTGATGCGTTCTAAAAAAAACGTGTGAGCGGAAAGTTACAATGCTCAAGTAGGCGTCTTAGTTCAACCCAAAGTTCTCATGTGGCAACCTGTTAAAAGTCTGGAACACCCTGTTCCTTGTACTAGCATGTCAATTTGGTCACCTCTTGTGTAAGCATTTGGCAGATTCTGTGCTTTTAAGAAATGAAAAAAAAAGAAGAAAAATGCTAAAATTGTCTGCAATAAAACCTGTGAAATTATGAATTATCTCTAAAAAGTTTCACATCATTTTGTAGCAGTGACGTGCAGTCAGGAGAGGCAGGTGAGGCACAGCCTCACCTGTCATTATGGGAAGAAAAGAGAAAAAATAAATTCAATTATTATATTTAATCAGTAAGTTGTGCTTTGCGGTCATTTTCCATTTAAATGTACCATTTTTGGGTGTTTTTTCTTTTCAAAATCGCTGAATTCCCGCATTTGCCGTTCAGATACTAAGTGACCTGCGATGAGGCACCAGCCCGCTGAGCCTCACCTTGGATTGCGCAATACCTATGCAGTCAGACGGTACTGCTGTCTCTCTGTATGTCGGTTCAATCACTTGTACTATATGAGCTGAGTTTAAATAATTTAGCAGATGTATATGATGCACAGTGCTTGTTTTTATAAATAACTGTATGTGAGGGACGTGTTTCTTGTGCTGAGCGCTAAACGACGGCGAAAAAGCCGCTGGGTGAGGCCAGACATTCTCGTGCCTCATGTTGCAGTTCTCGTGCCTCATGTTAGGGGGCGCCGGTGAGCCCTGAGATTATGACGCTAAAAATACTAGAAGAAGTGATAGCAAGCGGCAAGTCATTTTCTTCAGAAGGAGCGGCGTATGGACTTTATTTACAACTAAAGGTAAGACGATAATAACGTTTGTGCTTTTTTCTATGCTGCAGTTTGTATATGAAAAAAAACATGTTGAAATTATATTTTAAACAAAACGTTAACTGTTGTCAATCAAATGGTGAATAAGTTACTCAGTTATTTATACTCATGGTTCATATGTTTGTAAATCTGACTGATGACGTCAGTGCCTCACCAGCCATTAACCTCACCGCACGTCACTGTTTTGTAGATAGCTGCTGATGAGGATAGACAGACTTAAATGCTCAAAATAGTTTTTTGTCTTACCAGTCTGTTATAGATTTAAGCGATGCAGCATTATAGAAATGTACCCAGATTGCATTGATATTTCTGTTTAAATTATGTATTTCTTTAAACTCAAATACATTTTTCAGATTTTGTAATTGGCAGAGTCGTTCACAGTCTTTCACAATACCTTGTATAACTCTAATTATATTGAAGCTGCACTTCCTGGTTGTATCTTCTTCCTTCTTCAAAGGCCCCAATTTGTTCAATTTTAATTCTTGTTTTTTACTTATAGGGAAACAAATAACTACCGTAATTTCCGGACTAGCCGCTACTTTTTTCCTGCGCTTACAGCCCTGCGGCCTATTCAGTGACGCGGCTAATTTATGGATTTAATTAGTGACCGCCATGTACGTACTTTCGAACTCAGTGAATAGTTTGAATTCTCTATCTAACACCAAGCACGGGGCATTTATATTCAACACACCTCTAAGCAGCCAAACAGCATGGACTTGACTTCAGGTCTTAGACACTTCAGTCATGGTTCAACAAAATGAAACACGCATGCCCGGCCGCATCCCAGAATCCTTTGGGGCCATTAGACCCAACGTGCACGTGATCGCCGCTACAATATGATGAAGCTTTCAAGTTAAAAGCAATCGTTAAAAGCAGCGTAAAACAGTCCACCGTCACCAACGGGTTTGGAAAAGCCGGTTTGCTGCGTGACGGAGAGAACAGCGCATGGAGTGAATTTACACTCCATTTACGGTTTCTAAGGAAACCGTAAAAGCGGAATTTTGCTTTGAAAAGCTCACAGCCTCCGTGTGAGCTGGAGACATCTTCTCCTGCTGATTGAGCTGCGGGGCCGATGGCAGTCTGATGGCTCCCACACGTAACAACGCACCCGCCCCTCATACACAAAACGTACAGTATTAAGTCCGATTGCTTTGCACAGAAACGATTTGCTCGGTCCACCGGCGCAATGGGGACGAAGTGCTCCTCCTTGAAGCCCTGGCCAGAGGTGTCGGAGTAGATAGGAAGGGGAGACAAGGAGCGCGCGGGGCGGGAGCGGAGCGCAGAGGCGTCCGCGGAGTGCAGAGGCTTCTGAATTCTGACGCACGCGCCGCACTGAGGCGCGCGTATCACGCTGAGGCGCGCGCTTTTCAGTCGCCGCTGCTGTATTTTACCGGTGTGTTTTTTAACCAGCCCTGTTACTCCCATAACGCTGCCGCGACACAAGCGGAAGGAGAGCTGTAACCGTTCACCCCTCCATGCACTGCTGATACTTGCTCATTCTTAAACACGTACAACAGAATGGCGAGCCGGGCATTGGCCCCGCCTTTAGCCCCTAAGACTCATGGGAAATGTGGAATCGCGGATGTAAATTTCCTCATCATAACTGAGGGATGTAATGTTGATTATATGGTTACTGTTTGTAATTTTATGTATGATACCTAGATTGTCAATAAGTAAAAAAAAATGAAATAAAAACACCATAACTGAGGAACTTGTGAACAGAATAAAGGTCCATGCTGTTTGGCAGATGTCGATACACACAAATACATGATCCAGAGGCAAAGCTGGCACCACCCACAATGTGCTAATGAATTGCACTCACTCTGGGATGCTGGCCGTAGTCTGTCAGGATGACAATATCGCCTAACACATGCGCGGCTTGTACTCTGACGCGGCTTGTGTATGTATAAAACTAATTAAACACGTGAAAACGGGTGGGTGCGGCTTGTAATCGGGTGCGCTTTGTAGTCCGGAATTTACGGTAATATTTTACCATTTTTTAATTGTTCTGACAATTTTTTTTTTCCATTTTTGCCCTTCAAAGGTCCAGCCTTTGAACTACTAAACTAGATTTCTCACAGCATACCATTTTGGAATGTACAGCATGTCTGGAATGAACTTGTCTTGACCTAAATCAATCAAGTTGACTATAACAAAACCTGACATTTTTAAATGATCGTACCATGTGCAGTGAAATAGAAGCAACAACAAAAATATTTCAAAAATATTTCATTATTTTCTTTCTAATTTAATGCTTTAATTATTTTTACTTTCATTAAATCTTATTACACCCTATGTTGCTTAGTTCAGTCTTTTTTTTAGCACCAATTATGAGTTTGATAAATGTTTGATTTTTTTTTAATATTGTCTACAATTAATGCTTGAAATATACCAAATAAATCAATCAATCAATCATGGAGAAGAAATGAATTACCGTATTGCGTTTGTGATCAGCCAGAACTGAATGACACCAAGTCTTTTGTATTTCCGAATAGAGCTGTGAAAGAAAAGCTTGAAGCAAGATTCAGAAGACTTCCACCACGTCGACATTTCGCATCAAGCCTCTTCCAACTGTAGGTAACAGCCTTGCGCTTGTATCAGGTAGCAACAGACCAGTGTGAACCTAGTATCAGTGACTGTATAAGAGAACTGGACTGAGTGTGACGTCACCCATAGAAACTGACTTGCTTCCGGTTCCAGCTTCCAATAAAATGAAGTCAATTCAGTAGCCATTTTTTTTTTGCGATACAGACGCTGACACATTGGAACCAGAAATTCTCAGTAAACAGTGCTTGGGAGAATGTGTCAATCAAATGTTTCGAATGTGAGAACACAGACTTTTATTGAGTCATCTGATCGGTCAGTTTATACTTGAATAACTTGCAGAAAAAATATCATAAAAAGGATTAGGAATAATATATTTATAAAAAAGCTAACAGAGAAAGAATGGTGATTCTGACTAAAATAATGATTGAGGAATAGCTGTTTATTTCTCTATAGAAGTCTTTGGGGTTTGGCATTTTGGGATCAGCAGCTACTTCCTGTTTGGAACCCGAGGGGGAAAGTTACTTCTTCCGGTTCTCATATATATAGATATAGATACAAATATTTTGCTGTTGAGAACTTTTACAGTATTTTACATGTGAGTTTAGTCATACTTTACTTGCACAACAACAAAGCTGTGTGTTAAAGTGTGTTAAACTGTAAAGCTTTCAGTTGAAATGTGAAGCACTGAGAAGGGTTTTCTTTGTTCACTCTCTCCACATCGGCCATATTTCATCCAATAAGTAGCTGTAACTGCTACATTAGCTGCGCATACATTGAAAGAGCTGCTCTGATGTATGTGTGTGTGTGTGTGTGTGTGTCAGAGAGTGTCTTTTAATAGGTTTAGGACTGCTCAGCACTTGACTGTATCGTTTCACAACTATTGTGATCTGGGGAAGATATAAATCAGATTGAGAGGCCAAGGACTCAGAAAGCAGTCAGGTTAAATTAGCTCATGACTGACAGCAATGTTTATTTTTTATTGCATCTTTCACTCCTTCCTGTCTACTCTTCTCACACACCTTTGCATCAATTAGGCAGTGCAGTGAAGTTGCACCGACTGGGCACTCCCTCAGGACTCTTTTTATGCACTTTGACTTCTCACTGAAGCATTCATGTGTGTTTTCAGGGATCACGTTCTTGTGTTGACTGGATGGAGAAAAAAAATTCCTGAGCTAAAAAGTGTTTTTTTGGTTACTAGAGGTAAGAGCACAAACAAGAAAAAATGAAAGAAAACCTTGAAATAATTTGATCAGTTTCATAAATTGACGATGTTCCATGTAAAATTAGCCAATACATCCATTTTTCTCTTTCTGTGAATTCAGAGCAGCTAAAACAGGCAGTAGTTAGAATCGAAGTCCTTGGAGAGTTATAGAGCCTGTCCTTCAGTGGGGGGACATGTCTTGAACAACTCGGCCACAAAGCGTTCAGGAGACATCGGGATCCGAATCTTCTCTGTGTGAAGATTGGGTGCTCCAATCCAAGCTCCTGCCTGACCATGCTCAACTTACCTCAAAGGGAGGAGCCACTGCTGCGGCTGAAGCTCATTCCAGCCGCTTGTGTCTTGGATCTTGTTTTGGATCTTGTCTTTTCAGATTTCTTGACCATAGGTCAATAGGTTTACCATTGGTTTACACTAACTGTGAATTGCCTCAGTGGAAACTGAATGTCCTGGTTCAAAGAAGCCAGCAGGACATTTCATCTACAAAAACAGGGATGAAAACCTGACACTATATCAGTTTTGGTCAAACTGAGCACGAAGAGAACAGATGACCAAGGGGATGTCTGCTGAAGTTCTACATCTTTGGATGTAAATGCTTTGAGTGAGTGTCTCACCTGGTCTCATTTGATGATTATCCACAGCAGTCTTCATGTAGGTCCCTCATCCTCAACGTATCTGCTGTTCAGTTAATTCTTTCCAGGTCATATTCCTCTCTACCTTTTTGTTTCCATGCCATGTTCCTGAGGGGAATTACAAGAGCCGCACCTTCATATTCCTGTTCTCCGACGATGGTTGCTCCTCTTCATGTGTCTTTTCCCTCAGGAAGGTCAATGGGGTCCCTCGTCTTCAGTTTCCCTGTCTCCGATGATGGTCCCTATCTACCTTCTTATTCATGTTCCCTGTTCCCGGGGAGGGTCTGAAGAGAGGGTCGCTATGATAACCCCCCATCCTTTTTGGCTGCAAGGACCTGGACTACTTTCTGGTTTTACTTATGTTTTGGTTTTCTTCCAGGTCCCCTTCTCCCTACTCATGTGGTGGGTTATGGTCCCTAACATCTTTAAATGAACAACAGAATTTGGCCAGAGAAATAGGTCTAAACCTGAAGCGGGTGTTATGTTTGGCATGTGTTTGTTCGGTTTTTGTGGGCGTTTCCCCTTTCTTTCAGTGCAGGCTGACTGTGGCTCCTCCCAACTGATCCACACTCTCACCCGATCTCTGCACAGGAGTGCACAGCTGTCTGCATTTAGCTGATTTAGCTTGCTCCCTATTTAGGTTGACTGTTTTCTGTCATCAGTGTTGTTTTGTATGCTCACTGTGTGTTTCTCAGGTCAGCTTGCTTCCTTGGTTTTGCTTTTTCTCTCTGGAGAGGTTTTGTTAGTAAATCATTAGACTTTTTGACTCGTGTCTGAGCCTCTTTCCCTGCATCTAGGTCCTTGCAGACCAGCATGTGACATCAGGAGTGGTTTTTGAATGCCCTGCATTCAAATTTATTATTGTTTTAGCATGTTAATTAGCAGACAAGCACAGTATTAGACTGGGAAAGTTTATTTCAAAAACCGTTTTTAAAAGGAACCTTACTGATCATTTTAAATAAAAATGTTGCTGTAAGCTAGTTTTGTCTCTAATAATTTAACAATTTTAATTATTTTGATGGTTGTCTGTGTTACTGTTGTTTGATCCTGATTGTTTCTGTGTCTCCTGTTACTACTTTTATTTCTCTTTCCCAAAAGATCTTGCCTTTTCCAGGCCACACATGAAAATAGGAATTTTTCTCAATCTGTCTTGCCTGGATAATAATAAAGATTAAATAAATATAAGTATCCCTCTTTTTACTAGAAAAAAAACCTCACCTTGTGATGTGTAGTTTGTTGAATCTTTGACCACACCAAAATGTCTTCTTTTTTAAGTGTCAGTTTTAATTATTAATTTCTAATTAGATTTGTTAATCTAGCTCATATAAAACTCTATATTATTAGCATCATGATGAAAAAGTGTACTTTGCTGGCAGGTAATGCATTTTTACACCATAAATGAGTTGTGGTGTTGTAAATGATCATTATCACTTAAAATAAATTCATGCAATTCCTAATAAAAAAAAAATGATTTTGCTAGTGCAATTTCAAAGATATATTCAACAGTGTCAAATTAGCTCTTAGATCTCACAGAACAAGTGCAGTCAAAAATCCACTGTCTGTGATCACAAGCAGATCATTTGTTACATCAGAACTATCACAGTGCTATAATGTGCTCTAAATTCTGATCACTGTGTCACACAGCCGCTTCGTATTTTGCTCATTGTCCACGCATAAAATATCTATCTGTCGTGAAACATGTGTGATAAACATAATTCATAAGTGTTTCTTTCGTTCCACATTTGTCGCAGATATCCTTCGAGGATTTCGGCTGATGGGTTTTTATGTGAATTCAGTTTTGAGTTGTTCCGAATTTTTGGTCAATTGAGAATTACACAGTTTATGCGTATTTAACGTAGTTTATATAACAAACGTAGTTTATACGCAATTATTACGTAAATCGTACACAATTGTCCGTAATTTTTGCGAGATGCGAATTTGTGTCTTTCCACGACCGTTCCATGTATGTCCATATTTCTAACGGACTTTTCACACATGTACCACCGATACATAACTTTTATATTGTGTACACATATCAAATTATGTAATTGATGCAAGTAGCAATATTAATTTGCATGTAAACAGTGCAATAATCACCTACGGTTCATGTTCTATGTGGATTTACGTATTTTTTTGCATTGCTTTTTGTACATCTTCCATGGTTTTAACGTGGCTCATTCGTGATACATCTGTGAAACTTTCACATAAAGACCACAACCTTTCTCCCTTTTGTCACCTATATTCACCATGAATAAGTTTTATCCGTGCAATATGCACAAAATAGTACTTAGTGGCCGTGTGAGATGGCCTGTAAATATGACTAAATACAAAACCTGTGGGGCTAAATCATGACAAGGTTGGAAAAAATGTGTGTCCTCTGTTCACCAAAACCAAATCTTTCCCTCAGACGGAGTGCAACCAAAACCAACAATAAACCTAAAATGAAATTATTTCCAACAAACTAAATCAGGATTAGCTCCTGTTTAGGGGTTAAATGTTTACCACGGCATCAATTTCCCTGATAAAGAGAGTCTATAAGAATCCCCTGATCAAGTTCAACATGTAGATAATGATTAACCCTACTTATCATTTCTGACTTTAAGAGTTTAGTCATTTTTAGTGGTGGTCAATATGCAATAAAAAATGAAACAATTTTAGAACTCTAATTCTTCAGTGTACTAAAAATGTCTGACAAGACTTGATCTTCCAGTTTTTCTTCTGTTTCTGTGAAATTCAGTGGCAAACACAGAGGCTGCTGGGACTCTGTCATCATGTTTTAATGCTCATCACCTGAACCACTCCAAGCCTATAACAGAGGGACCCACACAGCAGCCATCATCAGTATGCACACACACACACACACACACACACACACAGACATACATACACCAGCACCAGCAGCCCATCAGGCAGCCACGAGCACACCTGCCTCAGATGGTTGATGGGAAATTATATTCCACGTAGACCACATGATAACAGAATCATTTCACACTCCAGTGATCCTCTGCACACCTTCTCTGCGTGCATGTGTGGGAGTGTCTGTGAGCGGTAGCAGCACATATATCAGGACACCAGAGACTTGTATTTACTACATGTGCCCTATACAGACTTGTAACAGATCAGACAAGCTGACAAAATAGACAGCAAGGCTAGTATAAACGTGACAAAACTGTATTTCAAGGATCAGAACAAACTGCCCATGTCGTGGCTTTGCTAAGAGAAATCATACTTAACAAAACAAGGATGAAATGAATTATGACTGCAGGGTGCATGTGGGGCTTGTCCTCATGCGAGCGCCTTCGTGTGCAGGTCTGACTGCGTTTTTTGTTGTGCGACGATCCACCCTCGTGCTTCACAGTTCCTGACAGGCTGTTGGCTAATAATAAATGCAAATTACAATATGGGGAGGACTTCAGAGCCGGGGGGGATAATTGCTCCATTACGATGAAACACGTGCATCGTGTATAATGGAGAAAAACAGTCATGTAAGAGTCAAATCCAAAGGAGACCTATGATTGCATCGTTTGATGGAAAATTCCACTTTTCTATTGTGCATGGAGTGGAGATATACAACCAAATGCTGAAGCAGCACACACTCTTGCATAACACTAAAATGTTAAAACTGAAAACCTCTTTTATCCAACTAGATACAAGTACACTTATCATAGAAGATACATTTTTATTTTTTTCCGTCATGATTAAACCACAAAATAGGACTGGCCCATTTGGTCGCATCCTGTCAGTCTGTTAAAGCAGTTTTCTTTACCTTTAATTCACCTTGAAATGATAAAACTGTCCAAAAATAAGATTTCATCATTCGGCTATAAAAGTTTCAATTTACAAGCAAGAAAAATGTGTACAAATATTTCTTTTCATTCTATCTGCTTTAAAGCCTCTTTAATTTTTTTCTCATGTTCACAAACAAATGTTTTAACATTTAAATACCAATAATCTATAAATAACTTGGACAATAAATCTTTTTTTCTGAAACCTTTATGTGTAATTCATGGTCATAGGGACATTTCGGATTACATCAGTTAGGGTTCTTTCGAGGGGCAACACCTACACATCCTGTTTTAGGTTAGTTAAACTAATTAAAGTAATTTATTAAATTTATTTTCTGTCTTTTTTGACGGGGACCTTGCACATTAAAATGCATTTCTGCCAAAAAAAAGGGTAAAAATACAACTTAAAAATAAATGAGCTGCGTGAACAAAATGAACTGGTAAAAACCTAATGTAAATACAACAGAACAGTATTTGATAATCATTGTAAAGAAAACAATGTAAACCTAAAAAATGTGAAATAAATAACCCATTGATTAAAACCAGTGGACATTTTTGGTAGCACGGCTCGGTTGACGAAGGTCCTAGCCATAACATGTGGTGGTATGTCTGCCAAACTTAGGACGTTTTCATAATTACCTTTGTGATGGCAGTTCTCTGTAAATTAAGCATTCAAATCAGCCCTTGGTGTCCATGTACTTTAATGACCCCCCCCCCCAAAAACAATTTCACTTACAACCTGGTTACAAAAACTTAATTTTTTCTTTTTTGTTGGATTTTATGTGCAAGACTACTCCACGGATTTCCTGGGTTTCCCCTGGGTTTTTGTAAGCTTTAACTAAAAAAAGGGAGGGATGAGTCTTTTATTGGACAAACAGCAATCAAACAGACTATGTAGTGCGGAAATCCAGTGCTCTGGATTTAAATGCAATTCAGACAAACGCTCACCATTTCTTTTTTTTTTTAAAGGAAAATATAACATAATTCATTTGCAGAAGTAAAAACCCGATAATATGAACATTTTACCAAGACTATTAATGAATCCTCTGTATTGTCATGGTGCAGGGTGGCTCGAGAGCCGGTTGGACCCAGACACAGAGGCGGAGGCATGAGGATCAGAGTCTAGAGGGTTTAATGAACAAACAAAAAGCGCTGCAGAGCAGGATGACAAAACTGAACAAAACTCACTGTGGCGTGGAACAAGAAACGAGGAACATGGCATGACAAGGACAACCAGGACAGGAATAACTAATGGACCAACACAGGAGGAAGGCAGAGACAAGACTTAAATACAGACAGGGCAGACAAGACACAGGTGGACACGATCAGGGCTGATGGGGACCAAAGGAAGTAAAACTCAAGAAAACAGACAAGACAGGAGACTTTCAAAATAAAACAGGAAACAGAAACAAGACAGAACAAGGACCAAAAACAAGACAAGTTCAAATCATGACATGTATTCTGATAATGAAAACTTGGATAATTTATAAAAAAATAAATGTAAATACGTATTTTTCAAAAGGCAAATTGTTCAAATGCAATGCATTGTGGTCTATATTCACCAATCTAGTTAGTGTCGACGCACATTCGTTTTTCGCAGAGACTTCTGGGAAATTTCGAGAGCACTGAATTTTGGAACTGTAGATTCGGACACCCCTACAAAATAGAAAACGCACTTTACTGTGCACTAAGTGGTGAGTAGTGAAGGAATTTGGACACACAACCATTGGAAATTTTTGTCTGTCCTCCTATTTGTGCAATTCAAGTCAAATTTTTAATTTTGCAGTGTTTGGAAGAGGTGACGATGATCGTGGAACACAAAAACACCCATAAGCACCATATGTTTGTATATATCCACTGACCTTTCCAGAAAGATCACTTCCATCATGAAGCTACATACACAACATATACCATTCGATTTACGTGAGTCGAGGATTAAATGATTTGCTTTTCTCTTGCTTGTGTCATAATAAAGTGAGTCAGTGATTTTGATTAAACTACTATATCTCATTCTACACTTGCACAGTTTTTATCATGAGATCTATTTATGAGACTGACTCCGCCTCAGGGTGTTTTACAGAGTGTGTCATCATCACTTCAGGCATCTTCCATTTCTCTGCCGCTGATGGAGCTGGCCCATCTGCCCCTCTCTTTGAAACCTCTCCACCATTTCCTTCTCCATCTTCATTTTCTTTCCTCACTCCAGTTTTGCTTTTCCTACACTCATCAACCATTTCAGGGAAGATTCTTCCTCCTGTCCTCCGCTCCATCTGCCTCCTGCTTCTACATGTTTCCTCTGGCGATCTATTCCCCCCCTCCTCTCTTGTCAACTGGCCTCACATCCATAGCTGAAGATATCTCCATGGATGAGCCCATTATGTGAGCTGTCAAGACACATTCTGAAACATCCAGTTGGACAGAATGAAATGAAATTGTTATATTTATTTAAAAAAAAAAAAGGTATGTTACATGAGAAGACATTTAGGGTTTTGATGTCAAAACCCAAATTCTGTTGAAATGACAAATACACCAAAAAACACTCAATTTATGAACTGAAACCTGCAAAGCGGTAAATGGAGGTATTGTAAAGTTGTTTACCATAAAAATGATTTCTACCATATACCAAGCCCAAACTGCCAAACACACTGATGCGACATGAACTTAAATAAATATCTGGTTTATGAAGCATCCAAGCATTTTTTGTGGTCCGCCTTCCATTTTTATGATGGTATAAAAACCATTGAGATGTTCAGTACTTCAGAGCTGCGGTCCACAACTGCTGTGGATGTGGAGCTGTCACCAATACAGACCACGTTCCATAGATGAGTTCTAATATTTTAACTGGATGACAAAAATGTTTAAATTATATGTTAGAAAAATTGGAAAATATGTGGAAAAAGCTGAACGTTTCAGACTCATGTTGTCATGTTCTAACCAGATAATTACTGTAAAATTCTTACAGAGGTTACCTGGGATTTTATGGTCTGTCAGTCAGCAAAATACATGATCAAAAGGAAGACAGCAAACTGGACAGATGTCAAAATGATTACAACAAGCATACTAAACACAAAGCGTAAATAAAATAAAGAAAAAAAAACTGGCGATCTCAAAGTGCTGTATCCAAAACAAGTGGAAATTTAAAGTCATGCCATCCATCCATCCATCCATCCTCTAAACACGCTAAATCTTATTCAGCGTCATGAGGAGAAAAGTTAAATAAAAAGACATAAAACATCTGCAGATAATTGTAGTTTTGAGAAAACGTTTGGACCAAAAACCACTCAAGAACTTGATGCCAACTCTTAAAGATGATATGATTTAAAATGCTGAACAACTTTTAAACCACAAATTCAGATGTGTATTTCCTGTGACAAACACAACAAAGAACCGACAGACATAATTTCTGTTACACCACATTTTGTGACATATGTGTATGTTTGAACTAAAATCAAACAACATTAAAATGTTACACACTTATAAAACACTTTTTGCATCTTTTCTGATTAACTGACTGAAGCGGAAACTTATTGTCCATTGATGAAATGCAAAATTTGACCTATTTATGCCTAAAGAGGCCAGTTTTGAAGTAAGTATTGTTCCATTACATGGAAGTATGAATATGGAAGATATTTTTGTTGCGAACCAAAGATTTTTTCTTTTATTTGGGGATTTTTATTGTTTTTGTATAAAGAAATTTAACTGTTTCTCACAAAAAAGATTCTTTTGCGACTTTAATTTCAGGACTCTGTTAGTCGATAATAAATAATTAGAAAATCTTTTTAAAAACCTGATCTCATTAAAGCAGAGAGGAAACTTAGAGTGATCAGTATTTTCAAGCAGCTTTGCCTTGGTTTCTTGATGAAATGCTGCTGTCATTTTTTTTTTTTAAGGCAGATCACTATGTATTTGATTACATTTATAAATATCCTTTCATCTCATATTTAACAGTCGATTATATTTCAGTTTTCAATTATTTACTGGTATTCATTGAGGATAACAGTATGGTTTGATCTGAGGAAAGTCATCTAAAAGTAGTTTATGGTGCTCATGCACAATTAGCACCATAGACTAAAGCATAGACCAAAGCTCATACACAATAAAACCGAAGCCTTATACAAAAGTTTTAAGTCAATCTGGCATTTTTGTCTTATACACGCAGTTGTAACTTCTAAAGTCAAGAAGTGGAGTGTCATCTGCATAAAAATGTCAACTATGATGCTGTGTCAATAACAATTTTGGCACAATAGATTTAGAGAAATAAACACCATATAACTACTAGGGGACATATAACTACAAGGCGCTCCATTAATTAATGGTATTTTTCAGAAGTTATTTCATAGAAAAGACGTATCAAACTGTATAGACGCTTTAGGTGACACAAAAGAGTTAGAGATAAGTCTGTCAGTCCAACTTTATTAACTGTGTTCAGAGGAAATCTAGAACTTGTCTGTAACACGCAACACGTTAGCCATGTTAGAAACATTAGTCACTTTAGAAGTGGTAGCTGCATTAGAAGCGCAAGCCACATTAGCATATTAACAATACCTGTAACTCCCAACCTTTTATGCTGTGAGTAAAAAAACTAGATTGATTTTGCTATAACAAACAATACTGTGACTACGCTAACTCCTAACCTTGTTAGTAATATGTAAAAACACACAAGTCCAACACTGCTCCACGTTAGCATATTGACAACAAGACCAAACATTTTACCTGAGATTATAGGACACACTGTTGTTTTTTGAAAAAAATTAAGGCTTTCAAGTGTGAAAAATATGGTAGAGCATAATCCACTTTCTCAAATCAGATTTTCTTTTCTCTTAATAAAACATCTCAGTGTGCCCTCCTCCTTTTCCTCCCTGTTACCTGCAGCTGATCAATGATGTCTTTTGACAGACAACCAAGGTGCCCATTTAAAAAAGCATGAAGGAGACAGACAGCCCAGATCAGCGGCGTTGGCTCAGCTGCTTCCCCTGGTGAGTGGAGGAGATTATAAAGATTTATGCTCCAGGCACTTCAGTGGCACTGGCATGATTATGATACCATAACACAAGGTGCCATAAAGAAAATGGTGTCGGCTAAATGAGGAGCAGAGTGCTGAAATGTGCCGGCCATAACATAATCAATCATGGCTGTCATTACTGCAGCCTTTGATCAAGAGAGCTGTCACTGTCAGCTGTTCCTCAGTCGTTTCCTTTTTATTTATTTTTTTAGATTCTGCGTCTTGTGCTCATCTGTGTGTGATTTTGAGTCACTCCGGTCTTTTGTTTTCAGGCGGCCACAAGTCTCGCACCTGCAATACCTCATGTGAGCTCTGATAAGAGATGACCAACCAAATGTTAGCCACATGCTGGCGGAGATCACACACACAGGACTCTGCTCTAATATTTCACAGGTAGGAAGAAAAGAATGCATGAATCATTCTGACACAGCCAGAATGGAGAGAGACATCCCTCCGTTATCTCCACAAACACTCGCACTGTCAGAGATTTATGGAACAAGGCTTTAATGGTGCCCTCACACGCTTCTTTCTCTTACCCATACCCCTCTTCTCTGTCGCACAAACACACACGCATCAATCACTCCCTTCCTTCTTCTTTTGTTTTCTTCCGCTCCTCCATCTTCTCTCTATCTGCTGTCCATCTCACATTATTCTCTGCAGCTTTTCTCCATTTCTCTAACCATTTTTCCCCCTTCCTGACTGTCCTCCTTCTCTTCCTATCTCATAATCCCCCCTCTTTTAACTGGCTTTAATTGAAAGTACAGTGAAAATAAAGATGTCAAAGTCTAGCTGGGCTCCAAGGGGTAAACGCTTCCAATGTACCCTGAGGGGGAAAATGAGTGTTGGGGCTGTCACATAAAGAGGAAGAAAAGCACCGCCATATGTATGCTTGTTTGAATAACTGAACCTCCAAATGTATGGCACCCTGACAGCCATACATGATTCCTTAATGGGGGTATTTAAACCTTATACAGAGGCCGTTTAACTGTGTGATTTATGGGGAGGTGAGGCAGCCATAAGACAGAGTCCATCGTCTGTGTACCTGGTGGAAAAAGTGCTGGTTGTGACACAAAATGTGCATAGTTTGTTTCTGCAGAGATGAATAAATTCCCTCTGACCACCCAAGGTTGTATATGTGCATTTTTTATCATCTTTTTTTTAGTATGTCAGTTTACAGAGAAAAATTCCACACATGACAAACATAAAGTTGCTATTATCTTCAACATACCAGCCATCTTTTTCTAGCTTCTGATTAATTTGCAACCTTCAAAGCAAAGAACAGCAATCTTGCAAATTTTAGACGCGAAAATAGTAGGATAGTACACAGATTTTTGCAGAAGAACTACAGCAAATAAAACTGAGCACTGATGTTTTTGTTACATAATTAGTGAGATGCAAAGTCGTAGCTCATGATCATCCTAGGTTTTTTAAGTAGGTCTGTTTTGATTGGATAGCAACCCAAGCACCAACAACATTCTTTAAAGTAGTTCTAATGTTTTAGTTGTCAGGCTAAAGCCAGTGGACACAAATTATAGAATCTACCAGGAAGGAATGTGGAAAAGGGCATTTTTTTCTTTGAAAGCTTTTGTAAAATTAACTTTTAAAAGGTTTATGAGATTTTCTTTTTCAATTTTAAAACCACTACAAACACCATAATCATTTGTACCTCACAATTGAAAGTCTTTTTTGTTCAAGTTTTATAAGTTTAGTTCAGCAGATTTATCTCTGATATGTTGGGGGGGGGACTACAGAACTACTAGAAAGATGAATTACACTCAGGTGCTGTTAACTTAATCTTACTACAAAAACAAATCATCAGTTGGTGTGTTGCCACTGTAAAAGTTGCTAGTTTTCTTATTTTGTTAAGGCAAAAATAAACCGAATCAACAATGTTCTGGAAAACACCAACATAAATGCTCTATTGGAAAGCACGGTGGATGAAGGATGATGATAACACAGATTTGTTTGACTGATTTGAAATGATCAATAAAATAGTTTGGAATCAACAACGGAAACTGAGTGTGACGGTCCAAAGCATGCAGTCGCATTCATAAAAATGAGCCTTAAGAAGTCAAAGTTAAAAGTGTGCACTGAGAAATTAATGCAAGCGTTTAAATTATTTCACAATAAAAAGATTGTTTCAAAGTGCTGAAGCACAAAGTGATGAATAAATCAGAGGAAAGCAACTTCTTTCTATTGTTTCCCCTTTACAGATATATGTTTAGGAGGTCTTATGTTTTCATGTTTTCAAAATTAAGGCTTTCAAAGGATGTTTTTGGTCATCTGCATAACAACTCAATTAACAAGCATGCCATTCATTTAAAAACAACTAAAGGAGGCACACCAATTTTTTTGCCTTATGCATTACTTTCTTGAATTTCAGCTGGTTCTTTGCATTTCACATCAGCTCTGTATAATGTGGACAGCCTCATCCCCAGCCCACCCCCACATAATCGTGTTGGAGCTGCATCATCGCAGCTCCGCTTGCAGATAAAATGACTAGAAGGAACTGTCGTGACCGTTCTTTTGCAGGTTTTACGTAAGAGTTAGAATTCAGAGTGTGTCCCTCCATATCTGTGTACTTGGAATCCTCTAAGCTCCCCTGACTATTTTATTTAAATGCCTTAGCACTGTATATCATTCATAGAGGTCACAGGAGACACATTTTCTCCATCTTTGTGGACTTGATCACCATCAGTTGTGGCCTCTTAAAGCAAGCAAAAATGTCTGTAATATCATGGCATATGTTTGCTTTTCTGTTGAAATTCTACCTGAACCACAGTTTCTGTATGCAGAAGTCGTCACGCTCTCGCCCACAGACACGCACATCACACTCTCACGTAGGCACGCCCTCTCGCCCCTCAATACAGCCCTATAATTTGCCAGATGCAGGGAATTGCTGGTTACTATGGCAACAACAGAGGAAAGAAGGTCTGTATTTTTTCCCCCCACAATTTTGGCAACAGGGTTGCACACACGGATGCACACGTCATTGCCACGTGATGGTGCTTCCAGCTTTGATTAGAATAAAAAAGACGACTTTGGCTCTGCAGCCAATGGATAGCGACCTGAGATGATGTCGACTGTGATTGGTGACGGAAAATCACTCTATAATTAAGTGACGGGTGTTCATCGTCAAGTGCAGCTGGACTTCAAGTGACAAACTGGCGGAAATCAACGCAAAGCATCACAAATTTAAATTAAGAAAGAAGCAGAGAACTGGAAGAGCTGAACTAATGCACTTAGACAAGCTCACTGGGTCACTGTTTGCTAACACTGCACACGCTGATGCTTGCAAATGTATCAATGGATGCAAACACAAGCCGGCAAGTCCAAAAGTCAACGCTTTTTCCGAAATGTCACTCTAAGATGCTTCATGTTGTAATTACTGTTTCACTGTTTAAAAGACACAACCTTTGGAAAGCTAAAATAAACCCCAAGTCATCACCTACACCAAAAAAATAGGTTAGTGACGAGCCAATCAGAGGCAGGGGATTATCCTCATGCATGCACAAACACGCACACGCAGCTGCATCTGGTTGGAGCTGATAAGGAGAATTTTGTTCCCCCTTCTGGGAATCCAGCAAAAAAAGAAAGAGACGAGGATTGAGGGGCTGACAAGTAGGGGGGAGGGGAGGGAATAGGGTGGTGAGTGACTGCTCAAAGCTTAGGCATGTACCTTTCCTGCCGACGCCGACATTAACAGACACAAGGGTTTGTTTGCAAGCGCAGGATCTCAGCTTCAACCGAAAGGGTGGCTCTGTGTTTTACAGGCTGATTTATAGAAATGGCAGCTAATCAATAAACAGCATGTAAACACTGCTGCATCCTTCAGCTGATCCACTTAGTGAGAAGCCACATCATTGGTGACTTTGAAGTTAAAGATCTTCTTCGTTTGTGCTCGACAGGGGCTTTGTTGCAACAAAAAACAAGTGAAAAATGGAGGATTACCACACTTCCCCCTTCAAATAAAGTCCTAGTTTTGTAAGTGCATGTCAAAATTCTGCAAGGGTGGGGATTTTACGTAAATCTGACGCCAGCCGTCCCTGCAACGTCACAACTTCCTTCAAATTCAGCTTTTAACTCCCCTTAGTGGGCTTTGCGGGGGTTGCCATGCTCTGGCCAATCAGACGCCAAACACCATAACGGAAATTTGCATAAATCTGCACAGCTAATGTACTGTGCAAATTGAAGGAGTGACGGTGTGACTTCCCTTTTTTCTCAGTGATGATATAACACAACATCTGACCTTCGTCTGAAAAAGCAACAGCCTGATAAATCCATTCATTTGCCTTCTGGCCAGATAGAGTGGAAAACAAAGTGCATTTGTTTGTGTAATTGCCCATGAGCAAGAAAAGATGGAAGGAGTAAGAGGAGGGGATAAAGTGTGCGAGTGGGTGTGTGTGTAAAACTACTGAATAAACAGAGGAGATGGATGAGTCTATTAAAGCAGCTCCTAATCCAGGCTATTAAGAGGCAGAATGAAGAAGTGTGGGAGAAGGGGCTACATACGGTGGGTTAATGGCACTAAATACAGACCTAAATGGAGTAAAGGCCTGGGAGAGATTATCATGAATGCACCCTGGGGTGTCACGAAAAAATTATGACGACGACTTTGAACCAGCCTTCGTAGAGTCATAGAGGTCCACCAAGGGCCAACCTCCTTAAACTTCAGCCCTGTCATGGCTGATTGCACCAATTAGCCGTTATAACCTCTTTACATGTTTATTATGTGTTACAGTGACCTCTGAAAAGCATTGATATATCTATTTTTTTGTTTCTTTGGGATGATGAAAATCACATCTGTTGTTTGGACAACATATTCAGCACTGGCACGATGAATGCATTGGCTACATTTCTCTAAATCGTATGCTTACACACATCCTTTTACGTGTTTACCTCCTAAAACCATGCAGTAGCTACGGACACTGGGCATGTGATGCGTGCTCAAGAATGCGCCAAAAACAGGTTTTTGAATGAAAGTATGGCCATGGTGTTCAGACTGGACAAGCAGGGAAGGGTTCTTCTTTTTCTACTGTTTACTACTGTTTACTTGGTGCAAAATGTCGTTGTGCAAATCTTGTAAATCTTGCTTCAGGCTTTGTCTTAGCTCAGCTCTATTCCGATATATATTGTGTCATATTATTGCCGAGGGGCAAAAACTCAACTATTTATTTCTCCTTCATGATAAATTTTTAAACAGTTTGCACTTCCGTGAAATAAGAGGGACGCTATCCATACGACACGACCAAATCCAAGTCCCTGATTGGTGAAAGTAAAACCCGGTTTAACTTGCATAACGCGTTTAACGACCACGCATTTTGAGCCGGTCGTAAAAACGTACATAGCTATGTGTGAACACAAGTCTTTTAACTCAGAAGCCCGAAACATGTGTTTGCAAGTTTACATAGACTTTTCATTTAAAGTAGCTATTCAAACACGTGTTTTTTATTAAAGGATAAAACTAAATGCGCACACGTTTTGTTTTTGTTTTTTTGTTTTTTTTTCTTTAGGTGTGTCAAGATTGTCTTTGACTGTGCACTTAATTTGACCCGTGCACACAACTTTATTTATCATGTTGTTGCCATACCATTGTAGGAGATCTTGAGGTAGAAGTGCTACAACATCCTGATTCATCATCATTTTGAGCTCAGACAGGCGGTAAAGGTGTTTTCTTACCAGATGTTTTCAATTCTACTATTTATTTTGCAATCGTTTTTCTTTTTCTAGTCTATTTGTCTTCTGAGTAAATATTTCTCAGGTTTTCACTCTTAGTGGCAAGTAAGCAGACTCTGACAGTCATCTTCTGGGACTTTATAAAGCTTGAATCAAACCACCGTGTGACAGCTTTAAAAAACCTGTCAACACGCTGGTCCTTCATGCAAAGACATTGAAGAATAAGATATACAATGATGTACAGTGGAAAATAGCAACATTGTTTTTTTTTCCTCACATGACTGTGGATTGGATTGTGTTGTTTGATGCTTTTGCTTTCAGAAACCAATAAATGGAACATTTATCTTATAGCGTCCGTTGTTTGATGCTCATGACAGAATGTAGTTTCTGCAGTTTCAGCAACAAAATGCAGAAGTGTACATCAGTGCCTCATCCCTCCTGCTGTTTTTTTTTTTTTTGTGATGACATCAAGCGAAAGCTATGTCAAATACTCGTTCTCCTTTGCAGGTTCAAATTAGTGCACACTCTAAAAGTTATACACCAGTAGATGGAGGTTACCATCATGATTTGTAAAGTTGTAAACACTTATGTTGTATATGAGCACCTTCCACCATCCCATAACTGCATAGTTGCAAGTGTGATGATGCTGGTCGGGCAACATTTGTATTTGCACCCAACGGCACCACCAAGTGGGGTCAGGGTGAAGAAATTTGGGGTAAATGTGTTGGATGTAGTTCTTCATTTTTACTAAAAGAAACAGACTTGTGATCTGTCCAGGATGTACCCCACAGTGCCGGGGACAGGCTCCGGTAACCATGGAAATGGATTCAGCAGGTTAAGAAGATGGATGGATGGATGGATGGATGGATGGATGGATGGATGGATGGATGGATGGATGGATGGATGGATGGATGGATGGATGGATGGATGGATGGATGAAAAGTTAAAGAGCAAAAAAAAACGTATTTTGACTCAGTCTGCAAATGAGAAAATGGCAAAGTTTCATCCATTCAATCCCCTAACTTTACATTGTATGCTCACCCAAGGAAATATATGATGTGACTTGGGATCATTATGATCCATTCGAGCTACATATTTCTTGCCTTATCCATTTTTGTGCTGGAAAAATATTAAGCTGCTGAATAAAGCGGATTCAAGAGTTTCTTTGTGTTGGTCATTTATTCCACAGGAAGCATGCTGGGCACAGCAGGGACTGAAATTACAGCAAGGAGGCCAGATTCCACAAGATTTACACATTTGGGCACTCCTATAAAAATGTCTTGCCACTATAACTTTTTCCTCACTAGCTATTCGTTTCCACCAAGTAAGTTTTATTTATGTGTTGATAATGTGGTTAATTCATACTCGTCACCCCTTAACATCACGTATCGCCATAAAATCTTTATTTATTCTCTTTAGTCAGAGGCGGACTTAGCAGTATGGGGGCCCCAGGCGAAAAATGATATGGGGGCCCTCTTCAGCTGTTGTATTAATCATTTTTTAAGAAAATCCTTACATAGGTTAAATCATCAAATAACTTCTTCATTGTTCCACAAGTAGACAGAATTAATGTGAAGTGTTTTGGAAGCATTTAAAAACAGAGATAATTTCAAAACTTCCATGCAGCAGACCTCGCAACCTGCACTGAAATTGAACAGGAAATGTGTAAAAAAATAGTGTGATTTTGAGGATAGATATAAAAATGATTAGGATTAAATGTATAAATTGCCTTTTTTTTTGAACAGGTTAGAGGTCACATATTTATTTTATTATTAGTAGGCTATACATCTCATGACAGCAGGTGATGGCGCGTGAGGCACTTCTTCACTTGCCACCCCTGCCTGCTTGCCAATGGTTGAAACATCTTTCGGTAAGGAACTAAACAGATCCCAAACCCGCCCAAATTATGTCTATCTGCCCAAAACAAATTTTACCCGCAAATTCAGATTCAAAACCACTCAATTGGGTTGAAAATTGCCCAATCTGGGTGAGCTGAATCCTCTGCTCATAACTTGCCATTGGAATATCCCATTGCTGCAGAGGGATGAGGGATAACAAAACACTTTCACATGATCAGTCTTTTGCCATTTCAGGGATTTGGGGTGGTTGTTTTTATGACAGGGTTGAATAATAATGGGCGTTAAACGTATTCGAGACACTTTTATTAAGTGTTCAGCTCGTGGCCCCTAGAGTGTTGGGGCGCCCCAGGCAATCATCAACCTTTGTCTAATGGTAAGGTAAGTAAGGAGATTTTTATTTCTTATGATTTCAGCTTTGTCGAAACCTGAAGTGTAATCTACAAATTTGTTGTTTTACTGTTAACAACTGGCATGTAAGAGAAAAAAATCTTGTGCTCAAGAAATTGGACAACATATAAAGAGGCATTTGACACCTTACACAAGTTTTGGGGTTTTAATGGATGGTTTTCCAATTAGTGGATCACCTACATACAAGTATCAGCTACCGTGAAACAGTAAACTCACTAAAATTGTCAGGAATGTTGTTGCTACATGTGCTAAACAAGCTGGGACGACATACATAATTTTCTTAGAAAATCATATCTGGTTTTGATGGAGAAAAATATTTATGAACCAAAACATGTGTGACACAGCTCTAAAGTTTCAAGTTCCCCTCCGATCATCTTTTGTAAAATCGTTCCCAGTGGTCTTGTGAAAAAACCTGTGTCGTTTTCTAAGACATATTTCTGCAGAGTGGCAAGAGTTTATTAGAAAACGAGTTGTGGGCAGTACTGTTGGCGCAGAGCAACCTCGCCCCGCCCTTTCCCTTCCATTTTGGAGCACCGAGCTTGTGGCCTGCCCAAAGTATTTTCTGCATCACAAATATGCTCCGTTTCCAACTGCAATTTTTTATCTGCTCCTGATTCACAAAAATTAGGATAAAGAAATAATACCATTTTAAGCTGAATTTCCTTTATATATGTCCTCCATGATGAGAAATATGCCACAAAAACATGTCAAAAACATAAAAAAACATTGTCACCATGTTTATGTTGGTTTATTTTTAACAAAATAAACAAAAGAAACCCCACAAAAATAGATGGATTTCAGAAATACATAAACATTCTGTTTGTGAAGGTAAAATGTCAGTGGAGTGTCCATGAAAAAGTTGTAGCAATTGAATTACCCCACAATTAACCAACAGTTTACACAATCACAGTGGATGTATACATTACCATTGGACCAACTTTAAACCTGGTTTCACTCATTTTTCTTACTATTTCTTCACGTCTAGACAGTGAGAAACATAAGTAGTGGAAGAAAAGCTAAACAAAAAGACACTTAGACCCATTGATCACCAATAAGTGTAACAGATTTTTTTTTTAAATCTCAAAAATACTTTAAAAGTCTTGTGAAAAAGTCAGACAGGATTCATAGAAAAATTACATTGAACATGGAAGAAATCCCAGTAAATTACAGTGAGACTCTTAATTTAAACAACGAAATTAAGAACCCCTGTAAACAAACATCATGGATTTTTTGGAAAGGGGTTAGGATGAATGCCATTCACAGTTTTGTTTTGGTTTTTTTACAATTCAGTTCAGTGATTTAAAGCTGTTTGAACCACACAACAGGATCAGTTGAATTAAGACAACAGGAAAAGACTTTCTGCTTAAAAACAGATTTAGATGAGTGATATTGAGCATCATATATATATATATATATAAAAAAAAAAAAAACGCCACATCCACCACAACGGCTTTCCTCTGTTCTTTATCCACCACTACAATGTCTGGTTGGTTCGCCATTACCATCCTATCAGTCTGGATCTGGAAGTCCCACAGGATATGGATATATATATATATATATATATATATATATATATATATATATATATATATATATATATATATATATATATATATATATATATATATATATATATATATATATATATATATATATATATATATATATATATATATATATATATATATATATATATATATATATATATATATATATATATATATATATATACCTCTCAGTTAAAGAAAGAAAGTCCAACATTGCTCTCTGAAACCACTTGAAACGTTCAAAAGTAACAATAAATTAAAAAAATTTGAAAATTAAATAATCAAAATCAGCCATTACTTTTGAGTTGTTGATTAACAGAACTATTTAAAAAAACAAACTACTGAAATAGGGCTGGACAAAAATGATGGTACCCATAACTTAATATTTTGTTGCACAACCTTTTGAGGCAATCACTGCAATTAAAGGGTTTCTGTATTTGTCAATGAGCCTTCTGCACCTGTCCACAGGTATTTTGGCCCACTCCTCATGAGCAAACTGCTCCAGTTGTCTCAGGTTTGACAGGTGTCTTTTTCCAAAATGCATGTTTCAGCTCCTTCCACAGATGTTCAGTGAGATTCAGATCTGGGCTCATAGAAGGCCACTTCAGAATAGTCCAACGCTTTTCTATTTCTATCCAGAATGCCTTGATAATCTTGAGATTTCATTTTACCTTTTACAACTTCAAGACACCCTGTGCCAGATGCAGCAAAGCAGCAGAACTGAGCCTCCTCCATGTTTTACAGTAGGGACAGTGTTCTTTTTGTTGTATGCTTCATTTTTGAGTCTACCAACATAGAGCTGATGTGCCTTACCAAAAAGCTCCAGTTTTGTCTCATGAAAAACTACAGTATTATATTTATGTGATGCAGAACAGGCAAATCTACGATTTTCAGCAAATTCAAGCTTTTGATTGTTGCTACAGAAAGCCACTGGAGTTAAGTTGCATAAAAAAATGTTTTTCATCTTAATATAAAAAAGGCCAATTTTGTTTTAGATGCATCAGAAAAGCAGTATATCATGACCTCACTTTCACTGTTCAGTCAATTTTCTTTTTAGAAACAATAAAAATCCTTTTGTAGCGTTGTCAGCTGTTTTATTAGAGGTCAGTCTTCAGGGTCTGCACCTTTATTGGGGGGATTTCCAGTGATTTGTTGACTGTGAGCATTTTCAGATAATACCCTGTTATCAAGAATGCTCCAATTTCAGCCCTTTTGAAGCCTTGATACCCACCAAAGTCCTGCTGAAATGGCATTCCTAAACCAGTACTCCACTTCTCCAAAGCTCTCTTGTACTACAGTAGTAATGCAAAAGCAGACTTTCTGCTGTTTATGGGGTGGGATGGGAATTTATGACTATCACAAGCATTGACCTTTAGGAGGTAGAAATGCTGCAAGCAGAACGTCAAGTATCTACTGGTAAGAACATGTTGTGCAAATTGCCATGATTGTTTTTTAAAAACCAGATGTCTTGGAAAAAGTAGGATGGCGTTCAGCTATGCAGCAGCACGCTGCGTTAAAGAGGCGGTTTTCCTAGAGCTGCAGGGTGTAGGAATAGGGTGGATGGTCTGTCGTAGAGACAACAAACACTAACTACAGTGGACAAGGCATCGCTTCAGATTAAGTTCATTGGCGCCCTGAGGATGCCATAAAATATTTTATCACCGGCAGAGACAAAGAGAGCGTGTTTGGGTTGTTTGTGCTCATTACACAACTTTTTCTGCTTTACCAAAGTATAAGCTCAAGGCCGAAATGATCTGAATCTCAGTTCTTATTTAGAAAAAAAAAGAAGCACAATCACAGAACATATGATAAAGGAGGAACAGGAAATTGCAACGACAACAAAAGCGGATTGATGGATTTTCAGACAGAACTCTTTTGTTAAATGGGGAAACAATGAAGGGGTGGGTGTGTTTAAATTCTTCAAGTACAATTGTCTCCATTTATACCCCCCCTCCCCCTCCAACCACCATTGCACAACACCACAGGTGTATTTCCAAAGAACAGGTTTCAGAGGAAATGTCCTCATTGACTCAGAGTTCATGTTTGAACAACTAATTTAAAGGTTCAAACCAGTCTGTGGAAAATTTTTCTTTTTAGGAAAAAAATAACACGCGCATGCAGGTTTTGTGCATCTATTTCTGCAGACACACAATCAGTTATCAGGCCTCTATCTTGGAAAAATGAAATAAAAAACACAAATCTGTTTTTGGATCAAGTAAAAATAGAAAAATATATCAGTGTTGTCATATTTTTGCTGTTTTATAGCCTTTTTACTAAACAAAAACATCTTAATTCACCAAACCCTTAAATGTCTGGGGCCTTTTGGAACATTGTTTTTTTTAGAGATATTTATTTCGGTTATGTTAAACAAACAAACTTAAAAAAAAAACATCAACATAAGCATTGACACTGAACTTTACTACTTTACAATTTGTTCTAATAAATTAAACTTTTTTCTATGGCAATGCTTGATATCCATCTTTTTAGTATTTTTTTTATAAATACTAAGTAGTAAATTTGACCATTTTATAATGCAGAAATAGCAAAAATTGAGATCAAATATTTGTTTTGGTTTTATGACAAAAGATCAAACATGTAGAAAGAAAATGAATGTATACATATATATATATTTATATGTATACATTTATAAATTCATATAAAAACGTCTAAGAAACAGTTGCCTCAAAATATTTATTTCAAGAGTTATCCCAATTATGAGTCATCATTACTCTTGTTATTTTTGTTAAATATAAAATCAAATCTAAAAACCTTTTGAAACCTTTATGTTAAATTCTTAATGAAAACTGTACTAATGGGGGGGTCGGTGTCATTTTTACAGTAATGACAAACATACGGTGAGTTCAGAAGCTAAATCCATCTTTCCAGACTGTTAGACCATTTTAAATACATATATTTAACCTAAAGATCTAATCTGCGCTTTGATCAGGTTAATATAGGGCATGACAAATCATTTTTAAAATTAAGCAAGATTTAAAAGGAATATTTTTGGGTCAAATAATGACATTGAAGTTTGTTTTTTGAGTAAGTTTTAATGATTTTATTGATGTTGTTTATATTGTTGATTTACATCGTTTGATTTAAAGCAACAACTTTTTTTTTTTTCAAACTTTGTTTTGGAATAGAAACTGAAAAAACGTTTGAGTTTTGGTGATGTTGTGAATCTGAAAGGGAATCAGTCCAGAAATCTGGCAAAAATGAAACATGCAGCTCTTTTCAGACTTAAAACTGTTTTCTTGTATCGAAAAAGAACAACATTCACATCCAATGGTGAATTTATGCTGAGATATATATATATATATATATATATATATATATATATATATATATATATATATATATATATATATATATATATATATATATATATATATATATATAGTTTCTTTGTTAAAGTTTCACTTTTCAAGAAGTAGTTCATGTTTTTTACTTTATGTAAGTTTTCCTGCTCAGTGTTTTTAGGTCAGTGGTTTATCAGTGCTTGTTAATTCATGAGAAACTCTCGCCGGCTTTTACGCACCAGTTGGATGAAGCTCTGTCCTACTTAAAACTGTTTGTGGTTGTCATCGTTTGACCGTAAATGAAAGGAACTGGAAATAAGAATTTGTTGCGTAATTTGAGCTTTAGCTAAACCAAAAAAAAAATTCCTCAATGCCGAGAAAATTCCTTCAAGTTGTTTTTTTACAATTCACACGTTCTTAGTTTCCATCTGGAGAAATTTGAGCTCAGCCTCCATATTGGTCTACAGATTTGTGACCTTAAGTCACCTTCACTAACTATCAAACACTGTCTGCTAGACTCCCCCCCACAAACACAACAAAGCATCATTTATTCCTAAGTCCATAAGTGATGATCTGTGGCATTAGAGCGATGTTCCTGTAGTCACTCAAGGCAAATGCAAAACACACACAGGTGTCCTTTTGAACTGACATAGTAGCATTAACAGATAACATTTGATGCTACAGGACACACTCATGTGCAATGATGAAATAGTGAGATTTGCATCAGGATATCTCTTTGTACAGTTGTTGGCACATCACAGTACTAACGTGAGACCAAATATACTCCACGTTTCTCTCTTTTTTTTTTTTTTTATTAAAACAACCGAATTGTCTCCTCTGGTTTTGCAGACCACCAAACGCAGATTAATCTCCCTTTCTGTCTCCCACCTCTCTCTATACACTCCGTTTGACAAATTGCCACAGTAATGTTGCCATTTTGTGCACACCACACTTCCTTCTGCTTATTGGTTTCAGATAAAACGGCAATATTTCCATTTGTCTATTTCCGCTCGTAGATGCTGCGACCTTGCAAATGCCACACACACTCTCACACACACACACGTGAGTGTAGGGTTGAACGCAATGAGACACACACCATCTCCTTCTCCTGGTCGTTAATAACGCACCCATGGCAATTCTCAGGCCAGTTACCCATACGCAACCCATTCATCACGCGGTACAACTAGCATATGATCGCAATAAATATGCTCTAGATAGGTGTGTTGCAGTCGGGAGAGCACACCCACAAACTGAGAGCAGAAGGGCAAATATGATGAAAATCAGATAAGCTGAAGCTGATTGATGTTACAATGAAATACATCAGTCTTGAAAATCACTGGTCGAACCGACCATAGGGAACCTAGGGAAAATCTAATCTGGAACGCAGTTTCAGAAAAGACACACACAAAAAAAGTTCCTTTTTGTGTGACAGGGAAACAGCCAACATGAGCAGATGGTAACTTTCAGCTTTTTCTGAGAACCAGGCTTGTTGGTGTTTCTCTGTGGTGCTGCCCTGACCTCTACTGGCCAAAACATAGAACTACAAGTAAAAACAACTGGTCAGGTCCAGTCATCTGCTGATTTTTCTTTTGATCAAATCCAGTCTTTAGGATGGATTAAACTAATTATGATAATGATATACCAAATGTAATGACAAAATCTGATAATGATAAATATAGTTATATAATGATAATAATGCTGATATTTCAGGTAAAATAAATGTAAAACGTTAAGTAAACCATAACATGGTTAATTTCCTCCCACTCCTTTTCAAGCAATTAATTAAACTCCTTTTGACAAACTTAATAGTTAACGGTTTTAGTGTGTCATGTACTGTAAGAGCTAATATGTCTATTTATGATTAAGAGTAATTATAATTGATCATCGGTATTGTAGTGATGAGCCCGGTGGAGTGATATGTAGTCCAAAAGTGCGTTGCTTTTTAAAGTTAACCACATATTCTTTTTCCTTAACCAGAGAGCAACACTGGAGGGGTCAAAGCCTCTAGAGCATCAGGTTGCAGACCCCTGTTCTCAATGTTCATAGATGATGGGAAATGCATTGTGGTACACCTCAGGTTCAGACGTGATGCTTAAAAGTAGCTTGAGGAATTTCAAACAACTAAATGGACTGTTCAAAATAACCATTACACTTTGACAATATTTCTTCTCTTATGGGGAATTGAAGTACTTCACATTGGACTGCAGACGGTGTTAATGACTTCCTTTCTCACTTCAACCTGTAAACTTAACCACTCTGCAGTTTCATCGACAACTATGATTACTCCCAAACTTACCAGCACTATTTTCTATGGTTTTCGTCAAAGCATTTAATGAATGAACGACGGGTGACACACTTGTCCAGCTTTAATGGGTGAAAGGCAAGACAGCTTGTAAAATGTTGTCCCACTTGTGGATGACGTGGTACTCTGTGCGCCCTTCTGTCGACGACGAGCATTTTTTTAAATCGGGTTTAGTTTCTCACAAGCAGTTTAAGCAAAAGCAGGTTGGACTACTTTGGGAATCACAATAAAGGTCAGTAGGTCACTTTAAAAAAATAATTTTCCTTTGTGTTGCAGCTGTAGAATGTGCTTTTGTAATCACAGTGGTTAGATGTAATTTTCAAATCAAATCAATTGTTTGATTTGATTGCAGCTCTAGAATGTGCTTTTATAATCACAGTAGTTAGATGTAATGTCCAAATCAAATCAAAATGGTTTGATTTGATTTGATTGCAGCTCTCATTTTATAATCACAGTAGTTGGATGTAGATTTTGTCTGTTTTGTCTTCTTGAAATCTCTATTTGATTAGCCTGAGCTCCAGTATCTAAATTGACAGACTTATGCTCGTCATTTATCTGCCTATCGTTTCTTCCCTTATCAGATACTTTCTTTGCCATCTGCATGAAGTTCTTCTCAATAGCTGTGTGTTTAAGGTACTCTGAGCTGTATTTTCAAATGGCACAATGCTTATCGGTTTGGGATTTATTAGTATTATACATATGGGCCAAGCATCCTCAAACTTTCATGGTGGTTGTATGAATGTATTGTTTTCAACAAGGTTTTATTGAGTCTACTACAATGGGAGGAGGGCAAGTCTTGGTCCCCCAGTAACGGTACCCACCCCAGATGAAACACAGGGTTGTGTAAGGAAGAGATCTTGTGTACAAACCACCTTTGTGAATCAGTGAAAAGCTGATTCACCCCCCCCCCTTTCTTTTAGAAACACTTCTACAAAGCAGGCCAGGGAGAACATTTGAAAGTGCCAGCAAGCAACTGTAGAGTAAAAAAATAAAAAGTTAGAGCCTGACACCATCAGGTTCCAACTTCAAGGTTTTTTCAAAATATTCAAATACATTTCAGGTTGTCCTCAACTATTAATCATCAAAATCACAAGGAAAATGTTTAAATATAGTTTATATTTTAATGCATGTGTAATAATTTCATAAGAATTTTGTTTTTTGAAATGATGTAGAAAATAATTGAACTTTTTCCTTAATATTCTAGTTTTTTTTTGTTAGCTGCACCAGCATATCAAGCAAATAAAGGCTCATACAGATGGCATCAAATCATTTGTCTTTTACTTTTTAAAAACTTCAAATTTAAAGAAAAAAATAGATTAATTTAAAATGTTTTTATTAATTAAATATTTTACAGAACAGATCCTCCTCCTTTGTGTATTTGTGTACTAAAACTAAAGTTATTTCATCTGATTTTAGACAGCAGCTCCATTTACTTCATCAGATAGTTTTAAGATTATGATTGTAAATTTGGCTCATACTTAAGTTGATGCTTAAAAACAACATATTAGATAACAATAAGATGCTTTTAAAAAAAAGGAGGTCCTTCAAAATAAATACTTTGAAGCTCAGCATTTGTAATTCAGTTCCAGATTTTGCCGTTTTTGCGTAGGACTGAAAAGCTTTCTGTGTTCAGCTTCACAGTTTTTTAGGTTTTAGGTTCGGGGTAGGGATGGGGGGGGCGTGTCAGTGGGCATGATCCGAGCTAGAAATGTTTTGTACCAAGGAAGCTGAATCCAGTCCCAGCAGTGTGCCCAAGTACGACTGCTCTCGAGGGTCCAAAATCTGCTCGGGCCTAACCGGGTGAACAATGTTGGCGGGCTGAGGGGTGAGGGTGTACTTCTCCAAAAAGGCCAGGTCTGTGGTGGCTTGGTAGCCAGAGTTTTGCTGCTGTGCCTGAGCCGGGATGCTGACCACACTGTACGACGAGGAGGAGAGAGCTGAGGCCCTGTGAGCGTGCGCGTCTCCCTGCGCCGCCCCTGCCACGGACACGGGGACTAAAGTGACGGGTATGCAGACATTTGAAGGGGTGCTCTGAAGAGACGCCTTTGGTTCACTTTCGTAACCCTTAGAGGGTTCCTGGAAAGGAGCGGAGGCGGGTTTGTCCATGCCGACCGGCTGCTCCGTAAAGCGGGCGATGTGTACGTGGTCGACGTGGTACTTGAGTTTGTCTTTTCTCTTGAAGGTGGCGCTACAGTGGGGGCAGTTAAAGGGCCGGGCGTCTGAGTGAATCACCATGTGCTTCGTCAGCGTCTTCTTGATGCGAAATGTCTGATGACATTCTGGACATCTGTGGGGTTTCTCACCTAAAACACAACATTTCTGCTTTGAAAACTCTTTCTTCATGTATCCAGGAAACTTACAGTATTTCATCTGGAAGAAGTGAACAGAACAATGACATCATCCAAAGGACTTTTCTTTTCTTATTTCCAAGGCATTTTAAACATCCAGTTAAAGCTTACCAATTATTGATTAAAAATATATATATTTTAATTCTTATCGGATTTCATCAAATTTGGTTAAATCATTTGAGCTAAAATCCAAACAATAATTATTTTATCCCATTTACAGTAAGATCTGCTCAAAGGGTGCTGCTGTCTGACATACAGTCAACCTGATGACAAGTCTTCCTTGATTTACATTTAAATTAACCCTTGAGCTGTCCTAGGCACTTTAATATTGGGAGTTGGGTCATCTAGACCCACTAGACAGTGCTCTGAACCTTTTTTCTTCAATGATTTGTGATCTTCACTGGTGTCCATGGATTACATGAAATCTTTCTACCTTTATCCACCTTTGTCATGGTAGGGAGAACACGTCAATGTAAGGGTGGGGTCATCTGGACCCCATAGGATAGCACAAGGGTTAAATGACCATTTTATGAGTTTATTATTTCATATGAAATTTTTTTTCTAAGGAATAATCATTCAAGGCATTATTGGATATTTTTGCTGCCGTTTTTTGAGAAGAATGACACATTATTGTGCTAGGAAAGCAAAATAAATCAAAATATGAAAAAAAAAACAGAGATTAATAGACTAATTCAGATTTTTTAGCAGATTTTTTCTGGATTTACTTCTCAGCTTCTAGCTTTCCCACTACAACTCCCAGCTATCGTCTTCCCATTAACTTTTACCAGCTCACTGCTTACAATTTAAAGATTATTAAAAAAGAAAAAGGTAGTTTTAATGTAATGCTGTTTTCTTACCAGAATGGGTTCTGAAGTGCATCTCTAGACTGGACTTTCCTTTAAATTCTTTCTTACAGACCTCGCACTGGTGCACTGCAGTTTTATACCTGAATTCAAAAGGACGGTGTTTTACATATTACAGCTACAATATGTCATAAAATACCACCAAACACAAGAGCCTGTGCGACATACTTTTGCCAAACCTTTTCTCCCAAATGAACACTTTTGTAGTGAACCGTCAGATGATCGTGACGCCGGAAACATTTCCCGCATTCTTCACATTGGTGTGTTTTCTCCCCTATACAGAACATGAATACCATTGAAGCAATATAGAGCAGTTATTTCTTCACTGAAGTGGAGCATATGCAAAGCAGTGCTACTAGAAGTCAGTTCAAGTCAGGTTTCTTTTAATATTTTTCTAGACAGTTAAAATTCAAATCACCAATTTTTAATTCATTAATTCATTCTTAATTATTTCATTCATCTTCTAATCTGTTTTGTCCCTTTCGGGGTCACGGGGCTGCTGGAGCCTATCCCAGCCACTTGTGGGCGAAGGCAGGGGACACCCTGGACAGGTCGCCAGTCTGTCGCAGGGCCACAAATGCCTTAAATAGTGTCAAATTAAACATAATTCTGCCATTAAAGAGAAATATAAAGATCAAATATAAGTTGTTTTGGCTCATTTGCTTCTGATATTATTCCTTTTTGCATGTAAATACTGAAACATGTTTCCAGTCACATCTAAAAGTAGGTCGATCTTTGCTGAACCTTTGTAAAAAGATGGTTTTAGAACACACAAGAGGTGCGTCTACTCTCCTTTTGTGTTTATGGACCCTTAACACATAGTCTGCTGCTTACCAGAGTGAATTTTTTGATGTTTTGTTAAATGGTCGTGACGTATGAACGTCTTTCCACACTCGTTGCACTCGTAGCGCTTGTCGTCACGGTGCACTCTCAGATGCAGCCTGGCCAAATGCAAAAGACATGAACTTCCATCCGTGCCTCTATTATGGAAAAAGCGTTCCAACTGCCTAATGAGCTTAATACCTGTACGAGCTGCTGTGACGAAAACTTTGACCACAAATACTACAGAAGTGAGGTTTTTCTCCTGTGTGGATCCTCAGGTGTTCCCGTAAGGTCGTCCTGCAAGTAAAGAATACAAGCATTTGTCTCAAAAAAGCTTTTAAAACATCTGCTTCCATTCAGAGAGACAGATGGAATTAAAAAAAATACCTTTCTCTTACTGATTTCCCACAAATAAAGCAGGTCCATTTTCGTGTCCCTCCATGTGTGCACTCGATGTGCCTCTTTTTGTTTCCTGAATCGTTAAACTGGCGCCCACAGATCTCACATGGAAACGGACCTGGGAGTGGCACAAAAACTTTCTTTAATTACTGCATTTAAATACTTACCGTAAATTCCGGACTATAAAGCGCACCCAATTACAAGCCGCACCCACCCATTTTCACGTGATTAACTACTTTTATACATACACAAACCGCGTCAGAGTACAAGCCGCAGGCATTAGACGACATTGTCATCCTGACAGATCATGAACTGATTCCTAGAGTAAGTGTAATTCGTTGGCACACCGTGGGTGGAGCCAGCTTTGCCTCTGGCTCATGTATTTGAGTACACCTACATCTGCCAAAGCATGGACCTCTATTCTGTTCACAAGTTCCTCAGTTATGGTTTTTTTATTTCATTTTATTTTTTTAGTTTTTTTTACTTTTTGACAATCTAGGTATCATACATAAAATTACAAACAGTAACCATATAATCAACATTACATCCCTCAGTTATGATGAGGAAATTTACATCCGCGATTCCCCATTTCCCATGAGTCTTAGGGGCTAAAGGCGGGGCCAACGCCCGGCTCGCCAAACTGTTGTACGTGTTTAAGAATGAGCAAGTATCAGCAGTGCATGGAGGGGTGAACGGGAACAGCTATCCTTCCGCTTGTGTCGCGGCAGGGTTATGGGAGTAACAGGGCTGGTTAAAAAACACACCAGTAAAATAAAGCAGCGGCGACTGAAAAGCGCGCGCCTCAGTGCGGCGCGTGCGTCAGAAGTTTCCTTCCACAACAAACACTGTTGCTCCGCAGACGCCTCTGCGCTCGCCTCCGCCCCACAGCTCTATGTGAACGAGCAGCAGGAATACATGTCTCCAGCTCACACGGAGGCTGTGAGCTTTTCAAAGCAAAATTCCGCTCAGTCCTTAGAAACCGTAAAAACGATCACGTCGATTTGTGTTTCCAGTCGTGTCCCGACAAAATAAAGGCTGATGTTATTCCCACATATTTACGTGCAGCCAGCAGAGTCACTATGACTCAGAGGTAAATTCACTCCTGAGCATGCGCTGTTCTCTCCGTCACGCAGCTTACCGGCTTTTCCAAACCCGTTGGTGATGGTGGATTTTTTTACGCTGCTTTTAACGATTGCTTTTAACTTGAAAGCTTCATCATATTGTAGCGGCGATCACGTGCACGTTGGGTCTAATGGCACCAAAGGATTCTGGGATGCGGCCGGGCATGCGTGTTTCGTTTTGTTGAACCATGACTGAAGTGTCTAAGACCTGAAGTCAAGTCCATGCTGTTTGGCTGCTTAGAGGTGTGTTGAAAAATAAATGCCTTGTGCTTGGTGTTAGATAGAGAATTCAAACCATTCACTGAGTCCGAAAGTACATACATGGCGGCCGCTAATTAACTCCATAAATTAGCCGCGTCACTGAATAAGCCGCAAGGCTGTAAGCGCAGGAAAAAAGTAGCGGCTTATAGTCCGGAAATTACGGTATAAATAAAGAACTTGTGAACTAAAGCAGTGCAGCAAATCTACATTAGAATGGCATAAACAATAAAAAAAAAAGCTACAGAATATCAAGCTCAACTGAATTGAAAGGCTGTGGTGGGACAACAACAGTCGAGGCTTTATGTCTGCAAAGATCTATAACCATCACTGCTGGGGTGATATTTCTCACCTAAGTGAAACTTTTCCTGGTGCTTCAGCCTTGCAAACCTGGACTTGAAGTATTCATCACAGAAGGAGCATTTAAAGGGCCGGTCCTGGGTGTGCAGGATCATGTGCTCCTGCAGATGAGGCTTCCGGCTGAAGGTCTTTGAGCAGACCTGTGTCAGACAGACAGCGGGACATTTGCAGACATCAGATATTGCTTTGATTAAATTCAGTGTAAAGGACTAACTTTAGAACCAATTTTGGCAACATTTCCCAGGGCAGAGTGGATCCTTCATGAAAACGTCACAAAAAACTGAACGTTTGAATCATGTTTACTGGAAAAGAAGACGGCCGAAGGTGTTTCAAGAATTCAGGCAGGAAGGAGCACAACTTTGTGTTTTTGGAAGTTGCCGATCAAGTGCGAGCTACTATGTGAAAACACAATGACCACAGCAGTGGTGAAATCTGAAGTTTTGTCGTCAAATTACTTTACTTGACTTGATGTTGATAAACCAAAGTTCTGCACGATGACCTCATGATGCCAACAACAGAAATTCTGATTTCTGCTAATACAACACACTTTCAAATGTTATTTGGGAAACTAAATTTTGCTAAATATCTTTTTTAATTTATTTTGAATGTAAAAACAGTCACTGATAGTCCCAACATGGTTTCTATTCTCTCACTGCGTACGATCTCTTTAAAATTTGACTTATAGAAGTATATTCAGTAAATGCAATGTGCATAAATAGAAAAAAAATAGCACAATGAGCATTACAAGGGATTTTTAAACTGAAACAAGTCCTTACAGAACATTCCCAGCTTGCACTTTTCCTCTTCCTCTTGTTCAAAAACTCTTGAGTGCAGTCCGGATGAAACCTGGATAGAAGGAGGAGGACAAAAACACTAGATCTGCTCAGCTAATGCCTTCAAATTTAGCAAAACTGTGTCTGCTGTTTTCTTTTATCCAAAAGACTTTGGCTTGAAAGGTGGTGACACTCCGGCGCCACCATGAGGCCAGAGACTAGAACATCATCAAAGACCTCTGATGAATGGATTTCTGAGCAGGATTCACCCCGCATCAGGCCATGTCCTCTTAAACACCTATTCTGATGACAACCGTGTTTTTAACAGGTTCTTGTGGCTTTTTTCTTATGATGGAAGACATATATTAAGAAAACTAAGCTCAAAAATGCATTTCTGAGTCTTTCTTTGCTATTTGTGATGTACAGCACACAGGTACAGCACCGTCCACAACTCAGAGGCAAATTTCTAATCAAGTCCTGCCGCTTTGCAGAAACTATGTCCCAGACAACAACACAGGTTTTTGGATTTGGCCTAAAAACAGCATCATCATAATGGAAATACCTCTAGGAACAATTTCACAATGGATCCAAAGATAAATCTAAGTGTGTCTGTAAATAATAAAACACATAAATTATCCAGGTGGGGCCAAATGGATGCTATTCAAATTACATTCTTGCAAGTAGAGATAACAATACATTTGCTTTTACAGGATATATAATCAATTAAGTCTGTTGGCAGATGTTTCCTATAGTACAAAAGAGGGCATCAGGTTTACCACTTTGACATTTATTGATGTAGTTTATGCCCAATAACAAATAATTAAAAGTAATTATTGACTGCCTGATAGATTTTCCTACAAACTGCTATATGGCTCTAATTGGATTAGCCATACCAAACAGCAGCAGGAAGTGATGGACATTAAACAAAATCTACAAATAGGCTTCACATATAATTGTTGTTCTAAATTTAGAATAGGATGGCTTGGAAGTTTACGATGCTCCTGATCACGCTGCAAAAGTCCAAATCCCCCCTTTGACGCGTGACGTGATAAGAATCGACTCACCTCCGGACGTGCTTTGCCAGCGTTTTCTTGCTGGCGTGGAGTTTGTTGCAGAAGGGACACTTGTGCTCCTTCTTTGGGAAGGAAGCATCACTGGTGTGCTTCTTCTTATGGACGTTCAGGTTGGATTTGGTGGAGTAGCACTGGAGGCAGATGTCACACTGGAATGGCTTCTCCCCTGTGTGCACTCTGGTGTGACTCTCATATTTACCTTCAAGAAAAAAATAGAACTTTAAAGAAAAAAAGGAACTTATTGTTTTCTTTCAGTGAAACAACCTTTTCTCTTGAAAAAAACAAAACGTGTCTTTGAGCATCATGCTCTAAAGAACGTATCTTGGAAAAATACATAATATTTGTAGTTAGCAACTAGGTATAATGCTCTATAAGGACAAGTTCAGTAATGACAAACTTTGTGGTCATGTGACTACCATGGCTTATATTTTCCCCGTTTGAAACCAGGTAGGAACCTCTTGCGTCTATTGTTTGAACCATTGACTGTTTATGACAACTGGACAGGGCGAGTGTGAACTCGCACACAGAAAACGTCTTACTTCCGAATCCAACGAAAAGAAGTCAACTCAGTCGCCATTCTTTTCGTGATACGTACGCCGCCATGTCGGAGCCAGACGACACAAGTAAGCAGTGACTGCTCCCAGTCGGTTTGGGTCAACGTTGCCTTGTCAACCTTGGCTCACCATTCAAGAGTGAGCTTGTTAAAAGGCCACACCCCCTTCCATTTGAAAGCGGGCTCTGTCAATCAAACGTTTCAAACATTTGATGTGAGACCACATACTTTCATCCAGGCATGTGATTGGACATTTTATGACTCGACTAACTTGCACTACTGAAATAATGTCACAAAAAATAAGGGCTTCCCAAGCAAGAATGGTTATTCTGACCCATAGAATGACTGAGTAATAGGTGTTTATTTCTCAATAGAAGTCTACCGGATTTGGCGTCTTGGAGTCAGTGGGTACTTCCTGTTAGGAGCACAAGGGGGGGGGTAAGGGGCCACTATGTCCAGTTCTCATAATACAGTCAATGGTTTGAAGACACCCCAAACACTGGAGAGAGATTATAGCAAGCCATCAGTAGATGAATTTCTATATCAAACTTGAAACACAATTCACTTGCAGAAAATCCTGCACTGTAAATTCAATAACAGAGGTGACAAAAAAAGTGGTGGAGTGTGGGGCCTCATGGGGGTAAACTCATTTGGCTCCTCTTTTTTTTTTTTTTTTTAATCAACCTGAAGCGTGGCTGGTCCCCACCTGCGCGGTCAAACGTCTTGTCACATTTGGGGCACTTGAGCGTCTTCTTGTTGGAGGTCTGGATGATGACTGGATCAAGCCCCTCAGGATATGCCGATGTGCGGTTAGAGCTTCCCGCTGCAGACACGAGCCCTCCTGGCTCCTCCACAGCCTGGAGGCTTCTGTTTGCGTCATTTACCTCATCAATGCTCTTCTGAGCAACATTTCCAGAGTTCATCTCCCTCTGCATGTCATCTTCTCCATCCTCGTGGATTTCGTCGCTCCCCCGGGTTTGTTCGGAGCTCTCATTCCCAACCAGCAGCAGCGTCGAGCTCTCCAACACCAGGTCTTCTTCTACTCGTTCTTCATCTTCCCGCCTTGGTGTTGCACTTTTTTCTTTTTCTTCAGACGTTGTGATGGAGGACTTTATGTTGTCTCTTTTATATTTGGTGGGTGCTCTTCTCCTTCGAGCTGATCTTCGAGTGGTCACCCCTTTCTCTTCTGCTTTTTGTGCATCCTCAGCTGGGGCCACAATTGCACAAGGAGCCAAACTGCTCTCCAAGGAGGTGTCAGTGTGAAACTGTTGGTTGAAAAAAGCATTTTTTTCTTCAGGTGGGCACTGAACGTTGGTGTCAGTTCCTGTGGAGTCACTGGAAATAACTGCCTTCCCAGAGATCTCCATCATCTCAGCTTGAGTATGAATCACTCCGACAGAGTTGGTCCCTCTTTCTTCACAGACCAGCCTCAGTACATCCATCATGTTCAGAAACCGGGCTGCCTCAGTGAGGGCAGGCAGATCTGCTTCAGCCACAACACACTCCGCAGTGTACAGGAACCCCAGCAGAAGCTGGAAAACTGAATCCTCCACGTGGTCCAAAGTCACCTGAGCCGTCGCAGCAGAGCTCTTTGACAGTTCTGCGTGGAAGTAGCTGCTGCCATGAGCCAACACCACCTTGTGGGCGCTGTAAACCTTCCCACCCACCACCACGGAGACATCGCAGAACTTCTGCCGGGTCCGGTCCTCGTTCAAAAACTTCAGGAGGCTGTGGCTGTGATGGGGCATGGCGAGGTGTCTGTCTTGTGGCGGTAACGGGTATGAAGTGTGGGCGTTTGTCCCGTCAGAGGATGGGTCCACTGGGAGGTTAATGCTGCTCATCCTGCCACACTTGGTTGGGACGGGGCGATGGCTTTTTCATAACTTGAGCATTTGAAATGCAGCAATAAATTAACCCTAAAAAGCAGAGATAAAAAACTTTATTGACAATTTTGTCAACTGGTTAATTTCAAAGACTCCAAACACAAATCTATTTAAAATGTAGCACATTTTGGATATTAGCACAACAAGGAGATTTTATTTTAAGTTTTTTTTCCAACCGAAACACAAAGAGACTAGATGACGGTCGTGCATTAAAAACCGTTTTCAATTTTTCTAAATAAAAAGAAAAAGAGCTTAACAACATTAAACAAAGCAGACCGTTTCCTAATCAGCCCATCTGTTAAAAGCTCCAAATTTGCACCCCACCTTAAGGACCCCTAACGTCTGACGGGCGAGCCCCCCCACCGAGGAGAGTGTTGACAAACGACCTCTTACCATTCCACCACCATTTAACAACCCGTTATCGTCACGTGACGGGCATGTTCTTACCCAAAACGCACGTGAGGCCATCACATAGTTATTTTTTTTCCAACGTTATCAAAACATACCGACGAAACAAAAGGAGGAAAAACAATTTCCTGAATATCTGCAACGCCCCACCGGACAGGCTGGACACAGAAATAAGCTCCCCGGTGATTGGCTCCCGAGTTCCTACAACGCTCCTGCTCATTGGCCTAAAGCTAAAATCAGAGAAAAAAAACAACAACAATATCTTAAGAAAGAATAATTGATTGAACACTAGATTATTCATTATCAGATAGAATAATAGGTTTTGCATATTTTAATTGGTTGTTCTTGAAATATGTACAATAATACACAACAAATAAACCACGGTGATGGAGTATAACTTCAAAATGCAACAAATTCAGACTTCCGCAGATTTCCTAGCGCTGCTGCATCTTGGGAAATGTAGTCAAAAGTATTTTCCAGCTGTGTCTGTACGATTTTAGACTTTTGAGTTTTGAAACTATGCTGATTTTTTTCCTAATTATTTTTCAACTCAAATAATAATCATGTCATTTAATTGTTATCTTGCTGTTGTGTTACTTTGTGCAAGTTAAAAAATACAAAACTGTAAAACACAAAAAGTGACATGAAGCATCTCTAGCAAGAGGAACAAGAGGTCACAGGTGGCTGTGAAATACGTTTCTTTGCTTTAAGGTATTTATTAACAACTATTACTTCACACTGAAAAAAACAAAGATATTGATCATTGATAAAATGAGATTGAACATATTTTACATAAGTAATAAAATAAAAGTTCTTACAAAAAAGACAACATAACAAGATATTATGGAAGCGTAGGGCCAACAAAATATATTTTTTTATCCCAATGCTAAATATGAGTTGCCTACATGACCAAAAATAGGAAGTTTATAAAGTGTTGTCTCACTATACTCTTACTGTTGACTATATCAACAAGTGATTGAATATGCTTTTTTGTTGGTCCATCCCAACTTATGAATATGAAACTTGGTTATTCTAATACTCAAAGACAGGAAAACCCTTTTCTCTTTTAGATGTTTCTTTAAAGATAGAATTAAAATGTTGCTCGGATTTTGATTAATCTAATTGCACAAACTGCCTCCTCATTTAATACTGCATTTATACATCAATGATACAGTTATGATAACCTGGTGGAATATATAAAGGATTTTTAAACCATGCTGCTCCAACATATAACTGTCACTACACTACCCAATTAATGTAGTGAAAAGACAAATGTAAAATGGTTTTTCTTTCTTTGCCCAACTAAATGATATTTTCAATAATTTGTCACGGCCATGTAACATATAAATTCTGGCACTAAAAGTAGTAAAAACGTAAACTGAACAGGCACAGAGTACACTGTGTCCTTAAATTGTGTACTTGAATGATGTAAACTGTATAATTTAAATATACTGTTTATCTCATTCAAAGATTGCCATGTGGTGCAGCTTTACAGTAACTTAATCTGCAGTCCATATGTGTGTGCACGTGTCTGTGTTTACATGTGTTTCGGGCAGCGCAAGGCTGACTGCATTCCAGTTTTTTCTCTGCTGGACACAGATTTTTTTTTATGATCATCTGTGCATAATTTATAAAAAGTTGCTTACATATAAGCATTTCTCAATTCAATCTGATAAAAACTTAAAGTTGCTTAAATTAGCCTCCTGTCCACACGCTCCTCTCCCTCCCCCAGCATGTTTAAGACAGCCTAAGTGCATTAGCTTAAGCCCTCTTGTCTAGCGTGCATCTGAACACTGCAGTCAACGCGTGCATGAACTGAGGAGCAGAGGTGAAGATGAACCTGTGCATGCAAGTGTCCTCCACCTGCGTTTCATGCAAAATGTTATGAAGTATATGCGAGCAGGAGGACTTTCCCAAGAAAATGTTCAGGTTTAGCATCCAGGTGTGGGCGCTCGGTCTGCTGTATGCAGGTAACTGTTGGATTATATATCTGTACTGTACAAATATTTGTTTGCAATAGTTTTTGTCCACTTCAAGAACACTATTAGTGGTTGCAGTTTATTTCTTTATTTGTTATTTTAGCATCTAGTTTTTGCATTTAATAAAATCTTTTGAGCGTGTAACCCTTGTGCTATCCTAGGCACTTTAACATTGGGAGTTGGGTCATCTAGACCCACTAGACAGTGCGCTGAACCTTTTTTCTTTAATGATTTGTGATTTTCGCTGGTGTCCATGGATTACATGAAATCTTTCCACCTTTATCCACCTTTGTCATGGTAGAGAGAACACGTCAATGTAAGGGTGGGGTCATCTAAGATAGCACAAGGGATAATAGTGCATACTTTGGTGGAGTAAAACAAATATTGCATTTATCTTGTTGGCTTCAGAATCTAGCAATGCATTTGAATTTTTCCCTCACAGGCTCTCTGTCTGCTGAGGAGATCGGTGCATGTGAACTGCAGCCCTGCCAGAATGGTGGTGTCTGTGAGATCTACAATGGTGGCCACAGATGTCGTTGCTCCCAGCAGAGCCAATATGGGCGCTTGTACGGCGGGGAGAACTGTACGGTTGCACTCTCTGGCTGTGATGCAAGCAAGTGTGAGAATGGAGGAGTTTGTTCTCCCCTGCTTATAAATGACCAGCACACGTACACCTGCATTTGCCCTCCTGGCTACGTGGGCCTCAAATGCCAGATTTCGACAGTGTTCTCCTTTGAGTCCAGAGGTCACATGTATGTTGAGACGCAGCATCTGGATCCAGAGGCTCCTCTAAATGTGACATTCAGTTTTAGGACAGACAGGCCGGCTGGCACACTCTTCCAGCGAAGAGTGGACAACCTGCTCCTCAGCATTAGAATAATAGATGGACTTCTCTGCCTCCTCAGCCAAAGGGTCCAAGGCTCCAGCACCCTGGTTCAAAAACTCCCAGATTATTTGTCCAACGGGATGTGGCACACTGTGGAAGCCTCCCTGGGTGGCGTGGTCAGTCTGATACGGCTGTTGTGCAGCGAGGAGAGCTGCCCCAGAGATTCCAGCGCTGAAGTCCAGCCACTTGACGAAGCTACAGCCCTCCCTGACCTGGGAACCGCTCGTCAGAGCCTCTTCATTGGAGCGGTTGGGCTGAACTGGGCTCTAGACAGAGGAGTGGAAGATTCCCCTCCGGCTTTTCTGGGCTGCCTCAGAAACGTCTTTGTGGACTCACATCTGGTACTGCCTGCCACGGGACCAAAAGACTCAGACGCCCACACAAACGTCACTGTGGGGTGCAGCGACAGAGACAAATGCGATGATAGTCCGTGTCAAAACAGAGGCCGCTGCGTGAGCCAGGGCTGGAGGAGGTACGTCTGTGAATGCCACAGGCCTTATGAAGGAGACAACTGTGAGGAGGGTAAGTCACAACATCACATAAAACTGACCAGTTATAGTTCAACAGATTTGCCAAATACAGCCAAAGAGGAGAATAACCTGAAAAGACGATAGGAATTCATTCTAAAAGGGTAATTAAAAGAAAACTAAATTTTGTTTCAATTTATTTCAATTTTTATAATAGTTTTACGGTTGATAGAAAATAATGTCTTTTGCAGATCTAGGTGAATAAGCTCCCTTCCTTTCGTAGGGAGTTGGATGCACTGAACAAACTTGAAATTAATCTGAAAGAAATAATTAATATTTTACTTAGGGGCCTCAAGAAGAAATCCTCAAATTTTTTTTAAATTCATATCTCCTCAGAGAAATTATTAAATTAAATCCTCAGAGTGAGAAGTAAAACAAAAGTACCGTATGCAGTTTTGTAGATTTCTTTAAATAGAGCAGATAAAGGTTTTAGCAGCCTCTGGAAACACCCTGACTTTTGCATGTTCACCTTGACCGGTGACATCACTGAGTTCAGCCTCGCTCATGTCCTGCTGGATGTCTCAGTTAAAGCTCTGAGGAAAGGCCACGGAGCAGGATAAAGTGAGTTAACGTTAAACTGCAGTCGTTAAAGGAGCTTATGGAGCCAGCAGAAATAGCTCAAAGTCCAGCCAAAGACAATTCTAAAAGTATTCAGCAACACCTGCAGCAAGGATTAAAGAAACGTGAGTTTCCCAGGTTCACATGAGGGGTTCCTTGTTTTTACCAGATTACAATATATTATGGATTTGTCATCCATGATATTTGGTTTCTGCTTAATAAGCATAAACATACTTCAAAGATAAGAAATAATAAAAAAAAACTAAAATTTCCATTTACAACTGTATACCAAGTGTAAATCAGACAACTGATTGTTCTTTTCTACAATTGCTTTGCAGGAATTTGTGAAGCATTTAAAAAATAAATTATATTTCAAGTTCAATTTTGGGATTTTAAGGATGATTTTGAGTTGACGGAAGCTTTTACTCACCCCAAACATTTTCATCCCACTTTTAATAAAATTAGTTTTTGTTTTTTTTTTAAACTGGTGTCCTTCTCCAGCCTCGTTCAAAGTATTTTAGTAATTATCACCTAACGTTTCACAGCTTTGTTTTTATCTGGTATCTTTCAAAGAATTTCATTTGCTTTTTTTGGAAACAAAATGTTTGACGACAACAACAACAAAAAAGTCAAGGGATAAATTAGTTCTCTGTCAAAGTAAGAAATCATCAAAACACTTGGCAAAGTACAAAGTTGGTCGTTTGTTAGATCTACACAAAATCACCAAAAAGATGGTTTTATGGAGGCAGATATCTGGAGGTGTATTTATTGAAGCTTCTTCTGAAAATGACAAATCTGGACGCCCGGAGCCCGGAGTTGGACGTGGTGACCTGGCCAGCGGCGGTTTATGGCCGCTCTTATGACATGGATGCATGAATGAGTGTGAATGAATGAAGAAAATATGAAATGCTCCACATAGGTAGGAGCCTTATCTAGATTTGACTCAACATCTGGTGCATCTAAATAGATTACACCATTACTGCAAAAACCAGCCCCTTAGAAATAAGTCAAAACATCTTACCGCATTGGCTCATTTTCTTATCCATTAGCTAAGCAAACAGAAAGAAGCTGAGAGCTTTTTGTGAACTGTTGTAGAGTTTTAAATCTTTTTGTTGTGCTTGAGAGGGATATATACTTCTTTAGTATTTGAAATAAAGCTATATTTCTTATATGCTTTAGACAGAACAGAGAGCATAGAAAGGGACGTGATGGGGAGTGGGGTTGTTGGGTGTCGTTGGGTAAACATGGACAGTTGGGGCAAAAATTAAGAAGAAAAACAACAACAAATTTATAAAAAGTAACCACAAACAATCTGTATGGTTTTGTTGTTCCCACATACATTGTCACACCTTCCACAGATGTCCATCGGGAAGCTTGTTGAGCACGGCTTTACAGCTTGATAAAGGTGATGTGTTCATTCAGCGCGATGTGGCTTCAGCCAACACTGTGAAAAGTAGGAAAGTCTGGTTTGGAGCCCATAATATCTCTTTGATTGAGCACAAACTAACCTCAACTCCATGAAGAACTTCATGTTACACCACGACACTGCAGTAACACACGCAGAGCGAGCCCCACCAAATATAAGTGCCACGCATGTTCATTATAGGCTCAGTTGACTGCATGCAGGACTGGCCCATGGGAAAGCCAGGGTTCAATTCCTAGGGGGCACGATGAGTTTTCCTACTGGAAAACAGCAGTTAACTAATCCATATAATCAAATTTTTTGACCGATTTGTGTAAAATATTAATATATTACTGTATTTAACATTGTTACCAGCTAATATTATACTGGGTATTTTGGGGGGGATATCTAAAGAAAAAGCCTGAGTTTGTCCAAAGAATCAAGTCAACAAGTTCTGTCTTCATCATTTTCTTTAGATTTAAAAAAAAAATGTGATAATGTTCATTCTTATAGAGTACATCACTGCTCGGTTTGGGAACCAAGACCTCAAGAGCTATGCTGTCTTTTCATTGGACGAGGAGCCCGAGGACACGCTGGTCATATCGTTGTTCATGCGCTCCAGACAGTTAAATGGGCTTCTCCTTACTCTGGCGAACAGCACCAGTCAGTACCTCCGCCTCTGGCTGGAGAAGGGCCGACTCAAAATTCAGGTGAACAACTTTGAGACCCTCACGGGTCAGAGTCCAGTCAGTGATGGCCACTTCCACCTGGTCACTGTGAAGCTGGAAGGAACCACAGCCAGTGTGTCTCAGTCAACCCAAACCCAGGGCTCTGTGGTCACCAGACAAATCCATACTCACTCTGGAGATAAGGTTTTTGTTGGAGGGCTACCAGACCCAAGAGGTTCTGCATCTTTTGGGGGCTACTTCAAGGGATGCATCCAGGATCTCAGGATAAACAGCAGACGACTGCAATTCTACCCAATAGCTTCTAAAGTGGAGTCTTACAACCTGGAGGAGCTGGTTGATGTTGCAGAGGGATGCAGCAGCAACAACGCATGTGCTGTGAGTTGCAGTTCTTAACTAGAAACGTATATTTTGTCCTGTGCAAACATCCTTGCAGAATGAACTTGAGGACGGATGTCTGCTGTCCCCCCAATCCCCCCCCTCCCCCAAATCAGGTCAATCCCTGCCTCAATGGGGGGGAGTGTTACTCTATGTGGGATGATTTCATCTGCAGCTGTCCACCCAACACCGCAGGCCAGCGCTGTGAGGAGGTCAAATGGTGCGAGCTGTCTCCATGTCCTGCCTCTGCTCTTTGCCAGCCCCTCCCTCAGGGTTTTGAGTGTAAGTATCCAGGAACCCGCGCCTCTTCGTACTCCATTATTGTTTTAATGTCTGAAAAACAAATACCTGTAAATGGATTTAAAATGTTCTGTACATGTTCCATGTACAGCGTTTTATGGTCACAAATAATTTCCGAAATTCAATAAAAACAAAACGTTTTTCATTTTAATGGCTGTGGCTAATTACAGGAGGGAACAGAGATGAGGCAGGGATCCCAACATTTAATTACTCTAAGACGTTATAATCAAATTAGGACGTCCACCACAAATGTACGTGGTTGTTAATAAAGGTGTGTCTTCCTGAAGAGACCACATGTTCACCACCAGAAAAGGAGGCCCTGACAAAGACAGTCAATGAAAGATCTGATCCCTTCTGTTTTTCTATGCAAACTGTCAGATTTATACAAGAGGGGTTTTTTCTAACCCCTTTAGTGTATTAAAGCAGGTGTATCTTACAGGATCACATGATACCCAGAGAATGTCACAAATAATATATTGTTTTAGACATGATGTTAAACTACTATCATCCAACTATGATCAAACCAAACCCTGGTTCTACTAACTGAGTTCATGATCAATAAATATGCCTTTTGAATTCATCTAATCTCTTAAGTTTGAGAAAAACAAGCCCAAAAATGCTTTATTCTCACAAAAACTGAAGGTTCTCCTTTTTCAGGTGGTTTTGAAGATTAGTCACAGCATTTGGACGTAAAATGTTCTTTCTTGAGACATATCACCACTGATCCAAGTGGCTTCATTACTCATTTATGCTGAGTTATATGACTAAGCAAACAAATACATTCAGGGTTTGAAGATCCACTATGATGAAAATTCTGTTTTGGGTGTTATAAACATTTCATTGTACCATTTTTCTAAAGATGGAGGGAAAATATCAAGAAAATTAAGCTCAAAATTGCATTTCTGAGTATTTATTCAAATTGATCAGGAGCAGATGAAAAAGAGCGTGTAAACAGATGGGTGATGGGAATTGGGGTCCCACCCACACTTCAGAATGGAATTTCTAACAAACTACTCTATAGAAACTATATCCTAGTACCGGTAAATGGCACTGTTTTTTTTTCTCCTAAAAACAACATAATCATAGTTAAAAGACCAGTGGGAACGCTTTTACAATAAACCAAATATGATTGGAGTGGAACTTTAAAATTGCTGGCCTACCATAAATTTAAATGTATTAAATGGGTAGCTGAGAAAAACAACTGAACTATTCTGAAAAACATTTTCGTTCTTTGGCGTTGAAAGCCGGAAATCTATTTGAAAGCATCTGCTCCACTGTAAAAGACTGACATTTTTGAGACCCTTTAATGTTACTTGTTTAAAAATTGAAAGAAAATTAAAGTTTAAATCAAATATTGCTGTTAATTAAAAAAAAATAAAAAAAATAAAAGTAGAATTAAAAGCAACATATTTTGAAGAGCCCGATGTTTTTGAATTCTCGAAAGATTTTTAAATTTGCTTTAAATAACTTAATATAAAAATAAATCATAAAAGGTACCAAAAGATTTTAGCAGAATGGCACTGAAACTGGACCTTGTCATTTCTCATAGGTAAAACTAAGTTGATGTTGATTTAGGTAAAAAGTTAAAAAGTCCATCTTTCCATCTTCTTTCACTCATCTGAAGCTATGGACACACTGGGCACAAGACGCACACTCAAGAACGCGTTAAAAACAGGTTCTTTTAGTCAAAGCACTTAGTTCGTTTCTATAGACTTTTCTTTCGAAGAGGTTGAGGTTGAGGTTGAACGAGCGTTGCAGAGGGCGTTGTGAACGCAGCTTCACTTTTAACAAGCAAGTGCAATTGATGGCTTGAAAAAGTATGACTCCAAAAAGATCTTTTGAACTGTGTGAATGCTGACTCAGCACTTTCACAAACAATTGTCTCAGAACTCTGAAAGGTTGAGCTCATGAAAAAATCTTTTGCTTCTTTTTTTTTTAGGTTTGTCCAATGCTACATTTCGGACGGACAGCAGAGTTTTGCACTACAGCAGCGTTGGTCAGATCAGTCACAGTCTTGTAAACATCACCCTCAGCTTCCGGACCAGGCAGACCTCTGCTACCCTACTCCATGCACAAAAAGGCTCAGATTACCTGACTGTTTCTCTAATGAACTCCTACTTAGTCATGGAGCTCCAGGTTGAGGCTGACAAAGTGACAGTTCAAAGCTTGGCTCCACTCAGTGACAGAGACTGGCATTTTGTGGAGATAAGTATGAAGAACCAGACGGTTTCTTCCAGGTGGACTTTGGCTGTAGATAAAGGCAAAGAGGTTTCCAGTATGGCCAAAACAGCTGTAGAAGTTCTAGACTTTCTCAAAGAAGGTGCAAACATTTTTCTAGGGGGACTTAACCTGGACTCTGGGGTGAGCTTGTCTGGCTGTTTGGGTCCAGTGAAAATCGGGGGTCTTCTTCTCCCCTTTTACCCGGAAACAGAGCTAAACTTCCCCAGGCCTCAGGAGGAGCAGTTTGTGAGGAGGAACCCCAATGCTGCTGCTCAATACGGCTGCTGGGGCAAAAGTGTGTGTGCGCCAAACCCCTGCCACAACGGGGGCTTGTGCGAGGACCTGTTCGACCTGCACGAGTGTGAGTGTCCGCCCGAGTGGACGGGTCCTGTGTGTCAAAACCTCACTGACAGCTGCAACTCCAGCCCCTGTGTCTTTGGAAACTGCACCAGCCTGGACGGGAGATTCAAGTGTGAGTGTGAGCTGGGCTTCACTGGTGAGCGGTGTGAGGTGGAGGTGGACATGTGCGAGGTCAACAGCTGCAGCCACGGCGCCACATGCCTCCGAGGCTTCCAGCGCTACACCTGCCTCTGTCCCAGGGACATGACGGGCCAATACTGCGAGTGAGTTCCCCACTCCTGAGATGACTCGTAAAGGGTCAAATGAGGATCAGTTATGAATGAACAAAAAACCAGATTTTAAATTTAAAAATTTTAAACAGTTTTAAGCTCATAAGTACTCATTGTAAATATTAAAATAAAAATTACAATTTGAAAGTTGATTTAAAAAAAACTATAGGCCTAAGTCTGTTTCCAAATGAAAGATAATGTTAATTTGTACCAGTTACTGGTTTGTTTTGTCAATTTTTCTTTTATCACTTCTGTCCAAGTCTTCAGTTTACCTTGTAAATTTAGACAATTGACTGTATGTGGAGAACTGGACTGAGCGAAACCTTCACTCCTGTTTTCCAAACAGGAAGTACCTGCTGGATCCAAGAAGCCAAAATCCCATTGGCTTCTATTGAGAATTAAAGAGCTATTTCTCTGTCATTCTTTCGGTCAGAATAACCAATCTTGCTCTGATGCCTTTTTCTTAACATCTTCTTGCTAATCCTCACTTTTTTTAATATATTTTTTTCTTTTTTGCAAGTTATTCAAGTTATAAACTGGCCATTCAGATGCCTCAGTAAAAGCATGTGGTGCCCGCCGGCCCCCACCTTGAACGTTTGATTGACAGATTCTCCCGAGCTGCTTTCAGTGGAAGGGGTGCGGACCTTGAACAAGCTTACTCATGACTGGCGACAGTAGTTGCCATCAAAAACATTGACTCAGACCGACTCGGACCAATCACTGTTTTCTGGCTCCAACATGTCGGACGTCTGCATCGTGGAGGAAAGGCGACTGAATGGGCTTCATTTCGCTGGAGCCGGAGGTCCGTTTTTCTCTATGGTTGATGTCCCACTCACTCAGTCCAGTTCTTTGTATACAGTCAATGATTCAGACTTTTCATTTTTGGTATTACGCCAACATTTATGTGGGGGTCAGGCTTTGAGCCCACTGGCTACCAGGACATGACTGACAGTGGGTGAGAGAGGTTCTGGTGGCGTCATTTCCGCTACAAAACAGATGAAAATAGAAAGCAGTAGCTTTTACAAATACCTGTAAACATTATCTATCATTTGAAAACAGTTTTTGGTTTATTTATTTTTTTATTCAAGTTTCCCACTAAGTTTTTTTTAATCAAATGTTCAATACTTCTTTAAAGTATATGCATTTTTTGAAATTAGCAGTTTTATTTTAAAACTTAATTCGTTTTCAAATTTACTTTTTCCCCCCAAATTTGTGACATTTCTTTCAAGTTTAAAACTGTTTTCAAATGTTCGATTTATTTCTTTAAATTTCAATGTCTTTTTTTCCAAACTGACAATCTGGTTTTTCCATCACTTCAAGCTGATCTTGATTTGATCCCAGTGACTCACACATGAAAAATAGAAGAAAAAAAGGATGTTTTAATGATCAAACTCGTCTGTTGTAGAGAGAAAGTTCCTGAAATTCCGTGGTACATTGAGACAGCTCCGTAAGTTTCTCGGAAAAAAAAAAACAAAAGAAGAAGCAAAACCAAGATATTTACAGGGGATAATGGCCTTGTTGTTTCTTCAGACTTCCTCAGTTGCCCTTATCTATGTGTACGGGGACGAGGTGGAACTACAGCTGCTTTAATGGAGGAAACTGCTCTGAAGTCAACAACAGCTGCTCCTGCCTGCCGGGTTTCACAGGACAATGGTAAGAAATGGACATTGACATGTCATATTTCTACCCACACAACCAGTCTCCACTGAAAGATCTAGATCAGGGGTCTGCAATCATGAAGACTTTAAGAGCTATTTGGGTCAAATTTTCACTCACCTCAGCCCAGTGGGAGCCCCAAAGTCTTATTAGAAAAATGCGGCACTGCTTTGTATTTATAATGTTGTCACTATTATGATGAAAAGGAACCTGTTTTTGGCATGAAAAAAATCTAAACATATAGAAATTTAAATGTGAAATAGTTTCTAAGTTTTGTCAGTTTTTTAGGCATAAATTCGTAACCCCAACTAACCAAAATTAAACCAGAGCTAACTAAGTTACCCTCAACATTTTTTATTTCATTTTAAGGCACACTTTAAACCCTTTGATTATTTTAAAAATGGAAAATCCACTTTATAATCTGGCGCACCTCAGCGCTCAGAGACTTTGATCAACTACAGAGCCTTCTATTTGGTTTCTCTGCCAGTGTTTCGGGCTGTGAGATTCGGTTGTCTTCAGAATCTGTGGTTTCTGCTTTGTCTGTGCAGGTGTGAGAAAGATGTGGATGAATGTGCCTCAGATCCATGTATGAATGGAGGCTTCTGCATCAACTACGTCAACAGCTTTAAGTGCATCTGTGACATGAACTATTCAGGAGTTTACTGCCAAATGGACGTCAGCGACTTCTACATGTATCTGTTCTTGGGCCTGTGGCAGAACCTCTTCCAGCTCGTGTCCTACCTGGTGATTCGCCTCGACGACGAACCAGAAATTGAGTGGGGATTCAACATGAATGATTAGACAGATTCTATGTTTGTCTCAAACTGTACAGCTATTGGAAAAAAACAGTTTTTACTGGCAGGTACAGTAAACACATATTAAGAATTCTAGTTTTACTTGGTTTTTGGGAGTATATGCAGGGCCAGAGACTCATATTGTATATCCTAAACTTGAAAAAAAAAAGGCTAACGTCACAGAAGTTTGACTTATAAAGACTATATACCAAATATTTTGATTGCAAAAAGGACATAATCTTTATATTAAAGGAGTTTAATATAAGAAACTGTACTTGAGAGTTTTTGAGATCCAGATCTTGATGGATTGGAGCCTTTTTCCATGTCTAGGAGGAGAGGCGTTTTCTGTCATCCTGGAGACACACGATGGAATGCTGCAGCCGGTCAAACACCGGCTATTGCTGCAGCAAATCAGCAAGCAGATGAGCCAGATGATGGAGAGTCACAGAACGGAAATTGGGCGGGTTCTTCCTAAAAACTAACATAATCCCCTCTGTCTTGAAAGCTCCGATACTGGAAAGGAGGTACATGAGAGTGGCATCTTTAGCAAACTAATTTGACAGATCTTAGTCCAAACATTTAGGTGTACAGAGGAGAGACAACACAAATGTCTTAGGATGACAGAAAGTCCACGATCCACCAGTAGCCTGCTGCGTTTGTCAATGTAAAGTCTTTGTTTGTACTTATTTCATTTCAATTTTACAAAGATTTACATCAAGAACTACTTTTGATTACTCTTTATTTTTATGAAGAAAAGTCCAACCCCAAATAAACATTGAGCCTTTGAGCAGAAACACTTCACGTCATGTGATCTCCGAGTAGACGTGAAGGATTTTTGACGAGTCCTTTTCCTTCTGTCAGAGAAAATCCTGCTGGATATGTTTCAAGGTTCAGTGTCAGACTGACCACATCTCATTTGACTTAACATTATCACAGCATACAGAGATACTGCAAAATAAGCCCATATCATCACACCTCCACCACCGTGCCTGACAATTGGCTATGATTATATGTGTAGAGTGCAACAACTCTCTTGATCTTGTCTATTAAAAAAATGAGCTGTAATATTATACTATTTTTTTAACATAAGGAGCATAAACATGAATATTTAGCAGGCTAACTGAGACTTGTTTGGTCTGAGATCTTGCAGCTTCTTGCTTTTATTAAACAGCCTCTAAACTGATGCACTGCACAAAAAGATCAACTTTTATTTTTCCCTGCTTTGCATTGTGTTGTCATGAGAGGGCCTCTTATTTGCTGATGATCAGTTTGTATTTGATCATCTGTCTGCTGCTGAAGCCCTTTTTTATAATAAAAATCAATAATCAAACAAACAAACAATAAATAAATAAATTGGGGTACATCACACAAGTTCCATCCATCCATCCAATTTCAGAACACCATGAAGCCCTTTTTTGGGGGGGTCATGGGGTTCCAACCCAATTACTGTTGGGTGAAGGTGAGGTTACACCCTGTATAGGTGTCTAGTCTGTTGCAGGACCACGCACTCACATGCACAACCACGAAACCCCACACATGTACAAGGAGAGCATGAAAACTCCAACAAAAAAAAACCTGGCTCAGATTTGAACCAGGGACTTCATGCTAAGGGAAATTTTAAGTTCAAGAACACAATGAGCAGCATGCTAGAGGATATTTACTGGGCAGAATCAGGAAGTTATTACCGTATAGGTTGTTCCGGCTCATATAGCGGTTTGAGTGAGATTGACTGACAGACTAGCACCGCATTTGCAATAGCACTCATTACTTAACTTACATGTAAATTAATGTTGATAGTCATACCCTCATCTATAGCCATAAGCCGTGGGTCGTGAACGGATGCTCAGGATCACAGGTACATGCAGTAGAATTAGCGTTTTTTTCCCCTCAGGGTGGCTGGAGTTTCACCTAAGGGTGAGAAGCTCCACCATTTAGCATAAACTCAGAGTAAAGTTACTAATACAGATTTTCCTTCCATCCATCCAGACATGCAGACGGATTACTGTCACCTCAAAACCCAACCATATCAACTTTTTGCATAGCTTTTATGAGCATGTCTCTCCAAAAAGCAACAAGGACTGATTGTTTCCACTCACTGCTTTTCATTTTCTATGTGCCCATCCTGAAAGACGTGAACGTTCACAGTGCCTTAAGCATCAGTCCTGTATTTGCTTTCTTAATCTGGATATTTAAAATTTACGCCTTTAGATAGGATTAGGTTTCAGACCGATATTGAAGGAGTGATGTAAAAAATACACAGAATAAAAGGATTCAAAAAGTATGTTTTTTATTGTAAACAATTGTCTTACTTCTGAGAATTAATCAGAGAATTAAGCCTTCAAGACGATGCCAACACAAATTCTGACTCATACAATCACAATTTTTCAACAGAAAATGAGTTAAAAATCAAAACATTAAAGTCAGATCAAAGCTGCTCTGCCCACTTATAGACGTCATATTTGTGATCAGGCGTGCATAAATAAGTAATGCAAATGTGCACACAGTGCTGCCGGCCCAAGAGGGAGCAGTCATTTTCTCCTCGCAGCAGCAGGATCCATGGCAGCGAAGGCTTCAGTCCTGCAGCTGCAGCTTGCAGTCACAGAGCTCTTTGTAGATCCTCTTTCGGATCTTTGGGATGTCCTTCTGCGTGAACTGGAACGGTCTGGACAGGGCGAGGCACCGAGAATACTACGGAAAAAAATCACTCATCAAGGAACTTTTTAAAATAAATTAGGTAAAAAATATATTAAATATGTAACAAACCTCTAAGACAAAGACTCCACAGTCATTCTCATTGGTCTGTTGAGGGATTTTCTGTGAAGAACAGCAAGGGGGGATGGGGGGCAAAAGTCAGGCTGACATTAAAGAGCTGCTGAACTTTTTTAAGTCATAAGACCACAGACATGCTGCTACTTCATACGTGTCTCAAGACGTTCCACAAAAATGAGCTTTATTCAGTAAAACTTTCAATGAAAAAATTTCAAGCAAGACAAGAAACAAAAAGGTTTCAGTGCCCAATCCTTGCTTATAGGAGGGTGTTATAATTTAAATGAATCTCTATTTACTAATGTTCAATCTGAACTTTTATCTTTTTTTGTTTCTTTTTTATGCAACCTTAAAATAACTCATAAATTGATGTGACTGAAAGTTAATCTAGACCAGGAGTCAGCAACCTGCACCACTCAAAGAGCCAATAGATCAGTTTCCCACAGAAATGAAAGCACAGGGGTGTTAGAAAAAAATGGTTTCACCGATATATCATGATAGTTCATTTGGAAATACTTGTATTGATTCAAAATGCTGTCAGGATCTTTATATAATTATTTATTTTAATTATTTTGGAGCGTGATGTTTCCTTTGATCTTGTCCATTTTCACCAACCTTAAATAGACTTTTCCGTCTGTCAAACACCCAGAGTTAAGATGAGTGAGATGATGGAAACAAATTTACTTTGATGCAGACTCCTTTCTATTTCTTTATTCTTTAAATCCAGTAAACCCAATAAAGTATATTCATTTTCTGGATGAGAACTATTTTTTTATTAGAAAGCAGCTGGTAGTTTGTTGCAGGTCTGGAATCATGAGCGGTGAGTTTAAAGTCCCGCCCCCGCCTCTCTACCTGTTCACATCCTCTGCAGCTCCAAGTTGTTTTGATCTTCTGTAAAAGAGTTCCCAGTGGTCTTTTCATTTTGATCATGCCATTTTTAGCCAAAATCTAAATTCTGCGTCGTTTCCAAGGACATAGTTTAGTTTCTAGACATTTCTCCAGAGCAACAGCAGTGCATCAGAAATTCGCCTCCGAGTTGTGGGTGGGACATTTGCACGTAAAAAGCCCAACCCTCCTTCCCGTCTTCCATAGCTGAGCTGTCTGTTTACACGCTCGCCTGCTAGTTTGCAGCCTCCCACACCCCCAGGTTCTGAGCCAGCTGCCAGCTTGGAAAAGAAAAACGACGACAGACATGATCCATTTGTCTGCAAGTGGAAGCATCAGAATGGAGCGGAGCAGAGAGCTTGTGGTCCATCCAGCGTCTTTTCTATGTCACAAATTAGCTCTTTTTTTTTTAAACTGCATTTATTATGTCAGCTCCTGATTCACAGCGATTTAAATAAAGAAATACAGAGAAATGCCATTTTTAGATTGTCTTATTATATAAATACTATGTCCTGAGGAAAATTCCTCAAAAACATGTTAAAACCACAAAAAAACAAAATAAAAATGGGTCTTTAATGAGGTTCAAATAAATAAGATATATAATCATGGTGTGAATAGAAACTGATGCAGAGTTTTGGATTCTAAGCAAAGAACTCATTGGAAGACAATGGCTTAGTAGGTAAATTTCTGTCACGTTCCACTGTAATCCAATGAATGTCTTCTTATTTTATTAAAATATTGTATAGAAGAATGTTGGTGTGTACAGATTTATTCCTCATCTCAGTCTGCAGCTACTGAGCTCTCTGAGCAGCTCAACATAAAGCAAGGATTAAACAAATCCTTTCACATTGAATCAATCTTAGACAATCTGTTTCATCAAATCCACAAATCTATTTTACTTTAAAGTAATTATAGTATTTCATAGTTTTCATTCTTTGAATTCAAAAATGTATAACTTTGAGTCACAAGTCATGTACAGACCTTTTGTCATAACTAAAGTTAGTTTGAATGGACAATTAAAAACATAAATCCATTTTAGGCCTACACAATAAATCGCAAATGTATCATTATCACGACATCAAGCTGTGCAATACGAATATTACAAAAGATGTCAAAAATTGCAAGAATTTGGTTACCTTAAATGTGCTAAAACAAGCTAATGGCAGCTTTAAGTATTTGAGTCAAATAAATCAATTCATGCATTTGACCAATCGGATGGAGCTTGTATGTTAGATGTTTGCCTCCTGTGTAGACGAGGGTCATTTGAGTGTCATTTTTCAACTGTTGCAGTGAAATGCAAATGATTCTTTTGTGGTTGTTTTGCTATTTGTTCATGTCCTGCAAGTTATATCGTCATCGCAATATTGATCATTATTATTGCACATTAAAGGTTTTCCTCATATCCTGCGGCCTTAATCCATATTAAATCAATTTAAACTTGCAAATCAAAATCTAATTAATTTAGTGTTTCATTGTTTCTATCCATTTGCTTAAATATTCCCATTTTTTCACAGAGCCTGTCATTTTCTGTCACGTCAGGTCTATTGATTCCAATCCCTCTTTGGCTCTCGTCTCTGCTGCTCTGCCTCCACCGCATTGATCTTCCCCGGCTGACTTCCCTGTGCCCTTCAGATCAGAAAGCTACCACAGGCGGCCGGACTGCATCCCATCTGTACAGCTATGACCACATCGTCGCCATTTTCACGTGTAAAGCTGGTCTAGCAAAAGAAACCAGATCAAATCCCATTGAGCTACACCAAAACGTTCAACAAACCTCGTCAAATGACACCGTCCAACCACTTTGATAGGCGCTTTGATGCTTCCCCTTCGCTTCAGTTATCAAGTATTTCAGGATGTTCTATTAAAAGGAAAACAAACCATACAAAGAGTCAGAATTTGGACAAAACATTTGCCAGCAAAACAACAAGAAAAGTCAAATTGTTTGAATTACCCTTCCAACTTTCTCCAGTGCATTCCCTTGAGAGTCATAAAGGCAGATCTTCTTTGACGCCACGTCAGCTGTAACGAGACACCAGTGCACTTCCAGGTGGACCGGCACCAAAAGAATGCTCTTGGAGAACAAATCCACCTATGTGGACGTGGACACAGTCAATTCCTCATGCTCTGCCCCTCACATGGACAAAAGGCGGTTAGTTTGTCACATAAAAAAGCACGTTCCGTTTCACAAACTGAAGGATCGAACCTGTTTTGTCCATCGCTTTACACCCTCGTATCCTTTGGTCATGAGCTGGCGATGGAAGAAACTGTTGAGGAAATGGACCTAAAGGAGGGAACCAATGAAGTGTTACGGAAAAGCCAGACGTCAGGAGGATGAAAACGATTACAAGAACAATGAAGTTTATGGATTCAAGGACATTTTTGATCAAGTAAGGCAAATTTATTTTTAACAAATACCAATGTGACTAGGCCTGCACAATATACCGCAAATTTATCGTTATCACAATATCCAGCTCTGCAATAGGCATATCGCGAAAGACTGCGAATATCGCAATAAATCGTAAACCCAAAATGTGTTAAAACAATCTTATGGCAGTTTGACGCATTTAACGAATCAAATAAATCCCTTTATGCTTTGACCAATCAGATGGACTCCTTCCCATTGTTTACCAATCAGATGGACGCCTATTATGTTAGATGTTTGTCACCTATGTCGATGAGGGTCATTTGGAGTATAATTTTAAACTGTTGCAATGAAATGAGAAGGATGTTTTTGGCATTTTTCTATTTTTTTTATATACCGCAAATTATATCGTTATCGCAATATTAATCTCTAATATTGCATATCGCAAGTTTTCCTCATATCGTGCAGCCCTAAATGTGACAAAAGAAATGTGGTGAAAAAAAATAAAATAATACCATTTACATATTTTGAGATTAATTAATGATCTTGCCAAACCTGGACTCACAGCCTGCATGTCCAACGGCACTGTACATGGCATTTTCCTGACTTGAATTTAGTCGTGTAAACATCCTTCACATTCCTGCCTTTTACTCTGGCCTCCCTCTGCTACCAGGTAACATCTTCACCTTCTGCATCCCAATTGTTTGGTGTTCTATCATCCATTTCTACCATCTATTTCTATTAGTTTCATATCACTGGAGTCAAGGGGAAATATTTTTGAATACATCTGAAAGATTTTCTATTGTTTGCGGCACTTACCGTAATATGTACAAAAAAGGAGCAAATGGTACTTGTTAGTTAAACAAACACACACACAAAATTGAAAAATTATTTCGAAAAAATGAAAAAGCTGCAAGTTTTCGAATTATTTACAAGAAGAGGTGGTGAGGTTTTTAAGTTGAAATCCCCTTGTAGTTACAACAATTGACCACTAAATGAATGTTAACGGAATATGGCAGCAGAGAGCACGACAAAGACTGATACTGCATGAGCAATTTCCACAGAAACCTCAAAATTTCCACAGAATTTCAAACTGCATTAAATAACAAAATGACTTTTGTAAGATGAAAGCCAGTCAAACAGCTGAAAAAGCAGGAATATGAGATTTCAGAGCACAAAACAGAGACCAGAGTTCCTCCTCCAGGGTCAAATACCAGTGACATGGTGTTTGACACCCCCCCCCCCCCCATGCCCTAACCAGCATTGCTTTGTGTTGACATTCATTTTCCGTTAACGTCTTATCTGCAGCTCACGTGGAACCTGCATTCTCTGACCTTTTCTTTTCATAAAAGAAAAAGGTGAGTGACTTCTTCTTCCAGGCTGCTGTTTGCTTGGCTGGATGTTGTGAAAGAGCTCTGTTTGCTTCTGCAGGTATCCTTTTCATCTTGTGGCTTCTAACTGACTTACTAACTGAAATGTGGCTTGAACTGCCAAACTGTCTCTTTAGCTCTTGCATGACTAAATGGTTGGGTAGTTAGTTAACCCTCTGGAGCTTTCACCTGCTTGAAATAACTTTTATATGAACAGCATAATGGTGCAACAACATTCTAAACAAGAAGAATGACCTGAATCTTTCAGTTACCATTTGTGTTTTGATCCAATTTGTTCTTTTCTGCTGCATCCACAAAGGAAAAACATTAAGCCATGAATCTGCTTTGATGGCAGGACATTGATGTTCTGTTTAATATACCACATCTTTGCACAATACTCGTTACTGTACTCTTTTGGTCTTGTCTCAACTGTACCTTTTTGTTTGTTTGCACCGTCTTGTCTTTGTATGCACCTCACTGCACATTGTGCACTTTAATAAGGCCTTGAATTATATGTTTAAGCAGCACCAGGCCCTTGAGAAACATCGTCTCATTTCACTACGTACTCTGTCAGCTGTATGTGCTTCAAATGACAATAAAGCCTCCTCAATCATGAGGTAGGTTTAGCGATGTGTAGCTAATGTGCATCTGCAACCAACCTCAGCAAAATCCAAACGAGAGCATAAACACACACTTCTGAACACCTGAATGCACTCCTTGACTTTTATAAATCTTTTAGTTGTTAACAACTAAACTAGTCAGCAAAGCAAACCAAAATTTCTATTTGCAAAACAAAAATCTGAATAATTTTACAATTCTAGTTATTTTTTTTAATTTGAACAAATTATTTACGTCTTTATGAAAATACCTTGTGATGAGACGACTCCATGATCAACTCTCCATACATGTTCATGACCTTCAGCATAAAAACAAAACATAAATACAAACCAGTTACAACCAAGCCACAAAGGCAGACACTACTAGACTGTCTGCCGCTTTATAGTGTGAAAAAGTCTTGGTGACGTTGGTCATAACCTGATCATTGAGCCAGTTTTGATCTGCAAGCGTCAGGAGGTCCTCCAGAGTCAGAATGTGTTTTTTGTAGACGACCTGGAATTGGGATACAGGCATCTCAATGAGTGCAGTTTGGTATCTGGCTGCCGCTGACAAGATTAGGGTTTTCCTGCAAATCCGGAATGAAAGTCTTTACAAACAAACTTCTGGAAACTGACAAGCACGTTATGGCAGTTTGGGTCTTACCAGTCACTGAAACCAGAGTTAAACCTCCCTTTTAGGTGGCTCAAGATGTCGCTCTTGCAAAGTGGAATGAAGCTCCCATATCTTCTGTAGAAGCTGTCCAGAAAGTCTAGAGATGTGCAGTGGGTCATATCAGACACTTGTATAAAACAGAAATAAAATTCAGTCTAAAGCAGTTTTAAAGCACATTTTTCAAACATAATGTGCTTTACATAAACAAACAATTAAGTAAAATTAAAATACAAAACAAAATGTTAACAATAAAACTGTAAAAATCATAATCTGATCAATATAAAATGATTTTTTAATGTCTTGCCCAAACAATGGCCAGGGGAAAAAAGTGTTTCAGGACGAAGACCTGAAACTGGAACTCTGGGGTTCACTCTTGTTGGACCGTTCCCTGGGTTCAGAATGAGCACGGAAAGGCCTAGTCAGCTTTAATCCCAAATCCAGAACAAGCTGGAATCAGTTCATGGACCCTAAAGTTCATGGGGGGGTTGTAAATTTGGAAAAGTTCAAAATCTAATTTTAAAAATTAACTGTTTTTACTTACAGCAAACCTAATGAATGTTACATTTCCAACAGGAACAGACAGTTTGGTACAAAAAGTGTTTTTTGCTCTTTTTAAAAGTAAAGAAAAAAAATTACTGCCAAATACAACATGATGCGTTCAATGACATCTGAAAACAGTTTAGAGCTGTAGTCACCTGAAATCCACATACTTGAGCTTATTTTGGGGGGATTTTGGGGATTCAAAAAGGTTTACACTTCTTTCATGTTAATTGTAAGAATGATTGAAGCCAGGTCAGTTCCCCATGGAACCACCAGGTGGCTCATAAATTAGGCTAAATTCACATTATTGTAAAACAGTCAACCTTGTGACCCCACAGTGGGTTTTTTCCCCCACTTCTTCGGTTAGATATCTTTTCCAGCCCAGCTATACTGAATTCAACTTTGTTAAACTTTAATATTTTGTCTTTTATCTCTCATTTATACAAAAATAAATCAATAAAAACATTAGGATAGCCACGGACATACCTTGAATGTCCCTGGTCAGCGTGTCTGGGTCAACATCAGTCCTACAGGAAGCTTTTTTCCAACAGACAGCGTCATTAGGATTCTGGTTCTGACCGGAGTGGACAGAACTGTGCAGCTCTAGTGGAGCATTATCTACAGGTGTGTGTGCCTTCTGAGACTCCCAGGTGTTACTTTCCTTTTGCTGCTGGGGTGCGCCAGCTTCCCTGAGCTCCGCCACATCCTCTAAGCGTCTCCGAGTGTCTGGACTGACTGTTCCAACAGAAACTGGCGGCAAACGGGTGGAACTAACAGGTTCTTCTGGAAGACTGTCTGATTCACTACAAACAGAACCCAAGTTCATTCCTTCAGAGTTTTGTCTTTTTGTTTCGGGGCACCCGAGCAGATGACCGTTTTGTACGTGTGACCTGGAGCTAAAGTACAGACCGGAGCCAGAGCCGGAGCCAGTCCTCTGTCTTCTGTAAAACCAACATTTTTGATTCCAACTCCTCCACGCGTGAAACCGCCATTTCAGATGAAGGCGTCTCTTGTCCCGCTTGGACAGACGTGAGATTCCATCGTCAGGTGAGGCTTTTGGGCTCCTTAAGGATTCGGTTTCCTTCCGGCTCTTTTTCTGCATCTTGCAGAGTCCCACGTGACACCATTGAGCGGTGGGAGCCGCTCTATCTGATGAACCAACCACGCGCTCTGTGGATGAGGTTTCCGGGCACCGGCTTCAGCTCGGCCTCACACTGCGGGTACGCCAGTGCAGGAGCTGCATCCTGAAGGGCCGATCACAGCATGAGAGATCCTCATGGCTGCTACCTCCTGTAACAGACACCACCTGCTTTATCATTAAACAACACATAAAGAGGGAAAAAAAAGAACTTTGTTCAACTTTTTTTTATCAAAAAGAATAGTAAATGCGCTTATAGTAATCTGATTTCAGTCTTTCTCATATTTATGACCACTATTTATCATTGTCTTCATTAGCCATTTCCCTACAAACCTGGACTTCATTGATTTTTTATAGTTATTTGCTCTTACCATCAACTGTAAAAAGAAAAAAAGAAGTCTACTAAGCAGTGACATTTGACAGTTTAAAAAAAAAAAGACTAAAATCCATTTGAACTGTTTAAAAGCTTCTTTTTGCAACATAAGTTTACCAAAGACTCCAACTCAATATGACAAAAATAAAACAATTAGTCGTTTACTGTGACCAATCCAGCATCTTTACTTTATTGGTCACTTTCCTTTCTTGGGATGTCACTTTTTGCTGTTTTTGGATGTCTGTTTTTTGCTGCCGCAGACAAAAAGAATTTCCCCATCGTGGGATTAATAAAGTCTATCTAATTTAATCTAATCTAATCATCTAACATGGCTTTTAAGATTTCTGTGAACAGATTCCTGGAATCTGTTACACCTTAAGATTTTCTATATTTATGGGGCCACCATGAAAATATATAAATATATAAAAATAAAGTCAAAGCTTTTTGAGAACACAGTTGTAAATTATGAGAAAAGTTATAATTTCATAAATTATGAATTCAGAATTTAAGAGATTAAAGTCCTAAATTTCTGAGGCAAAAGACTGTTTACTAAGACAAATATAACCAACAAAAAATAAATATTCAATGAAATATGAAATATTCAATAAATAATCAATATTGTGTTTCAGAATGAGAGACGTGGAGTGATTATGAGCGGTTACCTCAGCATTGGTTTTACAAATAAGAAAAAACTAAATATTATAGTGAGTCAAAATCATTATAGGTATAAGGACATTGACAAGAATTTGCAGAAAACTGGGCCTCTTCTGAAGAAGATTCTTGACCCACAAGAAGTGGATTTCCAGTAGGCGAGTCGCTGTCGTCAGTATTGTTGCAGAGGTCCAAATGCATTATGGGACATGGATTCCTATGTTAAACAAAAGCATCGCCATAAATTGCATTTTCCTTTTTAAAAGTTACGACTTTTTTCCTCACAATTTCTACGACTTTATTATGGTAAAACTTTTTTATCATAATCTTGTGCTTCTATTCTTGTAGACTTTGGGCATTTTTCTCACTTTTAGGACTTTATTCATCTGCATCCATTCATTTTTTGAATGTGACAAACCCATGCATGCACAGGTTTAAAACATGCAAACTCATCACAGAAAGGTCCTAGTTGGGATTTGAACCAATGCCCTCTCACTGTGAGGCAAGGTGGTAAGCTTTATTCTTGTATATTAACTGATTTTTTTTTCTGTCATGGTGGCCCTAATGCTCCTCTCTTTGAATTTCGGTTAAAAACTTTGTTTTAATCTTGTTTCCAAGAACAGTATTTGGTTTCATGTCAATCTTCTCCTGTCAAACCCTTTAACTTTTTGTTGCATGTTCTAATCTAAATTTAGGATTTGATTGAACTTATTCTAAATCAACCCTTTTTCCTGTTTTTAAACTACGACGCCAAATAGATGTGGTCAACTGAATTCAATGACGGACAATCTGATAATCTGAGTGTTGTGGAGTTTATCTTTGCAGCCTACAATGTCTGCAAAAACACATCAGGGTCAGTGTTGCTTCAGTCTCAAAGGCAGGAAAGCTACAGAGGTCAGGGACTGAACCACTGACCTTCTGGTTTGCAGTTGATAGCACAGATGCCCCCAGGGGGTCACAAGACTCCAAGGCCCTTTATGCTTGTCTCACCTTCCAGCTGCAGGTTAAATTCCACATAACGGGGGACGTCAGAGGTAGGCCGCAAAGTGAGCATCCAAAGACAACTGTTCCTTCACCGCTTCAGTACCACATGCTGCCCTCAAAAGATTTGCAGACACAGTTTACACGACAATACGAGCAGCAGATCATCTCTAGGGAGAGAGATGTGAAGATGAGATCCTGCAACCAGTGGCAAACCCATATCTCTACAGGCTAGGCTTGAAGTTTATCCATCAACAACGGAGTACCTCAGGAGGATGTAACAGAAGTTCTGACCCAACACCTGCTTAACCTACTGCTTCAGCGTGCAGTTCATGCTGCCGAACCACATTGGCAAACTAAGTGTGTGTTCAGCATTGGGAGGTGCCAGCCTGTTGAGACTGTGTATGAATCCCCCACCAAAGTCAATGGTGGATGCAAGTTTTCTGAGATTTGGCAAATTCTCAGAAGGTGCAACCCCCTGCAGCTCATCCTACAAATACACGCTCTGCTATGAAAATGGTGATTACGTGTTTCTAACATGTTCTTGTGGCATTTTCTCATGATGGAGGACATACTTTAAGAAAATTAAGCTTAACATTCCATTTCCGAATATTTCTTTATTCAAATCGTTGAGAATCAAGAGTTGATGAAAAAATGCTGTGTTAAAAAGCTTGTGAGCATGACAGAAGCTACGACAGCGGGCATCCAGCTCCCTGCTCCGCTCCATTCTGATGCATCCCCTCGCAGACAAATAGATCCTTGTACATCTGCTGAATAGCCCCAATATTACTCACCATTTCTGTTGCACTGCTATTGTTAGGTTGGGTTTAAAGAGCTAGCGGTGAGCACCTAAACAGATAGATGATGGGAAGAGGGGGTGGGTCAACTCTGCGCCAACAGCCCGGTCATGGCTGCAGAGGTGAATTTCCACTCTGCAGAAACTTTGTCCGAAAAAGCAACACCTTTTTAAAAGTTTTGGCTAAAAACGCCATAACTAAAAGACCACTGGGAAGGCTTTTAGAAGTAGATGAAAAGAGAGGATTGGAGTGATGCTTTTAGAAATTGTAGCACAATTTAAAAAATAAATAAATAAAAAAGGTCGTAATCAGGGTTTCTTAGTGAATTAAATTAAGCATGAGGATCAATTCAACCAAGAAGCATCCTGAAACTGTTAGTCTCGCAAAAACACTTTACGAAATACTAGGTTTCTTACTTTTGAATGGGACATCCAGAAAAATGTGGGGGGGGGGGCTGACACAAAAACTGGGGTATTTAATTAGGGAAAGGCTTGATAAACAGTCAATTACAACTGACTGCACCCATTTTGAAGACTTTTGACAAAGAATGCTCTCATTGCAACATGTTTTTTAAGACTATTAGTCAGAAATACATGAGATTTGTGTAGCTTTTATCCTATGTATTCATTATCATTAGCTTCATTGTGACTGATGATCAGATTTACTGTATTTGTTGTAATTCAATACCGAAGAAGATCTACCATTGAAGATGTGAACATCAGGGATTTCGCGCCCACCTGCTCACTTTACTACACTGTTGTTACTGCAGGCTATCGGAACAAACGGCCCTCTCCGTTTTTCTCTGCACACGTGTTTCTCAGAGAAGACTCGTGCCCAGTTTGTATGGTGTCAAAATAGAGCCTAAAGTATTGCGCATCAAAACAGTAAAACCGCGCATCAAAACCCCAAATCTGCGAATCAAAATGCATAAATTGAGAACCAAACCCCACAATTTGCAACCAAAAGCCTTTCCCCAAAGCACAATCCTATTTCTCAGCTGCCGATTTGTTTTCTCGCCATTCTGAAATCCTGTTTTTGAGTTGCAGTTTTATTTTGAAACTGTCTTTTTGAGTTGCGCTTTTATTTTTTGAGTTGCGCTTTTATTTTTTGCGGTTTTGATTCTAAAACCTGTCGACACGTAAAAACAGCGACATGTCAGTCAAGGGGAGGGGAGGCGGGACATCCCTGATATCCAGAAGCTCATTGGCTACCGAATAAGACCGAGTCTTACGTCAACAGACCAGTTTAGAATGTGCCGGTAAGTTTCTCATGTTTTTCATATCTTTTACTATATTAAAAGATCAAAATTGTACTTTATTTAACCAGAGGACGCCAGCACATTCAGATGAGGAGCTCCACCAGTAGCTGCTAGTGAAAAAAGATGTTAGAAAGTTAGATGTTGCATGAAAAACTACCACCATTGTTCTCCTGTGTTAGCATGCTAGCTAGCTCAATGCTAGCGGGGTATCCAGCTCTTCTCATGACTTTTGTGGATTAAACAAAGTACATTTTTTACCACAGTGTCAGGATCGGTCATGTCAACCTGGGAATAATTGTCCGTGAATTGTCACTAGGGTTAATCAAATATGTTATAACCTATAAGGTTTCTCAATATTTTTCAGGGATACAGACAGAGGGAATTATTGAACAGAGAAACAATATTGCTGTCCCATATTATTCAAAATGTATGCGTCTGCACTATGCAGACTGGCAGAAGTCCGGTATTCGAGTGAATCAGAGCAGAGTAAATTGTAGCAGACCAGCAAAAACGTGTTTTATTCCACTTAAAATTATTCCAGTATTAGACATCAATAGAATTATTAGTATATTTAATTGGGTGGTGGTTTTAAAATTGACTATTGCTGTATGTCTGTTGTTTTCTATAAGGGCCGTTGTTATGCATGCCATAACAAAAAAGGCAGGAATACTGAGGCAGCTACGACGTGGATGTCTACATCTTCTTTAAGGTAATGAAAAAAAATTTAATCTTAATTTTTCTCTTCTTTTTTTGGTTAATTAACTTTGCTGTTTTTGTTTCTTTCCAGATGCAGGCCCCAAAGACGTCCCAGTGTGATGCAAAGGCTGTCCAGCAGGCTCACAGACATCTCCTGTCAACTGAAAGAGAAGCCTTTAAAATAGTTGTCCATTTTGACCACACTGTCTGCTTCCCATTTCTTAGTGCCTGTACGAAAACAGTGACTTTTCCACCTCAAGTCTTTTAAGGAGTTTTAAAAACAGTTATTTTAATTTCTCTGAATTGTGGTTCAGAATTTCACAGAATCTAATGCACTTGACTCTGTGTTTCAAAGATCTTTGCAAAACCATCAGTCTTTTGTACAAAACACATTCAATGGTCAAACATTAAAAAATGAAGCTTTACAAAATACCAGTGGTGATTATTAGCCATTTATTTTCTTAAGGGGGGCAGTATTTTGTAAGGCAGATGAGATCTGTTCACATTGTTAGTTTTTGTTACATCCTGCTGTGATGACATGCATAGATCAGTACATAAATGTTAATGTCTTGGCCATGGTTTTCTGATGTCCCACAAGGGTTGAACAGGTCTGAGAGGAGAGAGGACAAGCCACAGAGGGAACAACAACTCCAACAGTTTCCTGCTCTGCCTGGTTTAAGTTAGTCTGTCGTCCAATGTCCACAGCATCCTGCACACAAAGAAAAATGTATTTAAGACAGTTAAAATGAGTGTGTGTGTGTGTATATATTTATATATATATATACACACACACACACCTTAATTGCTACTCAGTAGCTGCATATTGTGAAAGGTAACTTCCTGTGTTAACCTGCAATCTTTAAGGTTGAGAAAATTATTTTGGAATACAGTTCAGAATCAGAAAAACTTTATTGATCCCACCTGTGGGAAATTTGCTCTGGTACTTCAAATAAAAATTGTGTTTCTTTTATTTATTTATTTTAAATAGGGATTAACTTGATCCCAAACTAGGAAAGGTGTCACTTTCTTGCAGCAATATGTTGCTTTGTTGTTCAATCCATCTGTGTAATCCCTAAGGAAATATTGAAAAACCTTATATATACATGATGAATGTACTTCTTAAAAAACTATTTGATTAACCCTAGTGACAATCCACGGGCAATTATTCCCAGGTTGACATGACTGATCCTGACACTGTGGTAAAAAATGTACTTTGTTTAATCCACAAAAGTCATGAGAAGAGCTGGATACCCCGCTAGCATTGAGCTAGCTAGCATGCTAACACAGGAGAACAATGGTGGTAGTTTTTCATGCAACATCTAACTTTCTAACATCTTTTTTCACTAGCAGCTACTGGTGGAGCTCCTCATCTGAATGTGCTGGCGTCCTCTGGTTAAATAAAGTACAATTTTGATCTTTTAATATAGTAAAAGATATGAAAAACATGAGAAACTTACCGGCACATTCTAAACTGGTCTGTTGACGTAAGACTCGGTCTTATTCGGTAGCCAATGAGCTTCTGGATATCAGGGATGTCCCGCCTCCCCTCCCCTTGACTGACATGTCGCTGTTTTTACGTGTCGACAGGTTTTAGAATCAAAACCGCAAAAAATAAAAGCGCAACTCAAAAAATAAAAGCGCAACTCAAAAAGACAGTTTCAAAATAAAACTGCAACTCAAAAACAGGATTTCAGAATGGCGAGAAAACAAATCGGCAGCTGAGAAATAGGATTGTGCTTTGGGGAAAGGCTTTTGGTTGCAAATTGTGGGTTTTGGTTCTCAATTTATGCATTTTGATTCGCAGATTTGGGGTTTTGATGCGCGGTTTTACTGTTTTGATGCGCAATACTTTAGGCTCTATTTTGACACCATAAGTTTGCTTCCGAGCTGGGCTCTATGACAACACATGCTAACCGACACGCACATCTGTAGCCTTACCTGTAGTACGGGGGCTGTTTCTGCCTCGGTGAAACGTCACCAAAAAAATGGTGAGCTCGCCTTTTATTAACCGTGCTTAAAGAATGCAGAAATACGGGAGGTTTCGACTTGTAAACATCACGTGGAATCGCAGAATCCAGAAGAGAATTTAGCAGCAAAACTACAATATTGCAATATCTCAAAGTCGCGTGAGTTAAACGTCACGACCATGCCGACCAATCAGATGCTACTTTCCTCCCCAATTTAAATGTTACTAGTTTTTCTGGGGGGCAGACAAATAAATGTTGTTAAAATGTATTTTCTTGTTTAACACAGGCAAGCAAAGAAGTAGCTGAATGTAGGAGAAATAAAGTGGGATACCTGACTTTCAATTAATTTATTAATTTATTTTTAAAGCAACTTTCATGTTAGGAAACAAAGCACAACTACTATTCCCCACATGTGCAATAAAATACTAAGATAAAACCCTCATAATATTGTACACAAACACAGGAGAAATGAATATATCAGAAGAGAAGCCACATAATGTTGATGTAATTAATGCAATATTTCAGGACACAAGGTCCTGTTCTAAAGTAAGAAGGTAATATTTAAAAGAAAAAGTTGGTTAGAAAGAAAAGCTCAAAAATCAAAGTTTCCTTCTTTCTTTAATTAAAAAAACAAAACAAAGTTTTCTTTCTGCAATCATATGAGAAATATTAATGGAGAAAAGTCAGAAATTCAAACACAGGAAAAGTCTGTAATGGGTAGAGTACTGAGAAGCAGAGACTGAAAAATGCAGCCCAATGAAAGGTACATGATGCAAGGGATTTTGGTAAATGCATCTTAGTAAATGTAAATTTTCACGTAGTTGCAAACTATTTCGACCAACATTTAATGCTATGAATGTAACTAACTGTCAGCATTCTGAGGGGGGTACAATTCTGTAGCCGTAGCCTGATCCTATAGTGATGCTTTAATTTAACACATTTAGAGGATTAAAAATAAGTCAACTTTGAGGGGAGTCAAAAATCTAAAAAGTTAAAGTCAGACTTCCAATGTGTTTTCCAGACGTCTGAATGTTTTCTTTACAGGAGGAATTTACATTTAAAAAAGTCACACTTCTGAAATCAAAATTTTACATTGATTACCTAAAAATAAGCAATAATGAAAATTAAAGATAAAATTGGGAGCTTTCTGTGGTTGTTTTTTATCTTTTTGACAATAGCCTTTTGGTGTGGCGTTTGTCAAAAAAGCCCAAACAGATCTCTGCTCTAAGAAGTGACTTACACTGAAGCAGCTGGTGGTGGACACATGAGAGGGTGTTTTGACTTCATGTGTGACATTTTGACTTTATTTTCTGCACTACAACATCCCTTTACTGAACCCAGTGCTCTTCTGCATTTTTTAACTTGTTTAAGTTTGGCTTGTACTTGAGCCCAAATAAAACCTCATTGCAAAATTTATTTTGACCTAAACTAGTTTGGCAAAAATCAGCAAGTTTAAATCAATCTGATTAGAATTGTATTTTGAAGATGTCAATTTTATTTTTCTCATTTGATTCATATTTCTTTTACACATCCATATGCACAACCCAAATTTCTGTGAAGTTCAGACATCAGACATTCATTCATTTATTCATTTATCTTCATAGCCTGATGAATCTTTTTCAAGGTCACAGGGCCGCTGGAGCCAACCCCGCTGCAAAAAGAAGAATTTTCAGTCAAAATTTCATTCACAACAAAAATTATCATTTAAAAAAGAGTCTCCGATATCTAACAGTAGTTGCTGGGACAGTGGTATTGCTTTAACATCTTCAAAACGCTTTGAAGATGTTAAGATTGTCAGTTTGCGGTGAGAGATCTGGCCAGTGGCACCGGAATTTTTGTTATACGAAGTTATGTCGTTGGAACAACAGCAGTCTGTGGTTTTGCGTATTCCTGCTAAAATCTAAAAAAAAAAAAAAAATTCTCTGAGATAGCATTGGGATGGCCGTGGGGCTTAGGTAGAGCGGTCAACCTCTGATCGTACGATCACAGGTTCGGATCCCACCAGTGTCCTTCGGTAAGACACTGAACCCCACATTGCTCCTGGTAGTTGTAGGTTGACACCAGTAGTAAGCAATGGAGTCAATGTATGAATTTGTATATGCTTGGGTGGATGGGACTGTGATTGTCAAGCACTTTGAACCTTCGAAAAAGGTAGCAACGCGTCATACAAGCATATGTCATTTACCATAGGTGTCATCTAGAAGAGAGAAAGTGGCCATCTAGAACCCTTTCAACATCAATGTTCCTTCCAAAATTTGCAAACTGAACACATTGCATGAATGTGAGCATCCCATCATCAGAGGGGCTGTTTTTTTTAACTGAACACTGAGAACATGCTGGACTAGTTACTGTTTTCTTTGGCACAGAATCCCCAGTGTTTGTGATGACCACAGATTACATGATAGATTCTATTCATAAAATGGTTTCTAGAAGCCTGGAATCATAAAGAACTACAAAAGATGCATGAAATTTCCCAAATTTCTCTAACTCTATAGCTGATGTTGTGTACCCTAGATGGGATTTGGAAAATCTTAGCAGTTCGATGTTGTGGAACCTTGATTTTAAAGTTTACCATAAATGTTATAACAAGCTCACAGACTGGAGAGCATCTGCACATCTCTACTTCTGAGAGCCTCTTATTAATTCCTTTCATAACTGGTTTCAGACCTGACATAAGCTAAGTTCATGAGTATTTATCAATGGTCTCCATAGTGAATCTTTGTTGTCTGAGTGTCTTCTATTTTCAGACCTGTAACAACCCCTAAAATGTCAAAATTAGCTCACTTGATAGATTTAATGGATGAAAATGTTAAATTTCTTAGTTTAAACATTTGTTGTCTCTGTTTGAATAAAATAGTGGCTCATGGGATAGTTAAATTTTCAAACATCCCAACGTTATTTGGATTTTTGGTCTGCAATATTAGTGGAGCTGTGTGAATTTATCAACATAAATGCCAGAAACAGACAAAGCAAAACTTTTCAAAAGCAGAAGCCACCACTGACTTGTTCTATGGTTAAATTTATTGATTTCTAATGATATTACTTCACTTGCTGCATAAATTGAAACGTTGATTCATGATTTTTCCTAATGTAATTTTGCACATATTTTAAGTTTTGATACTTAAGAATGTATTGCTATGAAGATTTTTGAAACAGTGTTATGTCTATTTTACCGATATAGTATTATTTTTCAATCATATAAATGACTTTTATAAGTAACATAATCTGCATACATTTTGAAAAAATGATCAGCATTTGCCATGTTGATTTCTAAAATAGTTATTTTTACATAAAAATTAAGTAATTCATCTTTGTCATGTGCTTTATTGATACCTAATGATTCTTAATTCTGTCTGATAAAAGTTATGGACCGGATATTGATAAATCATGTAATAAAATTGTAACGGTAGAACTGGGGTGGCATTATTTAAGTTTTCTTACTTCCACTCCCTTTCAAGCAATATTTATTAATATGTCTAATTATCCTAAGTTTGATAGGTCATTGTATGAACGTATAACCACTGATTGTATTGTTTTTGTGTGTTATTATTTGATTGCTTGAAATAAAGCATTTCAAATCAAATCAAATCAAACATTAGGAAAAGCAGCAAACTCTGAAACAAAGAGAGAAACCATTGGAGTCAAACATAAAGTGGATGTCTCTTGTTGGTGTTTGACCCCTTTAGAAAAGGGGAATTTTACTGGAACCTGTATTTGTTTGCAGTCTGGTCCTGACCTTGAGTGACTTCAGCGTATTGTGCAGATGGTCTCATACGAAACAAACATGTTGGTGGAAGCAGTCGTTGTCCTGTAAATATGCAACCCCCGGTGACAAACATCCTTTTTTCTGAAGAGTCATTGAGTAATCCCCTGAAACCCTGCTGGCAGAGAGGCCCAGCTTTGCAGCGCTGACCTCTGTGGAGCCAGACAGCTGATTATACAATGTGAAGGAAGAAACAATTGATTCATTTGTATGACTTTATAGACTTTTAGATCTGATCTCCTGCTAAAAGCAAAGGCTGGTTTCCTTCATGAAAATGTCCATCTGATCTAACTGAACGTAAAGACCTCTCATCTCTGGGTTTTGTTTGCATTTCCTTTTTTTGGCCATACCCCTGATGCAACCTATGTGTGACGCATGAGTCAGGAGGGGTCGCGGTGGTATTTAACTTGGCCCTGCTTTCATGTTTCAAGTGCTGGATAAATACACTGCAGACTGCAGGACATCTGCCTCTTCCTCGTTTTATCCTCTGCTCTGAGACGTCGTCGAAAGCTCACACAGACATGAATCCTCTGGGCTTCGCTTTGGTTCTGGGACTCCTCGGGGCGATGCAGGCTCAGAGCAATGTGCTGCGGCCTCTGTGCGACTCCCCCGAGGTGGAGGAGGCTGCTCTGGTGGCTCAGGATTTCCTCAACAACCAACACAACCATGGCTACAAATATGCACTGAACAGAATTGAAGATGTCAAAATCTTAACTGCAGTAAGTCAGCACATCTAATCTTAAACTTCTACTTGTTTAAATGCTCCTTTTATGGCATCAGAAATCTATTCGTTTTTCTGCATCTGCCTTGGAAACCAAACAGTTTAAAAACTTTCTTTTGGGAAAAAATGTTTTTGATTCGACTTTGTTTGTTGCTTCAGCCTGATGGAAGCAGCACATATTTTCTGGAAATTGAATTACTGGAGACACAATGTCATGTGATGGACCCCACTCCCGTGGCTAACTGCACAGTTAGGCCCAAACGTTTGACGGTGAGCCAGCAAACCATGCACCTTTTTTGTGCAGAAATGCAGGGTTTGAAGATCTTAAAATAAAACCCTCTCCAATGTGTTGTGATTCTGTCTTCGTGCAGGCAATCGAAGGAGACTGTGATGTGGTGCTGAAGAAGGTCAATGACACCTTTACCGTCACAGCGTTCAAGTGTAAAACTGAAGGTAAAAGTGCAGATTGCATATAATCATTAGGGCATTGCTTACTTTTTTAACCCCTTAAACCCAGCAACTCTGTTTTCTTGAATCCTTAGAATCATCAGAAGACCTTTGTCTGGGCTGCCCCGAACTGCTTCCCTTGAACCACACTGCAGCTCTGGACTTTGTCCATGCATCCCTGTCAAAGCTCAACAACGAGACTGAAAATGTAACCTATACCTTAGTGGATGTTGGAAGGATGAGTTCACAGGTGAAACTAAGCATACACAGAAACAGTTTTTACCCACTGCTGTGCATTCCAAAAAATTTGACATAAATTTCTTTCGATTTTTCTATATTCAGGTGGTGTCAGGTGGCCATCAGTATATCGTAGAATATGTTTTCGTTGAGGCTAACTGTCTCAATGATACCTGCACGCCCCTTAATGACACCATGGCTGTAAGTAGCAAAAAGAGCAAGATTTGAAATCCTAATCCTAAACCCTAATCGGAATGCCTTTTCTCCATTTAGGCTCGTGGAATTTGCATTGCAACTGGTTTTCAAACAGATCCTGCTGTGAACTGCAAGATGTTTTCCTATCTGGTAAAATAATGCATATGGTTTCCTGGATTTTCTTTGGATTTGAGGAACATTTAAACAGCAGTCAGCGTGATCCCTTGCTGATTTTTTTGTTGCAGATTCCCATCGTTGATTCCAACAGCACCGTAGCTGCAGAGCCTGCCTTGCCTCCACTTGTCCATGTTCACTCTGGTGGTCACAATCACGGCAGGAGTCACCACAAGCTAACTGCCCTCCATGACCCTCACATGAGCGGCCTTTTATCTGCAGAGTCAGAGTCTGCTGAAACTGTACCTGTAGCCCCTGCTGTAAAAGTCGACGCTGCAGTCGCTGACCCCTCTTTGGCTCCGCCCACTTCTTCCTCCTCAGCTTCAGATGATTCAGCCAGCGTCGAGGTTCCTCTTTCTGTGGTGAAGAGAGCAGCTGAAGCACCTGCAGCTCCTGCTGCTCAGACAGACCTCGTTGCTGTCGTGCCCCCGTGCCCAGGGAGGATCAGATTTTTCTAGGCGTTCACGCACTAAGGACTCAATATTTGCTTCCTTCATCTACGCTTGTGCTAGCATCTGATGTACAAATACGCATTGTGGTAGGTAGATGTAATGTCAGTAGATCAAAATGAGCAATCTGCAGTTTGAAGTTGAAATGGCATGCATTATAGAGAAACTTGTTACAAATGGTTGTAGATTTGCATGTAATCTTTAATAAATTTGAAGACAAACCTGGTATTACAGCTTCATTTTTTTTTAAAAATCTAGTTCAGCCACATTTTCACCAAAAGGATTCTGCTTAACACCAGATATTCAAGAAAATTAAAAATTGGACAGAGTGATTACTCAATAAGTTCTGATTCAGTATTATTTGCAGCACTGCACATCCCACAATGTTGAGGCATAGTAAAAACCTAAAGGTTTAACTTTTTTATATAAATTAAAAAAAAAAAGGCTTAAAAAGCCTGTTTAAGGGCCACGTCAAGTTCCAAGTTCAAATTCCCCTCTGATAAATGAAGCCAAAAAATTAAATATCTAAAGGTGTTTGAAATCAGTCAATTAAAGTCCGTTTCAAGGTGAAGGTTACACTAAATTTAAGGTTTCTGCCAATCTTTTCATTTAGTCAAAGAAAATACACTAATTGCTTAAACTTTATGAAAGTTTCATAGCAAGTTTGCCTTGGCTAAAGATGGCAAAAGCTTACATCTTCAGATATCAGGCATTTGATTACAGTAATGAGGTCTAGATTTTACTAAAGAGTTTTCTGCTAAAAGTCTGTAGTTTACATGAGAATTAGTACACAACTGATGCACGTTTGCTTTTCCAAATTATGGCCTTCTGAACCCATTGACATTATCCACTTTATGAGATGCGGCTCAAGGTTCAAGGGCTCAGTGTTAAAAACGTGGATTTAAATAGTCCGGGTCGGCCAGCATAATCCTATAGGCAGAAAAACGATCAAAGATGCATGGGTACCCCGAAAGAACGAGTAAATTCAAGTTTGTGTTTACACAATAGGTCAATGTTCAACAAGTATCAGTTCCCTGTGAAGCAACACAGGTTCCCAATGGCAAAGTTCATATTTAAGCGGATGTTAACATTTAAAGTAGACATTACAAAGGGGGGAAAAAAAAGTTAGTCTTACACAAGCTTGCAGAGTTTGTAACTTTTATTCAAAAATAAAGGCAGCTCATCTCGTTTTCTCATGTTCTGCATGGGGAGGTCTACTCATTCCTAAAAAAGAAAAAAACAATTCATTAGAGAAAAACTTGATTCTGTATGATCAATTTAGTATATTAAGACAGTCATACCAACTGCTGGTTGTTCAGCTGCAAGGCCAAATTGAAACATGTTTCCTGGAAAGAGTGGAGGAAACATCTGGCTAGAACCTGAAAGTCTTTGAGATTTCCATAGATCATCAGGTTTTAATAATGCTGAAGTTTGGGACTGTTCAGGAGATGAATGCACTTGAAGAGGATCGTCAGCTGCAGAAAAAGGCAACTGGAATCCAGGTTCATCAAGCCTTGGCATCAAGTTGACATTTTCAAATAAGGGATCAGGCATTCCTTCGAACTCCTGAATGTTTTCCTGCAAGGGCTCCTGAGTCAGAGTGGTACCATCAATGGTTCCTTCAGTGTTGAGCTTTTCTGGATTTTCACCAAAAATCAGGTCTGCATAAGATACTGGATCATTTAAACTGCTAGGCTTCCTACCTGGTGGGCCATGCTGCAGCAAGACAAAACTCTGCGGCTGAGAGTTCAGAGTCTGTTCATGCTTTGTGAAGTTTTTAGAAAATATTTCAAACAGCTTTGCCTGTGAATAGTTCAGAGGTACAGAACCATTTTGAGTAGGTACAGGTGCATCCTGGGGCATATAGTGGGGAGAGAAGAACTGCTCCATTTCACGTTGGGAGTCGTGTAAATAACGTTTTTGCTCAGTAGTCCTTTTGTTCAATGACTGAAGTTCCTTGGCAGCAGCTAAAGATGGATGGATATAAGGCACGAAAGCAGGACTTGAGGGATCACTTCCAACTGAATATTGACTTTGTTTCTGCTTCGGCAGACCAAACTGATGAGGCTGATACTGCATTACTGGTTTGTCCACGGACCAAAATCCAGAGGGATCGTTGTAATGACCGACGGAAGGGCTTTGCAAGTTTAGCCCACCCATATTTTGTGACAAGTATGTCCAGAAAGGATGTAGCGACTCTCCCAGAAGGGGATCAAATGGCAACTCATTTTTAGCCTTGTTGGGACCACTTCCAGGTAGTGCAGTAGGATTGCCATCTGGTGGATGGAGCTGTGATGGTTTTACATCCATTTTTGGAGGGGACTGAGCTGCTTGAGCAAAACTGCTGTGCGCCATATTTTGGGATGCTGTTCCCTCAGAAACCTTTTCTGAGACTGGGGCAGCTTCCAAGCCGTTATTAAACTCAGTATATGCCATCAAAGACATCAGTGGTAGACCTGGATAGAACCAAGGTGCATCTTTGTCAAGACTAGCAGGAGCAATATGTAGATGTTGGTGAAATGCGATCTGTGGGCAGCAGTTTGAGTATCCATACAGGCAAAACTGAGAGCAGTGTGCAGGGTGCAAAAATTGACCACTTAGCTGAGGATCTTGTGGAGGAACAGCAGTACTCTGTACTGGAGAGGCTGGCTGTTTTGGGTCACCTAATGACATAATCATCTGTTGAACATTAGTATTTGGAGGAAGTGTTGCATACTGGGACTGTAGGGGATAGAAGAGGTAAGGATAAAACATTGGGCCTTGCAGAGGTTTTGCACCTGGTATTTGCTTCTCCACAAGGGTTCCACCACTTGTTTCAGAGGAAGGCATCTTAAAAGGCTGGCATGGTCCAAGTACTTGACCAACTTCAGTTGCCGACCCCGGAGCACTAACTGGCATGTTTAGTTGTCGACTTTGATCTACCAGTTGAGAGTACACACACATCTGCTGGCTTTCTAGGTCATCAGGGGCTCCAGGCTGTGGCTTTTGAGGAGCCGAGGGTTTTGAAGGAGGTTGAACTGCTGGCCTTGGTGGAGGCCTTGGTGGTTGTTGAGCCTGAGAAGGCTTAGGATGTGGTAACTGAGGAACAGCTGTGGAAGTTTGTTTCTGTTGGTTATACACATAGTAAGGGTAGAAGAACTGATTATATTGATCATGAGTTTGAGGATGAGAACCCCCAGACGGTTTTGAGGCTGGCTTCTGTTGACTATACAAGTTGTAAGGGATGTACGGATGGTACATTTGACTGTAAGGTTTTGTCTGGTTGTAGGGATGGAGCATTTGATACATTTGCCCACCAGGTATTTGAGACTGCAACGGTTTTGATGTCTGAAATTGTTTTGAGGGTGGATCTTCTTTGCCATACATGTTAAAGTAGAACGGTTGGTACATTTGGCCAAAAGATGAGTCAGGCTTTGATTGATTGTACAAATGAAAGGGGTAAAATGGAGGTGCTCCAGGCTGTGACGGCTGAGAGACAGAAGGCTTCCCATCAGGCTTCTGTTGATAGTAGTAGTAAAAAGGCTGGTACTCTGCCTGTGGTTTCACATGTGCTCCGGTATGTGATGGCAATGGCTTCTTGGGCACTTTTTTAGGATCCATTGGTTGTAAATGGGGAATATGAAATTGATGGTGAGGATGGAAAAGAAATGGGTGAGAGGGCTTTGGTTGAAACTTGTGCTGGCTTGAATGTGGTCTGGTAGGTTTTTGTGGATAAACAGGTGGGAGTGCAACATGACCCGGATGCAATTTATCTTTACCTGGTGGTTTGGTAACAGATGGCCGCCTTGAGGGCATAACATTTATATGTGACTGAGGATAAAAAGGAGGAAGATGGGGATTCCTTGTACCTTGAACAACTGGTGGAAGTGAAGGAGTTTGTGGCTGTACTGTAGGTGGGGCATCTGGACTTGTATGGTGAGGGTAAAGGAAACTTGGATGCAAATTATAATACGGAAAATGGGGATAAGGCATCTCCTTTGGTTTCTGATTGGGGATGTTCAGATTTTGCAAGTCTTGAGGAAAACCTGGAATTCGTTGCATGTTTTGATCAGGAGGAGGAGCAGCAGGTTGCTGTGGACCATCTGTGGCTGGGCTTTTTGTGGGCCCTAGTTGAGCCATATACAGTGATGGACACGAGATTTTGCTTTCCTGATCTGTAGCCAGTTCAAGTCTGTACAGTCCATCCTGCAGAGAAATTAAGACATGCATCAAAAATATAATCCTTCAAATTGTCGAGGTCCATCTAAAACAGGGGTCCCCAAATCCAGGCTTCTGTGGCAGTGTCTTAAATCCATCCTGACATTGAATCTCCTTTATGGTTAAACACACCTGTTCCAGGTAATTAACCGCAGATAAGGGCTGGCCTCCTGGTAGGGAAAACTAGCAGGAGGCCAGCCCTCGAGGCTGGGATTTGGGCATCCCTGATATAAAACCATACCTTCATCACAATGCATGGGGCATAGCGAATGGAAATGACCACACCATCTGGATGTTCGACAATACTAAACATGCATCTTTTTGTTGCCTGAAGTAGAGGCTCCCATTCTCCGTTCACTAATAAATAAATTAAAAACAGATTAGACTAAAATATGCTCAATGAAGTTTACATGTCACCAAGTATTTAATTGGGCCAATAATTTACCATTTACTCTGATTTTAGCAGCAGAGTTTGTTCCCTGTGTTGTCACAACCATGCCCCCACTGTGACAGGTGACCATCGGGGGGTTAGTTGACATTTGTCGCATCAAGGGACAGGACATCCTTACTTGAAGGCCACACCAGCGTAGTGGGAGAACGTAACTGTCCTCCTGCAACCATAAATGGAGAGATTGCCAACCATGTACAGGTAAGTTTTTGTTTCTAGAACAAGACACTCACCTCAATGGAGACAAAGCAACCACTGTAAGGAGCAACTAGGACCAAATCTCTTCGCGTTGACCTGACAGTGTAACCACAGCTTGATGGCAACTTTGACAGCGACAAGGGAGATAAGTCACTTCCTGAGGAATATTGGGAGTATCACAATGTGTGCAGAAAATAAAACTGAGCAGAATTTCACACATGTGTATCAAGAGTGAGCACTCACCACGGTCCACAAAGAGGAGAGTTGCAGGGGTTGAAGTGGCACCTTGAACAAGAAGTTTCATCGAGTCTCCTGTGCATTCAACTTTGGGTTCCATTCTAAGAAGTCGCTCTATTCCCAGTGGTTCCTGCTGCATTCCTTCACCTAATTGCTTTATCTGCCACCATCCTATACATAAATAGAAAATTTTTAATCCATAAGAGTTGTATTGCAAAGTTATTGCAAAGCAAGTTGAAAAGCCTCAGTTTTAACATATGTTCAACATACCCATATCAGCTTGGTAATCCGCATCATCTTCTAGTACCTCCTTTGTGGAATTTGTTTTACTGAGCTTGGCATCAAGCTGGGATTTCAGTCCAATCAGTAGTCTTCCATGGTGCTGATGACTTTTTTCAGCTTCACTTTGAGTTTGTGTTGACTTCTCATTTGATTCATCTAGTGCCTTTAACCTTGTCAAACTTGTACATTGGCAAAGTGACGTTACAAACCCTAAAAGCCCTAAACACAGTAAAATTATACTGCCCCCACTATCTCGACACGCCATTAGAGCAAAGAAAAAAAGCACTGCACTCAGGCAAACAGCCTTAGCAGTGTCTCATAAAAGGTCAAACCTGTTTCTAGTGAGTATGTTTGAGCCTAAGTGAGCTGACTCCACTGTCAATTAAAGCTAATCAAACACCTGATGGCAGCAGGTGTTGCCAATTGTTGATGACATTTGGACAGAAGTGCTAAGTCTTTCTTAAATACATTTTGACTGTTTGCTAAATAAAGTTTCCCCTACCATATAAATGGTGCATTTAGGACGTTGTTAAGTCATGTAGGGGTTTAAAAGAGCTTTAGCAGAACAATCCACCATTACAAGCACATTTCACCTACATACAGACTACATCTTAAGAACTTTCCAATAAGTCTTCTGTTTAACCCTTGTGCTATCTTAGATGACCCCACCCTGACATTGACGTGTTCTCCCTACCATGACAAAGGTGGATAAAGGTGGAAAGATTTCATGTAATCCATGGAGACCAGTGAAGATCACAAATCATTGAAAAAAAAAGTTTTAGCGCATCATCTAGTGGGTCTAGATGACCCAACTCCCAATGTTAAAGTGCCTAGGATAGCACATTACATGTGCAAAACGTCCAAATTTTGCAACTAATATATAATATTTAAGGTGGATGTTATTATTCACAAGCAGATGAATAATGATTAAATGACAGCTTGATATTTTATTCTAAGTGTGTGTGATTTGAATCCTTTAAAAGTAATATGCCCTTTACATTGTTCACTTTTAGGCATGCCCAGTAACAGGACACTGATTTGTAAAAGTGGTTCGGCAACGATTATTACAACGGAAGCCCTTCCTGGTGCAACCCTTCATTTTATCTGGGCTGGGCTTGCAGCTGCACAGTTAGGCAGTAGCACAAGGGGTCTTGCCCAAAGACAAACACTGAGGCTCATTGCATCCCCTGGGATTTGAACCCTGACTTCCCATGTCCTGTGCCTTGTACAGTCCTTGTACTCAAGTCCATCTACAGCGGCACATCTTCACATCTGGGACATCATAAGAAGTCATTCCCAACTGTATCAACACAGTATCTAAAAACTATTCTCTCGAACACATGTCAAACTCAGGCCCGGTGTACCGGTAATTATAATTGGCCTGCGAGATCATATCAAATGTGCATTAGAGCTGGGCCACGGCATTTACTGTCCCACTAATACTACAAATCCCACAATGCTTTGCTAGTATGATTTTTTTTTCTTTTGACGGCCATGCTCCACATCGGACAAATTAATTTCATCCTCCACAAAAATGACCAAACAAAAGATGAACAGAAGCTTTTAAGACAGGTGGGAGACAGATTATCTGTTCACGAATTATAAGGGAAAGACCGGTTTGTCTTGTGTGGAGCTAATGTGGCAAAAGAATATAACATAAGACACCATATGAAAAGGTTAAACATTACATAAGTTCATTTTACAATAAAAACTGAGTTTTGCCCATGACTTTACTTCACTGCTTTTATTTTGACCCATTGTGAATTTGACTCCCCTGCTCTAGAATATCAAAGTTTATTTTCACTTACATGATCTACCCAACTCTTGTGATTTGTACCACTTATTATAGTTTCAAAAACACTCAATTCATTTCTGGTTGGAACATTATTTTTTTTATTTCATCTGTCAGTAAACAAGACATCAATTCATGGCATTTTCAAACATTTTGTGGCATTAGCTTCCAACTCAAACAAAATACTGCAGGTGTTTTTTGTTTATTTCTGTACATTTCCCACAAAATCTGGAGATGACTGATGCCAAAGTATCCTTCATGAGAGTGCCATTAATAGCAATTTCCTTCAAAATGAGAAAAAAAATCTAACTTGGAGTAGCAACAAAATTAGATATTGATTTTATGGCACAGAATACAGGTATTCTCAAAATTTCACAAGACAGCTTTACAAATGTTCTAATTCCAACCAACACCATTTTCAATACGTTTAGTGAACACAGCAACAGGTTTTTTTTCTTTTTAAATTTACTTTTCAGTACCATACTATGACAATATGTGAATACACTTTAAATGACTAAAGCACAAGGCAAAAAAAAAAAAAAAAATCCCCAAGGTGGAGGTGGAGCCCAGCAGCCTTGGTTTACAGTCAAAAATGCATTCATACTGTAGTAAAATGACAATGCCGTTTGATTAATAGTTGAACAGGAAGTCAGCAACAAATCAGTTAGTAGTGTATGGTTTTAGTCTAAAGAAGCAGTTTTACAGTCATCTGAAGTTGTGCAAGTAATTTACAGTCAATGGGTGTTGCCAACAGCTGTCAATCGGGATCAACTGGGAGTGATGTCTCGTACTGCAAACTGATCCAAATGAGAGGGGGCAGGGGAGGAGAGGACCTCACAAATATGATTGACAGCAAAAAAAAAAAAAAAAAAAAAACAATTTACAGATGGACAACACCGACACCTCTCAGCTGTCAGGGGGAATGTCCACAGAGAGATGTGATGTATGACAATCTCAATAAGGCCGATGTGACAGCCCGACACCACGCCAATCACCTTTGAGACCACATTCAGGTCCAACAGTGAAAGTAAAAAAACAAAAACCCATGTGGTTTTTCCATGGAGGTTCTTAAGTTTGAGGATGGGAGGCAGATGAGAAGATGGTTTTGGTTGGAACACCGGATCCCCGTTGGAAGGGGGGGGGGGGGGGGGGGGGGGTTGAGCGGGAGTAGATGCACTAAAGGATATGCATGCATGTAACTTTTGACTGCCCCACATGCCATTTAGGAGAGAACAGAGATGGGGAGTTTTTTCGTTTTCTTTTTTTTAAGCATTTCCTAGCCCTCACCATTACATTTGCCCCTCTTCATAACAAACAACAATTATTGAAGCTGTGGAAGTCCAATTTTTGCTTACAACTTTTATTATACTTCAGCGTTTTTAACAAGACATTTTGGTTAAACATATGATAGAACATGCTGTAACGGTAGTGCCAAAAAGAAAAGACAAAGATTAAACAAAGTGGGAGGGACAACAATGTAGTGAGAGTTAAGTGAACTACAGGCTGCATATAAAAATAGACTGGGTAGAAAGAAACAATGTATGCCACCTAATCATTAAAGTAGTGTCAACACAATATGATGAAAGGTAGTGAGCTTCTAAGTAGAGGAGGTGGCGATGTTGCTTAATATCCAGACTTCCTCAGGTACTCAGCCATTGCATGTGCTTTCTTGTTTAATGTTCCACCATGGACCGCCTCCTTTCCCATCACTAAAACCATTACTGGAGCACACAGGAGAAGGAGGGGGGGGAGAGAAAAAAAAAAAAAAATAAAAGAAAAATGAACAAAATTCAAAAGTCTCCCCCTTTCAGGATGTAAGGGGGGGAACAAAGGTGACACAGTATCTTACCACTCTTCATTGCTATTAAAAAGTATCCAAGACATTTGACTGCTTGAAGGAGAAATCTTAACAGCAATCTTTCTTCTTTTTTTTTTTGTCCCTCAGTTTTACCCAAGTAAGCTCAAAAGCATTAAAACCCTGAATCCCTCAAGTATTTTGCCATTGAGTAAGCCTTCTTATTCAAGCCGCCTCCATGGACCCCTTCTTTGCCCATTACAAGAACCAAAACTGAAAGAGAAGAAATAGAAAAAAAGGGGACAGTTAAGAAAAATAAAGGATAAAGAAATGTAAACCCCCCAAAAGGCTCATTGCAACAGCTTCTCCACCATGCAGGGCAAAAGGTCAGATGCAGCTGAATTCTGCAGCATCCACACATTTCCTGTGATTTTCCAGGACAGTGCATCTTTCATTGGCTTCCATCAAAGCTACATGAGTGATGAGCCTGTTGGTACATGTGTGCAAATTGCTTCTCATTCAAAGAGTAAATGTGCAGAACAGATGTGAGGGGCTGCAGCACAAGCATAGATGCCCCCATTAAGGCTGGGCGATAAATCGATTTAAAGGATTAATTCAAACTTGCTTTGTAAAAAGATTTATTTTGGGGAATTTTTATTCCCCCAGCCCCCTGCTCGCTTGGATTTAGAGTAAAGGCAGCCTGCCCAAAATAGGACTTAATAGAACCTTAGCTGCCATCTTTAATTTTCATTGATAAATGTGCATTAAGCTATTGTATTAAATAGGCTTATGAACGTCTGCCTCTCAAAACCACATGGAATCGGGTTAACAGGCTGGAAGCATTCAAGTGTTAGTGAAATATTCAGTCTCTGACCAGATTTGTTTTAAGTGAAACAATTCTGACTGCCATCTTATAATGATTCTGGCACTTGTAGCAAGTGTCCCTGGGAGAAAGGAAAAAGGTGGATGCTGGAAAAGCGGGAATAAATTGGAAGCTTTTCCAGAGATTCTCAGGTAAAGTTGCAGAGATTGACTCAGATAGAGGACAGCAGCCTTTCAAAGACTGTTAGAAACAATCAGGTGATTCCAGTAAGATGCAAGTGAAGTGAAGGTAAACAAGAAAAAGTGGAAGGGAGGAAAACAAAATGGCAAAACCTGAGCGGAAAAATGGAAGAGCTAAAGTGTTTTGAGGTTCTCTGCATTTGCAGCTAAAACTGTAGAAATCACTTGTGCAGATTACTTGGACAGTAATAAACTTCGTGGAGCTGGAGACTTTTCCAGGTTTGGTTCTTCTTAAATAGCAATTGGTTTACTAAACCAACCTAACTCAATGGATCACCAGTATTTGTTGTATCCATCTCCCAAATCTTAAAATGGCATAAAGTAAGAGCACATGTTTAAGCCCAGGCTACCAATTTTGTCTTTTGCTTTGGAAAACTTGATTAAAAACCAACAGATGAGTTATGAAATGCAGCTATAGCTCATTACCATCAAAGCTCAGCCTGTAAAAGTCACTATATATTTAGCAAACATCAATCTTATTGTGAAGCAAAAGCTGTTATCGCCACCCTTTAATTCTTTAAGGGTGATGAATATTTAAAATAAAAAATAATCCTCACAGATGACTTATATTGTCTATATTTTTGTTTAAACTTTTTTAATCACTTGGATACTAAGATGTTGCAAATCAATAAGCTGGGCTTAAACTAGGTAGTGCAGGCAAACTTTTACGCTCCGGGAGAGACAAACAAATAGGTTCCTTCTATGTAGTCTTTAGACTCATTTTGAAATTTGTAACAGAAATCTGAAGAAGAAAAAAAAAGAAAATCTCCCTTCATACAGCCAAAACATCACATAACAAAAACAATGGAAGAATGGGAAGAGCAGGTTGATAAATGGAGGACACTGTGATGGTGGAATTACCTTTTCCTGCTCTCCCAACAGAAATATTGTATGTCGGTTCTCCTCCTTGGCTCTTTGTCCTGATGTCCATCGTCCAGTCGCCCTCGTCCTGCAGACTGTCGCGCAGCACCGAACACTTCTTTGAGCCCAGAGTCAGCCCGCTGGTGTAAAAGGTCTCTCTGTCTTTGCCCACAAGCACATCAATTTCTTGAGACTGGAGAAAAATCACAAATAAATAACACAAAAGGACACATTATTGACAAATTGTGTGACAAAGAAGAGGTACAGTAGTTGAATTGATTGACTGTGTGTGTGTGTATATATATATCTATCCATCTATCGACTCATTCCTCCATCTCCAGAAGCAACCAATGACTACATTCTCTTAAATGTATAAAGTTTATACAAAACTTTATGGCATAAACTGTGTCCAAATAGTTAAAGAAAAAAAAGTTAATATTTAGAAATTGACTACATTCTGTACATTTACAAGCATCAAGAAACATTTTTATTATTCCTCAAATACAAAACTTTAAAAAATCTAAATGTATAAGAATAAAAAGCATAGCACAATAGCTTTGTGAATTACTGCCAGCCTGCAGATCTTAGTCCAAATCCCCTGCAGCAGCTCTCGCCCCTTATCCATAACCGGGCAGTCGTGAAGGCCAGCAACGGAAGTAATGTGACGTCAGCGTCTCGCTGCAGCCCTAACGCCACCCTCACAAATGAATTAAAATAAAACCTATAGCTTATAGTGATAAAAAGGTTTTTTTGACCGGCATATTGTGTTGCTAAGGCTATTTTTGTCGTCCAGTCTGATCACACAGACGCCGGACTAGGTCTTTTTCCAACCTCAGGTAGCCGGTAAAGCAGCTTAGCTGTGTGTGTGAGGCACACAAAAGCATGCACGCTCCTTTCCAACCAACTAGCCGCTTTTTTAAATTAGCATGAACAATTAGCAATACTAATTAAGTTTATTAATTCCCCCAAATAAATTTGAGATACGCTCACAGATGATTTGCCTAAACCGCAGAGGTTTAATCATCTAACGGTTTTTTTTTCTTCTTCGAAGTATGCAGACACACAGGCCACCGACATGCTAGCTAGCCTGCTGAGCTAATTCGGGACCGTTAGCCCGCGAGGTAGCGGTTTTGTCGCTGTTTAGTCTGGGAATAAGAATCTGGGAAAGACAGCGTTTAACAGCCCCACACCAGCATCCTCGTTATCCCACCTTCCCTCCTTACCGAGATGTTGTTGAAAGTCCCACCAGGATGAGCTGCCCAAACATATTTGGCGTCCGTATACCCAACAATGGCGCTATCCTGACAGCTGCCATCGGCCATCAGGTTTTCCACGTAGCTTTGCCAAGACATGCTCAGTGAATTAATGCTACACTTAAAAATAAACTACACTTGCTAAGGCAAGCTTGCCAAAGAGACAGACAGAGGAGGGAAGAAGAACCGCGGCGCGATTTCAGTCTCCAACCCACACTTCAACGCTGACCACCGCGAAGGCTGGGGCAGTGAGGCGGCGGCTGGGTGTAGTCCGTATCAGATCACTCCGCACAATGAGCTGCCGGCGCTTTTATGGCTGCATGCGGCGGAATAAAAGACGGATTTCTCATCTGAGCCGGGCAGGAACACCGCGTTACACCCACACCAGTGGAGAAGCACTGATTTCATGTTTCAGCATTTTATTCCATTTCCACTGGTTTTCCATTATTGTACCACCATGTGCTAAGATTGCAAAAGTGTCGACATTTTATGGTCTTTTTTTTTTCTTAAATCAATTTTTGATGCAAAACACCGACACAAATCCAGCCATAATTAAAGACATTCAATTTATAACAATCTGATTTTAAAATAAAAAGTTCTTAAAATAATCTAGGGAAAGTATAATGTGTCATTCTAGAATGCCAAAAATTAATTAATAAATAAATCTGACCATAATAACAAAAACCTGCAAGGTAAGAATAGTAGAGCTTAACAGAATAAAATTGCTTTATATTCGTAGTTAAGAATGGATAAACTGAACTCTAAAAAACAAGTATCTACCATATTTTCCGGACTATATGTTGCAGCAGCCAAAAGCTGCATAACAAGCAATTTAAAAAAAACAGTCCCAATTTTTAAACTGAATGCAAGAATCACAACAATGGAATAGAATCAGAATCCTTTTATTGTCATTGTACATGATGATACAATGAAATTGCAGCAGCCTTGGAGTGATGAAGATAAATAAAATAAAAATACTGTGACTCACATCTCTAAACAAAAAAATGTACAATATGTACAGAAATAGTTAAATACTAAATACGTATGAATAAAATAGAATGAATGAAAGTCAAGGAATTATCAATTCTGATGAATTATATGGATAACTAAATCATAAAGAACATGCTGAAAAGACAACTAAACTTTTTACATAATTTCAAGTCACTAAATTCATTTGAATTCTTCCTCCTGTGTGCCGCTTTGGAACAATTCCGCCAAACGAACACTACCTTCACACTAGGCTTGGCAGCATGTGTTCAAGCCAGCACTGTCAATGAAAAGTCCATGTAAATGTGTCTGAGTGCTTCAGGCTTCAGTGTTCCAACCTCTTACATTCACTCATCTACCAAACAGTGAGGCACATTTAGAAAATCTAGTATTGAAAAAGCTGATTTTGTGCGTTACTCCCCCAATACAATAAGAAGCAGAATTTTTTCTTTTATTTGATCTATTTTGTCTTAGTTGGGTAGTTAAAGGGCTAAGTCTGCAGAATACGAGGCCATTGAACACACATTAGTTAAACCAGTTGAACTTTGGCCTATCAGAGACTTGGATTTGGTAGTGATGTATGAGTAGCGTCCTTTTCAAAGCACTCAAGTGTCAATCATTTCAAAAGTGATCATGGAGGAGAAATGAATAATTGCAGTTTGTACTGGCCGGAATTTTTTGACACCAAGTCTTTCATACATCGGAATACAGCTGTGAAAGAAAAAGCCTGGAGCAAGATTCATGAGATTTGCACCGCTTTGACTGTTTGCACCAAGCCTCTTCAGGCTCTGAGTGCGCATGCTATTTATATTTATATTGGGTAGCGACAGTCCAGTGGGAAAACCTTACGCTAAAAGCGTGGTCAAGAATGCCCGTTTAAGCGCAGTCTTGAACGCATCACACGGCAGACTGAGCAGCGCTTCTTCCTCCGTTTTGCCATCAGTAGTAAATACTGATACACACATACATTCATTCATCTTCTGATCCGTTTTATCCCTTTTGGGGTCACAGGGCTGCTGGAGCCTATCCCGGCCACTTGGGAGCGAAGGCAGGGGACTTCCTGGACAGGTCCCCAGTCTGTCGCAGGGCCACAATCACACACCCATGCACACTCACATTCACACCTATAAACAGTTTAGAGCACAAGTGTCAAACTCAAGGCCCGGGGGCCAAATGCGGCCCGACATGTCATTTCATGTGGCCCATGAGAGCATAAAAGTTTTTAATTTCTTAAAATAAAATGTTTCTTTAGTTGATTACATATTATTTATGTGTAGCTCCTGTTGTAATTATTCAATGTTTGCAGGTCTTATGTGCGTATGCAAACAAATTGTTGTCATCAAACCATCAGTTGGATGCAAGGCTGTGTGCAGCCTTTTTTTGTAAAATGTTACACGTGTTCTTTCTAGCTCAGTTTTATTTTACTTTTCTTTATTAAGTTAGGTCCTTCCTTACTGGAGTTATGGGGGTTTTAATGAGTGGATAAAATTTTAAAATGATTTATGTTAGAGTAACAAGCAAACATTTTTTCTATGCAACTGTAATTGACACTTTAAAAAGTTATAATGAATAAGTAATGATTTTTTTAACATTAAGGAGTAGTTACGTTTATTTTTCATTACATTTAGTTACATGTATTAGTTATATCTGGCCCTTTGAGGACAGCCGCTATGCTGATGTGGCCCTCAGTGAATGATGAGTTTGACACCCCTGGTTTAGAGTGACCAATTAACCTGTGAAGTGTGTTTTTGGACAGTGGGAGGAACTGCGCCACTGCGACACACATACAGTGCCTTCTAATAGTTGTTGCCATTTATTTTATATGAAACACAAGTGATACCTAAGTATAGAGTCGCATCCTTGACCAAACGATGCAGAAATTGCGACTTATACTTTAAAAAAAATAGTAACATGTTTAAAATCGGAATTTCAAGTCAGAATTTTCAAAATAAAGCACATACTTTAAAGCAACTACTGCGAAGCAAGTTCAGAATAACTGCATTATCATAAGAAGCATGATTTCTATGGGGAAAAGAAAACTGGAGAATGTGGAAATTTAGAGGCTAATAGTTTTACTGAAAGTACAATGTTTTACAGTCAACGTAAAAGGGGAATGTTTCCATGACGCACTTTCAAAATGTAGAATTTTTCTGCAATACAACTTAAAATATTTTTGTTGTTACATAACATCACATGTATCTTTCACATTAAGTAAACAAGTATTGGATAACTTTTATCTGACTTATTAACAGAAACCTTGAAGGATATGTTTTGCAACATAAAGCATTGGTAATTCTGCATGAGCAGTTTAGTTTTGTTCATGTTATTAAGGATACCAAAGCTCACTTGTAACCTTTGTTCACATGATCTAAAGAGGCAAATATTTGAACTGATTGGTGCTGCTGTTCTTTTTCCAGGATGTCCAATGCAAATCAAAACAATCATGTTTAAGGATTTATAAAAGTAGATATGAACAAAACACTGCAAAGAGGCACTAAATTTGTTTTTTGTCCACCTTGGTTTGATCCATTTGACGTGTGATGCAATCAGCAGACAGGGCCGTGTCTCTTATTTTGACACTAAAATGTTTTTTAAAAAAGGAGCAGTTTCAAGTGATTTGAAACTGCTTTAAGTTACTTTCATAAATAAATCTGTTTTTTTTAGCTTGCTTTTGAACACAAAAATTCATTTTCACTGCTCCTTTATGGTAATTTGTTTGTTTGTATTGATTTCTAGATTTAAAGGAAAATAACAGGGACGAGTTGAGAGTTTTAAAGAAGTACTCATGAATGACCACTGGGGGCAGTGTTATCCACGATTTGAGTTCAAAATGAGGGGGGGGGGGCAGGCAAAACTTTTTTTTAAGAGTAAGTAAAAACAATAAAACTGGAACTATTCTGTTTTGTTTTGAAACAATTTCAATGTCAAACTAGTCATATTTTCCTGGGTGACATTTTTTTCATTACATTTTTGCAAAATGATATAAGTTTTCTTATCTGATTACATTTTTTATCTTGTTTTGCCTTATCATAAGATCAGATGAGATTATTAAAAAAAACTTATAAAACTTGCACAAATCCTGTACATAAACAATATGGGGAGAGTCAAAGAGTCTTTCCTGACTAATTCGAATTTTCTTTCAATTATGTGGATTCAGTCCATGCGGTTTGTGTTTTTTTATCACCTGTTCATCAGAAAAGGCATCCCAGTACACTTCAGACCAGAAACAAACAAAATCTCGTGCTCTTTGTGTAAAATGACTCCCAGATTTAAAAACATATGGCTAAGATACCTTCTGTTTTTAAGGTGTATGTGTTATTTGATGTATCAGCCCTGTATGTCAAATGTTTGTTGATTTATAGACATCTTACACAATGTGTAAAAGAGTTTTGAATCAAAGAAGATCTAATGCATCGCTGATATTAATTATAATCATTTCAAGAAATCCAGAAACTGAAGAATTGGGTATTACACAACTCATACAGAGTGCTAATAATATCAGAAATACTGTAGCTTACAGAAATGTTGCAGAGGGTTATGAAGAAAGAGGTGATGCCTTCAGGTGTCTTCAGGGAAGTTTGGCAGAGAATATTTAGTTTTGATGCCTGACCAAAGATCATGTTCACAGCTATACCAAACCATTCCAGTACAGACGGAACTTTTTCAAGGGGAAAAAAAACACTCAGCATGAAACAAAAAGAGAAATTCTTGAAACATAAATTATTCACAAAGGTTCCACATGCTAGTAATAAATTCTGTTTCAACTTCCATGAGGATTGCATGACATTCATCTGGTTTGCGCTGCTTTAGTTTAGCTTTGGTATGTTGGAAAATAATGTTACATGAAATAACCATGCATCAAACCTTCGGACGAATTTAAGGGTTGAGAACGACTGAAACTTTTTCAGGAGAAACATTATCTTTGCATCCTATGTCATGTGCCTGATCAAAGATTTGGTTTGTTCTGTGTCACAAGATTTAAAAGAGTGAGGCAACTAGCAAATGCCATGTGAATTTGCAGACAAAGACAATGAATCCAAACATGTTTTAATGACATTAACTCATGCAGAAAAGCGGAAAAATACACACCAGAGTTCAGTTCATGAGTAATCATACTTCTGTGTCAGCACAAGCAGTGAAGGAAGTAGATACTTCCTTTTCTTACTAATACCATAGCATAAACATTTCAGTCTATATTTTAATACTTGCTGGAATAAGAAAAAGGACAAAATGTCAGTACTTTATGCTTAAAGTTCAGAAATTAAAGAATAATTCCACAATTAAAACCAAACTGTGACCCAAATCAAGAGGAAAGTGAATTGTTGCATCCTTTCTGAATATTTACATTTAAAGTGTCAAATGTGTATTGGGCTAAATTTAAAGAGGATTTATTGTTTTATTACATTAAACCAGGCTTAGTACAAACCTACTAAAATGTTTTTCTTAGTTTTTACATCCCATTAGCAAAATAAAAAATATTTTTTCTGATTTTTTGTTTTATTTTGTTGTTCTGTAATTCAAAAGTCATATATCAAACCGAAACAAAACCATGACCCAAAATTAAAGAGTTGAACCAATTTGTGAAGAAAGTGTATCTATCCCAATGTAAAAAGAAAAGCAACAAAAAACTTTCAATTTTTTCCACTCCAGTCATCTTTTGATCATTGTAAAAGCATTCAAGGGGATCTTTTGATAACAATATGACTTTTTACAACCAAACTTAAAAACCTGTTTCTGGGATATAGTTTCTTCAGAGAGGCAGAAACTCATTAGAAATTCACCTCCGTGTGGGACTGTTAGCGAGGAGTACGTCTTCCCCCATTTTCCATTATCTCTCTGTTTACAAGCTCTCCTGCTAACTTAAATATGAAGGCCCCTCATCATCCAATATTGGAACTATCCAGTCGTACAGTTTTGAGTCAGATGCCACATCCTTAAGAGAAGCCTTGGTTGGTCTGTAATTTTAAACTAATTCTTTGTATAAACTAATTGCATTTGAAACTTTATTAAATATCGGTAATCTTTAAACTAGTGATTTCTTCATTTTATAGATATCAATATTCTACCGTATATAAAACTGGGGTGCAGCAATTACCTTAAAATACTTGAAAATTGATTACATGAGTTATAGATAAAAGCGCGCCTTTTACTGGTCAATTTTATATTTTGGATTAAGAAATTTGAGCTCAAAAGTATTTTTCCCCCCTGAAAATTGAAATGGAGATTTGCACTGATAAACGCATGGTTATGCTAGTGGGAATACTAGTGTTTTCTGAATTCTCATTTTTTCCGAGGTTCCCTGAAAGCGTCACCAGCCTTTGGAATTCACAAACAGCTTCTACGTAAAGAATAGAGCGCGCATCATCTACCCACGATGCAGCGCGGCGGCTGAAGACAACATAGCCATCTTGTCAAGAGTTCTCTTGGGTGAACGAGACGACTGCAGGCTCCCAGAAGATTATTATTTTTTTCAAGCCTAAATTTTGGAAGAGGGTTTATTTTTTTCTTTGCCGCTGATATTGTATGAGGAGCGCTTGGCCGCAAACGACACAGAACGGGTGGAGAGAGGCTACGCAAGACCGCGTTCTGGAAGATGTCTCGCATACTTGTACCGACGTAGGGGGAGTGTACGGCAGCCAGTTGGTGTGAAGCGTTAGCTCGCTTGTTGAGTGAAGGGCTCCGGGCCCTCCTCAGCCCAAAGCAGCCCCCAGCTGCTGGGGAGCACACCCCGCCGCAACAGCCCGACGACCACCGGACAACCAGGATACCAGCAGGCCGGCGTGGACTGCTCCCGCAGCCCCTCAGTGCTTGGAGTCCCGGACAACTAGAACTGCGAAACGCAACAGGAGACCAACAGGAAGAGAATGACGCAGATTCATTTTGATAACAGTTAAGTAGACCGAGAAAACACAACGATAACGTGCTGTTGATGCTAGCACAGCTCGTCTTCTTTTGACCGACTCGGAACCAGGCTGTCATTATGTCGAAAATGCCGGCGAAGAAGAAGAGCTGTTTTCAGATTACTAGTGTGACTCAGGCCCAAGTGGCGGCTGTCGGTGCCGGTGACGACACCGAGAGTCTGGACGACCCGGACGAAACGCGGAATGAGGACGTCTCGTCTGAGCTATACGAAGCGCTCCGGGTAGAGCCCGCCGACGAAAGAGGCTCGCCCGAGGACGGCGTGAATAACGTCGGGGAGGTCGAGGCGGGCAGCGCTGTGGCTTCTTCACCAGGTGGAGAGCCACGCAAAGGGGGAGTGTCCGGCTCCAGTCAGGGTGCTCAGCAGCAGCCGCCGCAGCCTCAAACACCCGGTGTGTCAGCCACCACATCACAGCATGCTGCAGTGACCAGCACCGCTCCCCCTTCCACCACCTCCACAGTGAGCTGCTCCTCTCGTTTCAGGGTCATTAAACTTGATCATGGTACTGGAGAACCCTTTCGCAGGGGCAGATGGACATGTACTGAGTTCTATGAGAAGGACTCTGAAGGCTCCCATTCTGGAAGGACTGTAGATAGTATGAGACACGGCAGCATAACACTGGACCCGGCTGCAGACAGAGACAGTGGGCTTGGGCTTACGGGAGGTTCAGTTGTTTCTCCTGCAACACACTCGAGTCTGAGCTTGGGCTCCATGGCAGAGGTTTCCCACTCGTCCGCGCGCATGCAACCAGTGGAGACACTACCACAGCAGATCGTGCATCCGAACTATAGTGCCGCCAGCTTGATGCCAGCCGTTACTCCGGTTCAGTCAGTCGAAGGAGGTCTTCAGAACATACTGCCTGTTGGTCAGAACGGCCTGCCTCAGCCTGTTCTCCCTATTCAAAAGTCGCCCATCGTGACTCCATCAGCCCAGCCTCTTGTGTACCCTCCCCAGCAGCAGCAGCAGCAGCCGCTTCCTGTTGGCCACCATCTGACCGGTCAGTCTTCGGGGCTCGTCCAGAACCAGATTGAGTACTATCAACCTTTGGGGCCTGCTTCTGGCCAAACACTCCAAGTGTCCAGACTTTCTGTTGGACAGGGCTCCATTCCAGTCACGGGATCCACATTGGGTCAGGTTGAAAATGCCGTTGTAGCTGGAGCAGGACCTGTATCTGCTGGACAGACGCCATTGCTGGGAGGAGCGGGAGGCTCCATGCATGTTGGAGGATCCATTGTGCCCCCTGGCCACCCGATGTCCTCTGTTGTACAAAACGTGCCTGTCGTTGCAGTGAGCTCCAGTGTGCCCAGCACAGGGCCCGCCGCCGTGCTCAGTGCCTCCAGTGCAGCCATGCCAAATGCAACCACCTCCAGTTTACTTCCCGCTCAAAGAACTGTCAACAAGGCTCCGGGAGTGCAGGCCTCCCTCGTTGCTGGATTTGGACTGACTGAGGGCAGCGCTGGACGGAAGTCGGAGGGAATTATCTATGCACCGTCTCTGGTTGTCTCTGGCAGGGAACCGATGAAGTCCCTCATGCCTGAAAGCCTGCAGCTTGCCACCCCGACTGTCAACAGCCTTTTTGGGATCCCCATATCTGTCGATGGGGAGGAAGACAGGTAGCATTTTATTTTGCATCTTTTCACAAGTGCCTACTTGAAATCTCTTTTCACTTTTCCACCCTCCTGACATCACAGCCATCTGCTTTGATTATTAAAAAAAAAATCTGCTTAGCTTGTCAAACACATCGGGTTTTCCCCCCTGTGAAGTTAGGGGCAGTAATGGAGGCAGGGGAACGTGTATGAGGAAGAGAGCAGTAGAACACGGGAAGGAAACATGTTTGTTGCTTCTTATTAAGCCCTAAAGAAGTAGGTGGAGTGTAGAACGTCTGAGGCACCCGTGGCTTCCACAGCTCAAGCAACAGCTTGTTAAAACACACGAAACTCCTGTGTTCCTGTTTGTAAAAAGCATGTACATTTGTGCTGTGTGTCACCCTCCAGCCTTTAAAGCAAACATCAGCGTGTTGCTATGAGTCAGGGCTAAATCCTTTCAGCCTAATAAATGAGCTCAATTCCTCATGTTTAATAACTTGGTTCCTGCAGTTCCTGGCGAAATGCTCTTTTGACTTCAACCTGCAGATCCTCTTCAACAAGAGCTGATCACATTTAAACCAGTGTGCTCTGAAGTATTTACAAATCCTTTTCACATGCAGTAGTAGCTTTGTCAGAGCTGAAGGGATACTGAAACCCAGTGTTTTAGTCTGAGTACATGCAGCAAAAGCCTTTTGCAAGAGTTTTAGTAGATGGCACTCGCACGCGGAAATGATAGTGTCGGAAATCTGTAGAGGTGCCACAAAGTAGAACAGACAGGAAATGCAGCACAGGAAAGAACGCCACACAATTTTTGGAGTTTTGATTGGAGTGTGTATTACACACTTGTGATTATTTTTAAAACACAGGCCTTTTGTCTTATAATCAATATGGCATTTAAAGTATGACGGTCTGAAAACCACAAGGCTTCAGTGTGCTCTTATGTCTTAAAATAGTCAAAATTGATGAATAAATAGTGCAATTATAGACTTGTTTACCCCCTGTAATGGGCTTGAGCAATAGTTTCTGAAGAACTTGAAGTTCTTGGGATTGTAGCTCTTTTTCCTTCTCTCTGTATTTTTTTAGTGTGGTTTAATAATCCAGCTATTCTCAGAGGATTCAGTCAGTTATTCTATGTTTGTGCTCCTTTAAATATTACTATTGGTTTCTTTTTATTTTATTTTAGTAGTTTAATAAATATAATCTTTGTCAAATACTGAGATCTGAAAAATGAGTAATAGTAAATAAAATACATCTTGTTTACCTACTTGAGCTAAAAATGAGTATGGAAAAATCCCAAAATATTCTTTATCAAGCTGCTTTGACTCGTATTTCCAGGGTTTTTGAACTTCATCTTTTACTGTTCATCTGATGAGTTGTTTTCCAGTTTATAAAAATGCATTTATTTAAAAATATACATTTCACTGCAACAGCTCGCACATAGGATGTATTTAGACTGGGTAAATCTGTTCCAGATCGAGTCCCAAACCTTGCGTTTGGTCTGTAGTCAGTCTGGCATCAAGCAGCCCGTTCTGTTACGGACCAAAGCTTGTGAACAAAACCATGTGACTAAAGATCTCTTCAGTCATTGGCCAGGAACTACGAGTGCAGGTCAAAACGAGAAGAGAAAGAGAAAGTTACCGGGCTTTGCAATTTTTATCGGGATAGTTAACTTATTAAAACTTTATATATCGCTTTCCAGTTTTGAATGTCGGGAACAACATTTTTTACTAGTTTCTTTGGTACTGCGTAGGCAAGCTGCAAGGCGGTTACTCGCAAGGAGGCGTGCAGTGTTTGCTTTAACTCAGAGGATGGTAGCAACAGCAGTGATGAAGAAATGTCAGGTATAAAGGTATCTTGTGTTTATAACGTATAGATTGCCGGGAATACACTGAGAAGCAATGTGTGTCGTGTTAAAAGTTGTTTTGAGGAGCCTACATTCATCCAACCATATTTCAAAGAGTTGCTGTGTCTCATCTAGGGGTGTGCCAAAATATCGCTATGGTGATATATCGCGATATTTAGTCCTGTTATTGATTCTCGGTGCGTCTTCTTAAAGTATCGACCTTTTATTTACTTTTGAAGGCCCTGTAAAACTAATATTAATCATCCTTTGTTAAGACAATTCTTCGGAGGGTAGATAAGGTGCGCTGGAAGCGTGATTGGCGGTCGCGGACGGACGAAGAAGAATACACATTCAAAAAAAAAAAGGTGGAGGGGGAAAAAACAAGGAGAAGAGCGAGAGCAGCAAGTTAAAAGACGTGCAGGCAGCATTGAAGCTGCTTCACCCGGAGTTGTGTGAGAAAGCCGTGGCTGTTGCTGACCTGAAGCCGACACAGCCCGGCGTGGATACCTTTTTCCAGGCGAAGCTGCCACCGTCTTCTGCGAGAGCAGAGGCAATAACAAACGGGATTGCTGTTTAAATGTAAAAGGGGCTCCGTCCATGCAGCGAGGTGGAGAACGAGGGATTTTGTTTTTTATTGAATGCATTAGAGCCACGCTTTGACATTCCCTCTCGGAAATACTGAAAAAATGATCCCCACACTGTACGCCCAGACCAGAGCTATGTTTGAAATGGAAACAGCAGAAAGAGGGGCATCCTAGCCCTTAGACCCCCCTTCTCCTCTAAGCAGCGGTAGACGAGCGGCGTCGTGACTCTAAAAAGCCTTTGGTTCTCAAGAAAAACATGAACATATAAACATACATCACATGCCGCTTTTCACCAAACGTTTTGTTCACAAAGATGTTTACTTTTAGATGCACTTTAAGTTCTTCAGGTATTTTATCCCTGGTCATTTATTTTGAAAGCAGTTTATGTCTTAAATAACTTAAAGGAAAGTTCCTAGCTACTTGATTTTATTTTTCTGGGAGAATTTTATTTTTGTTTACACAACATTTGCACTAAATGGTGTCATTTATTTTTTAACGAAGACACTATGATTTGTACACAGAATTAATATCTGATTCACAGCTATTTTTTTCAAATAATGCAATGACTATGGCTTTGTTCAAAAGTTAATACCAATGTGCCTGGCAGCTTCTTGACTTATTAATTTTTTATTCTGTTTACAGCAATTTTGTACTAAATAATGCCACTGCTGGTAATGTTCACTATTTTACAGATATTTCCAAATGAAAATTGTCATTTTTTGTCAAAGACAGAGTATTACTGATTTCAGCAATGTTAGACAAAAGTCTGTTATTCATTACACCAAATAAGACACAAGTTGTTCATTATCATTGTGTTTAAAAACAAAAAAATAAATGGCGAAATATTTTCCAAAAAAAAGTTTTTCAAGTTCTTCTTTCTTAAAGTTTGATATATCGTGATTTGTTAGAGACGATATATATCGATTATCACAGTATCGCCATATCGTGATAGTATCGTTATCGTGAGCAATTTATCGCGGATTGTATCGTGAGGTGCCCAGTGATTCCCAGCCCTAGTCTCATCGTTGTGCTTTTATGGTGTTTATTTTAAGAGAATTATGTTAAGGTAACTACAAGGTAGGATTTAGGGTGACATCATGAGCGTGTGCCACGTAATGAGAGACAGAAAAGCATGTAAGAAGCGTTTTCAGCTGTGTTAAAATAAACGCCCCATCAAGTAAAGAGTTGAGCCCTTTTTTCCTCTTTGATGAAATGACAATTGTTGCTTTACATTTGTCCACAGCTCATCTGTTGCTACATTCCTACTGTGTTTACATCACGTGACCACCCGCTATGGTGGCCGTTTTGGTTCAGTAGTTCCGCTCAGAGAACGGATAGTATTGAGACTGAGGAATCTCAGAGCTCAGAAGCTCAGTCCGATTTGAAACAAACCAAGACCATCTCCAAAGACAAGAGATGGCATGGCAGAGAGCGGTTCCTGGTCCCGGACCAGGGTCTGATTAGGTGTTTTCAGACTGAAACTTGTTCCAGATTATTGGAGAAAACAAACTCTGGTTCTTGATTTTATTTATGGCTTCTATGAGGTAGACTGCAGATCAGCAGATAACGTATCTCTATTATATGTAAACTATTTTTATCCTTCGATTTCTACATGGAAAAGAAAAAAAAAACTTGATTTTTATATATAACTATGTAAAAGTTTTGGACAAGAATACATCACAGTAGCCGCGTTTACATGGGCAAAAGTAATTGGAAAGAACGCCTGATCCGAAGGAAAATGCGCCATGTAAACACGCCGTTTGGAATAGTCTGCCCAGATCAGACTCGTTCGGATCAAAATTTCTTTCCGATCGAGATAGGTGGGTTATGCCGATTGTTGATCCGATCGTTGTTCATGTAAACGGTTCATTCCGTTCGTGTGTCACTTCTGCTCTGGTTTAACGTCATACATAGACGGTGTCTCGCTCCAGAGAAAGCTTTGGAGCTCAAACAGGACCGACCAGCTGCTCTGCGGAGGCCCGGTGCGAAGCGCCGCTCCGCTCTCGCCCTGCTGGCTCTCCGCCTCTTCCCTCTCTTACACCCCTCACGAGGGGGGTGCCAGGGAGTAGCGTGACCCTGCGCGGTCCTGGGTCGTGTGTCGGTGGTCCGAACGAACTGTGTCTCTGAGCAGAGCAGCTGGATTAATAACTGTGTGTTTGAGGGGAGGGAGGATTATGCTTTGTTAAGGCCCGTACACACCGGGACGAATATTCGCCAGGCGTTATTCGCCAGCGTTTTTCGCCACGTTTTTTGTGTTCACACCCATGCGATTTTTGCTGACGATGAGCCGAGCGAACATGCAATTTCATTCCCTGACATTAGATGGTGCTTAATGTAAACAGAAATACTCCTGTACACAAGGTGGCGCTGCGCAACTTTACGCTTCTTAAACTCGCTTTTCCCTCAGAAGAAGAGAGCAAGTATTTACGCGCTTGTCAGAATCATACAAAGAAAACATGAATATTTGGTTCGGGGATATTTTAAAATGTCCGTCATTATTTCGTCGTGGCAGTGTAGACGCTACTTTGCGTCTATCTTCTTCGCTGGTATGTGTGCTCAGAAAGGCTGTTTTGTGTTTGAGCGCCCCCAAGTTGTGTTTTACTGTAACTTCAGAAGCTCCAGACACGTGTGCAAAAGCGCTGTTCTCATTGGTCGTATAGATTCAGACGCGGCGCGTTGAACCAAAAAAACGAACCCGAGGCGTTTTTTAAAAAGTGACGCTTTGACGCGTGGCGTTTTTTCGCGTCGGTGTGCACACTCACATTGGTGCCCTTTGTTTAGGCGCGAGGCGTTAAACGTCGGCGAAAATTGCGGGCGAAATTCGTCCCGGTGGGAACAGGCCTTTACGTGTGCATTTTGTTGTTTGTGTGTGACTGCGATCCGTCCCGCCGCTCTCGGTTAGCTGCTGTCAGGAGAACCGTGTGTTCGAGCAGAGCTCGGACTTCCAGCTCACACAGCGGCTTTGGGGCGGTGTGTGAGCTTAAAGCAGAAATGTCGCTCAGTCCTTAGAAACCGTTCAAACAATCACGTGGATTTGTGTTTCCAGTCGTGTCCCGACAAAATAAAGGCTGATGTTATTCCCACATATTTACGTGCAGCCAAGATGCATATTGCGGTATATCCCAAATGAGTCATCACACAAGACTAATGTTGTTAGCGCGGGTGTTAGCCTCTCCTGGGAGCTCCGTTCTTCTTCCACAAAAAAAGCACTGAACACACAGATTTAAAATAAAATGATGAGCGAACAGGCGCTTCATAATATTCATAACATTAATAAAAACACGCTTGGAAGATCGTCTCGTATATTACCGAGCTGCTGCATAAATGTCTATGACAGCAAAGGTTTGTTTTACTGTGGGACTCATTTCCTTTTTCCGGTATTTTCAACACTACTGCGCATGCCCAAATGATTCATTCCGACCGAAAGTGTGACCATGTGAACGTTTGTTCTAATTGTAAAAAGTTTTTCTGTGACCATGTGCACGGTTGAATTTTAATCCGACCATTGATCCGATCAAGATATTTTGCCCATGTAACCTACTGTTTTGCAACAGGAGAAAATCACACCATTAAGTTCTTCAGTAGAAAAACCCATCCTCATAAAACGACAACCAAAATAAAAAATAAAATAAACAAAACAAGAAAACCTTTTAAAAAACATAACAACATAATTGATCAAGAGTGAAAAGACTAACACAAAATATAAAATAAAACTAATGACAAGTTCCCTACAGATCCATCAATCCATCCATATATCAATGTTCTTAACCCGCTGTATCCCTTTCAGGGTCACGGGGTTGCCAAAGTCTGTCCTGGCTACTGTTGGGCAAAGGCAGAGAACACTCTGGATAGGTCGCCATTCTGTGCCAGGGCACTACAGATACACTATACAATACACTACACTACAGAAAATACACTACAGATTTAGGACTAAAAAACCCATGACAGAGTAATGCACATTTAGAACAAACAGGATTTAAAATGACAAAAACCTATCAAACAAAATGAGCATATTTAATGAAATTTTGAAAAACCTAACTAAAGACTCCAAACCAAAGGCAAATAAAAAGTGAACCCTTAACATTTGACAATGTCAACTAACAAAGAAAAGAAAAACAGGGTTAATAACTATAGGACTAATTTTTGTCCGTACACAGAATAAAATGGAAAGGAGGAAATAACTGAAATGAATTGTATTGCTCTCAATATCCAAGACGGGTCATAGCAGAGGAAAACTTGTAGAAAATAAGAAAAAAGAGAGAGAGAGAAGAAAAGAAAGGTAAACGGGAGAAACCTGCAAAGAAACTTCCACCATTCAACGAATTCGAAAAATAATCAAACCAATGCAAAGAGCCATTAAGAGGAGCAACAAACGTCTTAGATGAAAGGACAAAATTATGCCCACCCAAAAGAAAAGTAATGTAAATTTATGCAATATAGTGTAAGTGTTGTAGAACAGCATTTTTTTGTAGAAATGAGACATGTTTAACACAGGAAAAGGGACCATATAAAAATGAATGTGATTAAGAAACTGCTGGTAGACTTATAAGATTTAAAAAAGCAAAAAAAACTTCAAGTTGGCCACATCAGATCACTGCAAAAATAAACAATCACAAAATGGATTAGGACTACCCAAACGTAGCAGGAATATAAAACAAGTTTATACATTAGTTTAAAGAAGCCATAAGAATGCAAAAACGTGATGAGGGGTGTCTTTTTTGAAGACTACAACCAGACTTAGAGGGATGTGGTCACTCAGGTAGACTGGCAGGTTTGTAATGCAGGCCACGCCCTTCACAAACTGTTGATAGTGTCAGGTCATGGCAGAAACCTTGTGAAGAGAACTGCTAGCCAGTATTTAAAACATGTTGCGGTAACTGCAATTTGTCTGGGGGGGAAAAAAATCCCAAAAGTGAGCTACTGCTTTTCTGGCTAGTCTTTCAATTATCATTTACTGTTGAGTACTTTCATCACCTGGTTGCACCATGATTACCAATGAAACATTTCCAACTCCCTCTTTATTTGGCTTTGATAGATTTGTACTGTCTGCAATTTTCTTTCTCTACTTGAAATGCGCGTTCCTATCTCACTTCCACTAGTCAGCTTGTTTACATTTAATGATTGCTTTACTTTACCAGGGGTCATTTTCTGCTTCCTAGAAAATGTCCTCCTTTGGTCTGCACCAGAGTTTAGTTTTGGTGTAGTCGTACTGCCTGACCAGCAAACTGCTGGGGGTGTCTCTAAACTACGGTAATCTAGCAATACTTCCAGTAGTAACCCACTTGAAAGATAAATCCAGGAGTCATTACGTCGAAAAGGTTAATTCAATTTGACTCTGTGGCCCATACTTACAGTCCAAATCAATGCTTGCTGAAAGGCTGAAGTTCTTGATCCTACTCTGTGTACAGTGTGTCAACTAGGGGTTGCACGGTTCGGATCGTGTCACGGTTGTAGAGTCACGGTTCAGACCATTTTTCGCATCAGTAAAATGGATAAAAAAAACACAGGATAAAAAACAATAATAGTCTACAGTTATTATTTTTTTAAAGCTTCATAACATAGATTTAATAAAGCATGTATAAAGTACTTCAAAACATTTACACACAGACACAAATGCCCATATAAACAAACTTGCTTTAAGACATTGTATCTTGAAAAGAAAAAGAAGTGTTTTAAAAAGTAAGAGAATCTGGGATGTTAGAATTGATTACTATTCATTCTTTCACTGTATCCCCTACTGCTATAAAGCCCCTCCCACTGGTTCCAGACGGAGCAGCGACGCTCTCCTGCCAGAGAGTCTCTGACTGAGTTCTGAAGGATTTCATAGAGACATGCACTGACACTTTCATTTATCGTTGTCACATGATCCAGCTGTGTAATATGCATATGGCAAAAGTCGGCGAAAATCTAGATACAACCTTAAATGTGCTAAAACAATCTTATGGCACCTTGAAGTATTTAACAAATCAAATAAATCCCTTTATGCATTTTACCAATCGGATAAACCCCTTTTATGTTGGACGTTCCCCTCCTATGTAGACGAGGGTCATTTGGAGTTTAAACTAAGTTATGTTGACTCTTATTTTAATTAAACTGTTGAGGTGAAATGGAAATGATGTATTTGGTTGTTTTTCTATTTATGTATTTCAAGTGATATCGTCATTGCAATGTTGATCACTATTATTGCAAATTGCGAGTTTTCCTCATATTGTGAACCTGACATTTGTACAGTCCCACAGCTGAGTTAAGACTTAGAAGAGCGTGGGTCACGTCTGCATCTCAATGGTTTGATTTGATTTGTGTAAAGGGAAGTAAGTTGTGTTGGAGTTGACTGATAACAAAATGTGATGACAGAAATATTACTTGCACAGCCTGTGACGGAACAGCTTAGCTTGAATTACAATTCCATTACCCCCCCCCCCCCCCCCCCCCAACAATTTAAATAATTCTTGGTTTTTTTATTGTTGTCGTGCAGCCAACCAGCTCTTGCTTCTTTCATTTTTCATGTAAGCCATCATGTCGTCGTCATCGTCGTCCCTCCACCTCAGTAGAAGTCACTTATTTTTATGAAGTCATTAAATAAATGTGCAGGCTTCGCTGTGAAGCACATTTTAGTTTTATCTTAACAGTGGTTTGATGTTGGAGGTGCATTTCTGCCGCAAGTGCAAATAGAAAGAGAGGTTCACTCCTTCATTAAACAGATTCAGTTTCCTGATTATTTTTACACTTGAAATATACCTACTTTTTAAAACATGAAATGGTCACCTTAAGTGTAAATAAAACAAAAGCTTAATGATTCTTGCTTATTTGGTGCTTTTCTTGGTCCGGTTTTGAGGTTCTAATGACAAATGTCAAAGAACGCCCCATGGCATCAGGGCTTTTTATATTTTTACCGTTCCATACATCTTTCTGTTTGTTTGTGTGCATGGGAGGAGGATTGGATAGCTACATTTACCTATATCCTCTGCTCTGTTCGAAGGTAAACTACATTAAAATGGCTATAACTTGTTTTTTTTCCATGTCAGCTTGAAGTTTTAAACTTTTCCCCATTTTTCCTGACAATCAAAACATACGGTAATTTAGATGTTCTGGATTTTTGAAGCATTTATCACACTAATGTAGTTTTTCTTTCTCTTTTTTTTGGGGGGGGGGCAATCAAACCTGGGGATAGCCAGAAAACTCTAGCACAATTAAGACTTAAGGCAGCTTCTGATCTGTGTTACAGCTGTTGACCTGATAAGTGGGGCAACTCTGCAGGTTTAAAACAGAAAACTAAAACCAGGATGGGCCCTGCTTTGTTTTAGGTTATATGTTGAGGTTTAGAAGACCCCTAAACTACATTTATTTAAATGCTCAAACATAGTGAGACATGTGCCTTAATGAAAAAGCTGTGTTGTAGTTTCGGCCCCTAGATTTCCATATCCTTCCTGTGTGATGTTGGTTGCTAAAATCTGATAGGTAAATGTCCCATGAGGCATTGCATTTCACTTTCCCCCCCTCAGATCAGCCAGATAATACAATAGCACTTTTGAAAATGGTGGGGGGGTAATTTGTGCAGAAAATTCCCCTTTGATGTTATGGAGTTTTGTTTAAATGGAGGGTTGACAAGCACAAAAATATTTTTGTTTTCTGGCTAAATGCATTAATGACACGCTTTTTTCTCACATCCAGGTTACAGATCATTTTGTGTGAATAGTTTTTTGAAGAGAGGCTAGTAAATAAGCTCCAAATTGAGGTCTGGGACAACACTGCTGATTTCATGCAGTGTGTTTTGGGGCACCCATGTTTTTGCTTGTGAGGGGACCCAGCTGCCCTGTCGATAAGAGCAAGGGGCTCTTGTAACAGCATGGTCCTATCAGACACTGAGCAGTAGTCTTTCCACTGAGCTCCTGTTCTGCTGATAAGAGACCTGACAGTGGGGAGTGTCTGCCAACTTTTCTTGTTCTCATGCATGCTTCTTTTTCATTTTTAGTGAAGCTTCGACTCAATTACTTGTGATAGGTTTGAAAGATGATGAAGCCACGATTGACCTGTTGAACTCAAAGCAGTGGCATCAGTGCAGCTGGAACTGTGCTTAAAGCCGTTCCTTGCTTGGTAGGCTGAAATGGGATGCCAGTTGTTAAAGCACATTTAAAGTACTAAATGACATTCTTCTGCTGTGGTATGACCATTGGACATCAAAGGAAGCTGCAAAGTGCCTACACTTTTGTTTATTTGATTCAATTTAGCTGCACTTAGACAGTCCAACTTTTCCCTTTCTACTTATTTTTATTTTTTATATTCTCTCCGTACTGTAAGTTGTCGGTGTAGAATTGGTCGTAGGCTCTTACAACAAAATTGTAAACATGGCAGTGACTTTTTGGGCAGACTTACACCAGGTGACCTGAGCTATGGCTTCTGTTTTCACTCTATTCCATGCTCTGGAACACTTGACACTTAAATCGCACAGGATGCCATTTTTCAAGCACTATGATTTCTGTGTTGCATATAAATTGGTTTGCTCGGATTTAATAAATGCAGAGTCCATTTTTCCTCAATCCTTTGATTTTTTGCTTTTAAAGAATTAATACAATTGACAGATTATATTACTCAGATCACTCAACGCCGTGTTAATTCAACATCTGAAGATGATGATGGACCATTATCGGGTTAATGGGGTCATTTTGTAACCGGGGGATCACTTGTATACATATGTTGTGGCTGAAGTCTATTTTCCCCATTCCGAGGAGGTTTTTTTTTGTCCCCCACATCAAGAGAGCTATTCCATTGTGAATTGAGAGGCCCTGCTTCTTTATTGGGTTTATTGGGGGTGTGTCTTCAAGGGGGCACATGTGCTCATGTAAGTAAAAGTATCCACGTTGGGGGCAGAGAAAACCTGGCTAATGAAAACCACTTGCTGAAACAAAACGGTTGGTTTGAATCTATCATAGCTCTTAGGGAAATGTTCTTGGTGGAAGTGTGACAGAAAGACAATCACAGAGATAAAACTGTCGGGTTTTTCCCTCCGTGACCTCTTCTCTTAACTTCTGCATCCTGTTTTTACTTGGCGTCCCTCACACTGCTCTCCACCTTCCATTCAGCTGAGACCCCTCTCTCCGTTCCCTGTTTTCCGCACTGGGCTCGCTGGTCGTATTGAATGACATTTGGTGGCACATTTTTATTCATAGTGCTTCACTCAGATGGAAGGTGATACTTTTTTTCCGATTGACATTAGAATGATCTCTAATAACGCAGTAAAGCACTCAGCTTTTCATACATATAACCACATACACTTACGTACACTTTGAGGGCCATTAACCCGCTTATACCGTGGTCACTTACAAAAGAAATAAATATTCAATCAGTTTTTAGTACTTTATTTTTTTGTGTGTGGTTTACATAGCTTTTTTCCACAAAAAAGCGACTATTTGTTATGTGGTTGTGATGTTACTGTGACAACGAGCCGCTTAGACGGCACCGACCTTGATTGTGTTTTGTCCAAACAATGAAGCTAAAGTTTGTCTTAAAGCCAGAAAAGTTTGTAGATTTGTCGCTTTATTGAACATTAGTTGTTTTTGGGTCTGAGAAGATGCCAAAAACAGCAACAAAAGCTACCAAGTTGGTAACACTGATCTTTAGCTATGTTGGTGATCTTATTGCTTAACTACAACAAACTACACTACCAATTTACAACAAGAAAAACAAAGGCTTAAACTCAGAGAACTAACTCAAAACATACATGCTCGAAAAAAAAAGAAAGTAAGATAAGAAAATGTCTTTAATGCTGACCGATTCCAAACAGCTGACAACAGTGACTTGAGGATACCATGTAGGGCATGGATGTCCACATCCAGGCTTTGAGGGCCATTGTTTTGCGTCTTATCCAACACATTTGCCCTCACTGTTTTTTTAATAAGGAAGTACCGGTGATCCGTGTAATCAGCAGCAGTCGGTAGGGCAGGGATAACCGCAAAACCAAGAGGACCTTGGATTTATTCACTATCTTAAGTGGTTTTTCTATTTCTTTTAAGTCAAATCCCAGTGGAGTTGTGGATCGCGCTTGGAGCTTGTAGGCCAGTTCAAACACGAGTGAAAGTTAACTGGCAGGCCTTCCGAATGCAGCTGATCCTCGTGGGCAAACATTGGAACTGTATTTTGAAAAAGATTAAGCACTTCCTACAGTTAGAAAAAGCACCACAGTTTTATCTTCTTGGTGCTGCACGATACAATCTCCTGTTTTTCTTCCCATGCTGCGTCTGTGTTGTTTTGACATCTTTAAATGTGTTTCAGATCCATTTTTTTAAAAGTAACATTTCCATGGAATGAATCCAATTTGTGGTGTACAGTTTCATACTGCAGTCAGCTGTTTTATTTATGAATTATTACTTTTAATGAATGTTACAAACAATACACGTTTAATATTGCAATAGGTGTTGAGATGCATTGACCTGAAGGTAAAACCCGCTGAATCTTTTCCAAAAAAAGTGCATGTAAGATGAAGCTGAATAATTTTTAATGAAAGCTTTCTTCTGCTCCAGACCTGCAGCTTAATAGTTTACCCCCCCCCCCCCAACCTTGGTGTGCAGCAAGAGAACCGAAAATGTGCTTAAAATGTGTCCTGTAACAGCACCGCTGTCACTTTGCTACCTGAATGACTACATTCATCCCTTTTGTGCATACAGGAAATGTTTACACAGATTACCTCCACATGCAGGTTTCAGGAAAGTGGAAAGGCACTAAAAATAAAAAATCTATTATGTAGTTTTTGCATCTCATTTTAAAAAGTCACAATCCCTTTGAAGAAACTTTTTAAACTAAAATACATTGTAAGTAATTACCCAGTTATTTAAGTTTGTAGCAAAGCATTGGACATGCTGAAATCTCATAAGCAGTATATTTCATGTGGCCCTAAACATTTAACATTGTAATCATGATATGTGCTAAACTAATGTAAAAAAGGATTTTTTTCCCCCTCACTTTTCTTTAGATCCAGCACAATGCAATGACCGTTTTGGATCTAGCCATTGAAATGATATAACTTGGTGTTATTATGTTCAAAACTGGCCTAAAGGTTGGATTTTTAATATTTCTTCAAAGGCTCAGACTACACAGAATCTGTAATATTCTGTCCACCAGCTGAACTAGATCTGAGCAAGGCTGTTATAAGTACCGTATTAGGCCTTGTTTTTTAAGGACAGGCAGTCATTTAAGTGGTTCTCACATTGTTTTAGTTACATATATACCGTAGTTTCCTCCATTTTTAGAATAGTCTGTTATCTTTTGAATACATTGTTTGTGGTTGCTGATCTGCTCATTCTAGTATTCTTTCAGCCTTAGATCAGCTTTTCAAAAAAAAAAAAAAACTTGTTCTGGTCTGACTGATCTTCCTGGTCTGTCATCTTCTGCTTCACTCATCATCTTCACATGGCGTAAAGAGACACAAAAAAGAACACCACTCCAGGTTTTGAACTGCCTTTTTAACTGGGGATCAAATTAATGCTGCCGTAGATAGCAATCATGTTTTGAACTGGTCTGATGATCTTTGTTTTACATATGAAGCTTCAGTCAGGTTCAACTAGACTTCTTGTTGTTGTGGCTGAACAATGCACATTTATAAAATGTATTCTAGTAATGATAAAAACAAGTGCTTCTTTTATAATTCATTGGTTCTTTTAAGAGCTGCCTCACACTTGTCAGTATGTACAATATTCAAGATGGTTTGAACAAAATGCCGTTCCGTTGGCTAGTGGGGTTACTTTATTCCATCCCAAAGCTTGTTTAGGTGAGCAGTAGTGATGAGGAGGAAGAGGAGGACCTGAGCAAAGTTTGGCAGCTCAGTGTACATCCACAACAAAAACAAACTTGGAAACCTCTGTTTTACAAGACAGACCATCAAGGAAACAAACACTCCCAGTTCAAACCAAAGCAGTAGCGGCACATAAGAGCCATGTCAGATCAGATGTGGGTGAGCTGATGTTTAATCAATCTGACAATTCGCACCAGAACGCCATATTCGATCTTATCAAATATTCACTCCAACCTCAAATTAGGAAGAAGTTCTTTTATAAGTCTCTGCATCAACTCGCAGAGCTACCTGGAGGAACACAGGTAACAAGCTCCAAGTGACGAAATAAACTTTTACAAAATAAATGTTTTAGAGAAACATAATGGGGATGTAAACAGTGATCATCACATCAAGAACTTCATTCAATGTTCCACAAAGGACAACAAAAATGGTATTCTTAAGGTGGAGAAATCGAATATACTTCATGATACGAAACACTGATTTCATAAGGATAATGTAAAGGAGAAACACTGGCGTTTAATGGCCAAAACATTTGACCTTAACAAAGAAAAAAAATCTGCAGATATGCAAGTCCAAATGTAACTCTTGGTGTGAATTTATGCTTTTAATTTGGTTCTGGTTTTATTTAAAAAAATATATATATACCAAATATCCATTAAAAGTATAACGCTGTTTTTATTCTAGTTTTGCAACTGATATTTAACATTAAATAATTTTAAAGTAGGTTCTAGTTTGCTTTCCTGTCAAAATAAAGATCTCCTGAAAAACTAGTTTAGAAAATAGCATTATTAGATGGCTTGGATGACTTGTTTTGTTAAGTTTTTTCTCATTTGTTATATTTCTGATTTTTTTTTTTTAATCTAGTGTTTTTTTTTAACAAAACAGAAGTCAGTTAATGGCCAACAGAATTCTTTAGGTGCAAAGAGGATGATTTTTAAGGGGAAATGTGGGCGCTGGCCCCACAGAGGTTTGAATAGGTAAGAAATGGTACTATAGCATGGATCGGTACAGCCTAACTCCTGGTTGGAGTGGGTCCTTAGGTCTTATTACCTCCTTACTGATTGATTTTGACATGTAATTACAAGACATGCACAGGTGTTTTAATGTTGGCTGCATTCCATTTGTGGGAAAGTCCTGCTGTTATGCACACTGTGTGCCTTTTCATGTTTTTGAGAGGAAAAAAGGAGCATAGCCACCATTTATTCTGTGCCTTTTTTGATGAGATGGTTGAAAATGACTGCAGGGGGAAGAAAAGGTAAATTGAGGATGACTGCTGACATTACAACACAGTGGATTGTGGGTCAGCATTACTGTGAGGGTACAAACCAGAACAAAGCAATCTTGTGATGCCGGAAAACTTGATAAGTGTTAGGGCTGCACGATATGAGGAAAACTCGCGAAATTTAGGATTAATATTGCGATAACGGTATAATTTGCGGTATACAAACAAATAACAAAATAAACAAAACATCATTCCCATTTCATTGCAACAGTTTAAAAATTATACTCCAAATGACCCTCGTTGACATAGGAGACAAACATCTAACATAATAGGCCTCCATCCAATTGGTCAACAAGGTGAAGGCGTCCATCCGATTGGTCAAATGCATAAAGGGATTTATTTGATTAACGTTAAATGCTTCAAGCTGCCTTAAGGTTGTATTAACACATTTAAGGTTTACGATTTATTGCGATTTTCACTGTCTTTTGCGATATGCATATTGCAGAGCTGGATATTGCGATAACGATAAATTTGCGGTATATTGTGCAGGCCTAATAAGTGTACATCGTGTGCAACCTGACCTCCTTTCTTCCATTCCTGTTGGAAAAGAGTAAACAAAGTATCGAAAGCTGGTGCCGTAAATCTTTTGGCCCCCTTTCAATAAGGACTCTAAATGGCCGAGCAGGATTTGGATCAGAAATCCTTAAGTTTGACGATGTGTCAAATCCTGTTATACTTTTAAAACTTCTATTTGTGTTTTAAGTAAAAAGATCAAGAGCTGATACTTAATCCAATTATCTTTCAGGTTGTTCCAGTTTTGTCTAGTTAAGTCCAGTTCAGTATTCTAGTTCCACTGTAAGTCTACTTAATTGAACCTTGTGTTCTGAGTGTCAAAGAGGCAGTCGGTTACTATGAAGAAGAACCAACTTTTTTTTTAAAGAAGAAAAAACAGAAATGGGGAGGGAAGTCATTTGCCTGGAAGTAATGGGTTTGGACATAGGCAGCAAAAAGAACATCAGATCAACTAGAATTACATGCCAACAGGAAAAGAAAACATTGAGGGCAAATCAGTTTCTTTTCAGTAATTGGCTATTTGATCATTCTTAGCAACAAAAGAGGATATTTGCTGTCAGTTCTGCTTAGTGCAGTGCTTCTCAATTATTTTTTGCAAGCCCCCCCCAGGAAAAAGAAAATGTTTCTTCCCCCTAACCCCCCCCCCACACACACACACACTCGCCGCGGTGACAATATATTAGTTTAGTATTCAGAGATTTTGTAAGTATACCTAAAATTGTATCTTTTACACATAACCGCACATTTTACACATTGTCCGCGTTCCTGAGCCCAGTAAACCCTCCCCTCTCTTTCTCACAAACGCGTGTGTGACAGGAGCGTGCACTTCACGTGTTTCAGGTTGTTACAAACTCTGTCATATAACCGATAATAGCAAACCAATAGGGGCGCAGATTTTTTTTCAAGCACTGAGCCGCTGTCACTGCCCCCCTTTTTGCGCCCCGAGCTACTGCCCATATTATCTGTACCTAAAACCGCTACTACTGCCCCCCCGGCATCGCATCCCCACTATTTGAGAAGCACTAGCTTAAAGTTTTTACATGGTATTTACAGTTGATCACATGTTTTGCAGTTGACCACATGTTTTTTTTACACTTTTGCAGCTGTATTTATTTAATATTTAATATTTATTTACCGTATTTAATACAAATCTCATTTTTGATAATAATTTTCATAATAATTGTATTAATACTTTTAGTAATAATTTTTAATAATTTAATATGAATGTCATTTTTGATGTCCTTTTTTGAAGTTATATTATAAAGATTATTTCTGAATGTCGTTTTTGCTGCCACACATAAATGAAATTTCCCCATTGTGGGATTAATAAAGTCATCTATCTATCTATCTTAGTGTAAAGACAACAGTGGGATTGGTATCATTAAGTTATTTTTTTGTATTTTTTGGCAAAGTACAATCGTTTTTACTGGCCTGTAAATATACATGCAGAGTAGATAGATATATAGATTTGATAGATTTATAATGCCTATAAAAATGCACATTTCATCGCCAGCTGTGGTGCAGAGGTAGAGTGGTCAACCTCTGATCAGAGATCATGGGTTTGGTTCCTACCTTAACCAACCTTATGTCAAAGTGTATTTGGGCAAGACACGAAACCCCTCATTGCTCCTGGTGGCTGAGGTTGGTGTCATGTATGGCTGCAGATCCTCCATTGGTGTGAGCGTGTATGTGCATGGATGAATGGGACTGAGTGTTAAGCTTGATCCCTGTATAGTGGGATTATAGATGTTTCAAGGCTGTAAAACCCTTCACTACACACTTTTTACACTATCAGACATCTATGAAAATTTTCACAATTTACTCTTTTTTTTTAACACTCAAAATTCAAACGAAGAAGTCCAGCTTTAAAGAATGAAAAATAAGATCTGATTGCGATCAAATATTATGTACATTTGGCAAGTTGGACACATTCTGTGCAGGAAACAGCACGAATGAGATTGGTTGATTGACAGTGGTCTTCAGCCAATCATGATGCAGAACACGCAGAACCAGTGCTTTAAAAAAAAGGTATAAAAGGAAAATTTTAATGTTAAAAAATCCATGAAACAGCAAGACTGCAAAAGATTAACCTCAATATAGCAAGAGATTACTGTGCAAGTATACACCATTTACCATAATTGTTCAGCTTCCTCAGACTTTAGATCGTCTACAAGAGCGTGGAAGTGACTTTCAGAATTGGGAAGTCCTTGTTGGCCGCTCTGACTATAAATGTCCTAACAGACAATGGTACATTTTAATGGGGTTCACAAGATAATTCTGTGTAAACAAAATCTTTTAATCACACACACACACACACACCTATATATTTATATATATATATATATATATATATATATATATATATATATATATATATATATATATATATATATATATATATATATATATATACACACACACACACACACACACACACACACACATACATATATATATATGTATATATATATATATCCTGTACCTCTGAGGTACAGCCACCAAAAACACAAGTCTGTCATTATACGTATCTTATCCCCCCTGTATGGGCGAAGGGGCTGCTCACATCAAGTTACTCTGGTGGTAGCTTAATGTCCGTTCTTGGTCCATGCACACTAGGCCTGCACAATATACTGCAAATTTATCGTTATATATCCAGCTCTGCAATAGGCATATCGCAAAAGACTGCGAATATCGCAATTAATCGTAAACCCAAAATGTGTTAAAACAATCTTATGGCAGCTTGACGCTTTTAACGAATCAAATAAATCCCTTTATGCTTTGACCAATCAGATGGACGCCTTCCCATTGTTTACCAATCAGATGGAGGCCTATTATGTTAGATGTTTGTCACCTATGTCGATGAAGGTCATTTGGAGTATAATTTTAAACTGTTTCTAATGAAATGGGAATGATGTTTTTGGCATTTTTCTATTTTTTTATATACCGCAAATTATATCGTTATCGCAATATTAAGGCCTGTTCACACCGGGACGAATTTCGCCGGTTAACGCCTCGTGACTAAACAAAGGGCACCAACGAGAGTGTGCACACCGACGCGAAAAAACGCCACGCGTTAAAGCGTCAAAAAAAAAAACGCCTCGGGTTCGTTTTTTTTTTTTCGACGCGTCGCGTCGAAATCTACTCGACCAATGAGAATGGCGCTTTTGCTCACGTGTCTGGAGCTTCTGAAGTTACAGTAAAACACAACTTGGGGGCGCTCAAACACAAAACTGCCTTGCTGAGCACACATACCAGCGAAGAAGATAGACGCCAAGTAGCGTCTACACAGCCGCGAAGCAATAATGACGGACATTCTAAAATATCCCCGAACCAAGCACCAGTTGGAGCTACTGATGCTTGAAATATTCATGTTTTCTTTGTTTGATTCTGACAAGCGTGTAAATACTTGCTCTCTTCTTCTGAGTGAAAAGCGACTTTAAGAAGCGTAAAGTTGCGCAGCGCCACCTTGTGTACAGGAGTATTTCTGTTTTACATTAAGCGCCATCTAATGTCAGGGAATGAAATTGCATGTTCACTCCACTCATCGTCAGCGAAAATCGCCTGGGTGTGAACACAAAAAACGTGGCGAAAAACGCTGGCGAATAACGCCTGGCGAATATTCGTCCCGGTGTGTACGGGCCTTTAATCTCTAAAATCGCATATCGCAAGTTTTCCTCATATCGTGCAGCCCTAATGCACACACATTCATCAGTGTGTGAATGTGTGTGTGTGCATGAATGGTACTGTGACTGTAAAGCTCTTTGGGCCTTCTAGGGAAGAAGTATAGCGCCGTGTAAGTATCTGCCATTTACCATCTAATGTGTAACATGTGAACATCTAGAAGGTAGCAGTTGTTACAGATTTTATTGAATTTTTGAATGAAATGTTTTATTGTTAAACTGAATCCCCCAAATCTGCAGTGGAGTTTCATATTTCCAGTCCATGTTTTCGTGCTCTCCAGTTTGTTACCTCATCTCTTGGATAATTCACTTTGGGCAAGTTTCTTCTGTTACAGACTTCCACCCATGTTTTGAATTAACATATCTGAAAACTGGGTTCTTAATGAGCTGCTTCCACTTCGGCAGAACTTGTAAATCACTCAGGGAGGGGGCTGTTCCTTAGAACAAGAATTTGACCTTTGCTTTAGCCATGATGATGGTATCGTTTCTTAACTTGCACTGACTGCTGCTAGCACATGTTTGTTGTGAGACCATTACCATGCAGCTTCTCGCTTTTCCTTAACTACATTCTGAAACTTGCTGAAAGATTTCCTGATTTATCTCACCTGTCCGTTTCCTGCCTGCACCACTTTGGTTATAATCCCTTAAGCCTCTTGGGTGTATCTGAATACTATAAAAAGCTAAAAGTGGGGGGTTTGGAGTGAAAACAAAGTCACAATTGGGCCTTGTGAGCCGTCTCCTCATGGGGTTTTATTTATTTATTTATTTAAACAAATACATTTAAACAATTATAATAATAAAAAAAAATTCCTTCACACACACACGCACACATACATATACACACACACACATATATATATATATATATATATATATATATATATATATATATATATATATATATATATATATATATGCTTTTGATCTTGTACTTTGTATGTTTATGTTTTTTATTTCCCTGCTTGAGTTTTTCTGTTTCCCCCAGATTAAGCTCTTAGCTACTTTGCAGACTTTGCTCTCCACTAAAGCTCTGTTTAGTTTTCATTGTAATCAGCTTTTTGGGGCTCATCTGTGACTCAAGCAAAACAAACAAAACAAAGCGAGTGGAATGGGGCTGTGTCATGCTCTTACCAGATGGATGACATCGAGCAGTAAAAATGTGCCAGAAGGTTATTTGGGTCATATCTGGTTAGGCTTGACCAGGCGAGGCCATTGTTTTTTCAGCTTGGCGTCCGTGCCTTGAGCCAAAGGCTTAAAGAGAAATAAAAGGGATTTTTCTTGTGCCGCACATAAGTGCCAGGTTATGTGCTCCCTCCTCGATCCTGTACTTTGGCTTTATGGAGAAGACAAAGAGGGGCTTTCATAGATGGATATTGACATCCTGCGTTTTTGGACTTATAAAAGAAGCCATTGAGTGGGGAGCGTTTGCCGCTTGAAAACAGGGAAGGATGAGTCCTGTGTTTACCTCGCAAATGGAGAACGATCCTAGTCATCTGATTTTTGTTGATTTCAGCTCATGGCTGGCTAATGCAGAGCTTTCAGCTGAGAGGAAGAGAGACTTTCTATTGGGGTGTGCGTCTGCCTATAATGAGTGTTTGTGCAATTTTTTTGCACAGATGCCCACAAAGTAATATTAAGCAGAGCCAGAGGAGCGAGTGAGAGTGTTTAGTCATGAGGTAATGTGACAACAGCAGTTTGTGCCAGAGATTTCTAGGAAAGCTGCTCTGGCTGCTGTAATATTCACACACACACGCTGTAAATCGAGTGTGTGTCAGTGTGTGTCAGTGTGTAACCTTAGAACACGGTGTCCTTCTGGCTTATGAAGGCATTTATTCCAAACTTCTAAAATGTTGCAGCTCATCAGATTTCTTGGCAACAGTTGGAGGAAATGTTCAAAAAAAAAAAAGAAACATGAAATTTTATTTACTTAAAATGTGTATTTTTAATAAAAATACAAAATATTTTTTGCACTTGTTATTCAACAGATGAATCTAACACCAGTGGATCGTGCTCTTTAGTTTTACATTTTTTGTTTTAGTATTTGCTAGCTCAACTTGTATGACTGGTGAGCAGTGTGCTGCAGTTACATGGCCTGAGGGAGGAGGCCCTTAAAGGGAACTTGCTGCTTAAATGAGCACTTCTTCTGCAAGTCAGCATTTGTTTTTGTGACTTCTGCCACTACCAGCTAAAAAGAAAAGTCCGTAAAACATTAGGCAATCTGTTTCTACATATAAAGGTTTACTTGCATATTTTATTTCCTATTTAAAAGGACTATTTAAATCCTCAATCCTCATTTTCAAAGCGAACAAAGCATATTTTGGCTATGTCCGAATTCCCACCCTAACCCCTAACTACTTTAAAACTATATAGTGCCGCACTATGCAGTGTCCTGGATGTTTAAAGCAATTCGAACACCATGCTCACAATAGTAAAAAGTAAAAATCTAATTAATATGAGCGTTTTAGGGTGATCATTTATGAATCCACTGTCTTCTTCTGTATTTTTTTGAAAAAGTCTGTGTTATACGCTTAGTGGAAGCTTGACAGAACATGGTATTTTTCACACTGGTCACAGTTTTGATTTAAAAAAGGTTTTACACAAAAATATATCTGAAGAGCGTGGTATATATGTTAAATGGAACCAAAGAACGCCCACAATCTGTAAGCTAAAATAATCACTAATTAAATTTAGAATAGGAACTAGTATATTTTGCTGTATCTGGGGGAAAAACCGATTCCTGGAATAGATTTTCTATTCACATCACACTACACCAGGGTAAAGAAAGTGACTATTACACCGTGTAAAATGAACGCTGTGTGTTTTTGAGTAGATGGCTAAGGATGGTAATCAGTGTTGTATAAGAAACCTTATCTGGAAAAATATTTAAAAAGACTTTGATAGTTTTTTTTTCTAAATAAATTTTAATAAACTGAAGTTTCGAAATGAAACTTCAGTTTATTAAAATTTACCATAAAATGGTGAGAAGACTGTGCACCTGCAGAAAGTCAGGTAGAGCATGCGTCATTTAAGGTGGAGCAAACTTTTATGTTTATTATCAGGAAAACACAACCTGTTTATTCTATCTGGGCTTGCCTGCTAACTGGACCAGCAGTTATTGGAGAGAACTGAACAGGGCTACATCCTTGTTTTTTTGTGTTTTTGCTCTGGGCCGATTTGTCAATTATACTCGAAGTACACACCCTGTTCAATCAAGAGGATTTGCCCAACTTTACACATTTAGCAAATATTAAAAGCTGTCATTTTTGCATTTTGCTGTTCTACGAAATGACAGAACATGCATCTTCAGTTGTGCTTTAACTTGAAGGTATTAAGCAGCTCTGAAGGAGAAAGCGAGTCCTCTAAAGACTTTCATCTTCTCACTGTCTGTCTCTTCTCTTTTCTTCGGATGTGGTTGACACAGGAACCCCTCCACAGCTTTCTACCAGGCCTTCCAACCTGGAAGCCGGTTAAGAGACTCAAAGGCTCACAGCGATAGGTACTGTACTCTGCTGGATTTGGACTGGGCAGGCCTGCAAAGACTGTTTCTACTGACTTTTCACACAGCAATAACTCTACAATTGGGTCCCAAAAGATGACCAAAAGCAGCTCACCTCTGTTCCTTTTTGATAAGTCATGCAGGTGAAAACAGAGGCGATTCAGCGTTTTATTCGTGTGCCTGCAAATCCGTAACTACCTCTCCCGTCAACTTGGAGGCTGGTCATTCGACACCTCCACGTTCCCGCTTCACTGGGACGGCACATCAGTCCTGCTTTGAACAGGCTGTGTGAAAAGGAGCATTGTGTGTGCAGTGTTCAGCAGCAGTGAGCTTTGCTTTCCACATGTGCATGGATTGAGTTTGGAAGCAAAGCCGCACGCGCAGCCAGCGCAGGATCGCCCACTAGAAGTCTGAAAAATCTGCTTTGTGACTCTCCCCCTGGTGTTGTCAGTGACAGTCATGTCAAGTCTGTGTAACTGTATACTCTGTCTTGTTTTCTGCCTGTGTGTTGTTTGCCAATGTTTGGACTTTTCTCCTTTTTGATTCTTTTAACACCTGCCTTCTTTCAATAGACGCACATAGAAACAGAGTTGAGCAGAGCAAAACCGTGCATGTCTGCAGATACTTCACACAAACAAGTATTGTATTTTTTTGGAGTAAAACTAATGGTTTTATAGTATTTGTTTGGCCAGATGTGTGACTTTAACTCAGGTGCAACTAATGTCTGATTTAAAAAAAAAAAAAGAAGCAACAACCACTAGAGAGCAGTGTAAACATGTGTAAATGTCAATTTTTCCTACTGACAACAAAGCAGAAGAAGAGCCGCTCAGTTTTATGCCAAGCTTGGTTTGTTCAGAAGCGACACAGAGGATAAAGAATTCAGTGGATTTAGACATTTGGAATGATATAGAGTTTATTTGACTTGTTAGCATGTTCTTTATGCTAAGCTTATCTTAATAATTGTTCATGTGTTGGGGTAATATATACAATTTTTCATGAAACTAGATACGCATCGATGTGTTAAAGTTGTGTAATGTGTATATATCAAGATGAAATGTCTGTTCTTGGTCCTGTATTTGTTCAATGAATCTCTCCCAAAAATGCGACTTATACTCCATGTCTGATTTGTTTGCCTTCTTTTTTATTATGTATATTTGGCTGCTGCAGCTTATACTTTGGAGAAACTTATAGTCAAAAAAAGAAGGTAATTAGAATCTCAAATACCAAATCAGCCAACCATTTCTATAGCCTCATGGTTAGTTTCGCTGAAAGACTCACTCCGACAAAAGTCATGTTTTTAACATTGTGACATTTTTCTAATGATGCAGGACATATATAAAGAAAATTAAACTTTAAAATTACACTTCTCTTTATTTTTGTTCAAATCATTGGGAATAAGGTGCAAATGGAAAAATGTCGTTATTTTTGCGACGTATTTGCTACAGTTGGCCAGCCACAAGCTTCCTGCTCTGCTCCATTCCAATGCATCCACTCATGGATGACTAGATCCATGTTTGACTTTGATTTTCTGATCCTGGTCCAAACTGTATGGCTGGATAGCTCCAACGATGCTCTCCATTTTTGTAACACCAGTAAAATGTCTGATGAACCTCTGTCGCTCTGCAGAAACCGTGTCCTAGAAAACGACACCGATTTATTGATTTTGGTTAAAAACCGCATAATCCTAATTAAAAGGCCACTGAGAACACTTTTACCATAGCTCAAAAGAGAATTGGACTGAGACGTAACTTTTTTATTAAACTGTTCTCAGTTTTAGATCAAATCAGAAGTTTTCAGAGGTTAAAGGTGTGCAGAAATATGAATCTTTTGGTTTGAGCATTAAAATAAAAAAAATGGAATAAATGTATAATTTATTGGAAATATTATATATACACTCATAGTTTCTATATTTACAAAATTATTTTTGTAAATATATAATTAATGAAGAACTTCATCCATTAAGAATGTAGTAACTTTGACTTTTGTTCTCAAAGAGTCCATTGTAAAATTCTAAATATCTATTAACCCCATTCACATTCTTTCTACTAATAAAGATGAAATAAAATCTGCTATGACTGTTTCTGATGACGTCATAACAAAACTTTGTTTGAAAGGAACTTCCTTTTGTTTAAATACAATGTAAGCGCTGCTACTTAAAGCTCTAAAACTGTGACTCTCTGTTCTATTAGAGTTCTGTTTGGTAAAACTGTCTTATCATTTGCATTCCAAAAAAAGAAGACAGGAAAGATGACAATCTTTAGATGTTCTTCAAAATGTTTGCAAGTTGCAGGAATAACAACAGAAGCACATGAAAACCATGTGAGAGTGACTAGAAATGAAACTATTTTTAGAGAAATGTACATCTGACACTGTTTGCAACTTTTTCCACCTCGATTTGGATGCAATTCAAGTGAAGTTGAACATTGATGGAATCTCACTCCTTATAGTTGAGTTGCTGCATGGATTTCTAGCAACTTCAGATTTGTGAGTCTTTGTTTGTGAGCTCATGGCACTGATCTTAAATGGGTAGGATTTTTTTTGTGTGTGTGTGGTTCTTGTTGAGGGAACCACAGCTTCCAGAAGAGGCTGTGAAAGTGGAATCAGAAGTATGCTGGACTTTTGAATTCCTTACAGGTCTCTTTAAAACAAATAGTTGTTTCTAGCGGAATCGCATGACTGCTCATTTCTGTTAACTCTTTAACTCAAATGTCATTTTTCCTGAAATGTGTTTGAAGGGGAAGGGGGCGGGGGGGGGGGGGGGCAGTGGGGTAGTGGTTAGCATGCTCGCCTCACAGCAAAAAGGCCCTGGTTCAAATCCCTTCTGTGTGGAGTTTGCATGCTCTCATCGTGCTTGCGTGGGTTTACTCCAGTTTCTTCCCACTGTCCAAAATGACAGGTTAATAGGAATTTAAATTGTCCCTAGTTGTGGATGTTAGTGTGTGTACACTGGACTGGCGACCCGTCGAGGCTTGACCCCGACTCTTCCTTAACAGTAGCTGGGATAGGCTCCAGCAACCCTTAAAGGGATTTGGTTGGTTCAGAAAACGGATGGATGTATTTTTGAAGCAAGTCTTTAGAGGAATGTCATTTCCAAATCCAAGATCCGGATGAGTTTGATCGTGGATGCTCTGCTGAGCTTTGAATGTGTCATATGTGGGCGGCCGTGGTGCAGCGGTAGGGCGGTCGACCCATGAACGTAAGATTGCAGGTTCGATTGCCACCCTTGCACGCCCATGAGTCGAAGTGTCCTTGGGCAACACACTGAACCCCACCTTGCCTCTGGTGTCAGGCGGGCGCCTGTGTTTGGCAGCGGAGCCGCCACCAGTGTGTGAATGTGTGAGTGACTGGGTGAGTGACTGGGTGAATGTGACTGTAAAGCGCTTTGTCCTTGTAGGAGAAAAGGCGCTATACAAGTATACGCCATTTACCATATGAGTGATGCAACAACCTATGTTGTGTTAATGTCTCCGATATGCCACCAACTCCACCGTAGGTAAGGCATTTTGAGCGGTCCCGTGTATGGATAAGTTGTCGCCCCCATGGTTCTGGCGTCACAGACTTCAGGAAGTGTATAGGGTTCTCATTTCAACTTTACAGTTTTTACAGTTAGCCCCGCCCACACAAAACCCACTAAACAGTGGTGCAGTTTACAGAAGAGCGGGTTGCGTAATCACCAAGCCCTCGTTAACATTCTATTTGAGCTCAGCCCTGCCTGTGTGCCTCTGAGGCTTGACACACAGCACTCGGATTGTTTTTGTAATCCCCAAAATACAGAGGAGGCTTTACAGTGGGTTCAGCTGCGTTGGGCTGGATGTCAGCTGCTTTAACTCTAGTCTTGAAGCCCAAACAAGTTTTTGTGCCTCAGCAAAGCTCCCCAAACTCCTTAAACATATGCCGATTCTAAAGTCTTTGTTCTCCTCACTGGTTCCAGCTGTTCTTGGTTGTTCTGCTTCGAGCTTGCTTCATCCGCGTAAATACTATATTTACAGCTAAAATTGTGCGTGTGTGCTAGCCATCCTGCCTAAACGGTTTGTTTCTTGCCGAGGAACCGGAGCAGCGATTCATCATCTGTGTGGCCCTGGCAAAAGTGAAAAATCGAGCTGAGTCCTGTTATTGTGTTCCTCATGTTTTCCATGTCTCCTTAGTTACAGATTCTCTGCTGCCTTGTCACATGTCCCACTGACAGCATCCACGTCTGTTTTGATTTCTTTTCTCCTGGTTTATTCCCTGATGTGATTTGAGCAATAAAACCAGATGGAGTACAGCCTCCAAAGAAAAAGCTTCACTCCATTCAACAACAATGAGGTCACTTATACGTCTCACAAAAAGTCACAACAGCGCAGCGTTCCCCTCAAGTGGGAAAATATTGGCAAAAATATTCCTCTGCAGCAGATTTCTTTTTCTTTTTTTTTTCATAAATTTTTGATGGGTTGTTCTGGGAAATTGTTTTGGATTAAATTTAATCCAACTGTTTAAACTCTCAAATGGAAATGTTACTGAGAGGAGAACACACTAGCAAACACAGCCATCAGTTTGATTGATCAATCAGTGGAAAAGAATTTGTTGTTGATGTTTTCTTGGTAAAAGCAGCACAGTAGAACTATCTGTACACAGCAAACGCGCAGCTAAAAGCTTTATAAAAAATTTTTTTTTAATTTTTCCTCAAAATTTTTCCTCAAATTTAGTTGTTTGCCAGTTTCCTGGCACCACATCACTCTCTTTTAAAGTCACTGCAAACTGATGAAAGAAAAATCCTGAAAATTGTGGAGTGAATAAAAAGTAATAAAAATACACTTTCAGTTGTTGTTAAAGGGATTCCTATTGGACACTTAGTTTCCAAGGTTTTATTCTTTAATTTTAAGTCATTGTAATAATGTTTTGCAAATATTGGTAAAAAGGACTTGGTGTGCTAAGAAGCAAATAAGAAAATGGCTTGGTGTTTATGTGGGGAAGTGTTGTAATAGAGAGCGTGCTTTTGTTTTCTGGGAAGCTGCTGGTTACCCAGCAAATGCACAACTAAAGGTCCATTCATGCTCTGTGTTTTATAGACTTAGATTCCTCTGGTTACAGGCCTGTTAAAACATTTCAAGAGGTGACGCCTCATTTAAATGAAATGCACATTTGTGCTTTTTTTTCTTCTTTAAATCTACGCTTTGAGTTATGAAACCACTCGTCAGGGGGCTGTCGCATAATGTGTGGGAGGGAAAGGAATAGACTGCTCCAACGTCCAATCCTGCTTATTTTCTTCTTCTTCTTCTTCGTAAAGCCATGGGCGTGTCGCCCCCATGTGTGCCTTCTTCGATACATCCCTGTTTCTTAAGGGTTTGATGGCGTGGCGAGGAGATATCACCGGACGTCATCAAGGCTGAGGGAGATGAAAGCGAGTCGACAGGAGGGCAGGGCTTTGAGTGACAGGGTTTGATTGCCGCAGAGGTATGGGGAACATTCCTCCTCCACCAGCTGATAACAATCAACGGAGAGCTTCCGTCTGCCTCTTGCTCACTAGTTGGATGTTTTGGAGGAACAGATAATCTTGCCCCCAGGAGTCAGCTTCCCTCCACATTGCGGGGCGCTTTAGCTGAGGAAGACGACGATTCTCTTCATTTTTGAGCTAGTTCTTTTCTGTTCTGCAGTGCTGATACCTGTTTTAGGCAAGAATGCTATTTATTTCATGCTGAAACTTGGGAGAAAAACTGTCAGAGATGCAGTTTTTGAACTTAAAGTACGATTTTTCCGCACTCATAAAGTTGCTATAGAAGATTGTTGTGGCCCTCTACTGGAGAAACTGTTATTTTTTAAAATGATCTGCTTCTTAAATATTTTTTCAGGCTATAGAATAAAGAGTTTAAATGGGATTCAAACCTTTTTTTTTAAATATTATTATTATCACATCTATGTGGAAATATAGATTTAAAAAAGTTGTATCGACTTGTATTTTCTCAGAGTGAACTTAATTCATTCTAAGAAAAAAGTTCTGGAAGGTTCTTTTGTGGTGACCACTCTCCTGTCTGACATAAACAATTCTGTTTTTATTGAAAGGATTTTTAAAGTTAAATTGCATTGATTTTTATGTAATTATTTTTATTTTTATTATTATTTATTTTTATTTTTGCTCCTATCATTCTCATGTCATGTTTTATATTCTTAAAGTCTTGATTGAAGTGATTAATTTCTAACACGCTGTGGTGGGGAAACGGTGTTGTGGTGATTCCTCACCACAGCGTGACCGGTATGTCTGGAGGTGGAACAGGAAGTGGCTCTAGAATTTAGTTCCTGGCATCGTGGGGCTAGGAACCAGCTTTCACTCATCAGTTGTTGTGTTTTCATTTTGTTAACAAGAAGAGATAGTTGTCCTAAATCTGTACAGCTGATCAGAATTTTTTTTTTTTTTTTTTTGGGTGAAGTGGACCCAAAGGTTTAGTTCCTACCTGTGTTGTGGTGGTCTCTGTGGGGCCGAGTGTGTCAGTCCAAACAGAAGTATGTCAGGTGTTGGCTCCATAAACCTCCACTGCCTCCAAGGGAAAAACACTTTCACTTTCTCTGGAATGACAACAAAAGTAAAGTCAAGCCAGAGCAGTTCCACTTGTGACCACTAGTGGGCCTGTCACACAAGTAAATTACATCAATGCAAGCGTATTTACAAAACCAGTTTTGTTGGTTAAAATGGCAATAGCTGCCAAAAAGTGGACCCTGAAATATGTGATTTATTGCAGGAGGCGGTAGGCTGTAGTTTAAGCTGAGCTCATCTACCGTTTGGTTGACTTAGGTTATAACTACTCTAAGAGCACACAATGGGCTACTAAGTTTATTATATTTCTGTGCTTTCTAAGATTTGATCATTTGATTGACAGGTTAGTGTTGAAGCCTCAGCTCTACAGTGATCTTACTGGGCATGCTCCATCAACTTTAACCTTCCTGTCTGCTTGGTTTTATTGAATGTCTGTTTTGTCATGACGTACTGTACCTACAAACAACAGAAAAACTCTTAAATGACTAAGACAAACTAGTGGGTGATGTCACACCCCATCTGTGCACCTGTACCATTGACTGTATATGAGAACTGGACTGAGTGACCCCTCCCCCCTAGCCTTTGGGGGGGAGGGGTCAATTCTACAGATTTCTATTTAGAAGTTTTTATTTCATGACTTTTTTTTTTCTGTAGTGGGAGGGGTGAGGACTTCCAACAAACTCAGTCATGATTGGCGAGAGTGGTTGTCATAGAAATGATGACTCAGACTAACTTGGGCCAATTACTGCTTATTGGCAATTTCTGGTTCCAACATGATGATGTCCATATAGCCAAAAAAATGGCGACTTAATTGACTTCAGTTTGTTGTAGTCGGAATTGAGCCAGGTTCTATGGGTGACATCACACTCACTCATATACAGGAACACACAAGCAGTGGGTGAGGGCATTCACAGGAAGAGGCACTCCAGCTGCCGGATCGTAGCCTACCAGGGTCTCCGTCTCCCCTGTCTCTGTCAGAAAGGCTGCTGGTGTCCTTTCCAGATGTTGCTCCTAGCCGTCACACACATCATTTAAAATTCCCTGACCTACATGCTGTCTGTCTGATCTGAACAGGAACTTGTGCTGGGTTTTAGTTCTTCCAGATCAAAACATGATATCAAAATTGGTACTGTTGGTGAGCATTTTGTCAAAGGTATCTGAAAAAAGACTCAAAGAAATCGGATTAATTGTCGCTTTTTTCCCCCTCTTTTCCTGCAGTGCCTCTGGAACCAACATTGTTGCCATTGATAATAAAATTGAACAAGCAATGGTGGGTAATCCTGGAATTCTGTTTTGTAATATTAGCATTTAAAAAAAAAGAATTGTTTATTTCAATTTACCAATAGCTGTTCATTTTAATACAAATCTGTGTTGTTTCCATCCTGGTCTAACACTCTGTCACTTCGTCTTTTGTTCTCCAGGACCTGGTGAAAAGCCATCTGATGTATGCAGTGCGGGAGGAGGTGGAGGTCTTAAAAGAGCAGATCAAGGAACTGTATGAGAGGAACTCTGTGCTGGAGAGGGAGAACGCTGTGCTGAAATCTCTGGCCAACAGCGAGCAGTTGTCCCAGCTGGCCACCCAGTCAGCCGCCGGCTCCGGCGCCGCGCCTCTACAGCAAGTGCTCAGCCATCCTCAGCCTCTCCCTCAGCCCCCCATACCCCAGCAGCCTCAACCGCAGCTCGATTCCGGCCAACAACCACAACCCAACGTCACCTCCGCTTGAAATGCATCAAAGAAAACTACAACAAAAAAAAGAGCTTATTCTTGTACAACTTATTATGATTAGTGTATGTGAAATAAAAGAGAAGAAAAAACATGTCTTCTTAGCCACCAGCTTGACCACAAAGTACAGTGTGTGTAGGGGTGTGTGTGTGTGTGTGTGTGTGTGTGTGTGTGTGTGTGTGTGTGTGTGTGTGTGTGTGTGTGTGTGTGTGTGTGTGTGTGTGTGTGTGTGTGTGTGTGTGTGTGTGTGTGTGTGTGTGTGTGTGTGTGTGTGTGTGTGTGTGTGTGTGTGTGTGTGTGTGTGTGTGTGTGTGTGTGTGTGTGTGTGTGTGTGTGTTTCAAACGTGAGAATGAAGTATGTGTACCGCGGGCCTTTCCAGTGTTAAATGCAATCATCAAGAGCTACGGAGGGCATGTCGGGAAGGGGAGGCAGGACGCAGCAGCAGCAGGTGGGGTTGAGGCCAGAGCCGAGCCAGCCTCGTGGTCAGAACCTACGCCTGCTGGTGGAGAAAGGGGGCGGGTGCGAGTGATTGTTCAGAGCTAAATATTTTTGTAAAGTAAAGAGCGGGTTAAGGGGATTTGTAAAGCGAGAACGCGGGAGTCTGTTTTTTCGGAGGGCCACACTGCTGCCGTTACTCTTTTCCCATCAGTCTTTTTTAGCTTCCACTTCTTTTTTTTATTTATTTATTGCAGGGCTGCTGTTTTCATACATGAACAATTGGATACTTTTTTTCTTTTCTTTTCTTTTACGCAGCCCTCTCATTCATGTTTCCTGTTTTTTCTTTTACAGTGTTTTAAACTGATCGGCTTCAAAGCTTTGTGAAAAAACAACAAAAAAAAATAGTAGGCAAAAACATTCTGACAAATGTTCAACACTAATATTATGCTGCAGTTGTCAATTCATAGCTCAAGCCTGATTTGAATGTACATTTTTGTATATTATAAAGTATTAAAAGCCTTGGTGGGCTACAGCTGTCATCAGATGTTAAAATAAACCGGCTAAAGGCAGTTGAAGAAAACTGACTTCTCTTAAAGTGAATTAGTGTTGCCTCCCCTCCATGCATTTTTTTTTCTCTTGTCTTCAAAAGCTGTGAAATCATCCAACATAATTAAATGTACGTCAACCAAAGATGAAAAACTGTGTTAAAATTATTTTAAATGCACACTTTTTTTTTTGTTTCTTCTCCTTTCACGAAATATTTTGTTGCTGTTCCGCATGTTCTGCATGTTCTGTAATCTTTAAACCACTTTCTTACCTCATTTTTATTCAGCACTCTTATTGTAAGATAGTCTGTGAACAGTGTAAGTTTAGGGAAGTGGAGCTGAAAGTCGAAAAATAACCTAGTGTTACTGACACTAGTCACAGCAAAACGAAGTGAGCCATGTTTTCATTTAAATGGTGTTTGAATTTCATATGCCAATAGTTTTGTTACTTTGCAAATTTTAATGTATTTAAATAAAAGCAATATTCAGATTCAAGAGGATTTGGCTCCTGTTTTTCTGACTTATTAGGATTTTATTAGCCCCCAGAGGACACAATATACCTGCATGCTGTCAATTTTTTCTTTAAAATGTGTTTTTTTTTCTCTTTTATATATATTACATTTTTATCACATGTAACCCTTGTGTTATCTTAGATGACCCCCACCCTTACATTGACGTGTTCTCCCTATTATGACAAAGGTGGATAAAGGTGGAAAGATTTCATGTAATCCATGGAAACCAGTGAAGATCACAAATCATTGAAGAAAAAAGGTTCAGAGCACTGTCTAGTGGGTCTAGATGACCCAACTCCCAATGTTAAAGTGCCTAGGATAGCACAAGAGTTAATCACATGCTCCACATGTCAACCGCTAGCATACATACCAGTACCTGCTGTAACAACAGCGCCGCCAGTGGAATAGATGGTGGAATAACACGTCAATGGGGTGGGGTCGTCTAAGATAGCACAAGGGTTAAAAAGCCAATTGTAGCTTCTGTTTTCTGCCACTGAGCAGTGTGAACTTTAAATCCTCATGGATTTTTTCTGCATTTGGAGAAGAACTGCAGAAAATGAGGAAGATCAGCTATCTTTCCTGCAAAAACAAACATCTGATTTCTTTAAGAACTATGAGTGTAATTTTTAACCGATTAATCTATTTTCATTCTCATGATCCAACAAGATCGATTGAGGCAAGTATTTTATTTTACTATGATAAATTGAAATAAATTGATATTGGGGAAATACCATTTGGATTAAAGCACAGTGGGTTTATTCTACTGTTAACTTAAAAACCACCAGTGACATCACAGCAGATGTGATGTCAGGAAAAAAAAACCATACAGTGTGGCAGAATGTTCTAATGTTCCGTTTGGATTATTTTAAATTGGAAAAACAACAGTGGGCTGAACTTTATGAAAATAAAATGTAAATGAATTTGCCATTATTTTTTGGTTTTTTTTGTACACATATTTACTTTAAACTTGGTTCTTTTGCAAGAAATCCAAGGAATCTGGAAAACTTCACCTGTACTGTTCAGTACCAGGTATTTATCACTGAGTCACACTGATTAAGGTTTTGGCTGAAGATGTCCCGGGTTGATGATAGGTCAGTGATTCGAATCGTTCTGAATGAACCGATATCGACTATGAATCGTATCGTCAACTAGAAATTATTATATGAATTTAACTGTTGAAACGAATCGTTACACCCACTATTAAAAAACATTTTTGGGCCACACAAATATATCAGATTTGAGGAAACTTTATTTGAAATTACAAAACTTTGAAATGTTTAAAAAAAAAAAAATACAGAATACACACCATTTTAGCAAATACATAGCGATTCCCTCTGAAAACGAAAGCTTCATGGCGTTAACAGTCTGAATAGAAAAACTCCTGGTGTACAAAGGGCTTAGTATGACGGCACAGACGATGGGCGGGGGGCTCTAAGCTCCCAAAATGTCTACACTTTAGTCCCCTCAGCTGAAGTGTTGTGCAGGTCCTGCTTGCTCGTCCCACAGATGAGTCTCCTTCATCAGTAAGGTGGTGGTGGTGTGTGTGTGTGTGTGGGGGGGGGGGGGGGGGGGGGGGGGGGGTTTCCCACCCACCCGCTGGGATTGGCAGGGTTGAAATCCAGAGTTCAATAGGTTTTCCAGGACAACCTAACCCACGGTGACAAATCTGCTGCCTTTGCTGGTCTGTGCTGAGGCGGTGCGCTGGTCTTTCAGGATGCGAAAGCGCTCGTTCAGCGTCATGGACGTTTGCTGCAGAGAGTGGAGTCAGAGGTAAGCACGCCAAAAACCCCGGCGAGTGAAATTTCATCGAGTGGTTTCGGATTGTGGCGCCCTCACCGGCTTCCCCACGCTGTTGATGTCAAACTGCAGGGGGACTCCCTTAGGGACTTTCTTCTCGACCGCTTCCGGCTTCACCGGAGCTGCGGAGGCAGCAGGAGGATGCAGGGTCCACGCGGTGGGGGGCCTGCAGGGAGGAGGAGCCATTTTTATGAGTCACAGAGAGCTGAAGTGCATCATCGAAGCCCCCCAGGGGGCTGATGCGGACACTTACTCCGGCTGAGTTCTGGCTGTAGGGTTGTCTATTGAAACAGTCAAGATCCCGCTACCGGCTGGCGATGTGCGCCACCTGGTGGACAGACAGAAACAATGATCTCATGTTCATACAAGCAGAGAGAGGTCTGTGCTGTCTCTGACTCTGAGGGGAACCAGGAACTTACTGCCGCGTTCTGACCGGAGGAGTGAGAGGGTTTGGCTTCTGCAACTGGGCTTGAACCTGCAGAGGACATCAGGACAAATGTTAACAGCTCCATCCACAAACGTTCTATTTAACCAGACTTCCTGATCACAGACCTTGAGTCCCCGGCGATACAGGAACGTGGCCTGCCGCGCCTCCTTCTGGCTCTGCTGGACAGACGGCAGCGGTCTGTAAAGTACAGTCCCATTAACTATTCACTTAAGCCAAGCTACCACCTCCCAGGAATTCTCAGCTCTGACTTTTGTGACTGATCTGAAGAAACCGAATGCCATTTCACAGTTTGAGCATTTGGAATATTTTGTCATTTTACAGTAAGCTCATAAAAAGATCCGATGGAAGAACCTGCTCCGTCAGTAGATTCAGGAAATCCGCTGACCGAACCTGTTGCAGCTCAACCCTGCAGTGTTTCTCGAATTGGAAACCAGGAGCTTTGGCGTTGGAAGTGTTACAGGGAAAAGTCAACATTTACCTCCGCTGCAGCTGGAAAGGTCTCCCCAACGATGCCGCATTCTGGCCTCTCAGCGAGTCCGGCTGCCGGTAAAGCCTCCTCTGAGGGTCGGGCCTCCTGTACTGGGCCTCGGCGCGCTGAAAGAAGGGCTTTGTTTTCGGTCTTGTTGTCTGACAGGAGAAGAAGAAAAAACACTTTGGTTATGTGATAGTGTTTCCGTTTCAGCTGCAGAACAAACAGCCAAAAAAATTCCATCTCTGGGAATTTTGGCTGGGATTTCACTATAAAGACACAGTGGTGTGAGAACGTTTGGGCACCCCTGATAATTTTCAGGATTTTTCTTCATAACTCATTGGTTGTTCAGATCATCAATTTCAGTTGAACATGTCATATAGCAGATGAACACAGTGATATTTGAGAAGTGAAATGAAGTTTATTGGATTTAAAGAAACTGTGCAATAATTACTTAAACAAAAATAGGCAGGTGCGTAAATTTGGGCACCCCTTTAGAAATAATTATTGGAACACAAAATTTGTTTTACAAGCTCATTGACCCTTGACCTGCATACACATGTGAAGCCAATCATGAGAAGAGGTATTTAAGGTTGTTAAGAAAGTCAACATGGGACCTCAAAACAGCTGTCAGATGACCTGAAAACAAAGATTGTTCAACATCATAGTTTAGGTATATAGGTAGGTAGGTAGGTAGGTATATATATATATATACACTTTCTAAGAATTATGACTAAAACCTTTCTCAAAACGCTAAAATTATTTTGGCAACTATGGGACTGAACACAATTTTCAGGCTATTCTGATTCTTTCCTTTACAGAAGTTAATTTATCCATTTATGTTGATTTTTTTTAAAAACATTTGTTAACATGGTAGCAAATTTTAAAAATAAAAATGAAAAAAGGAGTCAGAAAACATGATCAATACTCCCCTGTCTACAGCACATTGAAAAAAGAAAAGCCTAACAGTTTGGTAAGATCTGGGTTTTTCGTCAGCTTTGTGACCCGGTCCAGGTGGGCTAAAGTCTCAGATGCTCTCCTGCAATCCTGGAAACAGAAGAAGCTGTGTGCTCTCAGCAGCCCTGCAATGCTAAAAGGCAAGTTTCGTGCAGAAACGGCCCAAAGACTCATGGGATTGATTATGCTAAACAGCAAACTGTTGATTCTAGGGAACAAAACAGTTTAATGTTGATTCTAGACGTTTAAAATCTCTGAGTGTGATGGGAAAAAGTACAGATAAATAACTGCAGGCAGCCTTAAAATATCATTAAAATAATGATTTGTTTTTAATCATCTTACATTTTGAATCAGACATGTAAACACACTCCTTCCCTTTTGTTAATCCAGAATAAACCACAAGTGAGATTAGATTTGACAGTTCTGGTTATTTGATTACATGCTGATAACATGTAGCACATAAAACTATAGTTTCAGACATTTTTGTGATTATCAGTTGAATAATCTTAAAATTAGCGCTGCAGGTTCCATTTTGCATGACTGTTGATGTTTAGCTAAACTAGCTGGACGTTTTTCAGGCAGAAAAGAATTAGCGAGCTCAGCAACTTTCTGTTTGTGACTAAGGATAACTTGAAGGTTTTGCAGATTTGCTTCATAGTAAAAGTAAGAAAAACTTTACATCTGAAGTTTCAACCAGTTTTTAGGGAAAGCTGCCTTGCAGTCAGTTCTATGCAGACCTCCTTGTTGAAAATGTGCAGCGCTGCTTAGGGTTGTGCCGATGGACGATATCATCGTCCATCGTGATGGGTGACTGACATCCCGATGGAGAGACCACCATCGTGATGCCACGCCCCCGCCACGTTGCGCGTCGACATCATAAGCCGCGGTTACATGTACAAAATATCTTGATGGGATCAATGGTCGGATTAGTATCCAACCGTGTAGATGGGCCCAGAAAAATGTTTTCAGAATATAAAAACGTTCACTAAGGTCACAATTTCGGTCGGAATAAATCATTCGCACACGCGCAGTATTCGCACATGCGCAGTTTGAAAACCGGAAGAGGATACAACTTCCGCCGAGCGGCTTTTTTTCCAAACTTTATTGAAGGTAACAATTCAATACAAAATGATAACAGCGGCGAGCAGCTATATACATTGACATGTCAGCTCGGTAAAATACGAGACGATCTTCTAAACGTGCTTTTAATAATGTTACGGTTATTATGAAACACCTGTTCGCTCATCATTTGAATTTTAATCCGTGTGGTCAGTGCTTTTTCTGAACGTAGCCAGGATTAGCTAACACGGGCTAACAACATTAGCTTTGGGTGGTGCTGCATCCTGTGAATAACATCAACCTTTATTTAGTCGGGACACGACTGGAAACACAAATCCACGTGATTGATTGAATGTTTTCTAAGGACTGAGCGACATTTCTGCTTTGTGTCCGCTGTGTGTGCTGACGATCCGAACTGTGCTCAGACACACGTTTAGACCCGGTTCTGAGTTTGATAGCTCGTACCCCTAGAGCTGCGGGACGGATCGCAGTCTTAAATCTCCCACACATACCGCTCATGTACCCCCCCCCCCCTTCCCATCAAACATAAAGCTGTAAATCCGCCCTCCGCTGGTCCACTTCACTAGTTAAGTGCGGGAGCGGACCACTTCTTTTCTATTTTGCTTGTTACTTTTTCTGTTAAAGTCACTTCCCTCAGTTTATACTGGATCATCGCGGATTAACCATTAGTTGGGAAATAAAATGAAAAAAGCAAAATAACGAATAGCAGTTATATAAGAACGAAAAATGTAAAAAAAATACCCCCCCCCGACGATGTCATCGTCCATCCCGATGGTTGACAGCAAACATCGTCAACGGCCAAATTAGGGGACATCGCCCAACCCTAGCGCTGCTGGGAAAGGTGTTTTAGGAACCATTGGAGCTGGAGAGGGGCAGGATCCTTGTTTTTCTTGATTTTAATCATAAAGCCTTCGTGTTTGCTTTCTCTCAGGTACCATTTCAGTTACTGCGGTTCTTTTTGTTCTGAACCGATCGAAGGGAACCTTCCTGAAGACGAGCGGCTCATGTTCTGAGGCTCTCTCTTTTCTGTGATCGTATTTCAGATCTTAATGTGTTTGATCAAAACGTTAAGGTTGGTCTCATTTTGCTACCGTTACTGAACTCATTCGACATTCTGATTTAGTGCTGTAAAAATAGGAATAAACAAATCTGAGACCTGCCCATTCAGATGACTATTTTTGATGTCCAGTTATTATTGTTTTTTTACGAAAACCTTAATTGAGGTTTATTTTTCGGTCCGTTTCTGTAATCTGTTACTCAACTTTCTCCTTATTCTGTCATCTGTTTCACCTCCTTTTTCATATTTCTTCTGTGCAGCCATCTCAATGTCTTTTTCTCCATTTGACTGTTTTCATCGCCAATCTGTTCGTTTGTTTTGTATCTGAAGGTATGAATTCATCAGTCAGTGTGAATTCAGGAAACAAAGAGAAAGTCGGGGGAGAACATCATGTGTTTACTCGTTTGTTTTTAAACAGCTGACAAAGTACCTGGTTGAGTGCAGCTCGGTTGAGAGCCCCCGCTCGTTTCACTATGGTTCCTGGCCTCCTGGCTGCCAGTCCAGTGATGACCCCCTGACCCCGTCTTCGGCCCGTAAATGGAGGGGTTCGTCTGTTTCTTATTATAGCCGCCGCCCCACGTGCCACGCCTCCTCCTGTTACAAACACGACATATTTAAAAAAAGAAGTTTCCACCTGTAACAACAACCGGTCCGGCCGGCGACGTAGGTACACACACCTCTCTGCGCGGCTCCCGGCGTCCTCTGTGAGAGCCCTCTTCCTTGGCTCAAAAGGCCTTTCTTCTTGAATGGTTTTCGCTTCGTGTTGGCCTGTCGCCACTTGAATTGTTTCTCTTTCTTGTTTAACCGAATAATGTCATCTGTCAAAGTTGTGAAAAGAAGCATGAGGAAGACAAGAGTTTTAGGAAATCTCAAGGGAGACTTGTTTATTTTAGCATAGCTAGCTCCGGTCAGTGGCTAATATTAGCTTGAACTGAAATACAGGCCACATAAAACAAAGTCCTTACCCAAAGACATGTCGACTTTATCAAGAACCGCCGGCATTTTCCCTCGAGCGGCAGAGAAATCATCATTATTCATTCTAAACAAGATAATCACAGGAGAGCAACGATGCTGCTAGGAGATAACAGGTGATCCTCCCCTTGAACGTAAAAAGCATTGCGCACGCGCAATTGAAATTTGAGTGGGTGCATTATGGGAAATGTAGGCAAATCAACGAATTCCGATTGTTACCAAACCAAAACAACAGCGTGCTCATGTAACTGGAGGAAAAAGGTTACATATGCGTATCGTTGTGGCAGCTATATCATTTGGTGTTCTTGGTTTTTCCTGTCGAAAGGGAGTCAAATTATCCAAACGCAGGACCTTTCGTGTGCTTTCCAACGAAGTATGTAGTTAAGAATTATCATGCTAGTTGTTTGAATGAAGTGAACGCCTGTCTTGCTTATGCGTGGTGATGCTGTGTCTGGTAGTTTCCGTCTTCCTTTTAGCCTAAAGTCGTCGTGTTTTACCTCCCACAGCTCATCTGTTTTGTTTGCTCCAAAGCTTTCTTCATATCACAGGCCCTTTTCGACCCTCCTCTACCCGCAGAAACCCGTCAACATGTCAGACAAGAAGAAGCGCAAAGCGACAGCCACCGCTGGCGATGCGGAGCCCAGCGCCAAGCAACCGCGGGAGGACAAGCCGACGAAGGCGGCGGGCTGGCTGCACAGCCTGATCCGGCAGCAGAGGGAGGACAAGAAGGACATGAAGTTCAGCAAGAAGAGGCAGCGTTTCATCAGTGAGACGCAGAAGGTCCGGCAGGGCTCAGGAGGGGTGCTGTACTGGATGCTGAGGGACCAGAGAGTCCAAGGTAAACAAGTCACAGCTTAAAACCTTATCTATCTATTTATGCATTTATTTAAATTTTACTTTATTTATTTAAATTTCCACAAATAGAAAGAAACAAAAGATCTTGCACAAGTTCTAATACAGGGGGAAATAAAAGGGAAAAGAAAGAAGAAAACTTATTTACCTGGAATTAGGGAACGGGGTTCATTTTTTTTAATTTCTAATTTACTTTATTTGAATTAGGACTGTGAATATTCCTCAATGTTTTAGCATAACAACAGCATACATATGCCAGAATTAGCACAATTGCTAAATTACATCTGTTGACCTAAGCCAGGTAAAGAGCAAAACTTATAAACATTGAACACATTGAACAATTTTGACAACAACAAGCAAAAGGGAAAACATATTTTTGATGCAGCTCTTTTTTTATTTGGGTGATTTGGTTTCTTTAATTGATTGTTTTAGATAACATAGAACATAAATAAATCGAAGCACATTTTTACCAAACTTACTCTGAACCTCTGATTTAAAGACCTGAAATAAAATAAAATAAAACAGGAAAATAACACAAATAGTTTCCCTATTTTGATTGTAGAAGCAACGGCTCCAAGGCTGTGAAAGTCAATCAGCCACTGGTTGTTGCCACAGGTTTACAACTGCTTAAAACATAATCATCAAGAATTCGTACACAGAGGTCCTAGAAAGTACGGCTGCATATTATTGATTTTATGACAGAGTCCTGCAGGCCAGTGGAAACATGAATGTGGGCCACATTCAGTCTGCGGTCCAGACTTGGGACATGCCTGTTTATGGCAGATTTTTTTCTCAATTTTTGTTGCGTTTCCCTGCAGATAACTGGGCGCTGATCCGCGCGCAGCAGCTGGCCGCCAAAGAGAGCCTCCCTTTGCACGTCTGCTTCTGCCTGGTGGTGCCAAAATCAGAGCTGTCCACACTGAGACATTATTCCTTTCTGCTGAAGGGGTTGGAAGAGGTTCAAAAGGTATTCACCGCTACCACAACACAATATTCCTACTTGTTACATATCAACACGCACATCCACACCGTGATGTTTCCATTTTTTGCATTGAAAGAGCTCCACCTGTAGGTTCATTTTTACACTTTTAAATTCTTCTGTTGGATATGCTTTTAAATCAAAAGTAAAACATTTTTTTTTGCAAATTTGAAAACTCCAAATTATCTTTTTTTGTTCTAAAAAACTGAAAACCACAAAAAAGTAAATGTAAAAACTCTTGGTTTGTATTAGTTTTTAGGACAGAGGTCGCTCACAAGACTCTTGTACTTTGTCTCAAATATAAAAAAATAAAAAGTAGAATAATTAGCCTGCATGTTAATCGCTTGAAAATAATTATTCTTTTTGTTTTCGTTTGTTATTTATGTGCTCCTTTTTAGTATTACAGGAAGCCTCTCTGCTCGTTTTCCCCTCATTTCTCTGATATCTCCATCCTCACCTTAGGGAGGAGCGCCAAATTAATTAATATCCATCAGATAAAGAGCTCATGTTCGGAGCATCAGAGTTCCTGAAAAAGTCAGGATGCTGGTGAACTGTTGAAGAAATAAAGATAATAGATGATAATAGATTTTATGCACACATGTGAGGGTGCATGCGACACATAAAGACGTTCTCTCCCTCCTCAAAACTGTATGCTTGCCCTTTTTGTTGAACCGTTAATGTTCAGTTGGGGTTGTGAGGGGCTGTAAGCTAGCCGGAGAGCGTGTACACAAAGGGATTATGGGAAATGATGATTGGCTTACTTTTCGACAATAGTTCCACCCACAACTTGAAGTCAAATTTCTAATGAACTACTGCTGCTCTGCAGGGACTATGTCATTGAAAACAACAGTTTAAAAAAAAATGATGGCTAAAAATAACATAATAATTAAAAGATGACTGTGATCACCTTTACTGCAGATCAAAATATGATTGGACTTGGACTTTAAATGGGCAATGGATCATCTATCAGTTGTTCAAATCAAATACACCTTTATTTATAAGAGGCACTTTTCATGCTTTTAGTACACACACAAACAGACAAAATATAAGGGTAGCAGACAAAATTGTAATTAACCCCCCCCCCCCACCCCTCCTCTGTGAAGAGACATATTCAAAACACAATATAAGTAACATTTCAGAAAAAGCCTTCTAAAAAGTGCTAGACCATGACATCTTTTTTTTAGTTCCTCCAAATATGTAAAAACCAAATGTGAATGAACAGCTTGTCATTCAAGCCGTTATGTGAATATTGATTGTGTTTAAACTAGGGTTGCACGATATGAGGAAAACTCGCGATATACGATATTGGTGATTAATATTGCGATAACGATATAATTTGCGGTATATAAACAAATATCAAACCAACCAAAAACATCGTTTCCATTTCACTGCAACAGTTTAAAAATTATACTCCAAATGACCCTTGTCGACATAGGAGGCAAACATCAAACATAAAAGGGCTCATATGATTGATCAACAAGGTAAACGGGTCCTTCTGATTGGTTAAATGCATAAAGGGATTTATTTCATTTATTCAATATTTCAATCTGCCATGAGTTTGTTTTAGCACATTTAACCCTTGTGCTATCTTAGATGACCCCCCCCCCCCCCCCCCCCCCCCCCCCCCCCTTGCATTGACGTGTTCTCCCTACCATGACAAAGGTGGATAAAGGTGGAAAGATTTCATGGAATCCATGGACACCAGTGAAGATCACAAATAATTGAAGAAAAAAGGTTCAGAGCACTGTCTAGTGGGTCTAGATGACCCAACTCCCAATGGTAAAGTGCCTAGGATAGCACAAGGGTTAAAGGAAACTGTCTATAAGTGTGTTCTTCATGAAAGATCTCACCTTCAAGTTTGTCAGTTTTCTCTTCTAGATTGTTTTCAGCAACAACTTTAATCCTTATGCTAACCTATCCCCACTCCCAATGTTAAAGTGCCTAGGATAGCACAAGGGTCAAGGTAACCATTTATTGCGATTTTCGCCGTCTTTTGCGGTATGCATATTGCACAGCTTGATGTTGCGATAACGATAAATTTGCGGTATATTGTGCAGGCCTAGTTTTAACACTTTTGAAGACATGTCTTATCACAGCAATTTAGAAATTCCTGCGATTTCTTGTTCCACAAATAAAACCTAAACATGCAAATCATTTCGATGACTGCTTACAGCTTTTAGAAACGCACTCCTAAGGAAAGACTTCAAAGGCCGAGTGATTAAAGACTTTAAAAGCCTCCGACTCTGAGTCATGAAATAATGCTGGCATATCTCCAACAAACAGGAATGCAAACACTTGAACATCCAGTTCCATCTGCTGCACGGAGCAGCTGGCGACGTGCTCCCCGGCTTCGTGACTGGCCACAACTTTGGGGCCGTGGTGACGGACTTCTCCCCCCTCAGAGAGCCTCTGCAGTGGCTGGAAGCTGTGAAAAAGGGACTTCCAGAAGACATTCCCTTCATACAGGCCAGAGAATTTCTTTTTCTATTATTATTATTATTATTATTTTTTGTGTTCGTCAAAGCCAAATTACACATATTTCTTGTAGCTTTATTGTGTTGTCTTTTATTTCTGCTCTGCAGGTGGATGCCCATAATATTGTTCCCTGCTGGGTAGCATCCCCTAAGCTGGAGTACTCTGCCAGAACCATCAGAGGGAAAATCACTAACCTTTTGTCTGAGTTCCTCACCGATTTCCCTCTGGTGGACAAACACCCGTTCTCAGCCACAAAAACAGCAAAGGTAAACTATGAACACACAAAAAAAACCATTCAATTTTCAGCCTTTTAGATAAGGAATAATATTTTAAATAAAAAAGGTAATTTCGATGCACCAGTACTTTGGCAAAAACACATTCTTGCTGAGAAAAAACAATTTGTTGTTTTGTCTTTTATTGTTTTTATTTCTCCACTTATTAGTTTAGTTGGTGACAGATGTGAATGGGTCAAACAAATATAACTTTTGCTAGAAGACCATTATTTTGAAGTTTTAAAATCTTTTATTAATAGAGAAAATAACCAAACATGTCAAATATAATTGCAAGGAAATGCTGCAAATGTACAAAAAACAAAACTCCTTAGCAGCATCAATGGGGGTTTCTGCAGTCTTAACATTTGTTAACATTTGTTTTTTGAAATACTTTGAGTCTATAAACCATTTTTACTGATTTTAAAAGCTTCCTTGACCTTTGACCTTTCTGCTCTTGTCCCTGTCTCAGGCGGTCGACTGGGACAAAACTCTGGCCTCGCTAAAGGTGGACAGAACAGTCGGGGAGCCCAAGTGGGCCAAGCCGGGCACCGAGGCCGGGCTGGCCATGTTGGAGTCCTTCATCGACGTGCGTCTGAAACTGTTCGGCACTCAGCGCAACGACCCGAACGCCGCCGCCCTCAGCCAGCTGTCGCCATGGCTTCGCTTCGGTCAGTGCAGGAAATGAGTGTCTTGTGTCGCCTTTCAGACGTGATACTACAGGGGAGAAGCAATATCATTCTTTAGTTTTTTGTTTTGTTTTTTAAATAAAAGAAACAAACAAGCGTTTATCTGTGGAAAACAAAAAAAATCTAAAATTAATACCAAATAAAAACAATTTTTTTTAATATAAGACGCACCCAAACCCCTTTAACTGCTTTTGTGTTACATTTCTACGGTTACAAATGAATGTTATAATTTATTTGACCAAAAATGTAAAATAAATGCTAGCTAGAAAAAGCAAATATAAATAAATTAAAAGCGTAAACCTTAGAAAATGTATTTTGTTTGAAAAAATTTGATAAATACTTCATACTTATTTGTACACAATAAATAAATCCATATACATATGTGTGTTTAATATTTAAATATGAGTTATAAAAGCAAATGAGAGTGCAAACATGAATTGATTTACTTCTCTAGAGTGTCAGTATTTAGTATGTTTGTTGTATATTTGCTGCTTTAACAAAGCAATCATATCCATTCTTATATTTAAAAAAAAGAATACATAGTAAATAAAACTAGGTTTTATAAAATATCCTCATTTAATTGTCTTAGTGTGTTAAAATAAATGCAAAAATATACCAAAAAAGGTAGCATAAAAATGTAAAATAAAGAAGTAAAAACACTGAAGGAAACTGAGTCATCATTAAGAACAAAAAAAGTTAAAAATTTGTGTGAAATACCATTCTTCATTTGTAACAGGAATCTTTTTTGAAGGGATACAATGCTTGCTAGAGATGTGCTCAAACTGCTGGACAGTTTTTGAGACTGATTTTTCTCTCCAAGTTTGAGAATCCACACATGAAACTGTACAGTAGTCTCTCTTAGTCCATCAGCATTCAGATTTTCCTCCCTGCCAAACCAGGCCAGCTTTCAGCCCAGCGTGTGGCGCTGCAGGTGCGGAAGAATTCCAGTCCGTCCGTGCCTGCCTTCATCGAGGAGCTGGTGGTGCGCAGAGAGCTGACGGACAACTTCTGCTTCTACAACAAGAACTACGACAGCGTGACGGGTGCGTGGAGACCTTCTACACCGACAACCTGTTCTCTAGTCCAGTTTGACTGAATGTGTTCTGTTCTGTGCTTCTCAGGTGCGTACGAATGGGCTCAGAAGACTCTGAAGGATCACGCCAAGGACAAGCGAGAGTACCTCTACACCAGAGAGCAATTTGAGAAAGCGCAGACTCATGACAAGCTGTGGAACGCAGCTCAGGTACAACAGTCCCTCTGAGGCTGAGGGGGGAAATGATGTTAGGAGGGGGTGAAATAGCGACTATAATGCTCTTCTGCAGAGATGTAAGTTCTGATCTGTGTAGAAAACAGCAGATTACTCCTACTTAGTGGAATGGCTCCCAATGGAGAGAGCTTTGGGATTGTTGAGAATGTCAAGGAAAAGACTTGGACTGCATTTCAGCAATCACTGCTCTTCTTATTTTAGTTTGAATCATTAAAAACAGATTGTCAAGTGCATTGTGTGTTTTCCTGCAGATCCAAATGGTAACTGAAGGGAAGATGCATGGATTCTTGAGGATGTACTGGGCCAAAAAGATTCTGGAGTGGAGCACCTCGCCGGAGGAGGCGCTCTCCATCGCTCTGTACCTGAACGATCGCTATGAGCTGGACGGTCAGGACCCCAACGGTTTTGTTGGTAAGGAGACGGCTCCTCTTTCATTTTCTGCGGTCTATTTTATTCTCGTCCGTTAACCCCCTCCCCCACCCCTCTGCTCTTTTTATCTCAGGATGTATGTGGTCAATCTGCGGCATCCATGACCAGGGCTGGGCAGAGAGAGCGGTTTTTGGGAAAATCCGCTTCATGAACTACAAAGGCTGCCTTCGGAAGTTTAACGTGGCGCAGTTTGAGAGGAAGTACTGTTCTAAAAAAGTCTGACAGCATTTTGACAAAAACTAAAATGCTTTTTGGAGTGTGCCTTTACCTCAGGAAACTGTTTAATGGGAGGTTTTGTTTATTTTTTTCTATATATTTGGACTTGAAGATGTTTGAGCATTTTATGTCTGTTAAACTGTTAGTTTGGGATCAACCTTTTTTTTTTAGCTAAACTTTTATACTCTGTTCCTGATCATCTTATGTTGTTCTTTCAAAATAAAATACTCTCTGAGGAAACGGCTCTCCTTTTATCATCTTTTGATCATTTATAAAAGTGCTCCCAGTGGTCTTTTTAATAATGATTATGCTGTTTTTAGGCAGCAACTGTACATGGTTATTACTTCATCTCTGAATGTGTTTATTTTCCCATATTTTTAGAGAAAAACATAAATGGAACATCATTTTCAAAGTTTAAACATAGAACTTTTAAAATGTGAAATATTACATTTCTGTTTTTCACAAATCAATAGCTTAATAAGCGTGGAGAAAATGATGGTACAGCCCAATATGAAGCAGTTAATCCTTCCGTTATTTATAGCTGCTTCATAAAGCAGTCTGTAAATGAGATGTAGCTCAAAGCCTGGTTTTATGAAAAACACCGAAGTTTCTGATTAATAGGAAGCAGAAGGTTCCATGTGGAGAACCCTCAAGGGAACAAAGAACCTCTCTAATGCAATGAGTCTCTGACTGAGGCCACTGGTGAAAATAAATGAAATTTATAAAATAATTAAAATCTTATGAAAAAATATTGTACATTTGAATCAATATATAATCATTTTAAAGGGACTCCAATTTAAAAGCTTTGTATAAAAAAACAAAAAGCAGTGTGTGTTGTGCCCTCTCCTTAAAGTTCCTCTTCTTTTTCTGGTAGGATGACAGATACATGGGGCCATAATGCTGAAAAATATTTCACCATGAGGTTTTATTTTACCTTTGAGATTAATTAAGAAAAACATAAATGTTAAAAGACCCATGCATCTATCATATGTAGTGTAATTGGAGCCCAGGTTCTGATCCTCAACTGATTTATGATTTATAAAGGCCTTTTTTTTAGGAAGGTTAGGGAACTCTAAAATCACTGCTGACATCACTGTTATATTACATTTGCTCAGTTAAGAAATCCCATGTGCTACAAGGTGTCTTTTATTATGAAAAGAAGCTAACCTGTCATTTTTTTGAGAAAATGCTACCCCACCCCACCCCCCAAAAAAGAAAAAAAACACAGTTCATGTCCGTTATATATTATAATAGTAACAATAACATAAAAACAAATCAGTGTTTTATTCTTTAAAGGGGAAATAATACTTAGTGGCTCCTACTGGATAGTAGTCAGCAGGAAATCTATTGAGAGGGCTCTTTCAGTGTAGAAGGTTGGATTAGGACCTTCTACACACCATCAGTGTGTAAAAGGTGGGAAATCCCTTTTACAAGTATACAGTGCAGTGTTTACCCTTTTTTTTGTTGCCAAAAATGAACAAATGTAGACATTTGCTTCTCTATAAATAAATTCACTAACACTACTAACCACTAAAACTACCTAGCAGGTTACAATGATCAACAAACAAGTTTTGATTAAACAAATTAAACTGAAAAAAAACACAAAAAAAGAAGTTGTGTTTGTCCTTGGGGCCTCCTGACCCACTTTTTTGAGAAAAGACAACATTTATATGTGCGGTGATGTGTCTCCCATCAGGAAAACACCAATTAATTGTTTGGGTTAAAAAGACACCATTGGAGGAAACTGTATAAATAAATAAATAAATATTACTTAATCGATCCCACAATGGGGAAATTCTTCTCTGCATTTTGACCCATCCCCTGGGGGAGCGGTGAGCTGCTGCCTAACCGCGCTGGGGAGGCAGTAGCGTTATAGTATCATTGCTTATCCCCCTCTGGGACCCGAACCCTGGATTCCTACATTGTAGCCTCTCACCTTACCAACCGAGCTACTCAGCCGCTAATCAGTATACCAATCAGTGGTTCTCACTGATCAATTGCAGTGGATCAGTTGCTGCTTTCAGATGCACTGGGTTCCACACTGGGTTCTCAGATTTTTTCCCCCAGTCAGCAAAACCATGAAATCAACCGCTGACTGACTCTAACATTGATTGTCATCTAAGCAGAAAGCCGCTTTCAGCTCAAACTGGATCCGGATTGGTTGAGATGTTGGCCATAAATAGTTTGCACCCCGGCCTGATTGCTTACAGGATCCTTTGTTTCATTAGGATCCAGCTGCTTTGCAAATCAACCACACACAGTGGATGTTCCATCAGAGTGGGATCAAATCCAATCTCAGGCAAAGACTTAGAAATGTTTGTGGTTTTTTTTGTGTTGTTGGGTGTTTAGGTGCAGTTTCTGTAAAACAGAGGAGCTGCTGTGTGCAATGGCAGCCAGTACAAAAGGAAGATGTGAGTGGGTGTTCATGTGTTGTAGTAAATCGTCTGCATCCAAGTCTTCTAAGAACACTGAATTATTGTTTTCATTTGTTTTCTCTTATTCCAGCTACACAGAGACGGCAGCAAAAGTCTCTTTACATCAGTTGTCTGAGAAGATCAGAAATATTTTCACACACACATATAAACACACACACAAACACACACACATGATGGAACTCAAAACCGCAAAGAGGTGTTAGTTTTAAAAGCGTTTATTAATTTATTAAAACTCAAAAAAGACATGTGCGCACAATGTTATTATATTTTAATTATAAAAATAATGAGGCAACTGCAAATTAATTTTATACACACACCAGAAAACAGCTAATAAGCAGAACTTTCTTTCAAAACTGTTTAAGGTTGAGTTTCGGTAACTCAAGTTTCAATTCTAAAAGCAGAACTGAGCGTTCTACAGCAGAGGTGAGTAGCATGGAATCACATTCACTTATTTAACTGAAACCTCCAACTTTCATACTTGATGTATATGAAATAGATCTATTGTAGCACCCCCCCCCCCCCCCCCCTCAAAAAACACGAGAAAACAAGGGATTTCAATAATTTTTGAATAATTTTATCTCTTTACTGAGATACAGTACAGACCAAAAGTTTGGACACACCTTCCCATTCATTTGAATGGGAAGGTGTGCCCAAACTTTTGGTCTGTACTGTAGGTTCCAAACAATAAAGCTCCTGTTTACTTCAAGGCATAGACTTTAGGATGTTGAGAAGAATACGAAGATGTCAGAACATTGCACTACTCATTGAAGAGCAACACGCACAAGGAGAGCAAATAAGAGAATGGTGAGGCTGTGGTAGCGGCCCAGTGTTTAGAGACCCCCAGGCAACCTTTGCTGCTGGCAGCTGGTGGCTGTTGATATGAACGACCGCCATCCAGATACATTTACACATCGTCCAGCTGCTGAGTCAATATTTATTAAAGGGGTGCATGATTTTGTTTCTGCAAGTGCTCTCTGTCTGCGAGAGCTGATTTTGCAGTTCAACTTGGACTGACAAAGATTAGGAGCAAGAGAAAATGTCTTAGAGTCAAACATTTATTTTAACAAGTTTTTTTATTTCTAACTTGACATTCACCCTCAAATGTGAGGTTCAACGCTCATTTTCAGCACTTTTTTCTTTGTCTTCAGCTCATTTTCAACACCCCCACATCTTGTTCAGGGACACAGTAATGAGATGAAGGAGTATCTGAGCTCCATGATGCATCCTTTGTTGATTTAAAAAAATGATTAGTAAGAGTTTCATCGTCCGATTGGTGCATGCTTGCTGATTGATTAGTTCAGAATTACAATGCCACCGGTGGAGATGAATCAGGAGACGTAAATGTGAGCAAAATTGGCAATGAAAGCAGAAAAAAATAACGTCCAGACTCTAAACCGCTTCATACCGCAGAGGGGAGCTGCAGAAGTGAGTGGGTGTCACATCTATTTTATACTCAGCAATTTAATCCATTATCTCAGATAAGAACATCCACCCTCCCATTGTAATTCACTGCACTCTTTTATCATCTCCAAACCCTGATAAGAAATCTTGCATTTAAATTTTCAGCATCATACTGTGCAACATCAGGATCTGAACTGAAATGTAGGGATACAGTACAATTTGCCAGACTTTTTTTTTTCTCCATCAGTCCCAACGTTGGTATTTAACTAAAAAATAAACCACACATCTGATATTGTGTTACACACTTCTTTAATTCTGGAAAGTTAGGATAAGATTGAAAACTACAAGTCAGCACTTTAGGCATAACAAAAAAAAAAGGTTTCAGTGGGTTTCAGTATTATAGACATGGGGGTGACTGAAAGAGCTAGACATTTGAAAAAGATTGAGCTTGAAAAAATCTATCAACCTATTAAGTTCATTTATATCATTTCTGTTACATGGCTGGCTACAAAATACAGAGAACGAGTCTCTTAGAAGTAAAGAAAGATAAAGAATCTCCAATCTGTGGAAGAGTGCACATAAAGATCTTGGGGAACTTCTCATTGTGCTTCAATGTGAAACCTGCAAAGTCTTTGTAAAACTCCTCATTTACAGCCCATGAAGTCAATGTTATATTTAGAGAAATAGGAGAAATCTCTGTGCACAGGGCAGAAAATCTGTTGGAAACCATTGGTCTATGGTTCAGCATGTTTGTATTATATGATTATATATTTTTTTAAAGAGCTGGTAACTGTATTCAATTCCCCTTCCTTTTTATTCAAATTTATAGCATTTCTCTTTGATAAACAACACTTAAAGTTAAAGTACTACTATCTGTCACACACCTAAGTGTCTGAAATTTGCTCTCCCCATTTGACCCATCCCCTGGGGGAGCGGTGAGCTGCAGACACAGCCGCGCTCGGGAACCATTTGGTGGATTAACCCCCCCAATCCAACCCCTCAATGCTCAGTGTCAAGCAGGGAGGCATTGGGTCCCATTTTTGGAGTCTTTGGTATGACTCGGCCTGGATTTGTTATGTTAAAGTGCCTAGGACAGCACAAGGGTTAATCACATGCTCCACATGTGTACCGCTAGCATACATACCAGTACCTGCTGTAACAACAGCGCTGCCAAACGTCTCACTCGTTGGGGGCCTCTGTGCCCCCCCCCCCCCCCCCCCCCCCCCCAGTCTGGGCCCCTAGAATCAGCCACCTTTTGGTGCCCAAGGTTGTGTCACAGCCTTTTTATCAGGTAACTACTGTGAGACCAGTGCTGTAAACATCTGCAACATTGCATTGCCGCATTTACGTCTTTGTTATCAATTTTGTTCTGGCATTTGAAAACACAGACACATGAACCATCCAATACGTGGTGTGATCAATAAAACATAACACACAACACTCATACTTGGTCCATATTTTGTTATCTGTTCATGAGCTGTCCGTTGTTTCAACTTTTTGCTAAAAATGAAATGATTTATCCCCATAATGAGTAGGGCAGTATGAACTCTGTGGAAACAAAGAATAAATGAAATTCCTGCTGATTACAACACCTGTGGGTAAACATTTTACAAATGAGGGTTGTGAGAATATTGAAGTAGAGATCTTACAGTGCATTTCCAGTTAATTCTCCACTGCAGTGATTCCGTCGTTCTGACTTCATTCCATTATACTGTGTAATACTGAAGTAATAGAGATTTCTGTGACGTTGCTGGAAAATTTGATGCCCTTCATTAAAGCTGGTGATGTGGCTCACTGCTGGAGTTCTGCATCGGCACAAAATGATTTGTCATAATTAAATTCCTGCCACATCTTGATTATTTGTCACCTCCTGCCTCATTTCCTCAAACGTGCCACCTGTTCTGTATTATTAACCTGCTGGCTTCATTTCTCCTCTGAGGTTTCTCTCCTTTAGGCTGATAATTATCATCTTCATTAAAAAAAAGAGGTTTTGTCCCTTTGCACAGTGTCACTAGAGGCAGCAGAAATCTTTCTTGCTCTTGCCTTGCTTCCTAAATTGAACTGCATTTCAATGTTGAGGTTTGTGTCTTGGAGATGTTTTACTCTAATTTCCGGTTAAAGAAAAAAACAAGCTGTTCAATAAATATGTATCAATACTTTGCAATTGCAAATTCTTTAATTTTTTTAATCAATTGTTTTATTTATCTCACAAACATATAAAGCATGTTATTATTGAAACAAATGAATTCGGCCACATTGTTTTTTTAAATTAAACTCATCTAAATATTAGGTGGGAATGAATGTCAAAAACCTGGCTTAGTGGTAAAAATACCACAGCAAAAAAAAAAAATCTGTCTTACAAAACCACATTAT